>NC_073696.1:160398553-161015069 GCF_029784165.1 Wyeomyia smithii | reverse complement strand
GCGTAACGCTCCCGCAAAATGGACGACATGCAGGTGCAACTATTCCTGGATGTGGAAACAAATGGGGAAGAGATTGAGATCTCCCCCATCAATTCCCCTCTACCTTCCCTGCTACCTAGCCCCGTACCAAGGGTACCGGCAACACGGGTGAAAGCTTACCCAGATGCTTCGAAAGGTTCGTTAGTAGTTTACTTCAGGCCCATAAGGAAGCCTCTAAATATTATTCAAATCGACAAGGACCTGGCAAAACAGTTTTCGGACGTAACCGAAATTACAAAGGTTAGACCGAACAAACTGCGAGTTGTTGTGAGTAGCTTGAAGCAAGCAAACGCAATTGCTAGCTACGAGCTCTTCACGAGAGAGTACCGCGTGTACATCTCTGCCAAGGACGTGGAGATCGACGGTGTGGTTACCGAAGGAAGCCTCACGGTCGATGACATTTTGCGTCACGGGGTTGGCTGCTTCAAGAACCCCCTGATTCAAGATGTAAAGATACTGGATGTCAAGCAATTGCATTCAGTATCCATCGAAGAAGGGAAGAAGAAATTCTTCCCTTCGGATTCCTTCCGTGTAACATTCGCCGGATCCGCACTACCAAACTACATCTTTTTGGACAGGGTTCGTCTGCCTGTACGCCTGTTCGTACCGCGGGTCATGCATTGCCAAAACTGCAAGCAGTTAGGTCATACAGCCACCTACTGCTGCAACAAGGCACGCTGCAGCAAGTGCGGAGGCAATCATGCTGAGACCGCTTGCAGTGAGGATACTGAAAAGTGTCTTTACTGCGAGGGAACTCGGCATGACCTTTCGGCGTGTCCCGCGTACAAACAGCGCGAGGAAAAAATTAAGCGTTCCCTCAAGGAACGATCAAAGCGCTCTTTCGCAGAAATGCTGAAGAGTGCTGAGCCACCCTCGACAGGAAACATCTTTTCCTTTTTGCCGACCAGGGTACATCTGACGATCCCGTCGAAGGGTGTTCTTATGCCATGCCAGAAGGATCTAGGAAGAGGAGAATGATCAACTCTCCTAATCTTTCTCGCAAAGATAGCAAGATAACCCCTAGCGTAACCACCAATAAACCAACACAAAAAGGAAGCGGTGAAGAAAAACCGAAGCAAGTACCTCCCGGTTTTAATTTTAAATCAAACCAGGAGTACCCACCGCTTCCTGGGGCACCAAAAACCCCTCGTGCACCCATTTCTCGATCAGAAGATAAAAAAGAAACAGGGTTCATAAAATTTTCTGATATTGTGGACTGGATATTCAAAACATTCAACATAACAGATCCCCTACAAAATATTCTTCTTGCCCTTCTTCCTACAGTGAAAACCTTTTTGAAGCAACTAGCAGCAACTTGGCCCCTCATTTCAGCTATCATATCTTTCGATGACTAATACGGCGAAAGAGGTTAGGAATTTTATCACTGTATTACAGTGGAATTGCAGAAGTATCATCCCCAAACTCGATTTATTTTCTCATTTGATAAACACTTATAATTGTGACGCTTTTGCGCTTTGTGAAACTTTTCTAAATTCAAATAATCAACCCAATTTCCACGATTTTAACATAATCCGTCGAGATCGAGACTCACACGGTGGAGGGGTACTTTTAGGGATTAAAAAGTGCTATTTCTTCTTCCGAAAAGACCTTCCCTCGATCTCGCATATTGAAGTCGTTGCCATTCAAACGAATATGAATGGAAAAGACCTATGCCTTGTTTCGTTATATATCCCTCCATCCGCGCGGATTGAACAGAGGCATCTCACTGATATAGCAGAGTTGCTTCCCGCGCCTTTTTTGATATTGGGAGATTTTAATTCTCACTGTTCGCTATGGGGGTCGCTGTACGACGACAACCGATCTTCTTTAATCTGTAACTTGATCGACGACTTCAATATGACAGTTTTGAATACTGGGGAAGCGACACGTGTACCTAATCCTCCAGCACGTGAAAGCGTGCTTGACCTATCCCTCTGCTCGACATCACTAGCGCTAGATTGTCAGTGGAAAGTAATCAACGATCCCCACGGTAGTGATCATCTTCCAATCGTTATATCAATTGCTAATGGTTCAACTCCCCCGAACCCAATCAATATTTCCTACGACACGTAATATTGATTGGAAGTGTTATGAGTCTATTATAGCGCAATCTATCGAGACTCACGAGGAACTTCCTCCGGAGGAAGAATACGCGTTCTTAGCTGGCTTGATAATCGACGCCGCGACTCAAGCTTAGACGAAACCGATACCCGGGGTGACAATTAGACAGCGCCCTCCCAACAAATGGTGGGACAAAAAGTGCTCTGAGCTGTACGCGCGAAGGTCCGCGGCGTATAAGGACTACCGGGAGTACGGCACTGTCAACCTGCTTCGAAAGTACGAGGCACTGGGCAGGCAGATGAAGAGCTTAGTAAAGGCGAAAAAACGCGGGTACTGGCGGCGGTTCGTAAACGCGTTGTCGAGGGAAACAGCGATGAGCACTTTTTGGGATACTGCCAGGCGCATGCGGAACCGTGACGTTTCGAATGAAAGTGAGGAGTATTCAGATCGCTGGATACTCGATTTTGCCAAAAAGGTCTGTCCGGACTCTGTACCGGAACAGAAAACCTTTCGCGACGCGTTATTAGTAACTACGGAAGAGCCTCCATTTTCGATGTTGGAATTTTCAATGGCTCTCCTGTCGTGCAACAATAAGGCTCCAGGGTTAGATAGAATAAAATTCAACCTGTTGAAGAATCTACCCGACTCTGCAAAAAGACGCTTGTTGAATTTGTTCAACAAGTTTCTTGAGCTAAATATTGTTCCGCATGACTGGAGGGAGGTAAAAGTCATTGCTATTCGGAAACCCGGGAAACCTGCCTCTGATCACAATTCATATAGGCCGATTGCGATGCTCTCTTGCCTTCGGAAATTAATGGAGAAAATGATCCTCTTACGGTTAGACAAATGGGTCGAAACAAACGGGTTACTTTCAGATACTCAATTTGGCTTTCGCCGGGGCAAAGAGACGAACGATTGCCTAGCGTTGCTTTCTACTGAAATTCAACTAGCCTTTGCTCGAAAAGAGCAAATGGCTTCTGCGTTCATGGATATTAAGGGGGCTTTTGACTCTGTCTCTGTAGAAGTTTTAAGCGCGAAACTTCATTCGCAGGGACTTTCACCAAATTTGAATAATTTTTTGCTCAATTTGTTGTCAGAAAAGCATATGTATTTCTCACATGGCGATTCGACAACTTCCCGAATTAGTTACATGGGCCTCCCCCAGGGCTCATGTTTAAGTCCTCTCTTATATAATTTTTACGTCATTGACATCGATGAATGTCTTGCAAATTCATGCACGCTAAGGCAGCTTGCAGACGATAGCGTTGTATCCATTACTGGTAGCGAGGCTAGCGATCTGCAAGGACCATTGCAAGATACCTTAGACAATTTGTATGAATGGGCTCTTAAGCTGGGTATCGAATTCTCTCCGGAGAAAACTGAGCTGGTCGTTTTTTCCAGGAAGCATAACCCAGCTCAGCTGCAGCTCCTACTAACGGGTAAAACGATCTCTCAGGTTTTAGTCGCTAAATATCTCGGGGTCTGGTTCGACTCCAAATGCACCTGGGCTTGTCATATTGGGTATCTGACACAAAAATGCCAACAGAGGATTAATTTTCTTCGTACGATTACCGGAACTTGGTGGGGTGCTCACCCAGGAGACCTTCTAAGGTTATACCAAACAACGATATTGTCAGTTCTTGAGTACGGCTGTTTCTGCTTTCGCTCCGCCGCGAACACACACATTATAAAATTAGAGAGAATACAATATCGTTGTTTGCGTATTGCCTTGGGTTGCATGCAGTCGACCCATACGATGAGTCTTGAAGTGTTAGCGGGTATTCTTCCGTTGAAACATCGTTTTTGGAATCTCTCTTACCGGTTGCTAATTCGATGCACAGTTATGAACCCATTAGTAATTGAAAATTTCGAGAGGTTGATCGACCTTCAATCTCAATCCAGATTTATGACTTTATATTTTGACTATATGGCTCAAGATATTAATCCTTCTTCATACGATTCCTCCAACGTCGCACTTTTAGATACTTCTAATAATGCTATATTCTTCGACACCACCATGAAACAAGACATTTCTGGTATCCCGGATCAATTGCGACCCCAAGAGATCCCTAAGATTTTTTCCGATAAGTTTAAACATGTTAGTTATGATAAAAGCTTTTACACTGACGGATCTAATCTGGATGAGTCCACTGGCTTCGGTGTTTTCCACGAAAATTTTACCGCCTCCTACAAACTCGGTGCTCCTGCTTCCGTGTACGTCGCAGAGCTTGCTGCTATTCAGTACTCTCTTGGAATCATCGAAACCCTACCCATAGACCACTACTTCATCTTCACAGATAGTCTCAGTGCCATTGAGGCTCTGCGATCAATGAAGCCTGTGAAGCACACCCCGTATTTCCTGGGGAAAATACAGCGGTTTTTAAGTGCTTTAACAGATAAAAATTACCGGGTTACCTTAGCGTGGGTCCCTTCTCATTGCTCGATTCCGGGTAACGAAAAGGCTGACTCTTTAGCTAAGGTGGGTGCTATTGATGGCGATATTTATGAAAGACCAATTGCTTATGATGAATTTTATAGCATTTTGCGTCAGAGAACACTCAACAGTTGGCAATCATCATGGAACTCAGATGAACTGGGACGGTGGCTACATTCCATTTTTCCTAAGGTATCGACGAAAGCATGGTTCAAGGGGTTGGATGTAGGTCGGGACTTCATTCGCGTGATGTCCAGACTTATGTCCAACCACTACACGTTAAACACGCATTTCTTTCGTATAGGGCTTGTAGACAGTAATCACTGCGTTTGTGGCGATGGCTACCATGACATCGAGCATGTTGTTTGGTCGTGTACCGAATACTGTGGTGTTAGGTCTGAGCTTATAGATTCCCTTCGGGCCCGAGGAAAACAACCGAACGTACCCGTTAGAGAAATTCTGGGAAGCGGTGATCTCCAGTACATGACACAGCTATACGGGTTTATAAAAAATGCTGGCATTAAAATTTGATTTCTTTTATCTATTTGCTAGAATACAATTTCTGTCACAAACTGAAAGAGAACGACACACCCGGCTGGAGACACTAAAACGAAGACTCTGCATCTCTATGTTTACGCAGACACCTCAGACCAAAACTGCTCAAATAGAACATCACTGGTTAGCCACGTACAAATGAATACATTATGTTATATAAAATAGTTAAAAACAAAATTGTAACACCCCTCCTCTCACCTTAAATCCCCACTAGCTCGTAGTCGGCCGCGAGAATAAAGAAAAGGCCTCCCTCTTTTCCCTGCTAATTTAGAATTAAAAAAAAATGTACTTGGCTCAGTTAAACATAAATTGTATCGTGCCGTGTCAAATAAACTATTTAAAAAACGAAAAAAAAAACCATAGCAACCAAGGTTACTTTGCAGTGAGTGAATAACAAATGCATATCAACCACTAGTATATAAATGTGTTCGGGTGTTTTCGTCATGTTTTTTTTGAAGTAGAATACTTCTCTCAGGAAGTTCGGCTACATAGGGATGTGAAATGAAAATCTAAAACCGAAAAAAGTGAAAAATATGTCCAATTTCAAATGCTAATAAATCGGTTAGTATTCGATGGATTTCCTTCGTTCTTGCAGCAATAGATTGGAAAATCTTCTAAGATTCTTCCCAAAATAAGATAATTGTAATTTTATTATTCACACTATTGTACTATTGAAAATAGTCAAGCCTTGTCAAAACGACAAATTCGACCTCTGATTGGTCGTTATATGCTTGCTTCCCAAGCACGGTCGACAGGATCATATACCTTGCAATTGAAAACATGCTATTTGGCCCATATAAGAGCCTGTTTCAGCCGGAGCCGCTCATAATAGTTCTAGAAAGCGACAACAGCAGTCGCCCTTCCTTAGCAGCAGCACTAACCCTGTGGTTGGTCACCACGTCTCAGGAGCAGCGCGGTTTTTCTCAGCGTGTGCAGCATGAAGATTGCCATCAGGAAATCCAATTTTGGAAATCAAAATGCCTTTTTCAAGGCACATAAACAAGTCATTGAAAGTTAATTTTTGTCAACGCAAGCAAGCATTCTGTGTTGCATCCTAGCAATTTAAATCTGTCGCACCCGTCGAATTTACTGAATGTGAAATAGCTTCCACAGTGCATGTTGTCCGTGTATCTTAATTCCCCCAATGTTAGGGCAGCTCAAAGGTTGTAATTAGCAACCGATTTTGAACCGCAAAATGCTTTTTTTCAAGGCAAATAAAAAATAATTGAAGGTTAATAATTTTCTGGCATCAACACAAGCAGACAGTCTGTGCGGGATGCAATCAAATTCTGTTGTAGTTGTCTAATTTTCACTTTATTAAGTAAACCCCCCACTGTACACGCAAAAGTTCAAGCTTTAATCATCCAATGTGTCCTTTCAATTCGCACAGAATTTGCTCTGACTTCGCACAACCAATGCGTGATACGCATAACGCAAAAGTTGTACAAGGAATACATTGACAGAGATCAAAATCAGAATATGTATCATATACACAAAAATCGTAATGTCTCGGTAAACTCCGGCTTCGGGCGAACGATCAGTTTCGAGGCGCTAGCAGCAACTTGGCCCCTCATTTCAGCTATCATATCTTTCGATGACTAATACGGCGAAAGAGGTTAGGAATTTTATCACTGTATTACAGTGGAATTGCAGAAGTATCATCCCCAAACTCGATTTATTTTCTCATTTGATAAACACTTATAATTGTGACGCTTTTGCGCTTTGTGAAACTTTTCTAAATTCAAATAATCAACCCAATTTCCACGATTTTAACATAATCCGTCGAGATCGAGACTCACACGGTGGAGGGGTACTTTTAGGGATTAAAAAGTGCTATTTCTTCTTCCGAAAAGACCTTCCCTCGATCTCGCATATTGAAGTCGTTGCCATTCAAACGAATATGAATGGAAAAGACCTATGCCTTGTTTCGTTATATATCCCTCCATCCGCGCGGATTGAACAGAGGCATCTCACTGATATAGCAGAGTTGCTTCCCGCGCCTTTTTTGATATTGGGAGATTTTAATTCTCACTGTTCGCTATGGGGGTCGCTGTACGACGACAACCGATCTTCTTTAATCTGTAACTTGATCGACGACTTCAATATGACAGTTTTGAATACTGGGGAAGCGACACGTGTACCTAATCCTCCAGCACGTGAAAGCGTGCTTGACCTATCCCTCTGCTCGACATCACTAGCGCTAGATTGTCAGTGGAAAGTAATCAACGATCCCCACGGTAGTGATCATCTTCCAATCGTTATATCAATTGCTAATGGTTCAACTCCCCCGAACCCAATCAATATTTCCTACGACACGTAATATTGATTGGAAGTGTTATGAGTCTATTATAGCGCAATCTATCGAGACTCACGAGGAACTTCCTCCGGAGGAAGAATACGCGTTCTTAGCTGGCTTGATAATCGACGCCGCGACTCAAGCTTAGACGAAACCGATACCCGGGGTGACAATTAGACAGCGCCCTCCCAACAAATGGTGGGACAAAAAGTGCTCTGAGCTGTACGCGCGAAGGTCCGCGGCGTATAAGGACTACCGGGAGTACGGCACTGTCAACCTGCTTCGAAAGTACGAGGCACTGGGCAGGCAGATGAAGAGCTTAGTAAAGGCGAAAAAACGCGGGTACTGGCGGCGGTTCGTAAACGCGTTGTCGAGGGAAACAGCGATGAGCACTTTTTGGGATACTGCCAGGCGCATGCGGAACCGTGACGTTTCGAATGAAAGTGAGGAGTATTCAGATCGCTGGATACTCGATTTTGCCAAAAAGGTCTGTCCGGACTCTGTACCGGAACAGAAAACCTTTCGCGACGCGTTATTAGTAACTACGGAAGAGCCTCCATTTTCGATGTTGGAATTTTCAATGGCTCTCCTGTCGTGCAACAATAAGGCTCCAGGGTTAGATAGAATAAAATTCAACCTGTTGAAGAATCTACCCGACTCTGCAAAAAGACGCTTGTTGAATTTGTTCAACAAGTTTCTTGAGCTAAATATTGTTCCGCATGACTGGAGGGAGGTAAAAGTCATTGCTATTCGGAAACCCGGGAAACCTGCCTCTGATCACAATTCATATAGGCCGATTGCGATGCTCTCTTGCCTTCGGAAATTAATGGAGAAAATGATCCTCTTACGGTTTGTAACACCCCTCCTCTCACCTTAAATCCCCACTAGCTCGTAGTCGGCCGCGAGAATAAAGAAAAGGCCTCCCTCTTTTCCCTGCTAATTTAGAATTAAAAAAAAATGTACTTGGCTCAGTTAAACATAAATTGTATCGTGCCGTGTCAAATAAACTATTTAAAAAACGAAAAAAAAAACCATAGCAACCAAGGTTACTTTGCAGTGAGTGAATAACAAATGCATATCAACCACTAGTATATAAATGTGTTCGGGTGTTTTCGTCATGTTTTTTTTGAAGTAGAATACTTCTCTCAGGAAGTTCGGCTACATAGGGATGTGAAATGAAAATCTAAAACCGAAAAAAGTGAAAAATATGTCCAATTTCAAATGCTAATAAATCGGTTAGTATTCGATGGATTTCCTTCGTTCTTGCAGCAATAGATTGGAAAATCTTCTAAGATTCTTCCCAAAATAAGATAATTGTAATTTTATTATTCACACTATTGTACTATTGAAAATAGTCAAGCCTTGTCAAAACGACAAATTCGACCTCTGATTGGTCGTTATATGCTTGCTTCCCAAGCACGGTCGACAGGATCATATACCTTGCAATTGAAAACATGCTATTTGGCCCATATAAGAGCCTGTTTCAGCCGGAGCCGCTCATAATAGTTCTAGAAAGCGACAACAGCAGTCGCCCTTCCTTAGCAGCAGCACTAACCCTGTGGTTGGTCACCACGTCTCAGGAGCAGCGCGGTTTTTCTCAGCGTGTGCAGCATGAAGATTGCCATCAGGAAATCCAATTTTGGAAATCAAAATGCCTTTTTCAAGGCACATAAACAAGTCATTGAAAGTTAATTTTTGTCAACGCAAGCAAGCATTCTGTGTTGCATCCTAGCAATTTAAATCTGTCGCACCCGTCGAATTTACTGAATGTGAAATAGCTTCCACAGTGCATGTTGTCCGTGTATCTTAATTCCCCCAATGTTAGGGCAGCTCAAAGGTTGTAATTAGCAACCGATTTTGAACCGCAAAATGCTTTTTTTCAAGGCAAATAAAAAATAATTGAAGGTTAATAATTTTCTGGCATCAACACAAGCAGACAGTCTGTGCGGGATGCAATCAAATTCTGTTGTAGTTGTCTAATTTTCACTTTATTAAGTAAACCCCCCACTGTACACGCAAAAGTTCAAGCTTTAATCATCCAATGTGTCCTTTCAATTCGCACAGAATTTGCTCTGACTTCGCACAACCAATGCGTGATACGCATAACGCAAAAGTTGTACAAGGAATACATTGACAGAGATCAAAATCAGAATATGTATCATATACACAAAAATCGTAATGTCTCGGTAAACTCCGGCTTCGGGCGAACGATCAGTTTCGAGGCGCTCAAAAAACCGTTCTTTACTTTCGCGAGCCGGTGCCCCAAGGAACAATTTGGAAGCCCTTATAAAGGTAAATGTGAAATAAGAGCAGTGTAGATGCAACCGGTGCTGAATAAACAACACGTTGAATTATTTGTTGTACAAACGTTGCCGCATTCTTTATTCATATATTATTCCAATAGTGGAACTCCAGCTTAACAGAAGTTGTTTAAACGTTTGCAAGAGATTATTAGCAACACTTATGAATATGTGCTGCGTTAAAGCGCTTTAAAGCTCTCCGCTCATCAGTTGCGTTCTCGCCTAATAAAAGCGATTTGAACATTTCAAACGGCAACCTGGCGACGTGTTGTTCAAATGCTGCACATATGAATTTTAAGTCTTTCAAGGAGCAATTCTTTAGCTCTTATAGACGCGAACGTTAGACTACCGGTTTTTTGGAACATCACTCTCAACGCGTCGCATAGTTAGTTTAACGCAGCATAAACGTTGTTTTCAAACCACTAAAAGAAGGCAATCCACGGGTGACGTTCCATTGGTTTGTTATTGTTGTTGTTTTTCAAGTTGCAAATCCAAAACATAACCGAACACGAGACCTTTGAGCGTTGGAAAGTAAATCTAAAGTGGTATTCTATTGTTGGGTAAAGTATTGCTCCACGCAATACTAGAGCAACCAATCGGACAACTGTTGTTTTTCACGCTTTTCGATTCGCATTGCATCCAAGTTGCGACTGTTCGTACAAACGTGGAGATGTCAAAAGATGAAAACAAACTGGTTTCAGCTGATCGCAACTGTCTCATGGATTGCCTTAGATTCGCAGCTTATCTTCTTTCAAAATTTTCAGTGTTCCCCCTAAAGTTTTGAAGTAGAATACTTCTCTCAGGAAGTTCGGTTGCATAGGGATGTAAAATGAAAATCTAAAACCGAAAAAAGTGAAAAATATGTCCAATTTAAAATGCTAATAAATCGGTTAGTAATCGATGGATTTCCTTCGTTCTTGCAGCAATAGATTGGAAAATCTTCTAAGATTCTTCCCAAATGCAGATATTTGTAACTTTATTATTCAAACTATCGTACTATTGAAAATAGTCAAACCTCGTCAAAACTAAAAATTCGGCCTCTGACTGGTCGTTATATGATTGCTTCCCGAGCATGGTCGACAGAATCATAGACCTTGCCATTTGAAATGTGCAATTTGGCCTATAAAAGAGCTTGTTTCACTCGAAGCCGCTCATTATAATTCTAGACTGCAACAGAAGCAGCCCTCCCTTAGCAGCAACAGTGGATACAGCAGCAGTAGTAGTGCACCAGATAACGGGCGGAGCGCGTCTCAGCATCGATAGCAGGACCAGGGGATGCAGGGCAGCGGATACCAATGGCAACGGAAGCGTTCACTACTGTGGCAACGGGGATAGCGCAGCGGTTGACGTTGGTCTCAGCATCTATATAAGCAGGGCCAGCTGATGCAGTGTGGCTTTTTAGTGAAATGCTGTCTCTGAGCGATAGCAGGCACACTAGCAAATGCATCCAACGAAAAGAACGTTCTGGAAAGCTTTTCAGTGTTTATTTTTCCCCAAGGAATACTTTATTTGCACTGCCAGTGATAACGCAGAAATGTGATCGGCATCTTATCAGACATTGAATTAAACAACAAATTGTCCTTTTCAGGATGAAATAAAAACCTAATTGAAGAGTTAAAATTTTCTTTTAAATCAATTTACACTTTCAAGAAATTTGGAACAGATATATATTTAGTTTCATCTCGTGTCATGAGCACAACATCGAAAAGCTTTCATTATCAGCATAAACAATAATTTTTCGCATAATTAAAATTCAAAAATTACAAGTCCAAATCATGGCAAGCAACTATATTATTGCGAATGGTCAATCCTTGTTGAAGCGCAAAATTCGACTGATCTGATAAGTCGTTAATATGATTGCTTCCCAAGCACGGTCGACAGAATCATATACCTTGCAATTTTAAACATGCTATTTGGCCTATATAAGAGCCTTTTTCACCCGAAACCGCTCATAATAGTTCTAGACAGCGACAACAGTAGTCTTCCCTTAGCAGCAGCAGTAGCAGTGCAGTGGATACCAGGCGGATAGCGGCCACAGCTGTGGCATGGCAATGGCATGGCAAAGCAGCTGAGCCAGCTGATGCAGGGACAGCGGATACCAATAGCAGCGTATAGCGGTCAAAACATTAGCATGGCTACGGATAGCGTAGCAGTTGCAGCGGGTTTAGCATCGATAGCAGCTGATGCATTGAAGCACTTTAAACGCAAGCAGCCGGGTTTTCTTGTAAAAGTATTCTACTTAATCTTTGCGGTCGTGGCTTTGCATACAACCCTCCTGTGATTTTTTTTTATTCCAAACAAAAAAAATTTGACGATATTATAGCCATATCATGAAAGCCAATTCATGAATTAACTTTAGCAAGCCATTTCGGGAACAAATTTCCTATGGGGCTCTTCTAGAGTAATCATTCAGTGAACAAAACAAGGACCATTTTGAAGGTATATCACCAAGAACACCCGAAACCATGAAAATAGATTGTTGGAGTAATTTCATAAACAATGAATCAATAAGTGTGAGATTCTGTTCAAAAATTCATAGAGCTCCTCTGTTTCGGAATATACCCACGGGAAAACTGAAGTTGCTGAATTTTTTAGTGCTATAACTATTTAAATCGGATAAAAATTGCAAACGTTACAAGAATATTAATTTCTGGGTACACGGGTACCCCACTATTCACGTAAGGAGTAAAAAAGTCCCTCATGCTAGCCCCCCCTCCCTCCGCTGCTGTTTAAAAACTAATATCCAAAGTTGCCTTTCAACGAGCTCTGAGATGTCACCAATTTCTAGCACTATAGATTAAGGTGAAAAAAAATGAAATACCTAAAAAGGCACCCGGATTCTCCGTCGAGCACACAACTCAAATAAATAAATTAAGCAAACGGTCAGTCAACCGAGTTTGTTACGATTAGGTATTTTGAAATCAGGTTATCAGGTTGGTTACAAGGTGGATTATTTCATATCGAAGCATAATCAGTAAAAATCAATTAAAGAAACATAAATTTGGGTGCATCTAACAGCGTTTTCATGACTTTGCTGTTAGCCCCATACCTAGTTAAATATTCACTACAATAATTTCTATCAGAATCGTCTTTCGCGTTCAGCTTGGTTCCGGTGTTCCGTAACCGGTTGCGTCATTGCATTGCATAAAGCTTGAATCTATATCTGCCTTTTATCAAATCAAAATCATTCTATTTTCGTACATTCAGTAGGAATACATAATGTTGAATTTTTTTTTATGTCCTAATACAGATTTACAGATTACAGATTAAGCTTGCTTTCGAATAAACAATATATATAACTTAAAACTATGCAGAAAGTGGCCTAATACACAATCTTTTACACCTTTCCTTTTCTGTGTTGTCGTTTTGTTGTAGCTACATTGTTCCATCCTCTCCTCCCGCATCATCAGTAATCACTCCTCCAGCAACTAAAAAAACAGATAGTTTAATCATAAAACTTATTTTCAAACAGTAAATTGAAAGTATACAGGCATAGTGCAATAAATATATATGATTTTTATGTCGTCTAATTACTAGTAACCCTAAACTTTGTTTAAAGAATAAACTTTTGATTTACAAACAAATTTTCAGACCAGCAATGCTTTATGCAATACCAACCTGATCGAGTTGATGTTCAACAAGAAAAAAACGCTTCGAAGGATTCAGAATTAAATTCTGAAAAAGATTTTAAAGCGTCATCATTGGTTTGGTACACTCGATTTACAGACTTACTGGTATCGAAATGTTATAAGCTATGTCAAATAAAATTATTCCCAACATTCGATAAAAATCGCTGCAATCCCCAATTGCTACGATAAGCTTTCCTCATAGTCAATTAGTATGCAACTAAATTAGTTGTAAGATTAGTTCTCTTTACTTGACATGTAGGTTTAAATCCCTACGAATAACAAGCCCTAATCGCCAAAGCAAATAAATCCTAACAATTATAATTTCACATTAAAATAGTGTTGATTGATTAGCCACACAAAATAAACAATTGATAATTTACTATAAAACACTTGAGTTACAAATGAACCTTCGTAAGCAATAGTAAAAGTGTTAAAAAAAGATATTTTTAACACTTTTATTATTGCTGATCAAGTATCCCTTTTACGAACTAATCGATGCAACACTCTCGTATAAGTGAACATCGTATCGCAGATCATATATTCAACTGATTCGACCAAATTGCGTTCGATCACAAATACGATACGATACGACCAAGTATCCCTTTTACGAACTAATCGATGCAACACTCTCGTATAAGTGAACATCATATCGCAGATCATATATTCAACTGATTCGACCAAATTGCGTTCGATCACGAATACGACACGAAGCGTTCAAAACAATAATATATGTACATTTATACATAGGAATACCATCCGTCCTGATTTAGCAGAGCATGTCCTAATTCTAAGATCCTATTTGAGCGTACTGATTTATTTTTTATATTCTGGCATTTGTCCTGGTTTTCAAAGTGAACCATTTCGGGACACAACGCAAACGAATTTTTTCTTCTGTTGAATCTCAACGAAGTGACGAGAGGAATCTTCTAGGTGTTGAAATCGTTAAACATCTAATTCTCGCCAAACATGTGAAAAGGGCCCATGTGCCATATGTAAACAAGCCAAATTTTCTCGTTTTTTGATCAATACAAGCGAAATCTGCTCTTACCAATAAGATTTATTGATAAAAAAATTTACTCTTAATCAAACAATCTTGTTTGTACGAGTAGATTAAGCTTGTATTTATTGAAAAACGTGAAATTGTGGCTTGTTTACATATGGCACTTGGGCCCTTTTCACATGTTCAGCGAGAATTATGAAGTGACTATACGGTCCCTCATTTCAACAACATGTCCCGCTCAGAAATTTGTCCCGCGTGTCGCACGCCTTTGAAATGCCCCTCGGTTTTAAAAAATGCTGGCATTAAAATTTGATTTCTTTTATCTATTTGCTAGAATACAATTTCTGTCACAAACTGAAAGAGAACGACACACCCGGCTGGAGACACTAAAACGAAGACTCTGCATCTCTATGTTTACGCAGACACCTCAGACCAAAACTGCTCAAATAGAACATCACTGGTTAGCCACGTACAAATGAATACATTATGTTATATAAAATAGTTAAAAACAAAATTGTAACACCCCTCCTCTCACCTTAAATCCCCACTAGCTCGTAGTCGGCCGCGAGAATAAAGAAAAGGCCTCCCTCTTTTCCCTGCTAATTTAGAATTAAAAAAAAATGTACTTGGCTCAGTTAAACATAAATTGTATCGTGCCGTGTCAAATAAACTATTTAAAAAACGAAAAAAAAAAACCATAGCAACCAAGGTTACTTTGCAGTGAGTGAATAACAAATGCATATCAACCACTAGTATATAAATGTGTTCGGGTGTTTTCGTCATGTTTTTTTTGAAGTAGAATACTTCTCTCAGGAAGTTCCGCTACATAGGGATGTGAAATGAAAATCTAAAACCGAAAAAAGTGAAAAATATGTCCAATTTCAAATGCTAATAAATCGGTTAGTATTCGATGGATTTCCTTCTTTCTTGCAGCAATAGATTGGAAAATCTTCTAAGATTCTTCCCAAAATAAGATAATTGTAATTTTATTATTCACACTATTGAACTATTGAAAATAGTCAAGCCTTGTCAAAACGACAAATTCGACCTCTGATTGGTCGTTATATGCTTGCTTCCCAAGCACGGTCGACAGGATCATATACCTTGCAATTGAAAACATGCTATTTGGCCCATATAAGAGCCTGTTTCAGCCGGAGCCGCTCATAATAGTTCTAGACAGCGACAACAGCAGTCGCCCTTCCTTAGCAGCAGCACTAGCCCTGTGGTTGGTCACCACGTCTCAGGAGCAGCGCGGTTTTTCTCAGCGTGTGTCGCCAGACAGCCATTATTCCCCCCGTGTTGGGGCAGCATGAAGATTGCCATCAGGAAATCCAATTTTGGAAATCAAAATGCCTTTTTCAAGGCAAATAAACAAGTCATTGAAAGTTAATTTTTGTCAACGCAAGCAAGCATTCTGTGTTGCATCCTAGCAATTTAAATCTGTCGCACCCGTCGAATTTACTGAATGTGAAATAGCTTCCACAGTGCATGTTGTCCGTGTATCTTAATTCCCCCAATGTTAGGGCAGCTCAAAGGTTGTAATTAGCAACCGATTTTGAACCGCAAAATGCTTTTTTTCAAGGCAAATAAAAAAATAATTGAAGGTTAATAATTTTCTGGCATCAACACAAGCAGACAGTCTGTGCGGGATGCAATCAAATTCTGTTGTAGTTGTCTAATTTTCACTTTATTAAGTAAACCCCCCACTGTACACGCAAAAGTTCAAGCTTTAATCATCCAATGTGTCCTTTCAATTCGCACAGAATTTGCTCTGACTTCGCACAACCAATGCGTGATACGCATAACGCAAAAGTTGTACAAGGAATACATTGACAGAGATCAAAATCAGAATATGTATCATATACACAAAAATCGTAATGTCTCGGTAAACTCCGGCTTCGGGCGAACGATCAGTTTCGAGGCGCTCAAAAAACCGTTCTTTACTTTCGCGAGCCGGTGCCCCAAGGAACAATTTGGAAGCCCTTATAAAGGTAAATGTGAAATAAGAGCAGTGTAGATGCAACCGGTGCTGAATAAACAACACGTTGAATTATTTGTTGTACAAACGTTGCCGCATTCTTTATTCATATATTATTCCAATAGTGGAACTCCAGCTTAACAGAAGTTGTTTAAACGTTTGCAAGAGATTATTAGCAACACTTATAAATATGTGCTGCGTTAAAGCGCTTTAAAGCTCTCCGCTCATCAGTTGCGTTCTCGCCTAATAAAAGCGATTTGAACATTTCAAACGGCAACCTGGCGACGTGTTGTTCAAATGCTGCACATATGAATTTTAAGTCTTTCAAGGAGCAATTCTTTAGCTCTTATAGACGCGAAAGTTAGACTACCGGTTTTTTGGAACATCACTCTCAACGCGTCGCATAGTTAGTTTAACGCAGCATAAACGTTGTTTTCAAACCACTAAAAGAAGGCAATCTACGGGTGACGTTCCATTGGTTTGTTATTGTTGTTGTTTTTCAAGTTGCAAATCCAAAACATAACCGAACACGAGACCTTTGAGTAGTAAAGAGAAAGTAAATCTAAAGTGGTATTCTATTGTTGGGTAAAGTATTGCTCCACGCAATACTAGAGCAACCAATCGGACAACTGTTGTTTTTCACGCTTTTCGATTCGCATTGCATCCAAGTTGCGACTGTTCGTACAAACGTGGAGATGTCAAAAGATGAAAACAAACTGGTTTCAGCTGACCGCAACTGTCTCATGGATTGCCTTAGATTCGCAGCTTATCTTCTTTCAAAATTTTCAGTGTTCCCCCTAAAGTTTTGAAGTAGAATACTTCTCTCAGGAAGTTCGGTTGCATAGGGATGTAAAATGAAAATCTAAAAGTGAAAAATATGTCCAATTTAAAATGCTAATAAATCGGTTAGTAATCGATGGATTTCCTTCGTTCTTGCAGCAATAGATTGGAAAATCTTCTAAGATTCTTCCCAAATGCAGATATTTGTAATTTTATTATTCAATTTATCGTACTATTGAAAATAGTCAAGCCTTGTCAAAACTAAAAATTCGGCCTCTGACTGGTCGTTATATGATTGCTTCCCGAGCATGGTCGACAGAATCATAGACCTTGCCATTTGAAATGTGCAATTTGGCCTATAAAAGAGCTTGTTTCACTCGAAGCCGCTCATTATAATTCTAGACTGCAACAGAAGCAGCCCTCCCTTAGCAGCAACAGTGGATACAACAGCAGTAGTAGTGCACCAGATAACGGGCGGAGCGCGTCTCAGCATCGATAGCAGGACCAGGGGATGCAGGGCAGCGGATACCAATGGCAACGGAAGCGTTCACTACTGTGGCAACGGGGATAGCGCAGCGGTTGACGTTGGTCTCAGCATCTATATAAGCAGGGCCAGCTGATGCAGTGTGGCTTTTTAGTGAAATGCTGTCTCTGAGCGATAGCAGGCACACTAGCAAATGCATCCAACGAAAAGAACGTTCTGGAAAGCTTTTCAGTGTTTATTTTCCCCCAAGGAATACTTTATTTGCACTGCCAGTGATAACGCAGAAATGTGATCGGCATCTTATCAGACATTGAATTAAACAACAAATTGTCCTTTTCAGGATGAAATAAAAACCTAGTTGAAGAGTTAAAATTTTCTTTTAAATCAATTTACACTTTCAAGAAATTTGGAACAGATATATATTTAGTTTCATCTCGTGTCATGAGCACAACATCGAAAAGCTTTCATTATCAGCATAAACAATAATTTTTCGCATAATTAAAATTAAAAAATTTCAAGTCCAAATCATGACAAGCAACTATATTATTGCGAATGGTCAATCCTTGTTGAAGCGCAAAATTCGACTGATCTGATAAGTCGTTAATATGATTGCTTCCCAAGCACGGTCGACAGAATCATATACCTTGCAATTTTAAACATGCTATTTGGCCTATATAAGAGCCTTTTTCACCCGAAACCGCTCATAATAGTTCTAGACAGCGACAACAGTAGTCTTCCCTTAGCAGCAGCAGTAGCAGTGCAGTGGATACCAGGCGGATAGCGGCCACAGCTGTGGCATGGCAATGGCATGGCAAAGCAGCTGGGCCAGCTGATGCAGGGACAGCGGATACCAATAGCAGCGTATAGCGGTCAAAACATTAGCATGGCTACGGATAGCGTAGCAGTTGCAGCGGGTTTAGCATCGATAGCAGCTGATGCATTGAAGCACTTTAGTGAAATGCAGTCTCTGTGCGATAGCGGGCACTAGTAAATGCATTCAATGGAAAGTTGACACATTTTGACAACACATGAGCCGTCTAGTTTTGAGTGTTAAATCAGCTTTTCACTGTTTATTTTATCACAAGGAATACTTTATTCGCACTGTCAGTGGTAACGCCAAATGTGATCGGTATCTTATCCGATATTGAATTGAACAACAAATTTAAAAATGACTGACACGCAAGCAGCCGGGTTTTCTTGTAAAAGTATTCTACTTAATCTTTGCGGTCGTGGCTTTGCATACAACCCTCCTGTGATTTTTTTTTATTCCAAACAAAAAAAATTTGACGATATTATAGCCATATCATGAAAGCCAATTCATGAATTAACTTTAGCAAGCCATTTCGGGAACAAATTTCCTATGGGGCTCTTCTAGAGTAATCATTCAGTGAACAAAACAAGGACCATTTTGAAGGTATATCACCAAGAACACCCGAAACCATGAAAATAGATTGTTGGAGTAATTTCATAAACAATGAATCAATAAGTGTGAGATTCTGTTCAAAAATTCATAGAGCTCCTCTGTTTCGGAATATACCCACGGGAAAACTGAAGTTGCTGAATTTTTTAGTGCTATAACTATTTAAATCGGATAAAAATTGCAAACGTTACAAGAATATTAATTTCTGGGTACACGGGTACCCCACTATTCACGTAAGGAGTAAAAAAGTCCCTCATGCTAGCCCCCCCTCCCTCCGCTGCTGTTTAAAAACTAATATCCAAAGTTGCCTTTCAACGAGCTCTGAGATGTCACCAATTTCTAGCACTATAGATTAAGGTGAAAAAAAAATGAAATACCTAAAAAGGCACCTGGATTCTCCGTCGAGCACACAACTTAAATAAATAAATTAAGCAAACGGTCAGTCAACCGAGTTTGTTACGATTAGGTATTTTGAAATCAGGTTATCAGGTTGGTTACAAGGTGGATTATTTCATATCAAAGCATAATCAGTAAAAATCAATTAAAGAAACATAAATTTGGGTGCGTCTAACAGCGTTTTCATGACTTTGCTGTTAGCCCCATATCTAGTTAAATATTCACTACAATAATTTCTATCAGAATCGTCTTTCGCGTTCAGCTTGGTTCCGGTGTTCCGTAACCGGTTGCGTCATTGCATTGCATAAAGCTTGAATCTATAACACGAAAGATATCGAAATTCAATTTTTCTTTTGCAATAATACTGAGTACTAAGCGCCCTATTGGAAAGAATCGAGACCGATTAAAAATTTATTGATGTGTGATGAAAAAGTGCCTTTTATTAAATCAAAATCATTCTATTTTCGTACATTCAGTAGGAATACATAATGTTGAATCTTTTTTTATGTCCTAATACAGATTTACAGATTACAGATTAAGCCTGCTTTTGAATAAACAATATATATAACTTAAAACTATGCAGAAAGTGGCCTAATACACAATCTTTTACACCTTTCCTTTTCTGTGTTGTCGTTTTGTTGTAGCTACATTGTTCCATCCTCTCCTCCCGCATCATCAGTAATCACTCCTCCAGCAACTAAAAAAACAGATAGTTTAATCATAAAACTTATTTTCAAACAGTAAATTGAAAGTATACAGGCATAGTGCAATAAATATATATGATTTTTATGTCGTCTAATTACTAGTAACCCTAAACTTTGTTTAAAGAATAAACTTTTGATTTACAAACAAATTTTCAGACCAGCAATGCTTTATGCAATACCAACCTGATCGAGTTGATGTTCAACAAGAAAAAAACGCTTCGAAGGATTCAGAATTAAATTCTGAAAAAGATTTTAAAGCGTCATCATTGGTTTGGTACACTCGATTTACAGACTTACTGGTATCGAAATGTTATAAGCTATGTCAAATAAAATTATTCCCAACATTCGATAAAAATCGCTGCAATCCCCAATTGCTACGATAAGCTTTCCTCATAGTCAATTAGTATGCAACTAAATTAGTTGTAAGATTAGTTCTCTTTACTTGACATGTAGGTTTAAATCCCTACGAATAACAAGCCCTAATCGCCAAAGCAAATAAATCCTAACAATTATAATTTCACATTAAAATAGTGTTGATTGATTAGCCACACAAAATAAACAATTGATAATTTACTATAAAACACTTGAGTTACAAATGAACCTTCGTAAGCAATAGTAAAAGTGTTAAAAAAAGATATTTTTAACACTTTTATTATTGCTGATCAAGTATCCCTTTTACGAACTAATCGATGCAACACTCTCGTATAAGTGAACATCGTATCGCAGATCATATATTCAACTGATTCGACCAAATTGCGTTCGATCACAAATACGATACGATACGACCAAGTATCCCTTTTACGAACTAATCGATGCAACACTCTCGTATAAGTGAACATCATATCGCAGATCATATATTCAACTGATTCGACCAAATTGCGTTCGATCACGAATACGATACGAAGCGTTCAAAACAATAATATATGTACATTTATACATAGGGATACCATCCGTCCTGATTTAGCAGAGCATGTCCTAATTCTGAGATCCTATTTGAGCGTACTGATTTATTTTTTATATTCTGGCATTTGTCCTGGTTTTCAAAGTGAACCATTTCGGGACACAACGCAAACGAATTTTTTCTTCTGTTGAATCTCAGCGAAGTGACGAGAGGAATCTTCTAGGTGTTGAAATCGTTAAACATCTAATTCTCGCCAAACATGTGAAAAGGGCCCATGTGCCGTATGTAAACAAGCCAAATTTTCTCGTTTTTTGATCAATACAAGCGAAATCTGCTCTTACCAATAAGATTTATTGATAAAAGAATTTACTCTTAATCAAACAATCTTGTTTGTACGAGTAGATTAAGCTTGTATTTATTGAAAAACGTGAAATTGTGGCTTGTTTACATATGGCACTTGGGCCCTTTTCACATGTTCAGCGAGAATTATGAAGTGACTATACGGTCCCTCATTTCAACAACATGTCCAGCTCAGAAATTTGTCCCGCGTGTCGCACGCCTTTGAAATGCCCCTCGGTTTTAACAGAATTGAACCACTCGATGTCATATTTTTTCACTGCGACAGTGTGCCTCTCAACAAGCATTCTACTCATTTATCTGCCTCTTCACATCTATAACAGTTAAATCCAAAAAGCGTAAATCAAATAAAAGGCAAAGTATTTGTACGAACATTACGCTGTACAAACTTGACCTTATTATTTATTAAGCACAGACTTCGCGGACAACTATTAGCATACAAAATAATTGCGGGGCTAGCGCTCCGGTTTCATTATAACTGTCTCTACCAGGGTGGGTTTTGAAACTATGAAATGTCCTGATTTCCACCTCCGGCCAGATGGTATCCCTGTTTATACAACGCAAAATTATAGTTTCTCACCTACTCATCGCGGTCAAATGCACCATCTTCCTTTGGTGTAAATTTCATTGAAGTTCCTAGAAATGGAATAGTAAAATTATTAAAATACGATACAGCATAGTGTTGTACCTACTTACCGTTATGTTCTAGCAAATGATAAAAGCCAAATTCTTAAATTGAGGTAGCTGTCTTTCCTGAATTCTACGGAACCACAGTGACCGCTAGCTTCGACGGTTTATACCACGCAGAAGTAATTTCCTTTAATTGAAAAATGTTAATTGCTTGTTTCACTTCATATTTATAATTACCTCACTCGTGAACACTCAATCAAAACGATCAAAACCGATAAACAGAGACAAGCAACACAATAACACTGGAGACTAAAGCCGCGGAATAAATTAATAAAACTGAAGACTGAATGATGGATGGAGACATGACAGCGACATAACAATGATCAGGGATGCCAGAAGATTTGAACTGAAGAGCAGCAACAAGTTTTTGCGCAATTTTCAGAAGATCCATATGTGTTGTAGAAATATTAAAATATAAATGATAGATTTCGTATAAAATAATATAAAAGATCGATCCAGGCTAGTCGGTTGAATCGGTGGATCGGTTAATTCCAAGAGAATAAATATATTCAATAAAATACAATAGATTTATTCCCAAATGCTAACTAATACACAACATTACATTTTCAATTACTGAGTAACTGTTAGATGTTGCTTTTTATCGAGCTACATTTGTTTGAAAATTAAAACAGTGAAAAAAAATAATTAAATATATATATATATATATATATATATATATATATATATATATATATATATATATATATATATATATATATATATATATATATATATATATATATATATATATATATATATATATATATATATATATATATATATATATATATATATATATATATATATATATATATATATATATATATATATATATATATATATATATATATATATATATATATAATATATATATATATATATAATTATAGAAAACCACTACAAAAAGCATTGAAGGGAGAAATTACCAATGCCGGCGCACGGTATGACCGTTGCTTACATACGCACTAAAACCAAGATTTGCTGACTATTCTGTAGATTTGGCATGCCTTTTTTTTTTTTTTTTTTTAAAGGTGGCGGGGAAATCTGCAAACAGACACCTGAGAAGAGAACTCAGGGTGTGGGGATGAGACTAGGGGAGAGATGCTGGGGTAGTTACACTCGCCCAGGCACCTACTGATCCCTGTCCCGACCCACTAAAACCCCTCCAGTCTCCAGCCCTGGTCTTCCCGGAACGACGGTTAAGTATTACGTCGGGGAGTGGCTTTTGTGCGTGATGCACCCTCTTTACTCTTATAACCTCCTAGCTAACTACCTGCAGACTGGTAATTGGTGGTTGACCCGCCACACACGTTGACTGGCGTGTTGGTGGTTGACCCGCCACACATGTTGCAGCTCCAGAACAATCTGAGAGGCGGCCGCACAGACCGCGTTCCAGATGTCCGGGTCGTCGCACATCCTCCGGACTAGATTGTCCGGAGTAGTGCCAGGCCCGCTCACAGCCATCATGTTGCTCCTCGCTCTTACGAAACGGGGGCATACGAAGATGACATGCTCAGCAGTCTCCTCCTCCTCCACGCACTCGGGACACATGGGGGACCCCGCGTGTCCGAACCTGTGCAAATATTGCCTGAAACAACCATGGCCTGACAGGATTTGTGTCAGGTGGAAGTTCACTTCACCATGTCGTCTCCCGACCCAGCCGGATATCTCCGGTATGAGTCGGTGCGTCCATCTGCCCTTTGTGGAGTTGGACCATTCCCGCTGCCAGCGAAGCATCGAGAATGACCTTCTGGTACCTCGTATGCCCCTTGTGTCACGTTGGTCGAAACACTCTCTGTCCTCCTTGATGGCGATGCTGATAGGCATCATGCCGGACAAGACACAGATTGCATCGTATGACACCGTACGATACGCACTCGCAACTCTCAGGCACATGAGCCTGTAGGTGCTTTCCAGTTTACCATGGTAACTGTTAGTACCTAGCGCTCTGGACCACACTGGCCCACCATACCTAAGTTTGGACGAAACCACGCTGGCAAGAAGTCTTCGCTTGCTGCCATAAACCGCTGAGCTATTGGACATCATACGAGATAGTGCTGCAATAGCCGATGAGGCCCTCTTACAGGCATAGTCGACGTGACTCCCGAACGTGAGCTTGTCGTCCACCATAACCCCCAAGAGCTTCAGGGATCGCTTCGAGGTGATGGTGCAGTCTCCGACTCTGACCACAGCCTGTTGCTCCGATTTACGGTTGTTCACAACCGTGACCTCCGTCTTATGATGCGCGAGCTCCAGTTTCCTGGAGCGCATCCAGTCCTCGACCTTGCGTATACAGTGCGCGGCCGTCAACTCGACCTCCTCGATAGACTCGCCGTAAACCTCCAGCGTTATGTCGTCTGCAAAGCCGACGATCACAACCCCTACAGGGAACTTGAGTTTCAACACTCCGTCATACATGACATTCCACAACACCGGGCCCAGGATAGAACCTTGCGGAACTCCTGCGGTAATTGGGACGCACTTCTGACCCTCCTCCGTGTCGTAAACAAGTATTCGATTCTGGAAATAATTTTCCAGAATCTTGTACCGCGACACCGGTACATGGATGCTCCTGAGCGCGAGCGCTATGGAGTCCCAACTGGCACTATTGAACGCATTCTTCACGTCGAGCGTGACGATTGCACAGTAGCGTATTCCCCTTCTCTTGCGCTGGATTGCTACCTCCGCCGTCTTGATGACGGAAGAGATTGCGTCCAGCGTGGACCTGCCCTTCCGGAAGCCGAACTGGTTACTTGTCAGACCGTGTACACCCTCCGTGTACCTCACCAGTCTGTTGAGGATGATCCTCTCAAGCACCTTGCCCGCGGTGTCCAGCAGGCAGATAGGCCTATATGCCGATGGGTCCCCTGGCGGTTTCCCAGCCTTCGGCAATAAGACCAGTCTCTGCCGCTTCCACCTGTCCGGAAAGAGACAGTCATCCAGGCACCTCTGCATGACTGCCCTGAACAGCCCGGGGGCCGTTTTTATCGCCAGCCTGATCGCCAGGTTAGGGATACCATCCGGTCCCAGTGCCTTGCTCACCTTTAGGGATTTAGCGATCACGATGAGTTCCTCATTCGTAACCCTTGCCTCCTCCCCTGCCTCGACACGGCTGTCATCGCTCACGGATTGGATGCTCGGCAGGTTGGCCGACCATCTCTGGTCTATGTCTGAGATACTGGAACGTCGGACGTGAGACTCGACCGCCGGAGGCCAAGGACTTGGCTCATGGCGTGGAAAGAGTCCCTCGATGATACGCTCCAGCATCGCTGGTGACCGCTCTGCAGGCGCCAGCGCGCCTTTAGTCTTGGCCATTACGATCCTGTAGGCGTCACCCCACGGATTTGTATTGGCACTCGCACATAGCCTATCGAAGCAGGCCCTCTTGCTGGCCTTTATCGCACTCTTTAGCATCGATTTTGCCGAACTGAATGCTGCGCGGCGCTCTGTCCTCTCTTCTTCGTTTCGCGCACGCTGCATCCTCCGTCTTGCACGGAGGCACGCACTGCGAAGGTCGGCTATCGCGTCCGTCCACCAGTAAACCGGTGGCTTTCCATTCCTAGGTTGGCGAGTCCTAGGCATGGTGGCGTCGCACGCCCGCGATAGCATAGCAACTAGTTGGTCAGCAGTCGGGCGGAGCCAACTGCCCCCCTCGCGCTCCCTTCTCATTGCCTCTTCGAATACCTCGGCATCAAAGTGCGATGTCTTCCACCCGCGAACGGTCGGAGTGTTGGCTCTACCCGTCGCTTGCCGCCTCTCGTTGTTGTCTACACTAAAACAGACCCCCTGGTGGTCGCTATTAGTGTAGCCATCGTCTACCCTCCAGTTCTTGATCAGTCCTGGGCTGGAGAACGTCACGTCGATGATCGGCTCCGCACCATTTCTGCTAAATGAACTTTTGTTCCCAACGTTGGCCAGATCCAGGTTGAGCTTTGCAAAAGCCTCCAACAGGATCTGGCCCCTCTGGTTCGTGAAGCAACTTCCCCACTCAACAGCCCAAGCGTTGAAGTCGCCCGCCACCACCAACGGCGTTAGGCCCGTTAGCTCCATGGATAGGAGGTCGACCATCTGGGTGAACCTTTCGGTAGACCAACGTGGCGGAGCATAGCAACTGCAGTAGAACACTCCGTTCACCTTAGCAACTACGTACCCTTCTTCTGAGGTTGAGACAACCTCCTGAACCGGGAACTTGCTCGTCGTACATATGGCCGCCAATCTGGACTTATCCGCAACCCAGTTACCGTTTCCGGGAGGGATGCGGTAGGGATCCGATATGACGGCGATGTCCGACAACGACTCAGTGGCTGCTTGGTGTAGCAGCTGCTGAGCCGCGAAGCAATGGTTCAGGTTCAGTTGCGTCACCCTTACGCCCGTGGTTTCGCAGCCGGCTTACCGGCTGGGCACCTGGGGCCTCCCATAAAGTGTTTGGCGTCCCGTTTCCCGGAACATACCATGCACTTGGGAGACTCCCCACAGTCCTTTGCTTTATGGCCTGCACCTCCACATCGCCTGCACAGCTGGCTCCTATCGGGCCCCTTGCAGGTCCAGGACTTATGTCCGCCCTCGAAGCACCGGAAGCAAATGTCTGGTTGCTGTAGTATGCCCAGAGGACATACAGACCAGCCGACCTTCAACTTGCCCTCTTTCAGGGCCAGGTTAGCGTCCGCCGACGGTAGTCGGAAGGTAGCTACCTGAGTCCCCGCCGGACCTTTGCGGAGGCGGATTGACTCCTTAGCCACCTCCACCCCGCACTTCGCTTTTAGGGCTTGTGCAATGTCGCACCCCTCAGTGATTTCGTCCAGGTTTTTAAGCTGGAGAGTCACTTCTGAGGTGAGTGCCCGCACTTGCACCTCCTTCCCTAGGACCTTTTCAGCTACCGTTTTGTAGGTAGCCCCCTTGTTCTTGGCGTCCTTCCGGAGCTCAAGTATCATCTCGCCAGTGCGAGATCGGCGGATACTCCGCACATCCGCCCCCAGATCCTTGAGCTGGGTTTCCCCCCTCATCTTTTTCAAGACTTCTGAGCACTTCGACCCATCCGTCTTGAGTATGAGGGCATCACCCCTACTCCGCGCCTTTTTGACCTTTTTTGGTCCTCTGGCCGCTCCGCCATCATGTCGCGTCGCACCTTCCCGACGCTTCCTACCCTCTACGGTAGTCCAAGGGTTGCCCGTAGCCTCCACCTGTGCCTTTTCCGCGGTGGACCTTGAACCGGTTGGCGTGTGTTCCCGTGGGAGTAGCACGACCAATCGTTTCTTGGTGTTCCCGGGGGCCGTTTCCCCCGGGGACTGCCTCGTTCGCTTGGCGACCTGCCCCATGGAGCAGACCGACGCGAACGAGGGGGCGTCTGTCTGCACCTCTTTAGATGCAGTCGCCCTCCCGTTCCTGGCCGCTTTCTCGGCCGCCTTCACCCGAGCTACAAGTTCTTCGTGCTCCTTTCAGGCTTCATCAATGGTGCTCCGAAGCAGGAGGAGGCTCTGCTTCAGGTCGCCAGCGATGTTTCGCCTGTTCGCCGAGAACTCGATTATGGCATCGAGTTGTTCAGACAGCGCCGCCACTCTTGGCCGCGTGTCCATGCACCTTTCGACGGCCTTGACTAGCAAGGGACCGTCTACCGAGATGTCTGGTGTGGACACCGACGGATTCGCCGGTTTCCCAACTCCAGACTTCGCCGCATCCGTCTCCGCCTTCTTCTGCGGAGACCGCTGGATGCCACCTCGTGCGAAGGGATTTGGTAACCCCTCCGCACCCGTCTCTTTTTGGTTCTTCGAGCTCATTTTTGTTAATTGGGTCCCCCTTCCAGCCGCTATCCTTGTCCATAGATGAGAAGTCGCTTGTATGGTCCCATGGTAATCTATGCCGAAGCAGTGAGGCCATGGGTAAGGGGGGTCGCCATAGTACCTTATGAGCACTATGACGCCCCCGCCCGCGTAAGTCAGGAAAGGGGCATCTTGTCCTAGGACTAGTTCCCCCCCATCTGATCCTTCTCTGCCTGATTCCCACCAGGCAATGGACGCGAAACGTACTGGAAGGCCTGCCAGGTTTTACGGGACGGAGACCCCTGCACCGGGTACCATCTCGCCGTTTCAAGCCGCTGTCACGCGACTTTACTAAGGGAGCTCGATGCAGGTGGCAGCCCTTGGTCATGGTTCCTTATCGTATCCGACTCGAATCCGTTTCGTTCGCTGCCAGTTGCCATAATTGGGACCTTACTGGTGTCGGCCCCAATGGACGAGGGCATTTGGCATGCCTGGTCATGTCAAATCAACCGGTAAGTTTCGCTTATGTCTAGTTCGTTTTCGCGACGGTACTACACCCTACACCGTCCCGGACTACACTTTTTAACCTTAACTTGAAACGAACACTCAAACGAAACTACACCCAGCTGTTAATTTTTTCGTACGGTATTTGATTGTATTTATTTTTGTTGTTGGTGTTTTCAACTACACCCTGTCGCTTTCGGGTGTAGTCCGGGAAAATGAAAAAAAAACACCTACAGGGCACAAGTGTAGTCCTCGTGTAGCTACACCGCGAAAACGGATTCGACATTAAAGCTGCGTGCAAGAAGTTTATGTTCCCGCAGTTATGTAATGCCTGTTCAACGTTTGTTAGACCAGAACGTTAAGAAGCATATTCACTTGAAACACAGCACACGTCATATTACAGATTAGCTCAGATGCATTCTTCCATGACGGCCAAGCAATGGACCGCAAGTTCGAATCTCACCAGGAACCCAACACAAAAAGGATGGTTTATAAAAAGGGTGATATTGCTTTCTAATATAAATTAAAAATTGACCCATAGGTATTTCAACAAGTAAAAAACTAATACGGAGCAAATAATAATAATTATAATGAAAAAAATTGAATTTTTATTTTGCATTTTGTTTGAGCCAAAAGAGCTGAATTAATGTCGATTAAACTTTTTCCCCCGCCCTTATTCAGCGTAAGCTGGGTAAGTATGTTCTAATGCGCGAAACAAACGTTGGCAAACATCATTATTAAACACGCGTTTAAAAAGATCCTTTCTAAAGTCGAGCAACAGTTTAACAGATGTTTAATAAGTATTTTGTTAGACAGGTTGAACACATGCCGAACAGTAGCCTAATAAATGTTTTCCGGTGCAGCTGTTCAACGCTGGTTTCATAAGTGTTGAATAAAATATTCTGCTGTTGTTGTTTAAAATTCTCTTCGCCGTTCCTAAACAACTGTGTGTCGGATAATTTCTCCAAATTTAACTGAACAACCATTGAACAGAAGTTTTTTATTTTTCATTTCGGTTGTTGTTCAACTGTAGCCTAATGAAAGTGATGGAGTAAACGTTTAGGCAACAATAATTGTTCCTTGGGGCGTATCAACGGCTCGTGCATCCCTAAAAATCGTCAGCAACCGAAACAGCCAATAGCGAGCCTTGTTGCCGCGGAAGTTATTGACGCTGGTGCCAGTAACGCAGAACCAAATGCATGTGAATGAAACCAGAGTCATAATTAAATGCAAAATGTTTTGGACTAATCTCATGTTTTTGTTTATTGTTAATGATTGAATGATGTTTTCAAATGACCCGATTCATGAAAGTGAATCGATCAGACAATAATTTCTTCAATAGGGTCAGTACCCAACTTATCAGTATTGATTGCTGGGTGCACTGTTTTAACGATGCCAACCTTCTGAACATCGGCTGATGCTTTATAAGTGTAGTGGTTTGGAGCTGCGCAATACATTCAAAATACGCTAGAGCATCAAATGCGTTATGCCCAACGCACATGCGTTGTACTGGTTCCAATTTTAATCAGTAAATGCGCTAATTTCGCTCATAAATGATCTGGTTACGCACACTCCAACTTTTGCGTGTAGAGGCAGCGCAAAGGCTGCGATCAGCATAACCGACATTGAATAATAAACTGCACTGTTAGAACGCATTCACAAAAGCAGTTAGTTCGACTATGCAGAGCTAATATGAAGTCGATTCAATCAATCAGCATTAACAGAATTTCGTCGTCTCCCAGCTGCCAAGTTGCAATATGATGCAACACGCAACAGCGAGCAAACGAAATCGTTTGATGTTACAAAACGCAATAAAATACGGGTTAAAACCGTTGCGTGTGTGAGAGCACCATCGGTGTTTATTCGCTGGATACAAAAATCAAATGCGAATTTTGGAATAATTCGTCTAAAGAACATAAGAAAATGGTAAACCTCAACTGAAAGGCGTGGCCTATTACGTAGCACCCTGCGGCTATAAAAGAGTGTTTCTGGGAAAACTAGCTACATTCATTAGTCGGAGGGTAAACTGGATGGACCGTCCACAACGTTGACAGCAGTAGCAGCAGATATCGGCACTCAGCAGTAACAGACTATAGCAGCGGGTCGCGCCTGTGGTTGCCTTCAAATTAAACAAATCACTTGCCCTGTGGTTGGTCACCACGTCTCAGGCCTCTGCCAGGCTGAACACCAACGCGAGCGTTCGGGCGAGATTTTTGCGGTACATCAGCCGGCACTTCCTCTAATGGAAATTAGGATCATTTTGTTTAGAAGAATAATACTGTCGGTAATATTACAGAGATGCGATTGCATCATATCCCATATGGAATTCAACAATTGTTCTTTTGAGGACAGATAAAACACTTAATTTGAAGAGTTAATAGCTTTGGGTACCAGTAGCAGTATGGTAACAGCCTCAGTGGTAGGTGCAGCCGGTACTTCCCTAAGGCCGATGTAATAAGGAAGTAAATGGAAGCGGCACGGCGAAACAGTTCGGGTGTTCTTAGACGCGCGTCATTTTTCGTACGATAGCGGCGGTATTAGCGGTAGATGCATTTGCCAACACTTACTCCAGTAAAACCGTGTCTAATTTTCAATGTGAAAACACCTTTCTATTGTGTTGGCCGTGCGCATTACGCCTCTGCCAGGCTAAACGCGATAAGCGGCGCGAACCGATACGCCGGCCGTAGGTTAATTTACAGCCGTAAGTAGAGCTGTGTAAAAGTATTCTACTTCAACCTTGCGGTCGTGGCTTTGCACACAACCCTCCTGTGTTTTTTTCAATACCCGTGTATATATCTCATTTTTTCTCCAACATGTTATCTAAAAATCTACTAGAAAAGTTATTTCAAGCTTAAAATTGTGATGAATTTTTGAACGTTATCAGTGTATTTAACAATAAAAATTAGTATAATTCAAAAGAAAATAATACATTAAAAACTTAAATCAATTTTATTCAATTTACCCCCGATGAATTTTTTTAAAACCGGTTGATTTTGAAAGGTATGGACCCAAACTAACTTTTGGTGAAAGAAAATCCTAGGTACATTAAAGTAAGATAATCTGGGATTTCGGACACACCGTGCGGCATTGAACCTTCAATGGCCTGCTCAAATTTGTCAGCGTTTGCCGAGACGAAAGAAAGTGTCGCATTACAAACGACTGAACCTCGCTGTCTGGCAACACGTCGTTGTTTATTAACGTTGTTTTAACCGCTGTTTTATTTTTCGTATTTTTGGAGTATAAAAGTTTTGAATTCCAGTTAGTTTTTTCTACAAGTGGCTTCATCGAATCATTTTTTACGCGCGTGTCATCGAGTGATATAAATATTGCAATCTTTCGACGCTGTTTTGCTGTTTTTTGTTTTGCAACAATTTGCGCTGCTGATCCTTTGTTCGAGTTATGGCATCGGTTTGCAAAACATGCAGCTCCCCTGTAAATGGGATCGATAGGATTGCCTGCCGTGGCAACTGCTGTTCATTGTTCCACCGCACGTGTATTCCCGGATTGCAGCTATCTATTCTGGACGTGATGTCAACTTTCAGCAATAATATATTTTGGCTCTGCGACGATTGTGCTAACAATTTTAACGAATGGTTGCAGCATCCAGCTACCGCTAGACCCCCCATCACCGATTCATCGATGCTGTGTGAAGCTGTCGACAAATTAAACACGGTCGTCACAGATCTATCTTCTCGCATTGAAAAGCACTTTCCGATCAGCACTGCAGCTCCGGCTCAAAAAATTTTCTATTCTCTGCGACAACCCGGAGAGCAACCGACACCTAAACGGAGTCGTGAAGACAATGTTAAATTTCGCCCCGCTGCGGCTGGTGTCTGTGGTACAAGGTTGGTTCAGTGCAAAATAAAAACCGTTGCTGATGAACGGCAGCAATTTTGGCTTTATTTGAGCCGGCTGGATCCGAGCCATACAGTTGATGATGTTGTCACTATGTCGCAAGAATGTCTCGGCATCAGTGAAACGCTAAACGTCGTGAGGCTGGTGAAAAAAGATGCTGATATTACAAAGCTGAACTTTGTTTCTTTCCGGGTGGAAGTACCAAAAGCGTTAAGGGATACTGCTCTACGAGCATCAACATGGCCCACTGGAGTTTTCGTTCGTGAGTTCGAGTTTGACCAAGTACGCCCGGATAGATTTCGCCAATAGCAAATTGGCCCACTCAAATGCTGTGATATTGTCATGCGAGAGCCAACCGACTCTCGCACAAGTTAAGTATCTTCCGTTTCATGCTCCTGACGATGAATACTCAAATTCAGATTCGTGTTTTAGTATACCTGACGCATTGACAAGTCCGTCGCTCACCGAATCCAGAACACCTGATGCATGCAGAGCAAACTCTTCGATCCAACTTTACTACCAGAATGCATGCGGTATGAATTCAAACATCGAGGACTATCTACTAGCATTTTCAGAGGGCTGCTACGAGCTGATTGCCCTCACGGAAACTTGGCTGGATGATCGCACCCAATCATCGCATTTATTCGGCTCGGAGTATGAAGGCTTCCGCTGCGACCGTGGCCCCATTAACAGCCCAAAAAGGACCGGCGGAGGTGTGCTTATTGCTGTTCATCGTCGCTTAAAAGCTAACGTGATCCATGAGAACTCGTGGAATATTCTTGAGCAGGTATGGGTGTCCGTCCAACTATCTGGTCGGAAATTATTCATTTGTGCCGTTTATTTTCCGCCGGATCGAACACGCGACAAGCAATTGATCGATTTGCATATCCAGTCGTTGTTAACGATAGTCTCCAGCGCCAAACCGTGCGACGAAATAATTGTTATCGGGGACTTTAATTTACCTAGTCTGTTTTGGCGCCCCTTCCGGGACGGAATTCTTTATCCCGACCTGAATCAGTCAACATTCCATGTCTGCGCTCTGGATCTTTTGGATGGCTATAGCGCCGCGGGACTGCAGCAAATCAACTGTAATGCAAACGAGAATGGGCGTTGTCTAGATCTTTGCTTCGTCAGCATTAATGTTACGGCACCGCTGCTAACTCTCGCACCTGATCCTCTCGTAAAAAACGTTGCTCACCACCCGACACTTGTTTTGTCGCTTGACGATCGATTTAAAATCAAGTATCGGGAGCCTCCTACTCGGTTAAATTTTAATTTTCGGCGTGCCGACTTCGACGGTTTGTTGAACGCGCTGCTAACAGTTGATTGGATTGGCAATCTAAATCCAACGGATATCGATTCGGCTGTTAACGATTTTTCTTCCGTTTTAAACGGCCTAATAGATGCGTTTGTGCCAAAAACACAAAACCGATCGCATAAATATTGTCCCTGGCAATCAGCGGAAGTGCGTCGCTTAAAAACGTTGAAAAAATCCGCGTTAAGGAGGTTCTCAGCGACTGGCGCTCTATTTCTTCGCGATCATTACCGACAGCTGAACTACGAGTACAAAAGACTTCGTCGACGGTGCTACTCGAACTACAGACGTCATATAGAAGGCAAACTGAGAGCAGATCCGAAGAAATTCTGGAACTTTGTCAACGAACAACGAAAGGAGTCAGGCTTACCATCCACGATGGAATTGGCTGGTGAGAAAGCAAGTAATGTTGCCGCTATTTGCCGAATGTTCGCTGTTGAATTTTCAAGCGTATTCAGCAACGAAACACCAACAGATGGTGAAATTTCTGATGCTGCTAATAACGTCCCTTTCCCTGGGCACTCCATGGGTTCGATCAACATCGACGATAATGCAATTCTTGCCGCTGCTAGAAAATTGAAACACACGTACTCTCCGGGCCCGGATGGAATCCCAGCTACACTGCTAAAAAAATGCATTGCTGGATTGCTCACACCGCTTACCCACTTATTTCGTTTGTCGCTGGCTACTGGTAGATTTCCTACAACCTGGAAACAGGCCTTCCTATTTCCGGTCCATAAAAAAGGCGATCGCTCGAAGATAGATAACTATCGAGGCATCTCTGCTTTGTGTGCAATTTCGAAGCTATTTGAGCTAGTCGTCCTTCAACCAATTTTCTCACATTGTCAAAGCACTATTTCGGACGATCAACACGGATTCCTTCCCAAGCGCTCCTGTGCTACAAACCTGCTTTGCTTGACTAACTACGCGTTCGACAGCTTTGTTCACCGACATCAAACCGACGTTATCTACACGGACCTCTCGGCTGCCTTCGACAAAGTAAACCATCAAATCACCGTTGCCAAACTTGATCGATACGGGTTCAGCGGCAACTTGCTTGGCTGGTTAGAATCCTATTTGCTGGGACGAACTCTTAGAGTGAAAATCGGCGACGAAATTTCCGAACCATTTGTCGCTACTTCCGGAATTGCCCAAGGTAGTCATCTTGGCCCATTGGTGTTCCTGTTGTATTTTAATGATGTACATCACTTGTTAAAATGTCCTCGTCTTGCGTTCGCTGACGATTTGAAGCTGTTCAACGAAATCAAAAACGTGGAAGACGCTACTTATCTCCAACAACAACTCAACATATTTGCACGTTGGTGCAAGTTAAACTGCATGGTACTCAACCCTACAAAATGCTCAATAATAACGTTTACTAGAAAACACCGTCCGCTACACTTCGACTACAAGTTAGATGGGTCTTTAATACAGCGAGTCAATCACGTCAAGGATCTTGGAGTCTTCCTCGATACCAAACTGACATTTAAGCAACATATATCGTTTATTGTTGCTAAAGCCGCTAGACAACTGGGACTGATTTGCCGCATGACGCGGGATTTCAGAAACATACAATGTATAACAACACTCTATTGCTCGCTTGTTCGGTCCTCATTGGAGTTCTGCTCTACTGTCTGGATTCCTCACTACAATAATGCAATCCACCGCATTGAAAGCATCCAGCGCCGTTTCGTACGCTATGCTCTTAGAATGCTTCCCTGGCGGCAACCCATGTGTAACACCCGATACGAGGATCGCTGCCAGCTTCTCCAGCTCGATACTCTTCAGCTTCGCCGAGAAACAGCTCGCGCCATGGTAGTTTCAGATGTTTTGACTTCACGGATTGACTGCCCGACCATTCTTCGCCTGATCAACCTAAACGCGCCATCCAGAACCCTGCGGAGGTCTTATGCGCTGCAACTGCCTTTTCGTCGTACCAACTACAGCGCAAACAGTGCCATCATTGGTATTCAACGAGCCTTCAACCGGGTGTCATCTGCTTTCGACTTTCACTTATCGCATCAAGTTCTACGTACAAAATTTATATCTCTGTTTCGTAATGTTTTATATATTAATAACCATTAGGACTAGTCCTAAAATGTCTGTTGGTAGAGCTAATAAATAAAATAAATAGCATACCTTGTAGAACTGTCATCATACTTGGGCTTCAGGCGTCTCCAGCAGGAGACCTGTAACAATATTCAGGAAAATAAAATATTTCATTCAAATAGAAAACCTCAAACTGTTTACATCTGTTTACAGCATTACCAAATTTTGAACAACAAACTGCCCTGATCTGTTTGAACGCCTTAACAAAGGTGATTAATTCGACTTTACAGGAATAAATTGAAGTCGATTCAATCAATCAGCATGAACAGAATTTCGTCGTCTCCCAGCTGCTCAGTTGCAACATGATGCAAAACGCACCAGCGAGCAAACGAAATCGCTTGATGGTTACAAACCGCAACACGATACGGGTTAAAATGGTTGCGTGTGTGAGAGCACCATCGGTGTTTATTGTGTACAAAAATCAATAAAACTGAACAGAAAGGCGTGGCGTATTTCGTAGCAACCTTCGGTTATAAAAGAGTGTTTCTGGTAAAATCAGCTACTACATTCATTAGTCGGAAGGTGAGTTGGCTAGTTGTCAGCAGTAGCAGCAGATATCAGCACTCATAACAGCGGATTGCAGTGGATAGCAGCGGGTTGCGCCTGTGGCTGCCTTTAAATCAAACAAATCACTTGCCCGGTGGTTGGTCACCATATCTCAGGAGCAGCGCGGTTCTTCTCGCTACTCAGCGTGTGTCGACAGACTGCGTTATTGCCCCACTACTGAGGCAACATAAAGGTTGCCATCAGCAAATCAAATTTTGAGCTGCAAAATGCCTTTCTCAAGGCAAATAAACAAATATATGAAGGTTAATAATTTTTTGACAACTCAAGCGACCAATCTGTGCTGGATAGTAGCAGTTTGAAACTGTAGAAGCCGTCTAATTTACAGAATGTGAAACAGCTTTTACAGCTCGTGTTTTCAGTGTCTTCAACAGTCAACAGTGCCCCACTGTTGAGGCAGCACAAAGCAAGCATTAGTAGACTTTATGACTCATTAATGAAACACCTACAACAATGCATTTGTTAATAGTGTGCGTAATTCTACGTCAGTTATGCGGTCGTGTCTTGGATACAACCTCCTACTTTTTTACCTACACAATTGTGTGGGCTCGGTCGGAAAGGGATATAGCAAACCACGCATTCTATATAGCAAGCCACATGCGCTATAAATATGCACACACGCGCTACGGACATGCATACACGTCATAAACATACACACACGCTATACAGCTATCCACACACGTTATATAGCAATCCACGCACGCTAGCCCCGCACACTAGGCACACACGCTATATAGCAAGCCACACACCTTATATAGCTAGGGACACACGCTACAAATATTCACACACGTTATGTGCACACACCTTATATATATACATACGCTGGATGATGGTGGCTTCTCAAACCACCTGGCGGTGCGACTGTGCGAGTCTCTTTCAGTTTCGGGTTGTATTCACCCAACGATATCTGAATTGGATTATTTGCCACTGCCTACTGATGTCCGCTGCTGCTGCCTGCTGCTGGTAAACTGATTTGCTTGAGGAGAAACAGTCTCTTATATAGCCCAAAAAGTGCATTCTCGGCTAACTAGGTACTCCATTCTGTCGTCCTTTTTAGGGAAAGGCAACAAGCGACCAATCAAAAGTCGACATTTGCGTTTCGACAATGTTCAACAATTTTCAATATTACAATAGTTTGAACAATCAGATTACAATTTTCTGCATTTGGACGGGTGCTTAAATGATTTTCCAATCAATTGCTGCAAAAATGACGGAAATCGGTTGGAAACTGACAGGGATTAAAACGTTTGAATTCAGATAATTTCTGTGACGCTCTCAATGTTTTCGGTTTTGAAATTGGATCCCTGTATTGAGATTGGGTCCCTGTAATTGTTGCCGTAAGACGTATTCCACGTCAAAAATTAACCGACATCAGTAATTTTTCACACGCTCCTTTAATTTCACTCTAAATTGAGCAACTTTGACTCAGTTTTACAATGGCTATTAAAACGTCAAAAATTGAGTAAGTTTCGTTTACCGAACTGAGTAACAGTTACTCAGATTGTTATAATTTTCTGCTTTACTCTTTTTTTGATTGGTATTGAAAACATTTAAAAACGTTTCGCTAAAAATAAGTTGTTGTTTGGAAAAACGTGTTGTATTGTTGTTTGAAAAAAGTGTTTTTTATTTGTGTATTAGAGTTCCTCCAGATATGAGAATGGTTATTGTTGGAGACGTGGACATTCCTAAAACCACATCGCAGCTGAAGCTCTCTCGTTACAGTTGGGCTGTCATCCAGTTCGACGCAAGTGAGCGCGCGAATCAAGAGTCACTTCCTTTTCGATCGCGAACATATTACAAGCATAGCCATTGTACCTCGTTAATAAATGAATAGTTTTAATCTGTTTTTAAGTACGGTTCGTGTTTTATTTATCGGTTACCTCGCCTACCACGAATTGTAACAGTGGCGACGAGTAGTTAAACGCGGAATTATATTATTCTTTGCAATTCCGTCACTCACGTGTATCAGAAGACGGGGTTCAGCTGAACATAACCCCAAAGGGAGCAGCCGACACCGGGAGACAATCAGTTCCAACGGTTTTTGCAAGCAGCAGCGAACCAACAGTATCCCGGAATGCAGCAGAATAATTTGCACAACATTCCGAATCCAGCCAGTCAGCCCGCTCCGGATAATGCATACGCCCAGTTCTTTCAGCAATTAGTGCAGCAGCAGCAGCTCTTTATGCAGCAGCAACAGCAGCTGCTTATGCACCAGCAGCAGGATTTCTTTCGGAACATTATGTCGTCTATTCATGTTCAGGTTCCACCAAACCCTGAAATGATTCTCGACTCGCTAGCGAATAACATCAAGGAATTTCGCTACAGTCCGGAAGACAACATCACCTGCGCTGCCTGGTATGCTCGGTATGATGATCTTTTCGAAAGAGACGCGGCGCGATTAGACGAGGAAGCAAAAGTTCGCTTGCTAATGCGAAAAATGGGAACGGCAGAACATGAACGTTACATCAGTTTCATTTTGCCTAAAGCTCCGAAGGACTTTCCATTCACAACAACAGTCGCAAAACTGAAATCGCTTCCAACCGTGAAATCGCAAAACTGAAAACCATCCGAAGACTACGTCACATATGCATGTCGGATAAACAAAACCTGCGTTGAATTCGAGCTCAGCGAACTCACCGAGGAGCAGTTCAAGTGTCTTATGTTTGTTTGCGGACTAAAATCAGAGGGAGATAGAGAGGTACGTACACGACTGCTTTCCAAAATTGAGGAGCGCAGCGATGTCACCTTGGAACATCTTTTGGAAGACTGCCAACGTTTATTGTGTTTAAAACGGGACACAGCAATGATTGAATCTGTACCATCATTATCAGTGCAGTATATCAACCGTAAGCAGCAGTTTCCAAATCGCTCGTCGAGACTCCTAGCAGGAAACAATACGAACAAAAATAAAAATCTCCCAGCTACACCTTGTTGGTATTGTGGTGAAATGCACTTCGTCAGAGATTGTCTCCGCAAAAATCACAAGTGCAATGATTGTGGTACAATTGGGCACCGTGAAGGTTATTGTTCCAGTGCGAAATGAAGTCCAAAAGCAACACACCATAAAATCAGACCGTCAGAGCGGTTCAAAACAAAAACGGTGAGCCTATCAGTAAATGCAGTGAACAGCAAACGACGCTACGTTCAGTCCCACCTGAATGGTGTAAAAGTGAGGTTACAGTTGGATACTGGGTCCGACATCAGTATTGTTTCCAAACTAACGTGGGAGAAAATCGGCAAACCGCCAACATCGCCAGCTAAGGAAAAAGCAGCGACTGCAACAGGGGACCCTCTGCAGCTTCTCTTCAAGTTTGACTGCGACGTCTTTATCAATAACAGTCATCGCCGAGGACAGTTTTACGTAGTGGAAAAACCAATTCATCTACTCGGTATTGATCTACTAGAAGCGTTCTCCCTGTGGACAGTACCAATCAGTGCATACTGCAACAATGTTGTCAGCCCCGCTAGCACCCTACAGTCCCTAAAAGCTGCCTATCCAGATGTTTTCCGAAGTGAACTTGGTCTGTGTACGGAACCAGGTGTCAAAACAGCACCAGGCGCATTCCAGCAGCTAGTGGACACCATGTTAACAGGCCTCTAGGTGGCATCAATGCAGACGAGCACTGGAAAAACCTTTGCGCAGTTCTTCAAAGAATTCAAGATTTCGGGTTCACAATCCGACCGGAAAAGTGCAGTTTCAGTCAGTAGCAAATCAAATATTTGGGACATTTGTTTGATCGTCATGGACTCCGCCCGGATCCGGCAAAATTTCAAGCAATAAAGAACATGCCACATCCCACTGATATATCAGGTGTTCGTTTTTTTCTCGGTGCTATCAATTATTACGGGAAATTTGTCCCGTGTATGCGATCCTTGCGGTACCCGCTCGACGACCTGCTTAAACATGATGGTAAATTCAGCTGGACGGTTGATTGTCAGCACGCATTCGACCGTTTTTAGCAGATTCTAACCTCAGATTTGCTGCTAACACACTACAATCCTGCACTTCCAGTAGTGGTATCAGCTGATGCATCCTCCGTTGGTGTTGGTGCTACCATCAGCCACAAGTTTAGCGACGGAACCATGAAGGTTATCCAGCACGCTTCGCGAGCTTTGACAGCGGCAGAGCAGAATTACAGCCAGCCAAATCGCGAAGGACTAGCGATCATATTTGCAGTAACAAAATTCCACAAGATGCTGTTTGGCCGCCAGTTTCTTCTGCAGACCGACCACGCTCCGTTGCTGCGCATTTTTGGCTCGAAAAAGGGCATTTCGGTATACACATCGAATCGCTTACAACGTTGGGCGCTCACGTTATTGTTATATGACTTCACCATCGAGCACGTCCCAACCGCTAAATTCGGTAATGCTGATGTACTTTCTAGGTTGATTAATCGTCATATCAAACCAGAGGAAGACTACGTTATAGCTTCAGTACAGTTGAAAAGGAACTTAGGTCAGTTACATCCAGCATTCTCAAAACTCTTCATCTAAGTTTTAGAATCATACAACAAGCAACGCAGTCTGATCCAGTTACCAAGAAAGTTTACCGATATCTGCTCAATGGTTGGCCCGATTCCAGTAAGCAAATCAGTGACCCGGAACTAAAACGTTTTTACGATCGTCGACTACGGTTCAGGACTGCGTGATGTTCGGTGACCGTTTAGTCATTCCTTCCCAGTATCGTAGCCGTTGTCTCAACCAGCTTCACCGTGGCCATCCCGGCATTGAAAGAATGAAAGCAATTGCAAGATCGTACGTATACTGGCCATCTTTGGATAATGACATCGCATGTTATGTTAAGGCTCGTCATGAATGTTCGATGGTTTTGAAATCTCCGTCGAAGTCACTGCCTGTTCCTTGGCCTAAAGCATGTAAGGCTTGGCAGCTAGTTCACATTGATTATGCTGGACCGATAGATGGAGAATTCTATTTGCTGGTTGTGGATTCGTTCTCGAAATGGCCAGAAATTGTTCAAACCCGCACCACTACCGCTACTGCCACCGTAAACATTCTGAAAGATCTGTTTGCCCGGCTTGGCATGCCCGAAACATTGGTGAGTGATAATGGCCTGCAATTCACCAGTACACAGTTCCAGACTTTCTGCACGGATAACGGTATAGAACATTTTACAACTGCCTCATTCCACCCGCAGTCCAATGGCCAAGCTGAACGTATTGTTGACACGTTCAAACGTTCGATAAAAAAAAATCAAAGCGGGGTGAGATACAATGCACGATGCACTCTGCACCTTCCTGCTAACTTATCGCACTACACCCAACAGTTTTACCCCAGATAAGAAATCGCCTGCCGAAATTATGCTTGGTCGCCCAATAAGAACCAGTTTGGATTTGCTTCGTCCACCGTTGAATAATTTGACAGCAAACGCTCCAAACAGTGATATTAGTGTAAAACGTCAGTACAGCCGAGGTGATTTCGTGTATGCAAAAATCTGTGGCATGGGCGCCAGGTAAAATGGTTTTTTTTTTTTTAAGGGGGGGATTTGTTAGTAGCTTAAGTATTTATGATAAATATTAGTAAATAATGAGTATGTGTGTCCAATCACAAATGGTGACTTCTCAACACTGTTAGAAATTTGTAATTTTAATTGTTAGCAATTGTTTGCTTTCGCAATTAGGACTTATCATTCGTAGGAATTCAAACCTACTTGTCAGAAAAGGGGAAGTAAACTTACAACTAACTTAATTGCTAACTTATTGGCTATAAAGAGAGCTTATCGTAGCAATTGAGGATTGCAACGATTTTTGTCGAAAATTGTTGATAATTTTATTTGACATAGCTTCTAATGGTTCAACACCAGTAAGTCTATGTAATTCGAGTGTACCAAACCAAGGAGGACGCTTCAAAATCATTTTCAGAATTTTATTCTGAATCCTTTGGAGCGTTTTCTTCCTTGTTGAACAGCAACTTGACCAGATCGGTACAGCATAAAGCATTGCTAGTCTAAAAATTTGTTTGTAATTAAAAAGTTTGTTCTTTAAACAAAGTTTAGAATTCCTGTTAATGAGAGGATATAAACATCTCGTATATTTGATGCACTTGGCTTGTATACTCTCAATGTGCTCTTTGAAAATAAGTTTTTTATCATAAATTAGTCCCAAGTACTTAACCTTGTCGGACCAACTTAAAATAACCCCATTCATCTTGACACCGTGATTATTGTTTGGCTTGAGGAAAGAAACCCTAGGCTTATGCGGAAAAATTATCATTTGAGTTTTAGAAGCATTGGGAGAGATTTTCCACTTTTGCAAGTAGGAAGAAAAAATATCTAAACTTTTCTGCAATCGACTGCATATGACACGAAGACTTTTTCCTTTTACGGAAATGCTTGTGAAATCGCAGAACAATGACTCTGTGCATCCTGGAGGCAAATCAGGAAGATCTGAAGTGAATATGTTGTACAGGACTGGACCCAAGACTGAACCTTGAGGTACACCTGCTCTGACAGGAAATCTATCAGATTTTGAATTCTGATAAACAACCTTCAGAGTTCGATCAGTAAGATAATTTTTCAAAATTTTGATTAGGAAAATTGGAAAACCAAACCTTTATGCCAAACACTGTCGAATGCTTTTTTATGTCTAAAAGAGCAGCTCCAGTGGAATAACCTTCAGATTTGTTATCTCGTATCATATTAGTAACTCTGAGCAATTGATGAGTTGTGGAATGCCCATGGCGAAATCCAAACTGTTCATTTGCAAAAATTGAATTTTCGTTGATGTGTGACATCATTCTGTTTAGAATAATTCTCTCAAACAGTTTACTTATTGCAGGAAGCAAACTGATTGGTCGATAACTTGAAACTTCAGCTGGGTTCTTATCCGGTTTTTGAATTGGAGTAATTTTTGCATTTTTCCATAATTTGGGAAAATATGCAACTTTGAAGCAGCAATTGAAAATTTTCACTAAAAATTCCATTGTGCTCTCAGGGAGATGTTTGATTAGTATATTAAAGATTCCATCGTCACCAGGTGCTTTCATATTTTTGAAATTTTTAATAATTGATTTAATCTCATTCAAGTTAGTTTCAATTATTTCTGCAGGTAAAAAATTAAATCAAATTGACGTGTGACTTCATTTTCAATTGGACTTTGGAAATTCAAATTTGAGTTATGAACACTCTCAAACTGCTGAGCAAGTCTTTGAGCCTTTTGTTAATTGGATACAAGAAAACGTTCACCATCTTTTAAAACTGGAATAGGCTTTGAAGGTTTCTTGAGAATCTTCGACAGCTTCCAAAAAGGTTTTGAATATGGTTTCAATTTTTCAACTTTAGTCTCAAAGTTTTGATTTCTCAGAAGAGTAAATCTAATCTCATCTAATCTAAACGAATTAGAAGTTGAAGATTTTTGTCAATTATTGGTGAATCAAATTTCACTTGAGCCTTTGGAACAGAATAATTCCTGGCATCAACAATTGCACATTTTATTGCTTCCAAAGCGGAATCAATATTCACTTCGTTTTGCAAATCAAGCTCATTATTGAAATTTCTCTCAATATGAGTTTTGTATCTTTCCCAATTAGCCTTGTTATAATTAAAAACAGAGCTCATAGGGTTCAAAACTGATTCATGTGATAAAGAAAAAGTTATTGGAAGATGGTCAGAATCAAAGTCAGCATGTGTGATCAAATCACTACATACATGACTTTGATCTGTTAGCACCAAATCAATTGTTGAAGGGTTTCTTACAGAAGAAAAGCATGTAGGACTATTCGGAGACAAAATAGAATAGTATCCTGAAGAACAATCATTGAATAAAATTTTGCCATTGGAATTACTTTGAGAATTATTCCATGAACGATGTTTAGCGTTAAAATCGCCGATTTTAAAAAATTTCGAACGATTTCTGGTGAGTTTTTGTAAATCACCTTTAAAATAATTTTTGTGCTCGCGTGTGCATTGAAATGGTAATATGCTGCGGCAATAAATAAAATCCCAAGTTCAGTTTGAACTTCAATTCCCAAAGTTTCAATAACTTTCGTCTCAAGATGGGGAAGAGCACGATGTTTGATTCGGCGATGAATAACAATTGCAACTCCACCGCCGGAACCCTGAATCCTATCATATCTATGAACCACGTAATTGGGATCATATTTTATTTTTATGTTAGGTTTCAAAAATGTTTCAGTAATAATTGCAATATGCACATTATTTACTGTTAAAAAATTAAAAAGCTCATTCTCATTGGCCTTCAATGAGCGAGCATTCCAATTCAATATTTTAACTGTTTTATTTAAAATCATTGCTAAGTTTTAAATTAGAAACAATTTTAATAGTAAAATTTTTGCCTATTTCAATGGCTTTAAACATTTATTTTGCCTGCAACATGGCGTTCATAAGATCGAACATTGCCTGTTGCAAAAAAGAAAGTTTACCTGCCGTAATAGGCCCCAGGCAGTTGACATTAGAAAAAATATTTTCGGCAGCAATATTAGCTGGAGTAATTGGTGTACAATTATTTTCTAGCGTGTTTTGCTTACCCATATTAACGGTCATTTTCGAGCTACCAACACTAGGCGGTATAATGTTCGAACTACCTGTAACCTGTGCATATGTTAAACGGGTATGCAAAGAAGTAGGTAAACTATGCGTCACTGGTACGCTTGGAGAATTTTGTTTTGAAGTTGGTTTCAATTGAGAAATTTAATTTTGTTTACCTTAACAATTGCTAAACGGACTGGGCATTGATAAAAATTTGACATATGGCTGCCGTTACAATTCGCACAGCGAAAATTTTTACTCTCTTTCACAGGACATGTGTCCTTTTTGTGAGAAGAGTCTCCACAATTAAGACATTTTTGGTCATTCCGCGTCGAACACTCGACAGAAACGGACGTGCAAAGTGGTCGTTCTATTACAATCCGGTCCGTGTGTACGAATAGCCAAACAAAAGAGTGTATTATTCGCGCTAAAGGCCAACTAGATTGTGAGTTGTGTCGATACGTTCTGTACCCGGCTCACAACTTTGGCTGTATTGGTGCAAAATACCAGCTGCAGTTTTGATCTGTGCACCGTGAATAGATCTTTTTAATCCAAGCCTATCAGTTGACAGTCGAGTCCGTGTCGCTGTGCTGAGTGATCTCACACCCGGCTCACTGCTGGTGGCTGTATTGGTGCTGCTGTACTGGTGCTGCTGGCTGCTTTGGGTGCAGCTTCGAACGATCGGACAACCACTGCTGGAAGGAAGAAGTAAAGAGGTACGTGTTCTTGTCGGCGCTAGTGCGCTAGTGCGCTACATTTAGCGCAATGGATATAGATCCCTCGCCTCCCGTGCCACCATCTCCGAACCCCCCTGACCCTGACCCTTCTGTTACCCCCTCCCCTGTTCATTCTCCAGTCCCCCCTCGCCCCAGGCTTTACCCGGACGGATCTCAACAGGGCAGCTATACTTTTTATTTTCGTCCAAAGGCAGGAGTGAATTCAAAGCGATTAAACATACTGCAAATTGCTAAAGACCTGACGAAGGGGTACAAGGCCGTGACCGAAATTTCCAAGGTCCGACCTAACAAGCTCCGTGTCGTGGTCAGTGATCTGGCACAGGCCAATGCTATCGCTTGCTCTGAGCTCTTCACACGCGAGTATCGCGTTTACATACCCGCACGAGACGTGGAAATCGACGGTGTCATAACCGATTCGAGTCTGTCTGTCGAGTGTATCCTAAAAAGCGCAACCGGTTGCTTCAAAAATACCGAAACACAGGCGAAGATTTTGGATTGTAAGCAATTGCGGTCCATGTCTCTCGTCGGCGGTAAAAAAGTTTACACTCCGTCAGACTCGTTTCGCGTTACGTTTGCCGGATCTGCACTCCCTAGCCACGTCTCGATCGACCGGGTTCGTCTGCCTGTGCGATTGTATGTACCCCGTGTTATGAATTGCACCAATTGCAAGCAGTTAGGCCACACAGCCGCCTACTGCTGCAATAAGGCACGATGTAGCAAGTGTGGGGAGACTCATGCGGAAGATTCTTGCAGTGTTAATGCTGAAAAATGTATTCACTGTGGGGAAAACCAGCATGAGCTCTCCACATGCCCGGTGTACATGCAGCGCAGAGATAAAATCAAGCGGTCACTTAAGGAGCGTTCAAAACGTTCTTACGCTGAGATGCTGAAGAAGACCGTGACCACTTCTACCATAACATCGAACCCCTTTGATCTGTTGCCCTCTGATGAAACCGATTCTGACGATTCATCAGCGGGAACATCTTATGCCAATCCTGGGGAGTCTAGGAAGAGGAAAAATGTTTCTTCTCCTAAACTTCCCCGTAAAGGTCCTAAGATTTCCCAAAGTGTAATGAAAAGTACGAACAAACCAAACAGTGCTGCGGAAAAACCGAAGCAAACTCCTCCTGGGCTTGCAAATTTAAAGTCCCAGAAGGAGTTCCCAGCACTGCCAGGAACATCTAAAACCCCAGTTGTTCCTTTTGCACATCCAGTTGATGAAACAAACTCTGGATTAGTGAAATTTTCTGACATTGTGGACTGGATTTTTGAAAATTTCAATATACCCGATCCAATTAAAATTTTTCTTACAGCATTCCTCCCAACAGTTAGATCATTTTTGAAGCAGTTGACTGCCCAATGGCCCCTCCTTGCAGCGATTGTATCCTTCGATGCCTAATTCAACTGCGTATATGAAGGATTCTATCTCTGTCTTACAGTGGAATTGTAGAAGTATTTTACCAAAAATTGATTCGTTTAAAGTTTTGATAAATAAAAACAAATGCGATGCATTTTCCCTTTGTGAAACTTGGCTTACTTCAAATATTGATCTAAACTTCCATGATTTTAATATTATTCGCCTTGATCGAGACACCCCATATGGAGGAGTACTTTTAGGGATTAAAAAGTGCTATTCTTTCTATCGTATTAACCTCCCCTCGATTCCAGGCATCGAAGTTGTCGCATGTCAAATGACAATACAAGGTAAAGAGCTTTGTATTGCCTCAATATATATTCCTCCCAGAGCACAGGTTGGGCAACGGCTGCTCTTTGATTTAATAGAACTTCTTCCCTCGCCACGTTTGATTTTGGGAGACTTCAACTCTCATGGCGTGGCTTGGGGTTCCCCATACAATGATAACCGCTCCTCTTTAATCTATAACCTTTGCGATGACTTCGACATGACTATTTTAAACAACGGTGAAATGACACGTATCCCGAAACCTCCAGCGCGCCCAAGCGCTTTGGATCTATCCTTATGTTCGACGTCGCTACGGTTGGATTGCACATGGAAGGTAATCCTTGATCCTCACGGTAGCGACCATTTGCCTATTCTTATTTCAATTAATAACGGGTCAACTCGCATGCGACCAATTGACATTCCGTATGACCTCACACGGAATGTCGATTGGAAGTTATACGAGGAAATGATTTCAAAAGCGGTCGAGTCGATTCAACATCATCCACCACTTGAAGAATACAACCTCCTCGCGGGCTTGATTCTCGACGCCGCGTTGCAAGCCCAAACGAAGAAATATCCCGGCGTAACGATCAAAGAACGGCCTCCCACTCCGTGGTGGGACCAAGAGTGCTCCGATGTCTACACGCAAAGATCCGACGCGTATCTGACCTTCCGGGATACAGACGATGCCGACGACTTTAAACGTTATTCGGAGCTTGATACTAAGTTTAAAAGCTTGACTAAGGCAAAGAAACGCGGATATTGGCGTCGGTTCGTAAACGAGACGTCGAGGGAGACATCAATGAGCACTCTTTGGAACACAGCCCGAAGAATGCGGAATCGCGTAACGGTCAACGAAAGCGAGGAGTCTTCAAGTAGGTGGATATTTGATTTTGCCAGGAAAGTATGTCCGGACTCTGTTCCTGAGCAAAACATTGTTCGCGATGCGTCTCCGGGCCACGACGCGATTGAATCACCTTTTACGATGGCAGAATTTTCAGTTGCCCTTCTGTCCTGTAACAATAACGCGCCTGGGTTAGATAGAATCAAATTCAACTTGTTGAAGAATCTACCCGGCAATGCCAAGAGGCGCTTGTTGAACTTGTTCAATAAGTTCCTGGAGCAAAATATTGTACCGCAGGATTGGAGGCAAGTGAAGGTGATCGCCATCCAAAAACCAGGGAAACCAGCTTCTGATCACAACTCTTATAGGCCGATTGCAATGCTATCCTGTATCCGGAAATTGATGGAAAAAATGATACTCCGTCGTTTAGACCATTGGGTCGAATCAAATGGTCTACTATCAGATACTCAATTTGGCTTCCGCCGTGCCAAAGGGACGAATGATTGTCTTGCGTTGCTTTCAACAGATATTCAGCTGGCGTATGCTCGCAAAGAACAAATGGCGTCTGCGTTCTTGGACATTAAGGGGGCTTTTGATTCCGTTTCTATTGACATTCTTTCGGGTAAACTTCACCGACAAGGATTTTCTCCAATTTTGAACAATTTTTTGCACAATTTGTTGTCCGAAAAGCACATGCATTTTACGCACGGCGATTTGGCAACTTTTCGCATTAGCTACATGGGTCTTCCCCAGGGCTCATGTTTAAGCCCCCTTCTTTACAACTTTTATGTAAATGACATCGACGAATGTCTGGCAAACTCATGCACGATAAGACAACTTGCAGACGACAGTGTAATCTCTGTTACAGGAGCCAAAGCTGCCGATTTGCAAGGACCATTGCAAGATACCTTTGACAATTTGTCTGCTTGGGCTTTACAGCTAGGTATCGAATTCTCTCCGGAGAAGACTGAGATAGTAGTTTTTTCTAGGAAGCATGAACCTGCTCAGCTTCAAACACAATTAATGGGTAAAACGATTTCTCAGGTTTTGGTACACAAATATCTTGGTGTCTGGTTCGACTCTAAAGGCACCTGGGGTTGTCACGTGAGGTATCTGATGAAAAAATGTCAACAAAGAGTGAATTTTCTTCGTACAATAACCGGACAATGGTGGGGAGCCCACCCAGGAGACCTTATAAGGCTTTACCAAACAACGATATTGTCTGTTATTGTATACGGGTGTTTCTGCTTCCGCTCCGCAGCAAACACACATATGATCAAACTGGAGCGAATACAATATCGTTGTTTGCGTATCGCCTTAGGTTGCATGCAGTCGACCCATACGATGAGTTTGGAGGTCTTAGCTGGGGTACTACCATTGAAAAACCGCTTCTGGAGCCTGTCTTCTCGTATTCTTATCAAATGTGAGGTCTTGAACCGTCCCGTGATTGAAAATTTTGAAAGGTTAATCGAACTTAATTCTCAAACCCGTTTTATGACATTGTATTTCAATCACATGTCCCAAAATATTAACCCTTCTTCGAATATTCCAAATCGTGTCGACTTATCAAATACTTCTGATTCTACTGTGTTTTTCGATACATCCATGATAGAAGAAACTCGTGGAATCCCGGATCATTTACGCGTGCAGCAGATCCCCAAAATTTTTTCCAATAAATATCGAAACATCAACTGCGACAATATGTACTACACTGACGGATCACTTCTTGATGGGTCCACTGGCTTCGGTATCTTCAATAACAATTTAACCGTCTCCCATAAGCTCGATAATCCTGCTTCTGTTTACGTCGCAGAATTAGCTGCAATTCAGTACACCCTAGGGATTATCGAGAAAATGCCCACGGACCATTATTTCATCTTTACGGACAGTCTCAGTTCCATTGAGGCTCTCCGATCGATGAAAGATGTTAAGCACTCTCCGTATTTCCTGGGGAAAATACGGGAACATCTGAGTGCTTTATCCGAAAAATCTACTCAGATTACCTTAGCGTGGGTCCCTTCTCACTGCTCGATACCGGGTAATGAGAAAGCGGACTTTTTGGCTAAGGTGGGCGCAACAAACGGTGATATTTATGAAAGACCAATTGCCTTTAATGAATTTTTCGCATTTGTACGTCAGAATACGATCATCAGTTGGCAAAATTCTTGGACCAAGGGGGAACTGGGAAGGTGGTTACATTCCATAATCCCCAAGGTATCGACGAACCCGTGGTTCAAGGGGTTGGATGTAGGTCGGGATTTCATTTGCGTGATGTCCCGGCTTATGTCCAATCACTATAGATTTGACGCGCATCTCCGTCGTGTTGGGCTCGGGGAGAGTGGTATCTGTGCCTGTGGTGAAGGTTATCACGACATAGACGTTGTTTGGTCATGCCCTGTACACCGTGACGCCAGGTCCATTGCTTAGTAGCTTCCCTGCAGGCCGAAGGTAGGCAGCCGGCTGTTCCTGTTCGTGATGTCTTGGCGAGCCGTGACCTATCCTACATGTCCCTTATATACGTTTTCCTGAAATCCATCCACGCCCCAGTTTAGTCCTATCCCCTTCCGCCTACATCCAACCAAACGACAAGAACACGTTAAGACCCCGGACCCGGAAACAGCAACTAGACCCGCACGATACTCTCAGGCCCCGAGGGAGACAACCCAATATGCCAGTCCGTAATATCTTGGCCCAGCAGCGAAACATATTCAATATGCTGCTTACCTATGGCGATGGAAAACCATCAAACAACTATTCAGTGCTTTTCATGCAAAATATTCTAGCTTAAGTTAGATTTAGTTTCAGCTCGTAGTCGGCAGCGAGGATAAAAAATTTGCTTTTAGTTATTAAGATACTTTAGAAAGTAAGCTACCAGATATAATTGGCGCCGTTAAACATTGAATTGTATTTGTGCCGTGTCAAATAAACTATAGATGAGGAAAAAAAAGACATTTTTGGTCCATGTTACAGAATTTGGAACCTTGGCCATAACGTTGGCAAGTACGGCATTGGGTGATATGCTTTTCACCTCCGCCATACTTCCTATAAATTTCCCACTTTACACGCACATTAAATAAAGCATGTGCTTTTTCAAAAAAATTTAAGTTATTAACCTCACTGCGGTTAAAATGAATTAAATAATTAACAAGTGAAATTCCAGTGCGCTGACTGTTTTCGCCTCGTGATTTTTGTTTCATTAGAATTACTTGGGTAGGGGCTATGCCAAGTAATTGTGTTAAAGTAATTTTGATCTCATCAACGGTTTGATCGTTGGTGAGACCTTTCAATACGATCTTGAACGGCTTGGCGCTCTTCGTGTCATATGTAAAAAAAATATACATCTTTTCAGTTAAATACTGAATAAGACGATTACGACCCTTTATAGAGTCGGCTAATAAGCGGCATTCGCCTCTACGACCAATTTGATAGGTAACTTTAACGTCAGAAACAAACGTTGAAAGTTCCTTTTTGAAAATATTGAATTCAGAAGAAATAGTTACCACAATAGGTGGAACTTTTTCCTTTTTGAAAGAATTGACATTTTGTATAGTTTCATTGCCCATAACTTCCATTTCACCAGCTTCTTGCTCAGGCAAAATATCAAAAGGATGGTCACTACAGACACTCGAAGTGTCAGAAAGAGATGCCTCTCTTTTCCTCCCCGCAGCGATGCGAGGTTTCTTTTTCCGTCCAGCCATTTCAGGTGATACGAAAAAAGTTTAAACAAATGTTAAATTCAAAAGTAGGTAGTCTTGAGAAAGACTGATGGGAAATAACTTTCAGGTAGTCTTTAAAAAACACACTGACAAAACACAAACTTTGAAGCTATAGGCAGTCAAAGACCAGTCCACAAGCAACCGAAAAAACGTCTGATCTGTAGGACAGTTCAAGACGCACTGAGGTAAAATTGTTGAACGTGTTGGTCAGGTGATGTATAACGTTTGGATTAATGATCGCAAGCTGATACGTTCTCATGTGAATCAAATTCGTAATCGCAGCACACACACTCAGCCAGTAGCAGGTAAAACCAGCCGGTTACCACTAAGTATCCTGCTAGACGCTTGGAATATGAATATGCCCGCTGCCATTAATCCATCTGCACAGTCTACACCTGTAAGCTCAAGGTCAGCATGTACACTCGTCGGATCACCGATCGTTCCTGTTTCCCAGGCATCGTCTTCGTCTTCAAGTTCGTCATCCGAATTCATATCTGCAACCGAAGCCGATTCAGCTGATCAGGTTCCTCGTCGCTCTTCCCGTACACGAAGAGCTCCGCAACGGTTTAAACCCTACCAGCTGTATTTGAGGGGAGATGTTGGAGACGTGGACATCCCTAAAACCACATCGCAGCTGAAGCTCTCTGGTGACAGTTGGGCTGTCATCCAGTTCGACGCAAGGAAGCGCGCGAATCAAGAGTCACTTCCTTTTTGATCGCGAACATATTACAAGCATAGCCATTGTACCTCGTTATTAAATAAATAGTTTTAATCTGTTTTTAAGTACGGTTCGTGTTTTATCTATCGGTTACCTCGCCTACCACGAATCGTAACAGTTATGGATTTTTTGGCATGTGTATAGGCACAGAACGGAAGGTCATCTGTGATTCGAAAACTGCTGAGTGCTCAGTGAATTTTGCAGCGCTCCCTTGTGGTGGAAAGAGCGCTTTTTACACGGAAAATAAATAAAATTTATACTTCTTTTATTGAAATCTGTCATACACACTGGTATAAATCTGCCATGCGAAAACACTACAGATGCACTCTTTTAATGCGGTTATGTGTTTATTCTATATTATTACTTTGAAATTCTCTCAAGTTTCCCAGCAATAATGGTTATCACAAGCATTTGAAAGATGTTTTATATTACACTTTTGACGTATGAGTACGAATAATATAATCGATCTAGGAATTTGCAAATTTTTACTACTGAAAGGTACGGGGATGAAAGGAATATTTAAATTGCGTCCGTCACGAAAAGTGATTAGGATTCGAATGGTTATAGAATCTGCGATCTCGAACCGTCCCAGATGGTCTCGAGGTACGATGCTAGCCTACCAACACAGAACGGAAGGTCAACTTCAGGTATATGATCAAACAGAAAGTGCACACAAAGAGGACTGAAAAATCACGAATGAATTTTCTTTGCCCTCAGCAATATATATTTGTCGTGTACGTTTATGCCACTGCGACAGTGGTATAAAGTGGTATAATTTATTCGTTGTTTTAAATTGAGGGTTATTTCAACAGTTTAACCTGTTCAATTCGAACTTTTACGTGCAATGCAAAAACGTTTTGCGAAAACAGCAAAGTTTCACATTTGTGTAATTTTTTATATTCGAAAAACTATAATGTGGCATAGTGGAAGTAAGTGAAAGTATCAACACAAGCTATCTGATGTCCCGTACATGTTGGTTTGGAACACGAACCACCATCAATGCTATTCAAAACCGGGTGTTCGAAACTGTTAATGATGCAATTATTGCGAAGGTCTTCTTCTCACGATTGTATCATGTGTTAGCGCCAGTTATTTATAAAAAATAGTTTGAAACTTTATCGTTGTCATAAATCAAATATGGTGTTTTTTTTTTGTTTTTGTTTTAAGGAAGTGCTACTATGTGTTGTAAGAAGATGTTGTACAGATAAACTTTGTTAGGCAAATATCTAGATATTTTATGATATTGAATCAATACCTTAGTCGACCATGAAGTTTCTAAACAGGTTTCATCCTGTTATTTCATTATATCACATGTTTTATCGATCACCCGAGATCCAAACTCCGAAGGTTTATCGGTTTTGGACTCATTGATGCTAGATGCATCCGATGGAATAAAAATAAGGAGGATGAGATTAGATAAACTTGGACAAGCTTCTGGAGCAACGGATAATGTGGTTGTATGAACGGATAATGTGGTTGTGGCATATTAATTTTGCGAACGATATTTCGATATTACCTATTCACGGATTTCTGGTATTTATATATCAGCTAAAAGAGTGTAATTTTCAGAACAAACGTGATTTTATATCATTGTCCTTCAATTTTTCAATAAAGAATTGAAATCGCACTAAATCGTATAAATAACAGTTGGTACATGGGCGAACTGTTATTGTAGCGATTTCGAGCAGATTTCGAACTGTTTTAAATCGGAATTCTAAAACCGATGGATAACGATAGAAAATTTTTAAAAATCATAATTTTATTTGAATGTGTGAATGAACCGGTTCTTAGAAAAGAGCGAAAGAATGAACGGCTCACGAAAAAGAGCTACGGTTTTTTGAGCGCACCAAAACTGATGGATTCGCGCACATCCGAAGTTTACCGAGAAAATACGAACTTTCAACGCTCGTGAATCATTGTGAACTATGAGCCGTTCATATGAGTCTGTTCGGAACGGTGAGTGAGCGGTTCAGAGCCGCTTTTGCAAAAGAGCCGTTTCGCACACCACTATGTGAAGTCTTGCTCTTCGGCCTAAATAACACAGTTATACATTTTGCCAAAGCCCGTCGACATGTTGAGCAGGAGTGCAGGAGAGTAGGTCGTTTCACACCTCCTGTTTTACTGGTCTTATTTCGAAAAATGCACACGAAAAAGCAGGTCTTCTTCACACAGAGTTCTATTCCACAAAATCAATATGCGTCGAAGCGAAACTAATTTAGAACACTTTTATATTAAATTGGAATAAGTCTTAGAATGATCTTTCACATTATGTGGATGTAACCAATATCTTCTTTTCAATGGTAGTACAAAGGATTTAGCAAATAGGATATGCAATCTCTCTGGTGCAGCGATACTATGTAAATCGCAGATTCTAAAGCAAAGCAATGCCTTGCTACTACATTCTAAATCGGAACTCGACATTCTGTTATACACCGACTTCACATCCAACTGATTAAGTGTACATGACAATTGCGGGGCTAGCACTCCGATCCTACTGACAGTGTCAGTCTGACACTAACAGTCTCTTCCGAGCCGAGACTCGAACCTACGACAACTTGCTTGGTAGGCTAGCATCGTACCTCGAGACCATCTGGGACGGTTCGAGATCGCAGATTCTATAACCATTCGAATCCTAATCACTTTTCGTGACGGACGCAATTTAAATATTCCTTTCATCCCCGTACCTTTCAGTAGTAAAAATTTGCAAATTCCTAGATCGATTATATTATTCGTACTCATACGTCAAAAGTGTAATATAAAACATCTTTCAAATGCTTGTGATAACCATTATTGCTGGGAAACTTGAGAGAATTTCAAAGTAATAATATAGAATAAACACATAACCGCATTAAAAAGAGTGCACCTGTAGTGTTTTCGCATGGCAGATTTATACCAGTGTGTATGACAGATTTCAATAAAAGAAGTATAAATTCTATTTATTTTCCGTGTAAAAAGCGTTCTTTCCACCACAAGGGAGCGCTGCAAAATTCACTGAGCACTCAGCAGTTTTCGAATCACAGATGACCTTCCGTTCTGTGCTACCAGGCAAGTTGTCGTAGGTTCGAGTCTCGGCTCGGAAGAGACTGTTAGTGTCAGACTGACACTGTCAGTAGGATCGTAGTGCTAGCCCCGCAATTGTCATGTACACTCAAACAGTTGGATGCGAAGTCGGTGTATAACAGAATGTCGAGTTCCGATTTAGAATGAAGTAGCAAGGCTTTGCTTTGCTTTAGAATCTGCGATTTACATAGTATCGCTGCACCAGAGAGATTGCATATCCTATTTGCTAAATCCTTTGTACTACCATTGAAAAGAAGACATCAGTCGGCCCGCCAAAATCTCCAACGTCGCTAACGTTTGTCACCGTGTCGCAGTCAGCCACACTTTTCGAAGTGCAACTGCTTCCGCCTGGTTTCTTCTTTTTACTGCCTCCTTCAGCAGCAGAGTTTTGTTTCGCAGGACTCGAGCCTGCTCTTCTCTTTTTCTTTGACATCACACAGCGATGCAAGCGACGAACTGACGCACAAAACGGAATAAAATTTTTAACTAACCCGGCTTTTCAGAAATAGAACTGTACTTCTCAACAGTCTGAGAGCGAATGAATGATTATCTTTTCGACTCTATATGATGGGGTGAAATGTTCGAACGGTACGTTTTATACCAAGGCTTCGTCAGATAAATAAAAAAAAGGTGGGGCTACATAGGTGATGGAATGGTAAGGAAGAATTTTTCTTGAAAGCTGCGCCGGCCGCTGTCGTAATATTAACACCAACACAAACATGCATTTATGCATGATTTTTTCCGCTATCAGCAGCATTTGGTAAAACAGAAAATTCAATTAGCCGCTTCTGTAACAAAATTTCGAGGCACCAAAAGGGGCCAGGTGCCGAATATATTTTTGTTTTTGGTTAGTCCGTCCAGAATTCCAGCCATTTTAGTATTTTGCAGTGCCATTTATTACTAACAGCCACCAGCATAACGAGTAAAACCAGCACGAGATGACCGGTACTCTTGTCTTTCCTCCTTTCAGCTGCTATCACCTAGCGTCCGCATGTCGCTGGTGCAGTTTTGGAATCAAAATTATGGGGCGCCGGCCGCTGTCGTAAAATTAACACCAACAAACAGATGCATATTTGCAAGGTTTTATCCGCTAGCAGCAGCATTTTGTAATAAAACAGAAAATTCAATTAGCCGCTTCTGTAACAAAATTTCGAGGCACCAAAAGGGGCCAGGTGCCGAATATATCCATGTTTTTGGTCAGTCCGTCCAGAATTCTTTCAAGATAGCGTCCGTATGTAGCCGGTACGGTTTAGTAGTGAAACTGATGGGGTGAAATGTTAGAACGGTACGTTTTATACCAAGGCTTCGTCAGATAAATAAAAAGAAGGAGGGACTACATAGGTGATGGAATGGTAAGGAAAAATTTTTCTTGAAAGCTGCGCCGGCCGCTGTCGTAATATTAACACCAACACAAACATGCATTTATGCAAGGTTTTTTCCGCTTGCAGCAGCATTTGGTAAAACAGAAAATTCAATTAGCCGCTTCTGTACCAAAATTTCAAGGCACCAAAAGGTACCAGTTGCCGATTATAGTTTCCTGGTTAGTCCGTCCAGAATTCCAGCCATTTAAGTGTTTTGCAGTAGCCATTTACTACTAAAGCCACCAGCATAACGGGTGAAACCGGCACGAGATGACCGGTACTATTTTGTCTTTCCTCCTTTCAGCTGCTAACACCTAGCGCTGTCGTGAAATTAACATCAACATAAACATGCATTTTAGCAAGGTTTTTTCCGCTAACAGCAGCAATTGTAAAACATAAAATTCAACTAACCGCTTCTATTATAAAACTGCGAGGCACCAAAAGGTGCCAGTTGCCGATTTCTTGTTTACTGGTTTCCGTCCAGAATTCCAGCCATTTTAGTATTTTGCAGTAGCCACCAGCATCACGGGTCAAACCGGCACGAGATGACCGTTACTATTTTGTTTTTCCTCCTTTTAGCTGCTAACACCGAGCATCCGTATGTATCCGGTACGGTTTAGTAGTGAAACTGATGGGGTGAAATGTTCGAACGATACGTTTTATACCAAGGCTTCGTCAGATAATTAGAAAGAAGGCGGGGCTACATAGATGATGGAATGGTAGAGACAAATGTTTCTTGAAAGCTGCGCCGGCCACTGTCGTAATATTAACACCAACACAAACATGCATTTTTAAGGTTTTTTCCGCTAGCAGCAGCATTTGGTAAAACAGAAAATTCAATTAGCCGCTTCTGTACCAAAATTTCGAGGCAACAAAAGGTGCCAGTTGCCGATTATAGTTTCCTGGTTAGTCCGTCCAGAATTCCAGCCATTTAAGTGTTTTGCAGTAGCCATTTACTACTTAAGCCACCAGCATAACGGGTGAAACCGGCACGAGATGACCGGTACTATTTTGTATTTCCTCCTTTCAGCTGCTATTACCTAGCGTCCGCATGTCACTGGTGCGGTTTTGGAATCAGAATTATGGGGCGCCGGCCGCTGTCGTAATATTAACACCAACAAAAAATGCATATTTGCAAGGTTTTTTCCGCTAGCAGCAGCATAAACATCGGAAACAGAAAGTGACAACAACAATAACAACAAAGTCAAATCGATTGTATCCGTTAGTGTCGACTGTGCTTGGGAAGAGAGGTAGTGATTGGCTGCGCGGTATGATTTAGACAATCGATATTAATTACCAATTTTTCAATAGTGTATCTCAAACAAAAGTTTGTTTTTGTTACATAAATTTAACCGTAAAAGAATTTCTGATCGATTGATGCCAAAACCTCGAAAACCTGATTATAGATGACTGCAAAATAAGCGCTCAAAACCTGACCACTTTTCTCTGGTTTTCCCTAGTTGAATTACTAGATTTTCAAATTCAGGGGCCTAACTTCGATATAGACGTTAGTCAACGTCAAAAGAAGGAGGGACTACATAGGTGATGGAATGGTAAGAAAAAATTTTTCTTGAAAGCTGCGCCGGCCGCTGTCGTAATATTAACACCAACACAAACATGCATTTATGCAAGGTTTTTCCCGCTTGCAGCAGCATTTGGTAAAACAGAAAATTCAATTAGCCGCTTCTGTACCAAAATTTCAAGGCACCAAAAGGTGCCAGTTGCCGATTATAGTTTCCTGGTTAGTCCGTCCAGAATTCCAGCCATTTAAGTGTTTTGCAGTAGCCATTTACTACTAAAGCCACCAGCATAACGGGTGAAACCGGCACGAGATGACCGGTACTATTTTGTCTTTCCTCCTTTCAGCTGCTAACACCTAGCGCTGTCGTGAAATTAACATCAACATAAACATGCATTTTTGGAAGGTTTTTTTCCGCTAACAGCAGCCATTGTAAAACATAAAATTCAACTAACCGCTTCTATTATAAAACTGCGAGGCACCAAAAGGTGCCAGTTGCCGATTTCTTGTTTACTGGTTTCCGTCCAGAATTCCAGCCATTTTAGTATTTTGCAGTAGCCACCAGCATCACGGGTCAAACCGGCACGAGATGACCGTTACTATTTTGTTTTTCCTCCTTTTAGCTGCTAACACCGAGCGTCCGTATGTATCCGGTACGGTTTAGTAGTGAAACTGATGGGGTGAAATGTTCGAACGATACGTTTTATACCAAGGCTTCGTCAGATAATTAGAAAGAAGGCGGGGCTACATAGATGATGGAATGGTAGAGACAAATGTTTCTTGAAAGCTGCGCCGGCCGCTGTCGTAATATTAACACCAACACAAACATGCATTTTTGCAAGGTTTTCTCCGCTAGCAGCAGCATTTGGTAAAACAGAAAATTCAATTAGCCGCTTCTGTACCAAAATTTCGAGGCAACAAAAGGTGCCAGGTGCCGAATATATTTTTGTTTTTGGTTATTCCGTCCAGAATTCCAGCCATTTAAGTGTTTTGCAGTAGCCATTTACTACTAAAGCCACCAGCATAACGGGTGAAACCGGCACGAGATGACCGGTACTATTTTGTCTTTCCTCCTTTCAGCTGCTAACACCTAGCGCTGTCGTGAAATTAACATCAACATAAACATGCATTTTTGGAAGGTTTTTTTCCGCTAACAGCAGCAATTGTAAAACATAAAATTCAACTAACCGCTTCTATTATAAAGCTGCGAGGCACCAAAAGGTGCCAGTTGCCGATTTCTTGTTTACTGGTTTCCGTCCAGAATTCCAGCCATTTTAGTATTTTGCAGTAGCCACCAGCATCACGGGTCAAACCGGCACGAGAAGACCGTTACTATTTTGTTTTTCCTCTTTTTAGCTGCTAACACCGAGCGTCCGTATGTATCCGGTACGGTTTAGTAGTGAAACTGATGGGGTGAAATGTTCGAACGATACGTTTTATAACAAGGCTTTGTCAGATAATTAGAAAGAAGGCGGGGCTACATAGATGATGGAATGGTAGAGACAAATGTTTCTTGAAAGCTGCGCCGGCCGCTGTCGTAATATTAACACCAACACAAACATGCATTTATGCAAGGTTTTTTCCGCTTGCAGCAGCATTTGGTAAAACAGAAAATTCAATTAGCCGCTTCTGTACCAAAATTTCAAGGCACCAAAAGGTGCCAGTTGCCGATTATAGTTTCCTGGTTAGTCCGTCCAGAATTCCAGCCATTTAAGTGTTTTGCAGTAGCCATTTACTACTAAAGCCACCAGCATAACGGGTGAAACCGGCACGAGATGACCGGTACTATTTTGTCTTTCCTCCTTTCAGCTGCTAACACCTAGCGCTGTCGTGAAATTAACATCAACATAAACATGCATTTTTGGAAGGTTTTTTTCCGCTAACAGCAGCCATTGTAAAACATAAAATTCAACTAACCGCTTCTATTATAAAACTGCGAGGCACCAAAAGGTGCCAGTTGCCGATTTCTTGTTTACTGGTTTCCGTCCAGAATTCCAGCCATTTTAGTATTTTGCAGTAGCCACCAGCATCACGGGTCAAACCGGCACGAGATGACCGTTACTATTTTGTTTTTCCTCTTTTTAGCTGCTAACACCGAGCGTCCGTATGTATCCGGTACGGTTTAGTAGTGAAACTGATGGGGTGAAATGTTCGAACGATACGTTTTATACCAAGGCTTTGTCAGATAATTAGAAAGAAGGCGGGGCTACATAGATGATGGAATGGTAGAGACAAATGTTTCTTGAAAGCTGCGCCGGCCGCTGTCGTAATATTAACACCAACACAAACATGCATTTTTGCAAGTTTTTTTCCGCTAGCAGCAGCATTTGGTAAAAGAGAGAATTCAATTAGCCGCTTCTGTACCAAAATTTCGAGGCAACAAAAGGTGCCAGGTGCCGAATATATTTTTGTTTTTGGTTAGTCCGTCCAGAATTCCAGCCATTTTAGTGTTTTGCAGTAGCCATTTACTACTAAAGCCACCAGCATAACGGGTGAAACCGGCACGAGATGACCGGTACTATTTTGTCTTTCCTCCTTTCAGCTGCTAACACCTAGCGCTGTCGTGAAATTAACATCAACATAAACATGCATTTTTGGAAGGTTTTTTTCCGCTAACAGCAGCAATTGTAAAACATAAAATTCAACTAACCGCTTCTATTATAAAACTGCGAGGCACCAAAAGGTGCCAGTTGCCGATTTCTTGTTTACTGGTTTCCGTCCAGAATTCCAGCCATTTTAGTATTTTGCAGTAGCCACCAGCATCACGGGTCAAACCGGCACGAGATGACCGTTACTATTTTGTTTTTCCTCTTTTTAGCTGCTAACACCGAGCGTCCGTATGTATCCGGTACGGTTTAGTAGTGAAACAGATGGGGTGAAATGTTCGAACGATACGTTTTATAACAAGGCTTCGTCAGATAACTCATTCGTTGTTTTGCTTTCGTCTCGATTAGACGCAAATTGTTTATCTCCGTTTGAGTTCGCAAAATAACAATACACGAGTTATCGTACGGGTGTTTTTTTGTCGATTAGTTCTTGTGCTGCGCGATAACAATAGCCTGTTATATATCGGCAGAAACATCTGCACACTGGTAGGGGCAGGCTACCCCGCCAGTGATTCGATACTCAGCTGATATATCAGCAAGAATAATTCTCCCGCACCGCTGTTACCCCGCTAGCAGCACGGACCATCATACGATTGAGCGAGTGGAAGTCAACTACAAGTGGCATCTACAAGGTCGCGTGTAGGACACGGCCACTGCGTCTCAACACGAAGCTGGATCGTCATTGTTTGTTCTGCGGAGACGCTCGATTAATTCTACTATCAGCCGTGAGGTCGTGACTTAGACGTTCGGTGACGTATTACCTTTAGAATTTTTACTATTATTATCAATATTATTACTATGTTATAATATTATTATTAATATTATTATTGATATTATTATTGTTATTATTAATATTATTACTATAATTATAATTATAATTATTATTATTATTACTATTGTTATTAGAATTAGTATTACTGTCTTTTTTTTTATTTGATCCATTGTAGATTGAAAAATTGTTTTTAAAATTTAACACCAACTACTTGAACCCCCCCCCCATATTCGAATATTTATCGTTTGTGTGCGGTAGAGCGTAACGCTCCCGCAAAATGGACGACATGCAGGTGCAACTTTTCCTGGAGGTGGAAACAAACGGGGAAGAAATTGAAATTTCTCCCATCAGCTCCCCCTACCTTCCCCTGTGCCCTCTCCTTTGCCAAGTCCTGTACCAAGAGTACCGGAAGTACGGGTAAAAGCTTACCCAGATGCCGCTGGCGGTCCCTACGTTGTTTTTTTCCGGCCCATAAAGAAGCCAATGAATATTATTCAAATTGGCAAAGACCTGGCAAAACATTTTTCGGCCGTAACCGAGATTACGAAGGTGAGGCCGAACAAACTGCGAGTTGTCGTGAGTAGCTTGAAGCAAGCAAACGAAATTGCTGGCTACGAGCTCTTCACGAGAGAGTATCGCGTGTACATCCCTGCCAAGGATGTAGAAATCGACGGTGTGGTTACCGAGGGGAATCTCACTGTCGATGACATTTTGCGTCATGGAGTTGGCTGTTTTAAAAACCCCTTGATGCAAAGTGTAAAGATACTGGATTGCAAGCAATTGCATTCAGTATCCATCGAAGAAGGGAAGAAGAAATTCCTCCCTTCGGATTCCTTCCGAGTAACATTCGCCGAATCCGCGCTGCCGAACTACGTCCGCTTGGACAGAGTTCGTCTACCTGTACGCCTGTTCGTACCGCGGGTCATGCATTGCCAAAACTGTAAGCAGTTAGGTCACACAGCCACCTACTGCTGCAACAAGGCACGCTGTAGCAAGTGCGGAGGCAATCATGCTGAGAACGCTTGCAGTGGGGATACTGAAAAGTGTCTTTATTGCGAGGGAACTCGGCATGACCTTCCGGCATGTCCCGCGTACAAACAGCGCGAGGAAAAAATTAAGCGTTCCCTTAAGGAACGATCAAAGCGCTCTTTTGCAGAAATGCTTAAGAGGGCTGAGCCACCCTCGACAGGAAACATCTTTTCCTTTTTGCCAACCGATGAGGGTACATCTGACGATCCCGTCGAAGGGTGTTCCTATGCCTTGCCAGAGGGATCTAGGAAGAGGAGAATGCTCAACTCTCCTAATCTTTCTCGTAAAGGTCGTAAGATAACCCCTAGCGGAATGACCAATAAGACAACACAAAAAGGAAGCGGTGAAGAAAAACCGAAGCAAGGACCCCCCGGTTTTAATTTCAAATCAAACCAGGAGTACCCACCGCTTCCTGGGGCACCAAAAACCCCTCGTGCACCCATTTCTCGATCAGAAGACATAAAAGAAACAGGGTTCATAAAATTCTCTGATATTGTGGACTGGATATTTAAAACATTCAACATACCAGATCCCCTTCAAAACATTCTTCTTGCCCTTCTCCCAACAGTGAAAACCTGTTTGAAGCAACTCACAGCAACTTGGCCCCTCATTTCAGCTATCGTATCTTTCGATGACTAATACGTTGAAAGAGGTTAGGAATTTTGTCACTGTGTTACAGTGGAACTGCAGAAGTATCATCCCCAAATTTGATTTATTTTCACATTTGATAAACACATACAATTGTGATGCGTTCGCGCTTTGTGAAACTTTTCTCAATTCAAATGACCAACTTAATTTCCACGATTTTAACATCATTCGTCGAGATCGAGACTCACACGGTGGAGGGGTACTTTTAGGGATCAAAAAGTGCTATTCTTTTTTCAGAATCGACCTCACCTCGATCTCGAATATTGAAGTTGTTGCCATTCAAACGAATATGAATGGAAAAGACCTTTGCCTTGTTTCGTTATATATTCCCCCATCCGCGCGGATTGAACAGAAGCAACTCCTTGATATAGCGGAATTGCTTCCCGCACCTTTTTTGATTTTGGGAGATTTTAACTCTCACTGTTCGCTATGGGGGTCGCTGTACGACGACAACCGATCTTCTTTAATTTGTAACTTGATCGACGACTTCAATATGACACTTTTGAATACTGGGGAAGCGACACGTGTACCTAATCCTCCAGCACGTGAAAGCGTGCTTGACCTATCCCTCTGCTCGACATCACTTGCGTTAGATTGCCAGTGGAAAGTAATCAACGATCCCCACGGTAGTGATCATCTTCCAATCGTTATATCAATCGCTAATGGTTCAACTCCCCCGAACCCAATCAATATTTCCTACGACCTTACACGTAATATTGATTGGAAGCGTTATGAGTCTATTACAGCGGAATCTATCGAGACTCACGAGGAACTTCCTCCGGAGGAAGAATACGCGTTCTTAGCTGGCTTGATAATCGACGCCGCGACGCAAGCTCAGACGAAACCGATACCCGGGGTAACGATTAGACAACGCCCTCCCAACAAATGGTGGGACAAAGAGTGCTCTGAGCTGTACGCGCGAAGGTCCGCGGCGTATAAGGACTACCGGGAGTACGGCACTGTCAACCTACTACGAAAGTACGAGGCACTGGGCAGGCAGATGAAGAGCTTAGTAAAGGCGAAAAAACGCGGGTACTGGCGGCGGTTCGTAAACGCGTTGTCGAGGGAAACAGCGATGAGCACTCTTTGGGATACCGCCAGGCGCATGCGGAACCGTGACGTTTCGAATGAGAGTGAGGAGTATTCAGATCGCTGGATACTCGATTTTGCCAAAAAGGTCTGTCCGGATTCTGTACCGGAACAGAAAACCTTTCGCGACGCGTTTATAGTAACTACGGAAGAGCCTCCATTTTCGATGTTGGAATTTTCAATGGCTCTCCTGTCGTGCAACAATAAGGCTCCAGGGTTAGATAGAATAAAATTCAACCTGTTGAAGAATCTACCCGACTCTGCAAAAAGACGCTTGTTGGACTTGTTCAACAAGTTTCTTGAGCTAAATATTGTTCCGCATGACTGGAGGGAGGTAAAAGTCATTGCTATTCGGAAACCCGGGAAACCTGCCTCTGATCACAATTCATATAGGCCGATTGCGATGCTCTCTTGCCTCCGGAAATTAATGGAGAAAATGATCCTCTTACGGTTAGACAAATGGGTCGAAACAAACGGTTTACTTTCAGATACTCAATTTGGCTTTCGCCGGGGCAAAGGGACGAACGATTGCCTAGCGTTGCTTTCTACTGAAATTCAACTCGCATTTGCTCGAAAAGAGCAAATGGCTTCTGCGTTCTTGGATATTAAGGGGGCTTTTGACTCTGTCTCTGTAGAAGTTTTAAGCGCGAAACTTCATTCGCAGGGACTTTCACTAAATCTGAATAACTTTTTGCTCAATTTGTTGTCAGAAAAGCATATGTATTTCTCACATGGCGATTCGACAACTTCCCGAATTAGTTACATGGGCCTTCCCCAGGGCTCATGTTTAAGTCCTCTCTTATATAATTTTTACGTCAATGACATCGATGAATGTCTTGCAAATTCATGCACGCTAAGGCAACATGCAGACGATAGCGTTGTATCCATTACTGGTAGCGAGGCTAGCGATCTGCAAGGACCATTGCAAGATACCTTAGACAATTTGTCTGAATGGGCTCTTAAGCTGGGTATCGAATTCTCTCCGGAGAAAACTGAGTTGGTCGTTTTTTCTAGGAAGCATAACCCAGCTCAGCAGCAGCTCCTACTAACGGGTAAAACGATCTCTCAGGTTTTAGTCGCTAAATATCTCGGGGTCTGGTTCGACTCTAAATGCACCTGGGCTTGTCATATTAGGTATCTGACACGAAAATGCCAACAGAGGATTAATTTTCTTCGTACGATTACCGGAACTTGGTGGGGTGCTCACCCAGGAGACCTTCTAAGGTTATACCAAACAACGATATTGTCAGTTCTTGAGTACGGCTGTTTCTGCTTTCGCTCCGCCGCGAACACGCACATTATAAAATTAGAGAGAATACAATATCGTTGTTTGCGTATTGCCTTGGGTTGCATGCAGTCGACCCATACGATGAGTCTTGAAGTGTTAGCGGGTATTCTTCCGTTGAAACATCGTTTTTGGAATCTCTCTTACCGGTTGCTAATTCGATGCACAGTTATGAACCCATTAGTAATTGAAAATTTCGAGAGGTTGGTCGACCTTCAATCTCAATCCAGATTTATGACTTTATATTTTGACTATATGGCTCAAGATATTAGTCCTTCTTCATACGATTCCTCCAATGTCGCACTTTTAGATACTTCTAATAATGCTATATTCTTCGACACCACCATGAAACAAGACATTTCTGGTATCCCGGATCAATTGCGACCCCAAGAGATCCCTAAGATTTTTTCGAATAAGTTTAAACATGTTAGTTATGATAAAAGGTTTTACACTGACGGATCTAATCTAGATGAGTCCACTGGCTTCGGTGTTTTCCACGAAAATTTTACCGCCTCCTACAAACTCGATGCTCCTGCTTCCGTGTACGTCGCAGAACTTGCTGCTATTCAGTACTCTCTTGGAATCATCGAAACCCTACCCACAGACCACTACTTCATCTTCACAGATAGTCTCAGTGCCATTGAGGCTCTGCGATCGATGAAGCCTGTGAAGCACACCCCGTATTTCCTGGGGAAAATACGGCGGTTTTTAAGTGCTTTAACAGATAAAAATTACCGGGTTACCTTAGCGTGGGTCCCTTCTCATTGCTCGATTCCGGGTAATGAAAAGGCTGACTCTTTAGCTAAGGTGGGTGCTATTGATGGCGATATTTATGAAAGACCAATTGCTTATGATGAATTTTATAGCATTTTGCGTCAGAGAACACTCAACAGTTGGCAATCATCATGGAACTCAGATGAACTGGGACGGTGGCTACATTCCATTTTTCCTAAGGTATCGACGAAAGCATGGTTCAAGGGGTTGAATGTAGGTCGGGACTTCATTCGCGTGATGTCCAGACTTATGTCCAATCACTACACGTTAAACACGCATCTCTTTCGTATAGGGCTTGTAGACAGTAATCACTGCGTTTGTGGCGATGGCTACCATGACATCGAGCATGTTGTTTGGTCGTGTACCGAATACTGTGGTGTTAGGTCCGAGCTTATAGATTCCCTTCGGGCCCGAGGAAAACAACCGAACGTACCCGTTAGAGACATTCTGGGAAGCGGTGATCTCCAGTACATGACACAGCTATACTGCTTTCTGAAAAACGCTGACATTAAAATTTAAAATTTTCTTTGTCTATTTGTCAGATTAAGGATACAAATATGCTATGCTGAAGACACGGAAACGAAGAGCCCGCATCTATGCTTACACAAATATTTTGAACCCACAACAAACAAGAATACAATTGCTCTACCAGTTGAAAAACAAAGTTCCAAAATAGTTTTAAGTCAAAATTGTATCTCCCGTCCTCTCACCTTAAATCCCCACTAGCTCGTAGTCGGCCGCGAGAATAAAGAAAAGGCCTCCCTCTTTTCCCTGCTAACGTAGAATTAATACGAATTGTACTTGGCTCAGTAAAACAGAAAATGTATCGTGCCGTGTCAAATAAACTAATTTAAACCTAACCTTCGTCAGATAATTAGAAAGAAGGCGGGGCTACATAGATGATGGAATGGTAGAGACAAATGTTTCTTGAAAGCTGCGCCGGCCGCTGTCGTAATATTAACACCAACACAAACATGCATTTTTGCAAGTTTTTTTCGCTAGCAGCAGCATTTGGTAAAAGAGAAAATTCAATTAGCCGCTTCTGTACCAAAATTTCGAGGCAACAAAAGGTGCCAGGTGCCGAATATATTTTTGTTTTTGGTTAGTCCGTCCAGAATTCCAGCCATTTAAGTGTTTTGCAGTAGCCATTTACTACTAAAGCCACCAGCATAACGGGTGAAACCGGCACGAGATGACCGGTACTATTTTGTCTTTCCTCCTTTCAGCTGCTAACACCTAGCGCTGTCGTGAAATTAACATCAACATAAACATGCATTTTAGCAAGGTTTTTTTTCCGCTAACAGCATCAATTGTAAAACATAAAATTCAACTAACCGCTTCTATTATAAAACTGCGAGGCACCAAAAGGTGCCAGTTGCCGATTTCTTGTTTACTGGTTTCCGTCCAGAATTCCAGCCATTTTAGTATTTTGCAGTAGCCACCAGCATCACGGGTCAAACCGGCACGAGATGACCGTTACTATTTTGTTTTTCCTCTTTTTAGCTGCTAACACCGAGCGTCCGTATGTATCCGGTACGGTTTAGTAGTGAAACTGATGGGGTGAAATGTTCGAACGATACGTTTTATACCAAGGCTTCGTCAGATAATTAGAAAGAAGGCGGGGCTACATAGATGATGGAATGGTAGAGACAAATGTTTCTTGAAAGCTGCGCCGGCCGCTGTCGTAATATTAACACCAACACAAACATGCATTTTTGCACTAGCAGCAGGATTTGGTAAAACAGAAAATTCAATTAGCCGCTTCTGTACCAAAATTTCGAGGCAACAAAAGGTGCCAGTTGCCGATTATAGTTTCCTGGTTAGTCCGTCCAGAATTCCAGCCATTTAAGTGTTTTGCAGTAGCCATTCACTACTAAAGCCACCAGCATAACGGGTGAAACCGGCACGAGATGACCGGTACTATTTTGTATTTCCTCCTTTCAGCTGCTATCACCTAGCGTCCGCATGTCACTGGTGCGGTTTTGGAATCAGAATTATGGGGCGCCGGCCGCTGTCGTAATATTAACACCAACAAAAAAATGCATATTTGCAAGGTTTTTTCCGCTAGCAGCAGCATGAACATCGGAAACAGAAAGTGACAACAACAATAACAACAAAGTCAGATCGATTGTATCCGTTAGTGTCGACTGTGCTTGGGAAGAGAGGTAGTGATTGGCTGCGCTGTATGATTTAGACAATCGATATTAATTACCAATTTTTCAATAGTGTATCTCAAACAAAAGTTTGTTTTTGTTACATAAATTTAACCGTAAAAGAATTTCTGATCGATTGATGCCAAAACCTCGAAAACCTGATTATAGATGACTGCAAAATAAGCGCTCAAAACCTGACCACTTTTCTCTGGTTTTCCCTGGTTGAATTACTAGATTTTCAAATTCAGGGGCCTAACTTCGATATAGACGTTAGTCAACGTCAATATTGGTTACATCCACATAATGTGAAAGATCATTCTAAGACTTATTTCAATTTAATATAAAAGTGTTCTTAATTAGTTTCGCTTCGACGCATATTGATTTTGTGGAATAGAACTCTGTGTGAAGAAGACCTGCTTTTTCGTGTGCATTTTTCGAAATAAGACCAGTAAAACAGGAGGTGTGAAACGACCTGCTCTCCTGCACTCCTGCTCAACATGTCGACGGGCTTTGGCAAAATGTATAACTGTGTTATTTAGGCCGAAGAGCAAGACTTCACATAGTGGTGTGCGAAACGGCTCTTTTGCAAAAGCGGCTCTGAACCGCTCACTCACCGTTCCGAACAGACTCCTATGAACGGCTCATAGTTCACAATGATTCACGAGCGTTGAAAGTTCGTATTTTCTCGGTAAACTTCGGATGTGCGCGAATCCATCAGTTTTGGTGCGCTCAAAAATCCGTAGCTCTTTTTCATGAGCCGTACATTCTTTCGCTCTTTTCTAAGAACCGGTTCATTCACACATTCAAATAAAATTATGATTTTTAAAAATTTTCTATCGTTATCCATCGGTTTTAAAATTCCGATTTAAAACAGTTCGAAATCTGCTCGAAATCGCTACAATAACAGTTCGCCCATGTACCAACTGTTATTTATACGATTTAGTGCGATTTCAATTCTTCATTGAAAAATTGAAGGACAATGATATAAAATCACGTTTGTTCTGAAAATTACACTCGTTTAGCTGATATATAAATACCAGAAATCCGTGAATAGGTAATATCGAAATATCGTTCGCAAAATTAATATGCCACAACCACATTATCCGTTCGTACAACCACATTATCCGTTGCTCCAGAAGCTTGTCCAAGTTTATCTAATCTCATCCTCCTTATTTTTATTCCATCGGATGCATCTAGCATCAATGAGTCCAAAACCAGCGTTGTTAAACTCGCTCGCAAAAAGCATGCGATACTCCAAGTGGCGTTCTCGCCGCTACCGAAATCTCACACTAGAGATACTCCTGTCGTACTGTTTCTCATTCTCTTTTCCTTTTTTCATTTCACACTACCGAGCGTTGATGCTTGCGAGTTTTCTCATAGGCCGACACGCACTCTCGCTCGCGTACTTTCCCACTCGCGTGTACCTCCCTTTCTCGCGAGCACAACCGTCAAGACGCATTATGACGATACGGAGTGACAAGGTACGACAAAGCGGAGTGGCGAAAAAAATATTTCGATGGGTAGGCAGGGATGCCACATATACAGATTTTTCAGTACTTATACAGATTTTTGCGTATTTTTTATACAGATATCTGTATATACAGATTACAGATTTTCTGGAAATAGTACAGAACTATACAGATTTTTTTTTTTTTTTTGATTTTCGTGGATCGCGAAACAAACTTTTCGATATAGTTGAAAATCGAAAAAGAACTCAAATGCTATTGAGCGTATTGGAGGTTTCATTATATTTATATGTTACGCATAAACGTGTGCATAATTGTGTTTTTTATTTTAAGGGATATGACCAGTACATATGCAGATATTTATACAGATTGAAATACCACCAAGGTGATTTTCTGAGATTCGAAATACAGTTGAAATTGTGGCATCACTGCGAGTAGGTGGTCGAATATCATACACGTTCAAGCATGCGATTCTATATAGATTTATCACCCCACTTTCGCTCGTCGGTGCACGATGCAAAACTGCTTGGCATCAGTTTAGCGATGGACAAGTCGCATGCGTGAGTCGGTGAACGAAGCATTTTTGTTTTCGGGCACCTTTTTTCAAGCACTCCTAGTCAAGTACTCTTATTCGAGTACTCGCGTATTTGGCGTGAGTAAAAAAGCAAAAGAGAATTCGCGAGCGGCTGTATGCTGGCTGCTGCTCTGGCAAATGCATGGATAATAAAGAGTTTCTCGAAAGTGTGTGTGCGAACGACTGGAGAAGCGTAGCAGACATCTCAGTCTCGAGCAGAAAGGAGTGGATATGTTTTGCTTCTCGCTCGTTTAGCAACGCTGTCCAAAACCGATATACCTTCGGAGTTTGGATCTCGGGTGATCGATAAAACATGTGATATAATGAAATAACAGGATGAAACCTGTTTAGAAATTTCATGGTCGACTAAGGTATTGATTCAATATTATAAAATATCTAGATATTTGCCTAACAAAGTTTATCTGTACAACATCTTCTTACAACACATAGTAGCACTTCCTTAAAACAAAAACAAAAAAAACACCATATTTGATTTATGACAACGATAAAGTTTCAAACTAATTTTTATAAATAACTGGCGCTAACACATGATACAATCGTGAGAAGAAGACCTTCGCAATAATTGCATCATTAACAGTTTCGAACACCCGGTTTTGAATAGCATTGATTGTGGTTCGTGTTCCAAACCAATATGTACGGGACATCAGATAGCTTGTGTTGATACTTTCACTTACTTCCACTATGCCACATTATAGATTTTCGAATATAAAAAATTACACAAATGTGAAACTTTGCTGTTTTCGCAAAACGTTTTTGCATTGCACGTAAAAGTTCGAATTGAACAGGTTAAACTGTTGAAATAACCGTCAATTTAAAACAACGAATAAATTATGCCACTTTATACCACTGTCGCAGTGGCATAAACGTACACGACAAATATATATTGCTGAGGGCAAAGAAATTTCATTCGTGATTTTTCAGTCCTCTTTGTGTGCACTTTCTGTTTGATCATATACCTGAAGTTGACCTTCCGTTCTGTGGTATAGGGATACCATCCGTCCTGATTTAGCAGGACATGCCCTGATTTTGAAACCCATTTGGAACGTCTGATTTATTTTTCATATTTTAGCATTTGTCCTGATTTTTCTGACTGATGCCGGATATCCAAAAAGTAGCAAATTGTTCAGTACTATCATCTTGACTCCGGGAAAAAACGAACTTATTTCGAAATAATTTTTTCTTTGGTTGAATCTTGACGAGAGAAATCGTCTAGTCGTTGAAACCGTTAAACGTTTTTTGACAATTCTTAAGTTTATTTCAAACAGTTTACTAGTGTTGCATTTTTAGGTATCTACTAACGCATAATGAATCAAAGTTGAAAAGTTGAATCGTTCGAGAAATACGTTAAATCTGATAGAATAAAAGACGTCTGATCAGGTCGAGGAATTAGCAACGAATAATAGTTTATTGAGGGTGTACAAATGCAACGCTTACTATTCTAACATCCCCCTTTAAGTGGGTATTTGTAGTACACCCACACATCCTCCGATCTTCATTCAGCATTGGTACCGGTAACGCCCTGGTCAGGATATCAGCAGCCTGCTGATTGGAAGCCACATGCTTTAACTTAATTGCCTTCAGCTCTACTTGCTCGCGAACAAAATGGTGTCTAATATCGATGTGTTTTGTTCTCGCCGAACAACCCATCTCTTTCTCGGCAAGACAAATCGATCTTTTGTTGTCGCAATTGATTACCAGGGGATCGTTGATGCCATATAGTTCACGCAAAAATCCCATCCACCAGACAGCTTCTTGACTGCTTTGGTAGTAGATAAAGCTACAGTAGATTGCTTCTTCGAGCTCCATGAAACTGCTCCTCCACTCTGAAGAAATACGTAACCACTTATCGATCGTCTCGTCTCGGCATCGTTTCCCCAATCCGCATCACTGTATCCGGTAAATGCCGCATCCGCATCCTTCCTGTATGTCAACTTGTAATTTTTAGTTCCTTTTAGGAATCGCAATATTCGCTTTGCTGCTGTCCAGTGTGGCAACCCCGGATCGCTACAGAAAGAGCTAACTATGCTAACTGCATGGCTGATGTCTGGCCGTGTGCACTGCGAAATAAACTGCAAACCTCCAATCAGCTCACGAAATGGAACATTCTTCATTTTTTCTGTCTCCTCTTTATTTTTCGGACTCATTAACTTGAGTAGTCGCTGATTAACATCCAGTGGTGTCGATGCTGGATTGCAATTGCTCATGTTGAATTTTTCCAGTAATTCGTGAATATATCTTTCCTGATCGATGGAAATAGCGTCATCCGTCCTGGTGACTCGTAGTCCCAGAATCTGCTTCACCTCTCCCAGGTCTTTCATTTGGAATTCATTGCTTAGTTGATATTTTACATCATCGACCAACTGTTGATCATTCGAAAACAGGAGAAAATCGTCAACATAAACTGTCATGATTATAAGTTTTCCATTAACCACTTTGTGGTACACACATGTGTCGAACTTTGAACGTTTTAGTCCCATTTGTTTGAGTTTCCGATCTAGCTTGGTATTCCAAACCCTGCTTGCCGGCTTGAGTCCATATAAGGCTTTCTTCAATTTGCAATGCAATGGAGAAGCCTTCAATCGGAGGGTGCAAATATTTCGTCACTTTTATCGATGATACAATGATTGCAAATTTTGCATATCTTTCTTGGAGCGTCATGATGTCGAACGACAGGAGAGTAAGTTTTATATAGTCCACTCCCTTTACTTGTGAATATCCCTTTATCACGAGTCTCGCCTTGTGACGCTCGATGGTACCGTCCGGGTTGGCTTTGATCTTGAATATCCACTTGCTCTTCAACGGTTTGCGGCCCTTTGGAAGATCCTCTAGGTTCCATGTTTCGTTGGCCTCCAACGCGTTGTACACAGATTCCATTGCCTCAATCCACTGGTCACGGTCCACCCGGTCTAATGCCTCCTGCACTGTTTCAGGATCTTTCATCACCTGTGAAAAGTAATTCGGCGAGAGGTTGTTGTCGCCATGAATGGTAGAAAACAACTTGCCTTGGACTGAGCGCTCCTAGTCACTGTGCTCAGTATCATGTTGCGTACCAACTGTTACTTCCTTCGATTGTGACGGGAGCACAGCGGTGCCTTTGCTGCCTAGATAAGTTCCACGTCGTTCATTGCCACGTTTGATCTGTGGAGTTGCAAATCCTTGAGGCAATACACTGTACGTTACTTTATAACCAGTATACTTGCCTTGGAAACGACGCTCTCTCTCGCTGCGCCTCATCGTAGAAGTATGAACTAGTTGTGAGGGGAGCGCAAGCGGTAGCTCTGGATCCTGTGGCTCTTCTAGCTCACTATTTGCCGCCATACGGTTCGCCTCCCTTCCCGCATTGTTGATATCTTCGCATTGATGAGCAGCATTGTGGTGCTCGTTATTCACAATAACCTCTTGATGGCCACCTACGATAGCCTGTCGGTTGTCATTCATGGTTTCTTGTTGATCAGCTTCTGCAAAAATCATTGTTTTCACGGTTGATTCTGGAGCTTCTGGAACAGCGGACATTTCTGCCACCTGGTTCTCGTCCAGTATCACCACGTCTCGACTCTCGAAAACTTGCTTAGTCTTTTCATTATACATTCGGTAAGCATTAGAAGTTGCCGAATAATCAATCGAAATGCACGGTGCTGACTTGGGATCCCACTTGGATTGTTTTACCTTTGGTACGTGTGCCATCGCCTTGGCTCCAAAAACGCGTAAATTCGACAAATCCGGCTTCCTTCCCATGAATTTTTCGAAAGGGGTGACAAGGATACCCTTCGTTGGTGATCGATTGATCAAATATACAGCGGTCGACGCTGCTTCTGCCCAAAACCGCTTGTCTAGCTTGGCATCAAAAAGCAAACACCTGGCTCTCTCTTGAATCGTCCTATTCGTGAGTTCAGCCAATCCATTTTGCTCCGGATTTTGAGGTACCGTGGTCTCATGATGGATACCATTCGTTCTTAGAAACTCTTTGAAATGCTCACCGACGTATTCTCCTCCGTTGTCAGTTCGCAGACACTTTAGTTTCTCTCCGGTCTGGGTTTCAGTGTACGCCTTAAATTTCTTGAATGCCCCAAATGCATCCTTTTTGGACTTCAGGAACGTCATTCTGCTCGCATCATCGATAAAAGTGACGAAATATTTGCTCCCTCCGATTGAAGGCTTCTCCATCGCTCCGCACAAATCCGAATGGACTAGCTCAAGGACATCGCATGCCCTTGTACCACCAGATTTGAATGGCAACCGCTGGTGCTTTCCTTCGATGCAGGGAACATATGGCGACATCGTTCCTTTCAGTATCTCCATTCCCGTCACCAGTCCAGGTAATCGTTTCACGCTGTCTACGTGAAGATGACCCAATCGCCGATGCCAAAGTTTCAAGTTTGTTGATGGACGGGCTACAAATGCGCTCGGATGACCAACTTGGCTCAGTTGATAGAGACCGTCTTTCTCTCGCCCCATGGCGATGATTTCTCCCGTTAATTCGTCATTGACCGTACACGACTTTCTTGTAAAAGTGATGCAGTAACCTTTCTTGCATATGCGACTCACAGACAACAGATTGACTGCGAGATCTGGAACACACAAAACATCACAAATATCTAGGCTACAGCACTCACCGTCTGCATCAGCATCAAGCATGACGTTGCCAACTGCCACAACCGGTATTTCAGATGCATCTGCAACATAGATGGTCTGTGAAGACTTTTTTACTCCAACAAAAACATTTTCATCCCTGCAAATATGGTCTCCAGCTCCGGAATCAAAAATCCATTTATCTGCTGATTAGCTCTGTTTCTTACATACCAATGATGCCTTCTTTCGAGTGTTCCGAGAACTTTTCTCGTTCTTAGAAGGCTGCGACTGCGATTTCTGTGGACATTCCGATGCATAATGACCAAGCCTTTCACATCTAAAACATCTCATGGTGGACTTGTCCTTCTTCTTGGTCGGCTGCTTCGGATGCATTACATACGCCCTACTTGATCCGCCGGCACTGCCACTAGACTCAATCGTAACATCCTGGAGATCTTCGATTTAACCTAATCTGCCGTCCACTTGACTCCTGAAGCATCCATTCCCATGACCATGGGCTCGTATCGCTTCGGCAAACCCATCATGAGAACCAGTGACATCAATTCGTCATCTAGTGGAAATCCGATCTCCTGCAGTTTCTGGCTTGTGGTCAAAATTTCATCGATATACTCCTCCACGGACGAAAAATCTTCCAGTTCCGTTCTCATCAGTTTCCGCAGTAGGCTTATCTTACGATATTTGCCACTGTCCTGGAAGGCGGTCTTAAAATTTTTCCATGCATCTTTGGCTGATCGCGCGTTCTGTACAAGGCTATAATTGTACCTCTAAATGCTCAAGCAAATCGTAGCTAGAGCGCGTTCTGACAATTAATCGCTGATTTGAACATCGTCCGGAGAATTAACAGCTTTCCAGGTTCCCTCTTTTATCATGACATACGCATACCGAAGGCCCATGCCGCGTAGTCCTCACGGCCTCGAAGCTTCTCCAACGGTTGATGGGACACGGTACTCGGAATCCTCTGCTCACACACCCTTGCTGGCTGCTTTCGTCCGAAGCCCATATTCGCTGGTTCACCAAAACCGTTGACTTGGTCAGGAACAATTGATGCTGATTCAGTGATAGCCGGTAAACCATCTTGAGCTGGTAATAATCCGTCCCCCGTTCGTCTTACGGACATCTTGATAAAATTACTTGGAATCTTCGTGCAAAAATATTTTCACTTTTCGTTTGTTAGCTTGCTGTTGCTATGTAACAGTTTGCTCAGAGCTTTCCTGTGCCCATAACCTGATAGAATAAAAGACGTCTGATTAGGTTGAGGAATTAGCAACGAATAATAGTTTATTGAAGGTGTACAAATGCAACGCTTACTATTCTAACAAAATCTTAGTCTTTTGGCGTATTTTGAAGTGCAAATCTCAAATTACGTGTTTTATTTATTGATACATAAGAAAATAAAATTAGCTTAGGTCAAATTTTTGCTGGAAAAAAGTTGTCCTGATTTTTACTTCGACCAAATGTGTACTATTTACAACCTCAAGTCACAGTTCCCGGGTAACAGTGAACCGTATTGCTGCGGTTTTTAATGAAGCTGCTAAGGCAGAAGATACACTAATGATTTAATAAGGTTTGTTTTTTTATTACATATTAGTATATGCAAAATACAAAGATTTGAAAAAAAAACTTGTGATTTTGTTATAATTGTATGCAACAATCCTCTGGCAATTTCATTCATCAAAGGGATCAAAAGTCAAAACGAGCAAACTAAGTAACTTTTACTCAGTTTTATTTCAAAGCGGTTTTCTAAGAAGAGGGTGATTCCTACTCAATTTTCTTCTTTACCCATAAATGAGTAATATCATAAAAACTCTGTTCAGAGCAGAGTCACAGATAATGGTCAAATTTATTTGACATCATGGTTGTTGTTTGCCCGTGTTTGCCTCATGTTAAAATTGGAGAGTGACAAATAATTATCTTCCACCAAATTTTTATCTGTCAAAAAGTGCCAAATATTTGACGCTTGGTCAAAGAGTGTAATACAGGCTTAAGTTTTGCTAGTGCAAATAGACTTGTGCGATACTTATACTGACAGTGGCAGCTTTTCAGTGGTTCCAGCTCGTATCAACTAGCTGGCATCTCCATACGATTTGCTTTGCTTTATCGCAGCCAACATCGCAGCGGTTCTACGATGTGTGGGCTCCACTGACGCTGACAGACAGCATAACATAGCGTATCAAAAGTGGCGGTGATCTCGTGTACACATTGAGATGTTAGCCCTTGTAACATGTCAGCTAGCTGGTCCGTATGCATAAAAGAATATCGATACAAATATCGCGGTTTTCAGTATCGATACGGTCGATTATCGGACGCTTGTGTATCGATCCAAAAAATCAAAATATCGTCTCAAAAGTATCGATATTTCCGATACCGATACAATATCGCCCATTGCTACCATGCACACAAACAAATCTCGTTATGAAAATTTTCGCTTTTTGATTGGAATTCGGAACATTTTTGTAAATTTCTCGTTTTATGTTGTTTTATATTTGGTTTTTTAGGTTGGAAAGTGAATCTCCAGTGTAAACACACTAGAAATTGATATTAATTTAGATTTAGTGTGAAAAATTGCGACAATATGTCGAAATAAAATATATAAAAATGCTATATTTTTATTAGTTGGAGCATAATCTTAGTCATTGTCATATCTCATGACTTTTTTACTGTATGAAACATAAGCGACTCTATTTAGTAGCGCTATTAGAGTACAAGAAAAAAACGCTAATAGTAAAATGGTTACCGGCAAAATGATTAAAAACAGCATATTTTACCTAAACCCCAGCATGTTTATGTATTTATCACAAATAAAACATGTTTCAACATCATTTCTATAACTTTTAAGAAAAGTATGTTTTATAAGTTTAGTTTAAAATGCATAATCATTTTAAATTTCATACAAAATTGGAAAAAATTCATAACGTTAACTAATACTAATGCACCAACGTGAATAGCATACCTTTTAGAACTGTCATTTATACTTGGGGTTCACTTTTAACGAAGTGAGTGACATCTCACTCAGTTTAGAGTTAAATTTGACGAGCGTGCAGTATGGTCAGCAAAATTTCGAATTTACTGAACGCGACCGTAATAAAAATTACAGAACAATTAAGACGGAAATACACACTTAGTTTCTTTTGCCGAACTCAGCAACCTTTTTAACGAGTTCTCAACAGCTGAGCCATCAGCAATCTGTTCAGCAATTTATTTGCTTGACGAGTGCTCGGTAATTTTTCATTCTCGCTGAAACGTCAAACATACACACTTATATTAATTCACCGAATTCGTCTTTTTTTCACCGACTTTTCAACAGCTGAGCGATCGGTAAAACGTTCGGTAATATAAACCACTACCGGTCGATCAGTAATCAAATTTTTGTTGCTTTTTGTCATTATTACCGACCTAATTTGTGAAAACGGCGAATACAATTGATTGCCAAAACCACCGATCAAATCTGTAAGTTGTGTAATACAATACCGAAAGATCTGTGATATTTGTTATTTCTTCACTTTAATTATTTAGGTAAACCAGAAATATGATGTAACATTGTTTTGATAAAAAAACATAATATTATTAAAAATATTATTATAAATTTTACTTATAAAAATAAAAAAAATCAAAAATCGACGCTCGCCGCACCGAATTTGTCAGGGTAAAAATCAATTAACCTTCATGCCAGTTGTGCTCATAGTTTCAAAGCCGAAGATCTTCCGGGTGTGTCCATTAACAAGGCGGTGTAAACTATTTACGTAGCATACAACAGATGCTCGGAAGTAGAGGCAAATTATGTGATGGTTTGATGCCTAAAATATTTACAAATTTTGTTATATACTTACGAATAATTTGTACTATGCGATCATCTTTTAGCTGAAGTTGTTGGAGAAAGTCCTCCATTTTTTCGTAGGAACTTCAATGTTCAAACGGAACCGAGAATGTGACTTGACAACCAGAACAAGATCAACGAATAGAAAAATTTTGAGAGCTCTATAGTTGGTCCAGTAGTTTTTTACCAATATTCGGTAAAAGTTTAGTTTACCGAACAGTTCAGTAGAAAATATAGCAGTATTCAGTAAAATCATTGCATACAGAAAATATGTAAAGTTATATCAATTTTACAAACTACTCTGTATTTTCTCAAACTTACCGATCGAAATTGTAATAATAATGACCGAACATTTATTATCTGATTGAGTGTGATAAAAATAGCTCAATAAAAATTTACGATACGGTTGAGTATCGGACGCTTGTGTATCGATCCAAAAAATCGAAATATCGTCTCAAAAGTATCGATATTTCCGATACCGATACAATATCGCCCATTGCTACCATGCACACAAACAAATCTCGTTATGAAAATTTTCGCTTTTTGATTGGAATTCGGAACATTTTTGTAAATTTCTCGTTTTATGTTGTTTTATATTTGGTTTTTTAGGTTGGAGAGTGAATCTCCAGTGTAAACACACTAGAGATTGATATTAATTTAGATTTAGTGTGACAAATTGCGACAATATGTTGAAATAAAATATATAAAAATGCTATATTTTTATTAGTTGGAGCATAATCTTAGTCATTGTCATATCTCATGACTTTTTTACTGTATGAAACATAAGCGACTCTATTTAGTAGCGCTATTAGAGTACAAGAAAAAAACGCTAATAGTAAAATGGTTACTGGCAAAATGATGAAAAACAGCATATTTTACCTAAACCCCAGCATGTTGATGCTGACAGATCGTCAAATATTTACTGAACTTTATGAAAGTGCAGAACATACTTTAGTTTACAGAAAAGGTCAGTAATGTTTTTTTGCTGAGTGTGGTGACCACCCAGTTTGGTATACTGCCGTCGCTTCATCCTAAAACCGGACCAATCGTTCCAAGAGTCGTCGTGAGAATGATCGTCATGTTAAAAGTTTTTCGCAAGCTACGCGGTCTTTCGCCATTCTCGCTTCGTACGGAAGAGAGAGAGTTCGACACATGCGAAGAACGAAGAATACGAACTAGTGGACTGAAGCTTCCTCTCTCTCACGTAACTCTTCGTGGGCGCTTCGTGTTTTTTGGTTTTCTTCTGTCCGAAGCAACACTTTTTTTTTTGAACTTCCGTTTTCGAAAGCATCAAGCTCTGAGACTGAGAATGTGAGAGTTACCGAAGGCCAGTAGGCACAACATATCAGAAGTCGCAAGGATTTCTTTATGTCCAGGATGATATGCACTTGTATTCATATGACGATAAGAATTGGAATAAATGTATTTAGATTCAATCGACTTTAAAGGATCAAGAATTTTTTATTTCATCTTATTCCCCACATTCCTCATCTTCTCTACTCTTAACAATAAACGGTGTACAAATAATTATCACCAAATCGTATCGGTTTTACAATGTTGTCACGTTTTCATAAAACTCTGGATGGAGCATTTGAAATAGATTGATGTTCTGGAGTGACGTTACCCGTTTTCTCAGATGTCCCTGTTGGTCTGTTGGATGTTTCCTCAAGAGCAGTTTGTGTACTAGTGTCAACGGTGTCGTCCATCAAACTTGATCTCCAATGAGTAGAAGGGGCTCTTTTGACATCTCCAACATTTCTGGAGTAGTCCCTGCACTGTTTAATAAAACAACCTTGGCTCCTTCTCTACCTATCACTGTGAAGCGTTCCGATGAGAACGTTGGGTCCACTTTTGACTTTTTTTGCTGAGCCATAAATACGACATCTCCAACGGCAATATCGGATTATTTGGCTCCGCGGATCATGCCCATGTAATGTTTGCTCTTGAACTTGGCCTCACGGTCCCGGTCACTAATGTCAACACGGTCCAACTCCTTCACGTACGAGTTCACAGACTTGGGAAAGTTCCGCGGTACCTCCAACCGACCAACAACTCGAACGGTGTCACGCCTAGTCGCGAATGGGGAATCAATATATTATGATTGTGGACGTAACGCTGTAACGCCTCTTTCCAGTATTCACCATCTATATTAGCTGAGGCTATTGCCTTAATTAATCCCTGGTTCTGCCTTTCGACAAGTCCGTTAGTTTGTGGACAAAGTGGGATTGATTTTCTGATTTTAACTCCTTTGTTCTCCCAAAACTCTATGAACGCAGAGCTTTGGTACGGCGGTCCGTTATCGCTTTGGATTATTGCTGGGCAACCCCAAGTTCGGAAAATCTGACACAATGCTCGGTTCGTACTATTTGCATCAGTGTTGTGCATTTCTATCACTGACAGATACCGTGAGTAAGTGTCAACGACTACCAGAAATGAGCCAGATGCCGCGCCGGGAAGAGAAAGAAAATCTATTTTGATCACTTCCCAGGGTCCTTCCGGAAGGTCTCTAGTGGAAAGTGGCAAGGGTGGATTTTTCCGTGCCAAACGTGCACACGTTTCACAATTTTTTACAAATTGAATTACGTCGCGTGACATCCCTGGCCACCAAAAGTATATACGCATGATCCTTTTCATAGCTACTTCCCCTACATGACCTCCATGAGCCGATGTCATAGCTTTCAAACGAAGAGCGTTTGGCAGGATTGCGTTTTCACTCTTAAATATAAGGGATCCCAAACAGTGTAACTCATTCCTATGGGCTTGAAACTTACGTAGTGTAGCCGGCCAACGATTTTTTTTCGCCGCTTCTTTCACATCCATCAACTCATTGTCCTGTTCAGTAGTCTTCTCGATTTCATCCCATGTGAGTTGCATGCACCCAGTGTCCAACGCGTAAAGGAAGTTGTTGGAGTCCTCCGTTTCAAAAGATGTAGGGTTTTGAGTCTGGAGGACTAGCCTTGATAAAGCATCCGCTACGTTTGAATCCCCGGGAATTCTCATGATTTTGAAATTGTAAGTCTGGAGCCTCAAAGCCCATGATTCTGCCCTAGTGATAGCCCTTTTACCTAAACGATGTTGTGAGTTGAAAATAAATTCATTGGCCTCTGAGTCGGTACGAACAATAAAGAAACGGCCCAAAAGGTAATAGGAAAAACGCTCTACCGCCCACACAACAGCAAGCGTTTCCTTTTGTGTTTGTGGATATCGTTTTTCCGTAGGTGTAAGTACTTTCGAAGCGCACGCGATAATTCTTGGAACAGCATCAGAGCAATATAGCAATCACTTGCAAAACCGAAAGTATAAAAGTGCTCCAAAGGGCCGAATGGCATATATCACTCGACTCAGCTTGACGAGCTGAGCATTTTCTTTATGTGTGGTGTGTGTGTATGTGTGTGTGTGTGTGTGTGTGTGTGTGTGTGTGTGTGTATGTGCAGATTTTTATTCTCACTCACTTTTCTCAGACATGGCTGGACAGATTTTCATGAAATTAATTGCAAATGAAAGGTCTTGGTCCCCATAAGACCCTATTAAATTTCATTGTGATCGGATTTTTAGTTTAGAGGTTATGTTTCAAAATGTAAAAATCATGAAACATCATTATCTCAAAAACTACACAACTGATTTGAACAAAATTGGTTTCAAATGAACGGGCTACCTGAAAAACCCTTAACTTTTGAATTTTATGAAGATTGAACGAGCGGTTAAGAAGTTATAAAAAGAAACGTGTTTTGAAGACTAATTAATCTCACTCATGTTTCTCAGAGATGGCTGGACCGATTCTCATAAAATCAGTGTCAAATGGAAGGTCTAGTTGACCCATAAGACCCTATTGATTTGTTTTGCAATCGGACTATTACTTTGCCTGTCATGTTTGAAAATGTGAAATCCAGCTATGATAAGTAAAATATTAACAAGACTACTTAAACTCGCTCACTTTTCTCAAAGATGGCTGACCCAGTTTCCACAAAATTAGTGTCAAATGAAAAGTCTAGCTGCCTCATAACACCCTATTGAATTTTACTGTAATCGGACTGTAACTTCGTCTGTAATGTACCGAAATGTGAAAATCACGAAACTTCATTATGTCAGAAACTACACAACCGATTTGATTGATATTATTATCAGATGAGCGGGCTAGTTAAGGGTTAACTGATGAATTATGATTGAACACGTGGTTTCAAATTTTGGCTGCCCTATACGTTCCCATTTTATTTGATTATAATTGAACTTAAGCAACCGTTATGTATTAAGTTGTTAATAAAACAACGAAAGTCTATTATCTCAAAGATTACATGACTTGACATGACAAATAACAAACTTCATAACAATTTGATATGTGGTTCAAAAATTATGGAAAGAGAAGAAATTCAAAGACTATTTAAAACTATACCTGCTTCGATCGATATAAGTGGCCTCAACATAATTTAGATGTGGTATCGTACTATTTGAACGTTTCAAATTCATTGATTCCTTGCGATGTGTTCAAAGTCTGCAAATGCACGACGAATCAGCCATAGGATATGATCAAAGTCAAATAACAAATCGTTCGAAATGATTGGTTTTATCGAAATAACAACATCCTCGACTTGTGGATTCTGTACATCACCTTAATTATGAATATATTCATATTGGGTGTATTCGGTCATTTTCAGCAGATTTTCTGGCATCAATCTGACACCGGAAATACCCAAATTGAGAGGTATTTAGTTATTTCGGTGTCCAGGGTCAATGTTTAGTTTTTATGCATCATCTCGATTACGGAAATATCCATATTGAGTATTATTCGGTCATTTTCGACTGTTTCTATTCTATTTTTCACCAACCGGAAGTCGCCATCTTGGATTTCAAAATGGTATTTAAGAAAATTTCTGGTCTCTGAGCGTCATTCTGGTTGAATGTTTTTAGAGGTAACAAATATGTCCATAATGGTTCGACGCCCCTCCCACTTTTGGAAGCACATGTTCCTGGGAAACAGCCGAAAAAGATCGAATTACACCCAATAACGGAAGTCGCTATCTTAGAATTCAAAATGGTTTCTGTGGTCGATTTTAGCTCCTGTGTATCATTCTAGATCCGGATATTGTTATATTGGGGGGAAATCGGCCATTTTTGGCTGTTTTCCAGAAACCGGAAGTTGCCATCTTACAATCCAAAATGTTGTCTGAGGTCGATTATGGAACATATTTGTTACCTCTAAAAACATTCACCTGCCAAATTTGTTTCCATTTAGTTGGTTAGCTCTCGAGATGTGCAGAAGTTTGTGTTTAATTTGTATGGCATCCCTCCCTTCCAAAAGAAGAGGGGTGTCGAAACATTATGAACATATTTTTTACCACTTAAAACATTTACCTGCCAAATTTGGTTCCATTTAGTTGATTAGTTCTCGAGATGTGCAGAAATTTGTATTTCATTTGTATGTAACCCCTCCTTTCCAGAAAAGGGAGAGGCGTTTGACTATTATGGACATATTTGTTACCTCTTAAAACATCCACATGCCAAATTCGGTGTAATTTTCTTGGTTTGTTCTTGAATTGTGCAGATCATGTTTCATTTGTATGAGACCCCTCCCTTCCAGAAGAGGGAGGGGTCTCAAACTATCATAGGAACCTTTATCGGCACCAAAAACCCCTACATACAAATTTTGACGTCGATCGGTTCGGTAGTTTTCGAGCCTATATGGATCAGACAGACAGACAGACCGAACTGCATTTTTATATGTATAGATTACAGCAATATTTTAAAACCTGAAGAGTGACTTTACATTTATTGGACTGAAGCGTTCATGTAAATCTAATTTTACAAATAAAATTTTGAATGAGAAAGGCTGGGTCTGACCGCTAGGTGGATTAATTTAGGTTTTTACTACTAAAAACATTTACCTGCCAAATTTGGTTCCATTTAGTTGATTGGTTCTTGAGATGTGCAGAAATTTGTGTTTCATTTGTATGAAACCCCTCCCTTCCAGAAAAGAGAGGGGCGTCCAACTATTATGGACATTTTTATTACCCCTTAAAACATCCACATGCCTAATTCGATTTCATTTGCTTGGTTTGTTCTTGAGTAGTGCAGAAATTTATGTTTCATTTGTATGGGACCCCTCCCTTCCAGAAGAGGGAGAGGTCTCAAACTATCATAGGAGCCTTTATCGGCATCAAAAATCCCTATATACAAATTTTCACGTCGATCGGTTCAGTAGTTTTCGAGCCTATATGGATCAGACAGACAGGACTGCATATTTATATGTATAAGATTACAACATCAATATTTTAGAACCTAAAGAATGAATATACATTTATTAGATTGAAGCGTTTATGTGAATCTATTTAAACAAATAAAAGTTTGAATGAGAAAGGCTGGGTCTGACCGCTAGGTGGATTAATTTAGGTTTTTTATGTCATTTAACGCATCATTCCGCAAGAAGTTAAATTCTCCTTCCTCTTCGGTGTTCCAATAAAATTTATTTGAATTTGCCAACCTTCTTATGAATTTGTCTGTAAACGTCACCAGACCCAAGAAGCTTTTGACTTCAGCGCAGTTCACAGGTCTTCTAAAATTCTTCAAGGCCTCAATCTTGTCATTTTCCACCATCCATCCATCTGCTGTAAGGACAAAACCCACAAATTTTACGGCCTGACTTCCGAATACGCATTTTGAATCATTGAGCTTGACATTGTAACTTCGAAGGCGGGACAGCACTTCTGCAAGGTTTGCATCGTGTTCTTGTTTTGTCGTACCGTGGACCAAAATGTCATTCAAGTAATTTGTAACACCCTTACAGCCACCCAAGATAGTCTTCTCTAACACCTCCTGGAAAATGTCAGGGGCATTAGATAAGCCAAATGGCAGTCTGGTACACCGAAATACTCCAAATTTCGTGTAGAAATTTGTTAGGTTGCGAGATTCTTTGTCCAATTCAATGTGATAGGAAGCATTCGATAAATCGATTGTTGAAAACCAACAAGCACCGTCTAATTCTGCAAGTATCTTTTCCAAGGTGGGCATCACGAATGGTGTTCTGTAGATGTACTGGTTCGGCCCCCTCAGGTCAATAACTAACCTGAAATCATCCTTGCCTTTAGGTACTACGAGCAAGGATGAGCAAAACGACCGGTCCATTGCATCAGATACAGGTTCAATAATTTCTGCTTGCATCAGCTGATTGAGTCTTTGTTGCACCAATGGCTTTATGGAGTACGGAATGTTGGTAAATATGTTTCGACAAGGAGCTACATCCTTGTTGTAGTGGATTTTGACCGGTGGAACGTTGAATTTTGGGAAAGGGATGTTACCATCGACCAACAACACATCCATCGTTTGCCATCTCGAATCAATTCCAGCTTCGCCAATCAATACCGGAACCTTCAAACCAAGCATAAGGACACTATAACGTGTCGCCGTTGCTCTGCCCAATAAGGAACGTCGTCGTCCCTATATAACTCTTCCAAAAAAAATGGTCTATCTTCAGAAACAAAAACGTATGCTTCAAACGTGGCTACGACCTGAATTACTCCAGTTGAGGCATATGTCCGAAGGGATCTATCTGTGCATGTTTGTAGGTTGTATACAAAATCACTGTGGGTCACATCATTCATCAGTATCCGGAACCGCTCATTAGTTAACGTATTGTTATGAGCCCCTGAATCGATTAAAAATTCACACTCCAGCCCGGCTACTTTGGCTACTATGACACCCTCGTCTCTGACCGAAATGAAAGATGATACAGCGTCGACTTGTTTCAAGGTTTCAACCTGTAGTAGTTTAACAACTTATATAACAATGATCCAAATTATCATTACTATTTTTTTTTTATACTGATTCGAATGGTTTATTTTCATGCCGTATAAGACTTTCCCTTTATTTTTGTTTTAGTTCTTCTATAACGTGAAAATTTACCGAAACATTTTTTTGTAAATTTATAGAAATTTGAAATATTGTTTGAATTTATTTTATTAATCAACAAAGACAACTTCAAGTTCATTTTTCATGGAAAAGGATAAAACTATTAGGTTAACAAAGCAGTTATAGGAACCAAGAATCAAGTATCAAATTAGAGTTAGTTTTCTAGCTCCTCACTTACATTTTCCGGTTTCGATTCCGCTTCTGTCGTATCGACTACAGCGATCTTCCTAATGTTCGTTTCTCTTGGTTCTGGTTTTGTTTCTGTAGATGTTGGTCTGGTTGAAGATCGACAAACTCGCTGAAAGTGGCCCACTTTCTTACAATTCCGGCATAATTTATCGATAGCTGGGCATTCTGAAAGGGGAATGATACACATTTCCACATCTCCAGCATTTCTCGCCACGGTTGTAACGCATTTCACGTCGTCCAACAGTAAAATTTTTTTTTGCCACCGACTTGATTCTCCAAAACGTGAATTACTCAGGGACTGCTGGATTGGTATTGGTTGATAAGATGAAAACGGTTTCGTATTGTTTGATTTCTTGGGTAGTCTGCTCTGATCGGTGCTATAACTGCTTCTTCGGACGGGCCGAATTTTTTTCTGTAATAATCCTCGTTTAGACGGATAGATTCAATTTGACGAACCTTATCGATTAAATCGGTAATTGAACCACCTTTGTTTATCATTTTAAGCGCAGCGGTGCGTACTCTACAGTTACGTGCCTGTCCAGCAATGGTTTCAATGATTTCGTCGAACTCTTTTCCATCTCCAAATTCACACAACCTGGCTGTCGCTGCTACACGATTAACAAATCGAATATCGGACTCATCAGATCTTTGAGTCATCAGATTAAGTTTCCTTCTCTGCAGTATAATATCTGAGCCAGATCCGAAGTACGTTTTCAATCGGTGCAATGCGTTGGAATAGGGTCTGGTTTCAGCATCTGGGGCACCCTCGGCGGACACCGTATTTTTAAATATTCCGAGCAGTCGTGGTCCAGCCTTGACTTTGAAAAGAATAAATCGTGTAGCCTCATCTTCAATCCCAGTCAACTTTGTTGAATCGACTAGGAGATCCATCCACATTTCAAATGAATGTCTGTTTATATCGTCGTCGTCTGCCAAAGGGACGCACTCCGGTACGTTTAGTGATGACACCGAAAGTTGGTTTACAGACGATACGAAGCGAGATTCTTCTGCGTTCGGTGTTGTCTCTACTTTACGAGTACTAGATGGTCTTGCTACTCCATCGAAATCAACACTACTCTCTTCGGCAGTATTATCCAAAGATCTCACTTCGTGTGCGCTTGCTATCGCAACTTTCCTTTCTGTGCGTTCTCGCTCCAGTGCCTCTTCTAAAACTGCAATGCGTGCTTTTGACTCTTCCAACTCCTTAAATAGTGATTTGTATTTATTTGATTTTGGCGTTTTCGTTTCTCTGACTTTCTTCTTTTTAGGTGACGGTCCACTGAGAAAAGAAAAAAAAACACCACGAAATAACACTTAATATAATGCAATAGTTACCAGAATAGTTATCAATTCTTGCTTATTAAAATTCCTTCTATATTAATATATATTTTACACATATATCTCCCTTCCGTCGAAAAATGAAAATGATTTGAAAAATGTGAACTCGTGACAAAATTATTTTTGCTTTCATTTAAACCACACCCTTCCGTTGTGGAATAACGCATGCATTCATCGCCCTTCCGTCGATAAAATCTGAAGAGATATTTATATTTGAATCACCTTCATTTTGCCCTTCCGTCAAAATGATCATTTCTTTAATTTTTATTCATACGGTTGTTTGTTTTTTTTTTTTTTAATCAGATATTTATATTTGAATCACCTTCAATTTGCCCTTCCGTCAAAATGATCATTTCTTTAATTTTTATTCATACGGTTGTTTGTCTTTTTTTTATCACACGTGCATTTTTCGCCCTTCCGTCGGAAAAAATGAGTAGATACCATTTGTATTGTTGAATGTTTTTCCATTACGACCAATTTACTAAGCACTATTTTTTTTATAGTTTACTTTATGAAACACGGTTTCCAGCTCGAAAATTGTTTGATTACTGCATAAAACACTTTTTTTTTACTTAATTCAACTTACCTCATGGAAGCATTTTCTGCGCCATTGTGGTGACCACCAGGTTTGGTATACTGCCGTCGCTCCATCTTAAAACCGGACCAATCGTTCCAAGAGTCGTCGTGAGAATGATCGTCATGTCAAAAGTTTTTAGCAAGCTACGCGGTCTTTCGCCATTCTCGCTTCGTACGGAAGAGAGAGAGTTCGACACATGCGAAGAACGAAGAATACGAACTAGTGGACTGAAGCTTCCTCTCTCTCACGTAACTCTTCGTGAGCGCTTCGTGTTTTTTGGTTTTCTTCTGTCCGAAGCGACACTTTTTTTTGAACTTCCGTTTTCGAATGCATCAAGCTCTGAGACTGAGAATGTGAGAGTTACCGAAGGCCAGTAGGCACAACATATCAAAAGTCGCAAGGATTTCTTTATGTCCAGGATGGTATGCACTTGTATTCATATGACGATAAGAATTGGAATAAATGTATTTAGATTCAATCGACTTTAAAGGATCAAAGAGTTTTTATTTCATCTTTTTTCCCCCACCGAGCTCGTCAAGTGCCTTTTGCATAACGGTAATTCGGTAAAAACTTCAACCGACATCAGTTATTTTTGAGAAAATTACAAAATGATCAGTATTTTTTAAAATTTACTGAACATGACCGTAATAAAAATTACTGAACAATTAAAACGAGAATAAGTGTGTAAGTGTGTATCCAAGAGAAAAACACTTAAGAGTTTCATAAGTTCAAACTTATGAACATGCATAGTTCTAATTTCATAAGACATTTATGCATTACATTAAACGCGTATAAGTTTTATAAGTCTATTTCATAATTTTTATATAAACGTCATATGTATTCCATACGCGTAACTTAGGATTTTCATAAACGTCAACATTGTGTAAATTCCATAATCACATATCATAATCACATCTTATGATATATATACAGCGAAGTTGGTGAAAGAATTCAAGGATGAACTCGTTGAACCTCTTTCTTTTCTTTTCAACTTCTCGTTGTCATCCGGTCATTTTCCACCTCTTTGGAAGATCTCTCATATAACCCCAATTCATAAAAAAGGCTCCCGTTCGAATGCGGAGAACTACAGGGGGGTTGACCTTTTAACCAAAATGTTTACCTATAAAATCGACGAAGAGGCGAAGGTAGTGGATGGGGCGGACGGGTTAGTAAACCCGTTTGCCAGGCGGGGCATCGCCCGGTCTCCACCGAGACTGGCCGATGCCGGTAAAGGCGGCGCACAGGTTGGTACACCTTTTGCGACACCGACAGGGGAATTCCGAGTTGGGGCAAAGGCGGGCACGCCTAAGCCAGCACCAACCGGAACGGCGAAGACTGGTGGCAAGGTGGAAACACCTAAAACCGCCAAGGAGCGGGAACAGATATCTGGGGCTATGCTACTCTCTGCGGTAGAAAGCCACATGAATAAGTTCCCAAGCGTGGAGGCGGTGTCCGTACAACTTGATGAAATACTCAAGTCCACGGACGAACGTAGCAACATATCAAAAGACCTGAAACAATGTCTTCTGTTGTTACGTATGAACGTTTGCAGCGCGAAGTCCGAGCTTTCGCAAGCCCTTAAACGGGCTAACGATGCCGAAAGCAAGGCACTCGCGCTAGAGGCGAGGCTCAACCAGCCTAAAAAAGGGAGTGCTGCAGCTGTGTCTAAATACACACAAACAGCTGCAGCATCGTTTGCCGAAGTCTGTTCTACTGAACCGACTGGCAAACGTGCGAGGGGCTCTCCGGGGGAAACGGCCCCCAGGACGCAACGAAGGCGGTTGTTCGGTGACAGCCAGGAAGCTGGCTCGTCGGCCCAGCCGAGCAACGAACCGGCAAACGGCGAACCGGCAAACGGCGAAGCCACGGATTGGACCACCGTGGTGAATAAGAAGCGGCAGAAGCGGGAACGACGCGCGAAGCGCGGCGACCGCAATAAGAAGCCGCAAGGGGCGAGTAGGCGGAGCAAGGGTGACGCGCTCATTTTCAAGACCGATGCGTCTAAGTACGCCGAAGTCTTGAAGGCCATGAGAGGCGAACCCAAGCTCAAAGACCTCGGCACGGACGTCAGGTCAGTTCGTCGGTCACGCACCGGCGAGATGATCCTCGAACTCCGCAAAGAGGCGAAGGGCAAGGGCTGTGCCTATAAAAAGACGGCCCAGGAAGTGCTAGGCGAGGAGGTTCAAATCCGAGCCCTCACTCCTGAAGTGACTCTCCAGCTTAAAAACCTGGACGAGATCACCGAAGGGTGCGACATAGCACAAGCCTTCGAACGAGAGTGTGGAGTGGTAGTGACCGCAGAGGCAGTTCGTCTCCGCAGGGGCCCGGCCGGCACCCAGGTTGCTACCATAAAGCTTCCACTAGCGGAGGGTAACAAGGCCCTGAAGAAGGCCACGTTGAAGGTGGGTTGGTCGGTCTGCTCTCTGGGCACCTTCCAACAGCCTGACGTTTGCTTCAGGTGCTTTGAGCGGGGGCATAAATCCTGGTCGTGCAAAGGGCCCGACAGGTCCAATTTATGCCGCCGCTGCGGTGGCGCAGGCCACAAGGCACGGGACTGCGGTGCACCTCCCAAGTGTCTGGTATGCACCGGTAAACGGGACGCCAAACACGCCATGGGAGGCCCCAAGTGTCCGGCTGCACGGCCGGCTACTAAGCCGCAGGCCTGAGGGTGATACAGTTAAACCTGAACCACTGCTATGCGGCGCAGCAGTTGCTACACCAACCGGAAACGGTAACTGGGTATCGGACAAGTCTGGTAAGACGGCCATTTGCACGACAGGCAGGTCCCCGGTTCAGGAGATTGTGTCGACCTCCAGAGAGGGGTACGTTATTGCCAAAGTGGATGGAGTATTCTACTGCAGTTGCTATGCTCCGCCAAGTTGGTCTACCGAAACGTTCGCGCAGATGGTCGATCAAGCAACCGTGGAACTGACGGGCCTATGGCCGTTGGTGGTTGCGGGTGACTTCAATGCTTGGGCTGTCGAGTGGGGGAGTCGCTGTACAAACCAGAGGGGCCAGGTCTTGTTGGAAGCTTTGGCAAAGCTCAACTTAGACGTGGCTAACGTTGGTACAAAATGCACCTACAGTAGAAACGGTGCCGAATCGATTATCGATGTGACGTTCTGCAGCCCGGGACTGATCACGAACTGGAGGGTAGACGACAGCTTCACGAATAGCGATCACCAATCGATCCGCTATGAGGTAGGCGTGCGGAAGCAAGCAGCGAGTAGGGCCAATATTCCATCCTTCTACGGCTGGAAAACATTGCATTTCGATGCAGATGTTCTTGGGCAGGCAATTAGATGGTAGCACGAAGGGGGTGAACTGCTCCCGGATGTGGACCATCTAAATTCGATGCTGTCATGGGCGTGCGACGCCACGATGCCTAGGTCTCGTCCGCCTAGAGAGGGTAGGCCACCGACATACTGGTGGAGCGATACGATAGCAGGCCTGCGCAATGCATGCTTCCGTGCAAGACGGAGGATGCAACGCGCACGTTCCGACGAGCAAAGAGCGGAACGCGGTGTCGCATTCAGATCCGCTAAGGCAACGCTTAAGAGCGCAATCAGAGCCAGCAAACGAGCCTGTTTCGAACGACTCTGCGCCAGTGCCAATTCGAACCCGTGGGGTGACGCCTACAGGATCGTTATGACCAAGACTAGAGGTGCGCTAGCCCCAGCCGAACAATCACCAGCGATGCTAGAAACGATCATTCAGGGCCTCTTCCCAAGCCACGAACCAAGTCCCTGGCCTCCGGCTGACGAGTCACCACCTACCGTGAGTGACGGCAGCCGTGCAGAGGCTGACGATGCGGTAAGGGTGACGGAAGATGAATTGATCGAGATCGCAAACTCCCTGAAGGTAGGCAAGGCTCCGGGACCAGACGGAATCCCGAACTTGGCCATCAAGACGGCCATCAAAGAAGCCCCCGGGTTGTTCAGGGCGGTCATGCAGAAATGCCTTGACGACTGCCTCTTCCCGGACGTGTGGAAGCGCCAGAGGCTGGTGCTGTTGCCGAAGGTTGAGAAACCACCAGGTGACCCATCGGCATACAGACCAATCTGCCTGCTGGACACGGCGGGCAAGGTGCTCGAGAGGGTAATCCTCAATAGACTGGTGAAATATACAGAAAGTGAGAACGGTCTATCAAGCAACCAGTTCGGTTTTCGAAAAGGTAGGTCCACGGTGGATGCAATTCTCTCCGTCACCAGAACGGCTGAGGTTGCAATCCAACGCAAGAGGAGGGGCATTCGTTACTGCGCGATCGACACGCTTGACGTGAAGAACGCGTTTAACAGTGCCAGCTGGGACTCCATAGCCTTAGCGCTACAGAGTCTCAGAGTGCCGACGCCGCTGTACAAGATTCTGGGCAACTACTTTCAGAATCGAGTGCTAGTGTATAACACAAACGAGGGTCAGAAAAGCGTTCCGGTTACCGCAGGTGTACCGCAAGGTTCCATCCTGGGTCCGGTACTGTGGAACGCTATGTATGACGGCGTGTTAAAACTAACACTCCCTCCAGGGGTGGTGATCGTGGGCTTCGCCGATGACATAACTCTTGAGGTCTATGGCGAGTCTATTAGAGAGGTAGAGTTAAAGGCCGCGCTATCAATACGCGTAGTGGAAGACTGGATGCACTCCAGGAAACTGGAGCTAGCGCACCATAAGACTGAAGTTATTGTTGTAAATAACAGAAAGTCTGAGCAGGAGGCATCGATTAGTGCCGGTACATGCACTATCACCTCAAAACGCTCGTTGAAGCTTCTGGGGGTTATGATCGACGACAAGCTCACGTTCGGGAGCCACGTCGATTATACCTGCAAGAAAGCTTCCATGGCTGTGGCAGCGCTATCTCGCATGATGGCAAACAGCTCGGCGGTTCGTAGCAGCAGGCGCAAAGTCCTTGCTAGCGTGACCACGTCCATACTCAGGTATGGAGGACCAGTGTGGTCCAAGGTATTGAGTACCTCGTGCCATCGCGGCAAACTCGAGAGTACGTACAGGCTAATGTGCCTAAGGGTCGCGTGCGCATACCGAACAGTGTCGTACGAGGTGGTTTGCGTCCTGGCTGGCATGATGCCCATCAGCATCATCGTTAAAGAGGATGTAGAGTGCTTCGACCAACGCGACACGAGGGGTATTCGCAACACCATACGGTCATCCTCAATGGCCAGGTGGCAGCGGGAGTGGTCCAACACTACAAAAGGTAGATGGACACACCGACTCATTCCAGAGTTAGCAGGCTGGATTAATAGGCGCCATGGGGAAGTGACCTTCCATCTGACACAGATCCTGCCAGGCCATGGCTGCTTTAGGCAGCACAGAACACAGAATGCAATACGTCAAAATATTCAACAAAACATCCAGTACCTTTGGTGTTCAGTCAGGTATCCCTCAGGGTAGCCACCTAGGTCCATTGTTATGTGTTATGGTTATGAATGAATTGCCAACCTTCATGAGCCGAGCAATAGTACTAATTTACGCAGATGATGTGAAAATTTTCCTACCGATTAAAATCGCCGAAGATTGCGTTTTGCTTCAAGAGGATCTGAAAATTTTGGGAGATTCGCTGATGAAAATGGACTAAGTATAAATGCGAGTAAATGCTCTGTCATAACGTACACAAGGAGAGTTCGTCCGATATTGTTTGACTATATGCTAGGACCTTCCATTTTACAACGCGTACGGAATGTTCGAGACCTGGGCGTGACAATGGATCAGTCTCTCACATTCAACGATCATATCGATAGAGTAGTGAAGGAATCGATGCGACTTTTTGCTCTCACACGACGATTTGGACGGAAATTTACGGACCCTCATGCAATTCTTGCAATCTACGGCAGTCTTGTCAGAACAAAACTGGATTTCGCGAGTGTGGTTTGGCGACCAAAGTATGGCATGCAAAAACAACGACTTGAATCAGTTCAGCGTAAACTCGTGAAATTCGCTTTAAGACCCCTTGGATGGAATGACGAGCTACCCGAATACGAAAACCTTTGCTGTCTAGTAGATTTTGAAACAATCAGTAGCAGACATAAGATCGCAGATATTGTGTTTTTCTGCAACATACTCAGTGGACGGATTGAAAGCTCTTACCTGTTGGACCGACTTAATTTCAACGAGAGCCCGGTTTCTCTTCGTCGTCGGAGGGTCTTTGATCCTCCATTGAGAACGAGGAACTACACACAACACGAACCCACCAGCAAATTTATGAACGAGTTCAATGAACTGCAGGACGTAATCTCTGTAAATATGACTCCAGAAGTAATTCGAAGAAAACTTAAATTATACTTAAGAAATCAGCAATATACTTAAACGCAAACATGTATTGTTTCTAGATTAAAGCGGGGTAACGGGCTAACAGCCTATGTCCAATAAACAATTACAATTAAAATTACAATTATATATTAACCTTGACGCAAACTCTGCTTTATCTACATCCCTGTTTTGCCCCCATCTAACGTACCGCTCATGCAACTGTCATTAGGCAGTTTCCGTTTGGCTATTTCCTCTTTCCTTTTCCAAATAAACCTTTAATGAATAAACACGTGATTTGTTTTCTCTCCAAGAACATCGTGTCCTAGTTCTTCTAAGTCGACCCGCAAGTCCATCCGCTGGATTATGTCAGATTACGGTGCCCAGTAACGTTGATCGCGAGTGTTAAGTAGGATTATGGCAGATGAGGAAAAGCCAGACCGATTCCTGCTTCCGCTTTTCGACGGGACAAACTTTACGGCATGGAAGTTCCGCATGCGCGTATTGTTGGAAGAGTACGACCTCCTCGAGTGCGTGGAATCGGAGGCTGTTGACTTGCCAGAGCTGTGGGATGCAGCGGGCGATACCAATAACGTAAAGGCTGCAAAGAAGGTTAAACGCGAGAGACGGGAGAAAAAGGACAAAAAATGTAAGTCGTTATTGGTGTCTCGCATACACGATTCCCGGTTGGAATACGTGCGGGAGAAGCGGACACCGAAGGAGATTTGGAAAGCTTTAGTCCGCGTCTTCGAGCGGAAAAGCATCGCCAGTAGGATGCACCTAAAACGACAGATGCTAGCGCTGCGACTAGGAACCGGCGCTCTCTAGGAACATTTTCTCCGTTTTGATCGCCTTGTGAGAGACTACCGGGGAACGGTAGCTGTCATCGACGAGGTAGACGTGATTTGCCACTTGCTGGTAACGTTGGGGCAGGCTTACTCTACTGTCGTCACCGTTCTGGAGACAATGCCAGAAGGTAATTTATCTCTGGAATTTGTGAAGTGCCGACTCTTAGATGAAGAAATCAAGCAGCGTGGTGCAAGTGCAGGTGTCGAATTGTTCACATCAAAAGCAGAGGTGGCGGCTTTTTAAGGCTCGAAAAAGAAAAGTTACCATAAGAAAAGGTCTTTTCGTTGTTATGGGTGTCACGAAGAAGGGCACAAGCTATCGGAGTGCCCGAAGAATAAAACGAAAAGTGCAACGCGTAAACAACAATCGAGTGCTAATTTGACGGACAGTAATTCGGTTGTATTTGTTACCATGACGGAAAACGATTACGATGACTGCTCAGATCGGGTGCCAGTCCAGTGGTTCGTAGACTCTGGGTGCACGGACCATTTGGTCAAGGACAAGAAACTGCTCGAAGAGTTGATACCTCTGAAGAAACCGGTGGAAATCGCAGTGGCGAAGGATGGCCAGTCAATCATGGCGCATCACTCCGGTATGGTAAGACTGCAATCCGTCGTAAATGGTAAGTGCATTTCGTGTGTTTTTACAAATGTGCTATACGTTCCGTCGCTTCGGTTCAATCTTTTCTCCGTAGTGAGCGTTGAAAAGCGAGGAATGCGCGTAGTTTTTGAAGATGGTCGGGTGAACATTTGCAATGCGAACGAAATCATTGCCACCGGTGCGCGTCGTGGTAAGCTATATGAACTTGACCTGTTCCAGGTCGGAGAAAACTGTAAACGTAATGCGATGTTGACGTGTGGTCGAATAACAAAGGGCCTAGAACTGTGGCATCGTAGGTTTGGCCACTTGAACTTGAAGCATTTGGAACAGTTGATTGCTAAAGACATGGTTGATGGTTTGCATCCAGTGAGTGACAGTTTTTCGGCCAAAAAGGAAAAGTTCTGTGAATCGTGTATCGTCGCGAAGCAAACGCGAAAGCCTTTTCCCCCGCGCGAAACCAAACGATCATCGCGTATATTGGACGTCATCCACTCCGACGTGTGTGGTCCGGTTACGCCGGTCGGCCGGAACGGTGAACGGTTCTTCGTAACGTTCATCGATGATTGGAGCCATTTCGTAATGATTTTTCCGATGCAATCGAAAGACGAAGTGTTCGATCGTTTTGTGCACTATGAAGCGCTGGTCACGGCCAAATTCGGTTCGCGGATCTCCCAGTTCGTGTGTGACAACGGGGGATAATACAAAAACAAGTCTTTCCAATCGTTTTGTCGGAAGAAAGGGACTCAATCCAACTCAAATCCAATGGATGGTTCCATATACTCCGGAACTCAATGGAACCAGCGAACGAATGAACCGCACTGTCATCGAGAGAGCTCGTGCAATGCTCGCAGATGCTGAGCTTGACAATTCCTTTTGGGTTCAGGCGGTTCAGACTGCTGCATATCTGGTAAATCGGTCACCTACCAGTGCGGTTGATTCCGATAAGACGCCTTCGGAGCTCTGGGAAGGTAAGCGACTGAACGTATCCAGGCTTCGGAGATTCGGATGTGCTGTCTATGTGCACGTTCCGCAGGAACGCCGTAAGAAGTTAGACGCGAAGGTATGGAAGGGCCTTTTCGTCGGGTACGCAGCCAACGGGTATTTAGTGTGGAATCCCAAAGAAGAAATGATCGTGGTGGCCCGCGATATTGATTTCCTGGAACAGCAAACATTCGCCGAAGTGAATGTGAAGAAATCGAACAATGAACCGAAGAATGCTTCAGTGATTCGCATCAGTGGACTAGAAATTGACAATAGTGAAGATCAAGATGTGATCCTGGATGAGTCGTCAATTGAATCGGTTGGTGAATCGGGCGATGAAGGCGAAGATGAACAGTTTTCGAGTTGTCCTGAGGAACCAGACAATTTTCTGGGCAATGAAAATGAAAGTGACCTGGATTGGCAAGCCGAGTAGCGGCCCGATGGGCGGCCGAGCCGGTACCGTAGTGCACCAACGTGGCCTAGAGATTAAGAAGTGAACTACGCTGGTTTCGCGTTAAACGCAGTATCATACGTTGAGAATCTACCGGAAACTGTGGCGGAGCTGCGAAAGAGAGAAGACTGGCCGCTGTGGAAGCAGGCCATGCAAGAAGAGATGAGCTCGTTGGCGAAAAATGGAACATGGACCATAGTGAAGCTGCCGAAAGGCGAAGTGCTGTTTCGTGTAAATGGGTTTTTAAAATAAAGCAAACTGATGAGAGCGAAACACCGAGGTACAAGGCGAGATTAGTCGCCAGGGGTTTTAGCCAAAAGCACGGGTTCGACTACAGCGAAACTAACTCTCCCGTTGCTCGAATGGACACGTTGCGTACGGTCCTGGCCCTGGCGAACAATGAAGGATGGGCCGTCCATCAAATGGACGTCAAGACGGCCTTCCTCAATGGCAATCTTTGCGAGGAAATCTATATGCGTCAGCCGGAGGAGTTCAGCGAGGCGAATGGCCTCGTATGCCGGTTAAATAAGTCCCTTTACGGGTTGAAGCAGGCGGCAAGGTCGTGGAATGACCGTTTCCACGAGTTCGTCGTACGGTTGGGTTTCGTGAGGAGTCGGAACGACCTCTGTTTGTACCACCGTGGATCCGGACGGAAGCAAGTCGTCCTAGTCATCTACGTCGATGACGTACTCATTGCTAGTGCGTCGGAGGAGTTGATCGGTACAATGAAGGGCTGTTTTTCAGCCGAGTTCGAAATGACAGACGTGGGCGAAGTTAAGAATTTCCTCGGTATGCGGATCGATCGGGATCGGCAACAGAAGGTGACACGTATTAGTCAGCGCCGCTACTTGGAGAACCTGCTCCCGATGGAACACCGGCTGAAGCTACCGAAGGGGGTAGAGTCGAAGAAAACCGAGAAACCGTACCGCGAGCTGGTTGGCTGCGTCATGTATGTCGCATTGACGTCTCGGCCGGACCTGGCGGTTGCAGCGAACTCATTTAGCCAGTTTTAAGCGTGCCCTAACGGGTAACATTGGGTACAACTTCAGCGAGTCCTCCGCTACATCAAAGGGGCTCTTGACCTGGGACTGGTCTACCAGGTCAGCGGAGCAGAACCGCTGTTGGAGGCGTTTACGGATGCCGACTGGGCAAATGACATCGTCGATCGCCGGTCTGTGTCTGGTGCTGTGTTCAAGGTCTTCGGAGCAACGGTCAGCTGGAGTGCGAAGAAGAGGCTGAGCTAATCGCGCTTTGTGCAGCAACTTGTCACGGCCAGTGGATGGTCAGAATGCTTCAAGATCTCGGATTCAAGCCAGTGGGTCCGATCACCTACCATGAGGACAACCAGTCAACAATTAAGATCGCATCGAACCCGAAGGATTCCGAACGTCTGAAGCATCTGGATGTTAAGCACTTCTTCGTTCGGGAGCTTTTGGAGGCTAATCTGATTCGGGTCGACTATGTCCCAACGTCGATGCAACAGGCAGACTTTCTCACCAAGAGCCTTACAGCACCAGCATTCAGGAAGTTTCGGGAGTGCCTTGGGCTAGCAGATTGCAGCGTTTGAGCGGGCGTGATATATATATATTAACCTTGACGCAAACTCAGCTTTATCTACATCACTGTTTTGCCCCCATCTAACGTACCGCTCATGCAACTGTCATTAGGCAGTTTCCGTTTGGCTATTTCCTCTTTCCTTTTCCAAATAAACCTTTAATGAATAAACACGTGATTTGTTTTCTCTCTAAGAACATCGTGTCCTAGTTCTTCTAAGTCGATCCACAAGTCCATCCGCTGGATTATTTCATCTTATAATACCTGTAAAATGGCGGACCAAGATTTCATCATTCTTGATGAGCCGCTTTTATTGGTTTCGCGGAAGGTCATTTAGAGACAGAGGATACATAATTATTCTGGAACCTGGTTGAAAATTGGAGGGGAAAAAATGTAAGTACCTATTCCCAAATCCTACGGTTACATCATCTAGTTACTTCATGTCATTTTTATTATTCTAGCAACTACAAAACATTGTGTTTGTTGAAGAGGACAACACTGATGCTGAGGACATTTAGCACGAGGAATTAAAGGCAAACTTGTTTTTAAAACATGAAAACCCGGAAAAATTATCCGACGAGATCTCACATCCAGGGGATGCTTCGATTTTTGCCTCAAAAGCAACTGACAAGGATTTAGCTACTGTGGAACTGTCTGGTGAGATTGAAGGAGAGGAATCTAGTCGAACTGATACCGAGGTATTTACACTATCTTAGCTCATTAAAATGTATGTATTTATAAATACTTTACTGTTGGTTTTCTAGGTTGCAGAGGTATATCCGAAGAATCCCGTTTTGCCTACTTTTCTCTCACCACGCCATCTTCGAGTTCTTCTGGAGAAAAGTGATTTTGGAAGAGAAATACTGAAGCACGCGAAAACTTACACGCTTTCTAACGCCGGGCAAAAGTTGTTCGTCGACACAGTGGCTCGCTTCCATTTATCATTGAAGCGCAAAACAACTGCTGAATCAATAAGCGATCTCAGCAACGTAATTGTTAGTGTCTTTCCCCTAGAATCAAAGGTAACAATGGCACGTACTAAAAATATTACACGATTGCTTCAAAAACTAACTAGATGATAAAAATTGCTTTTTAAAACTTTTTCTAAACAAAATTCGTTCGAAATATTTTGACTTTTTTACTCTAGGAAACATATTATATACCAAAAGCAGATCGCTCGAATCCAGGCGGAAAGTTGTTCAGCAGAATAAACTATATCATGCAGTCAGAGCGCCGAAGAATTGTTAGCGAAGCAAAACACATTGCAATCAGTCCCGGAACCAGTGTTGAATCACAAGAACACACACCGGAAATTGAAGCATCAGTACACTGGCTCTGTCTAAATACATCCTCTTGGTCGACCGTACTTTCCTTCTGGGAAGTTAGCTACCCAGCCAGAAAGCAACTTTTGCGAAAATTTAGCAAAGTTCAACAACTGATGAGATGTTATCTGCCTATAAACGCATAAGAGTCACACTGCCAAAAACGTAACAACTGAGTAAAACGCAGTAGACGCAGGTAAACCATAGCATTTTTTACTTTCTTATGGATTCAATCAAAGAAACAAAAATTTAAAATAAGCATTCATCCAAGGTAAATATATTTGTGCAGAATACTTTTATATGCAATAAGGTTATCGTTGTTCCGATCAGTACACTTTATTTAATCTTTTAATGAAAGTTACCATGATTTTCTGCTAATTGGTTTTAGCTCTGAGCCTGTAATGCGTTTATTCGTAACGACGGACTGACCAAAATCAATATTTTTTTCATCATTTTAGCAACAAACCTAACTTTTGTTGTAAATTTTCGAGAGCACACGTAATGTAAAGAAGTTTCTAAGGTTTATCTCAAAAGTGATGAAAACTCACATGGGACTGTTATGCATTTATGGGCAGTTATCCACAACTACAAGAAGAGTTTGGGTATCAACTGGTCAGTTACATTTACATTAATACCTACATTGTTGTTCCTAAAATGAAACTTTCAGCTGGACATTGACTTTCGGAACCTCGGTTTTGGAAACTCTGGTGAGTGTTCCCACAAGTAGGAAACACTTTTCGAACCGGTGGCACAATACATAAGTAAGCACGGCGAAGAATGTTCTTCGAAGCACCTGGTTGAAGGCTTGCGAAATACCAATTACTCTACCGGTAAGAAATTTAACTAACTAACAGCGTTCTTAAGCAATTTAACTAACTAACAGCGTTCTTAAGCAGGTCGATGCTTTTGGTTTCATATATGTCATATATACTTTTGAATTTATCCAGGTTATATTTGTTCCTTGCGCCTTCGTACAGTAAATAATATGTGTTCAGCATTTTCAACTCGATCGCAGGTTAGGCACAAGCAGTCGTCCGTTATGTTGATTTTAAACAGCCAGTAACGGGAAAGATCATGTCCAGATAATAGTCGGTTTAATGTACGAGTTTCTTTGTTGCTAAGCATTAGGTTATGATACCAGGGTTTATGTGGTATAGTGTTTTGGATCCGGAAAAATTTTCTGCCCTTACCAAGCTCTGAGACATAATTTACGTACCATTGCTGAGCAATTTCATCACTGTAGTCGCAAACGTGGCTGATAGCATCGTGAAACAGGATTTTGTTATTGCATATAAGTTACGTTTGTAACGCTGCTTTAGCTAATGTGTCGGCGGTTTCATTTCCGCGTATTTGTGAGTGTCCAGGTATCCACTGTATTGCAGTTCTTGATTCAGAAGCCATTTTTAGTATTGTGTCTATTACTGAGTCTCTCTGTCTTTTCCCGATAAAGCTTTGTATGAACTCGCAGCCTGATTTAGAGTCCGTCATTATAACAGCATGGTCAATCTTATTCCTTGTGATGTACTGAAGTGCTACATAGATGGCTTCAATTTCTGCGGTCATGATGTATACATTGTTTTCTAATTTTATACTAATCCTGGTATTCCTGCTTTCATGGAATATTCCTATTCCACAACTGGCTCCATCACTTGATGCATCGGTGTAGATAATCTGGCGATTTTTGTATTTGCCATGAATCAAGCCTAGAGTTAAACGCTTAAGCACCATCGTGCTGGTTGTTTTTTTCTTCCAACTGCCACTAAGATCAGTTTCCAAACCTACTTCGTTCCACGGGTAGTCAGAAACAATCATTGTAGATAAGTTTTAGTAAAGCGGGCAATGTATGCAGTTTGCGAGGATGCGAAAATGAACGGGAATAGAAGGTGTGACTTTTAGGCTTAGAAAAAATTTTCGCTCGTCCAGACGGGACTCGAACCCGCAATCTCCGTTGTCTCCGGCAAGGTGTTTTGGCCAATTAACGAGGGACGAGGGAAAATTTTTTCTAAGCCTAAAAGTCACACCTTCTATTCCCGTTCATTTTCGCATCCTCGCAAACTGCATACATTGCCCGCTTTACTAAAACTTAAAATGTAAGTCATATGACAAAAATGAAATTAGTTCGTAAAGTAAATCTAGCCAACGGAGCTCTTCCGTGATACGCGTTCGGAGTCTAGCCACCGACTGAGGTGTCTCATCGCTTGCGCCGCTGTAGATATAATAAGTCATTATACACTGTGTGCGTGAAGAGATCACTCTCTCAGTTATAAAAAATAAACTCCCACCGGGCAGTGTGTGCAGTTCATCGTTGGCGTGCTGAGATACGGGAACACAATAGTAGAGGGTGATTCGACTTTGGTTTAGAACTATTTCTACCTTTCCCAGTAGTTTATTTGGCCAAAACACCTTGCCGGAGACAACGGAGATTGCGTGTTCGAGTCCCGTCTGGACGAGGGAAAATTTTTTCTAAGCCTGAAAGTCACACCTTCTATTCCCGTTCATTTTCGCATCCTCGCAAACTGCATACATTGCCCGCTTTACTAAAACTTAAAATGTAAGTCATATGACAAAAATGAAATTAGTTCGTAAAGTAAATCTAGCCAACGGAGCTCTTCCGTGATACGCGTTCGGAGTCTAGCCACCGACTGAGGTGTCTCATCGCTTGCGCCGCTGTAGATATAATAAGTCATTATACACTGTGTGCGTGAAGAGATCACTCTCTCAGTTATAAAAAATAAACTCCCACCGGGCAGTGTGTGCAGTTCATCGTTGGCGTGCTGAGATACGGGAACACAATAGTAGAGGGTGATTCGACTTTGGTTTAGAACTATTTATACCTTTCCCAGTAGTTTAATTGGCCAAAACACCTTGCCGGAGACAACGGAGATTGCGGGTTCGAGTCCCGTCTGGACGAGGGAAAATTTTTTCTAAGCCTAAAAGTCACACCTCTATTCCCGTTCATTTTCGCATCCTCGCAAACTGCATACATTGCCCGCTTTACTAAAACTTAAAATGTAAGTCATATGACAAAAATGAAATTAGTTCGTAAAGCATTGTAGATAGGTTTTCAAGAACTTCCTTGTGTTGACATGCTAGTGATTCCATCAGTGTGTAGGATTTTTGATCGTTTGTCGTATTCTGAGTTATCTGTTTGTGTACAGGTGAATTAAAGTACCTGTGTTTAACTATTTGTTTACCCGTAACTCTTAGCCGTCTAAACATCGGTGGGGGTATGAGCATGAGCATGAGCATGATTGACCGCCCGCGGTTGCTACTCCGTTATTGCCAAATCAGCTGTAATTACACAGAGAACCAACAGATAATGCTTGGGACCAACATGCATCCTCAATGTGTAAAAACTGGTGACCTTAATCTTTAAGTTAGGCAATACCAGCGCCGGCCGCATCCGAATGCAGGTCAAAGAAGGAGTTTGTATAGGAAAATGTTGACGTGATACTCGCTTTATTGGAAGCCGAGAACACCTCTGCACTTCCACGAGAAATCACTAGGATTTCGGAGAAAAGGGTAGGGTTTGCAGCAGGTTTCGTTTTGGTAAACGATTCGTCGATTTCGAGTGTCGCGTTCTTTAGAACAAATGTCGCGCCTATATGTTCAATACATCTGCCACGATATTCATAATGGGATTCGAACTTATTCAGTTTGACCATGTAACACCGCAACAACAAATTGTACGCAAGGATACTAGAACTTTAACTAATTTGAAACAACTCAAACGATCGGATATCTTCTCGTAGGTGATCCTCTTTATACCGAAAACTATTGCGCGTTGTTGATATATCTGTAGATCATACGATCACATGAAAGGTATCGACGCGGAGTCTCTAGGGATTTGGTCAACCGGACAATTCTACCTAACAAATCTACTAATGACGTCTCTCGTATACACTTCGTCTGTTCTAAAAATAAGCGATACGATCCCGCGAAAAAAACACTTGAAAAATGGAATATAACAATGTTGCGCGCTTATTACGAAAATGAACCATGGGTATCTTTCTTGCCGAACACCGCGATCCTCGCGTACGACGCGCGCGAAGTAGCCTTTGCCACTCGTAGCAATCAGCCAGTTGTCAATCCCGGGAAAGCAAACATACTATCGTACTATCGAGAAAGCAAATGCACGTTGACCAACGCGATTCTTTTAAAGGTATACATCGCGTTTTCGTTAATTACGATATTTGTCGATCGAACGAAATCTTCGGCTAAACGGACACAGTGAGACATGAACAACTATCTGGGTATACCCCGCAAAATCACTACATTCCGTAAACGTTCATACGAGCAAAACTCTCCCAAGCCGGGACCGCGGTTTATACCGATGCATTATGCACGACTGCTCTATTTACTTTCGGGGACACGACATTTCACGCCGATTTTCTCTTAGTTGTCAATGCGAATGTTGCCTATTAAATAAAAAAATTGGCAAAGTTTCATGCATACAAAGCTTCAAAAATTTTAAAAATGCAGATATCCACATTAAGCAATATTTAGTCTTAAGTTTGGTAACAAAATGCCGAACTAGTCATAATTAGAACATAGTAAATAAAACATCTGCCCAAAAGCTAGAACAATCGAAAAAGTGAAGCATAAGATTTCAGCTATTATCACGCACCATACTCCCAGCTTCCACAAACCACATCAATGCTTTTTGGGTGAGAACATATTTTGCTGATTAAACCCTGCTTGAAGCACTGACCGTGCAAAACCGGGACGGGTTCCAGGTATACGACTATGTTGATATTGACTTGGTTTTTTCTTATGAAAGTGAAGGATAGAAATATTTCTATTTTTGTTTTCACACATAAATTGACAATTGCATCTGAGAATTCGCATAGGTGCGAACAGCCCTTAAAATCTCTTCTACTTGTGTCAAGGCCAATATCTCTCGTGTCAAAAAAATGTCGTGTGAACAAAAAAAAGGCCAATATCTCAAACAATCTTAGATGGCAACGCGATGCCTACTGTATGAACGTAGCCCATTGTCAACGCGAACGGGCCACGCGCCAAAGGCACGGAAACAAGCGTTCAATATATTCGTTTTACCACTTCATTCGCGCCAACACACATACCACCGCCGAGTAACTACCGCACCGACCTCTTCACAGATAAATCTAGCCTCTCTACACTCCACGCAAATGCATCAAAAACTGCCCTTTTTTCTACACAAAACAATATTGATATCAATGTATTATTCAATCTGGTACCTACTCATCTGAGTGACCATATATTTTTCAAGCAATCCACTATGATTGCTCTTCTTGCTCGCAGTATCGCAACGTCGACGTGCCCCGCTGTCGTTCATTACGCTGCGCTCTATCACTTATCTCTATGAACGAACGCATAAGAAATAATAATAATAGTATTAAACGCATAATAATATTAATAGAAAAATATGAACACTAGAAAACATCGCAATATTGCAGTCAACACTTCAAAACGCTGTCAGTGCGACGAATTTGAATACAAAATATTGGCAAAGCTCCATGCACACAAAGACAAAAAGATGTTCATTCAAAAAGTTGCTCATGCATAACAACACTTGCTCAAAAGCCAGAAAAATCATTATAAACAGAACAAAAGCTTCACGAAATGATGAGCAGTTCACTAATATTTAAAAACCAACAATGTTGTAAATCTCAATATGTTATTTAGATGGTCGGGCATAAATCTGCTCAGAACCTGTCAAAATGTAAACATTGGCGCTGCGATAAAAGTCCGTAGACGGACTGCAAACGTCGGCGTTCCGCGGGAAAATCTGCTTATCTGGTTTTTGAGCACCTAGAGAAACTGTATATTAGAAAAATGACAAGGCACCCACTGCTTAAAGCAACTGTCCAAAACGAATAACGGCAATGCAAAATCATACAGTTCGCCCGTCTTGATGTTGACAGCTGCCCCAACCGCGAACGCCCCGCCAGCCCTCCAATACACAGTCTCACTAATGACACCCTACACGCATTGCAAAATAACAAATACTTATCCAAATTGTTCCGAAGCCGCGCTGTTTGCGGAACCGCGGTGTTGAATCAGCAATCTGCATACTTAACACCACTAACACCACATTGAAATCAGTGCAAAACTCGAGACATAATGCAATAATGAAGAAAAAACTCGTAACCAATCATCCTCACAGCACTTTGCATCTAGTCCTTTTTCCACCGATTCCTGTTTTCCTTAAACTAACACAAACACTGCATCGTGTAGAAGGCATAGCCCTAGCAGAAAATGATAATGCACTCAGTAGCGTCATTTTCTGAGTCATTTTTTCACTTGATTTTCACTTTATGTTAAACAACTTCAAATCTTCCACGCGTGAATAAACGAACTTCATCCGGTTCTTTGCACTTTGGTACGATAAACTAGAAAATGTTCGTATACCTATTATTTTAATTTTTGCAAAAACATGTAAGCGGAAATTTTTTGACATCCACTCGCGGTCGCAGTTTGCTTCGATCTCTCGGTGGGGGTTGCGCAGCTATAGCCTGTAAAGTGCTTTTGTGTGGTTCTCGTGCAGCCAGTGATTTTTCTTAAGCATTGATTGTTTACTACATCTATTTTCATCAAGTTTGATTTCTTCGCCATGCCATATACGCTACAACCATAATCCATGACACTTCTGAAAAAGGCGTTATATACCATACCTAGCGTTTGTGGGTGGCTGCCATATTTAGTGTTACTGATCACTTTGATCATGTTTAAACGTCGAGAAAGGTTACCTATGAGGTTTCTCATATGAGCGCCGAAACCTAGCGGTTTGTTTAAGTATATTCCTAAGTAGCGATGACAATTCACAGTTTCAATTCTGATGTTGTTCACTGTGATTTCGAGCTGTTTCAAGCTTTGGTTAAACATCATTGCTTTTGTTTTTTGAAGGTTCATTTCCAGATTAATTTTTTTCGCACATTTGCTAAATTTACTCATGAATAAATTACTACGAGTGTTTATTTCTACCACATTTTTTCCTTCAACTAGAACCGCAAAATCATCTGCGTACTGCACTAAGACGACTCCCTCTACTTTAATTTCGTGTAGAGCTGCAGTGTAGATGTTAAAAAGCGGAGGCGAGAGCTCATCTCCTTGTGGTAATCCTTGGCTAATTGTGCGAGTATGCTCTTTTCCTCTGACCTGTAGCTGAACTGTTCTGTCTTGCAGAAAAGCGATGCACCAACTGGCAAACTCTGGGGGTAAGTTTAGCGACAACATTGTTTGTTCTAGTGTATTCAATTTGACTGCATTAAAGGCATCAGAAAGGTCAATGAATATGCCTGCAATGACTCGATTTCGGCGCTTTACTTCCATTATTTTGTTTGTTACAAATTCTAGACACGATGTGGTTGACATTTTCCCTCGAAACCCAAAGGATAATTGGGGGATAGCTTTTTTTCTATTTATTTCGTATAGCAGCTTTTCCAGGATGGCTGAATTTAGCAGTTTAAGTGAACAGTTTATCATCGATAGCGGTCGCGTGCCATCCAAATTTTCTGGGTTTTTGCCTGGTTTTGGAATCGCTATTATTTTGATCTGTTTTAGATTGTTTGGGATGTTGTTCGTTTTCCATATCAAATTTAGATCTCGTATTACAGTGTCTCTTACCTCAGGTTGTAGTACTCGTAGCATGTCGTACGTTATACCATCTGGTCCAGGTGCTGAGCGCTTTGTTTTCTTCGATAGAAACTTCGCCCAAAAATCCGTCGTGAGAATGTCGTAATCGGGGTAGTAACAAGGTTGCAATACTTCGTTTGGATTTCCTTGAAAATGTTTCAGCAAGAATTCTTCTGCCATCTGCATGTCGTCATGCACTAATACATTTTGAACTTTCCCCTTTTTTCCCACTAAACGTCCTAATCCATTTCATATGACTTGGGCGGAAAATCGAGGATCGAAGCTTTTGATAAAATCTTTAAATTTTTCTTGAGATGATAATTTCTTTTTCCTGTTAAATATTGCTTCTTTACGTTTCAGTTCAAGAAGATCTTGCATATTTCCTGATCTATTGAAACGAGTGATAGCTGCCTTTTTTTCATTCCATGCTAATTCTACATTACTTGACCACCAGAACTTTGGTGCGTAGTTATCCTTTTGTTTCGATTTCCTTATGATGCATTTCACTTCTTTCTGCAAGTCAGTTATCGTAGATACTTTTGTGCAGTCAATTTTACTTATACGGCTCGCTACTAGTACTTTATTTATGAAGAACTTTTCTCTTTTATCCTCAAATAATTCAATCGCGATATCCAAGGCGAGGTGGCGACTTCCTATGCCATATTGTAGGACATGCATTTCAGTTTGTTGGTACAATTGCGGAGATACTAAAACCAGATCTATAGTTGATGGCTGTTTGTGCAATTCCGCGGGTATAAACGTAGCTTCTCTTCCATTTAGTAATATTAGATTTTCATCGTTGATCAAGTTGAAGAGTTCAGTACCTTTGTTGCCACTATGTAATGGATCCCAGGATGAATGATGTGCATTGAAATCACCTCCAATCAGTGTTTTCTTATAATTAGTCGTCGACTGAAAGATGGATTTCAGACCAACACGAATTTCCGAGAGAGAGACATTGGGTGCTACATATATCGAAATGATCAGAATACCGAAAGCCGTAATATATCTACCCACAGCTTGGATCTTGTCAGAGGTGGGTAATACCACTTCACGGGATTTTATTTTTGAAGTAGAATACTTCTCTCAGGAAGTTCGGCTACATAGGAATGTGAAATGAAAATCTAAAACCGAAAAAAGTGAAAAATATGTCCAATTTTAAATGCTTATAAATCGGTTAGTATTCGATGGATTTCCTTCGTTCTTGCAGCAATAGATTGGAAAATCTTCGAAGATTCTTCCCAAAATAAGATAATTGTAATTTTATTATTCACACTATTGTACTATTGAAAATAGTCAAGCCTTGTCAAAACGAAAAATTCGACCTCTGATTGGCCGTTATATGCTTGCTTCCCAAGCACGGTCGACAGGATCATATACCTTGCAATTGAAAACATGCTATTTGGCCTATATAAGAGCCTGTTTCAGCCGGGGCCGCTCATAATAGTTCTAGACAGCGACAACAGCAGTCGTCCTTCCTTAGCAGCTGCACTAGCCCTGTGGTTGGTCACCACGTCTCAGGAGCAGCGCGGTTTTTCTCAGCGTGTGTCGCCAGACAGCCATTATTCCCCCCGTGTTGGGGCAGCATGAAGATTGCCATCAGGAAATCCAATTTCGGAAATCAAAATGCCTTTTTTAAGGCAAATAAACAAGTCATTGAAAGTTAATAATTTTTGTCAACGCAAGCAAGCATTCTGTGTTGCATCCTAGCAAATTAAATTTGTCTCACCCGTCTAATTTACTGAATGTAAAATAGCTTCCACAGTGCATGTTGTCCGTGTATCTTAATTCCCCCAATGTTAGGGCAGCTCAAAGGTTGTAATTAGCAACCGATTTTGAACCGCAAAATGCTTTTTTCCAAGGCAAATAAAAAAATAATTGAAGGTTAATAATTTTCTGGCATCAACATCAACAACCATCGGTGTTTATTTGCTGGATACAAAAATCAAATGCGAATTGTGGAATAATTTGTCTGAAGAACATTAGGGAATGGAACAACTGAACTGATAGGGCGTGGCCTATTACGTAGCACCCTTCGGCTATAAAAGAGTTTTTCTGGGAAAACTAGCTACATTCATTAGTCGGAAGGTGAGCTGGATGGACCGTCCGCAACGTTGACAGCAGCAGCAGCAGATATCAGCACTCAGCGGTAACAGAATTTTCAGCGGGTTGCGCCTGTGGCTGCCTTCAAATTAAACAAATCACTTGCCCTGTGGTTGGTCATCACGTCTCAGGCCTCTGCCTGAGAACGAACGCCAACGCGAGCGATCGGGCGAGATTTTTGCCGTACATCAGCCGGCACTTCCTCTAATGGAAAAGTTGGATCATTTTGTTCAGAAGAATATTACTGTCGGTAATATTACAGAGCTGCGATTGCATTTTATCCGATATGGAATTGAACAATTGTTCTTTTAAGGACAAATAAACACTTAATTTGAAGAGTTAATAGTTTTGGGTACCAGTAGCAGTATGGTAACAGCCTCAGCGGTAGGTACTTCCATGAGGCAGATGTTATAAGGAAGTAAATGGAAGCGGCATGGCGAAACAGTTCGGGTGTGCTTAGACGCGCGTCATTTTTCGTTGTTGATATTATTCCCCACATGAAACGAAGCGCTTTCGTACGATAGCGGCGGTATTTGCGGTAGATGCATTTACCAACACTTACTCCAGTAAAGCCGTGTCTAATTTTCAATGTGAAAACACCTTTCTATTGTGTTGGCCGTGCACATTAGGCCTCTGCCAGGCTAAACGCGAAAAGCGGCGTGAACCGTTTCGCCCGGCCGTAGGTTAATGTGCAGCCGTAAGTAGAGCTGTGTAAAAGTATTCTACTTCAACCTCGCGGTCGTGGCTTTGCACACAACCCTCCTGTGATTTTTTTGTTTATCAACACGCCTGCTCCTCCGTAGCCGTCATCTCTAGAATTTAGAAATGTAAAAAATCCTGGTAATTTGTATTTGCTATGTTCAAATTCCTTTTTACTCCACGTTTCCGAGATTAGTATAATATCATATTTGTCAATGATTTCCCTCATGAGTTCCTCTTTGTGTTTTTCAAGACTTTGAATATTGTTCTGTAGAAGTTTGAGCTTTTTTTGATGCATGCTTTGTCGATATTCACAGTTCCATATATGGATCATTATTTTCCTGTTGCTGTACACGTTTTCTGGGATCTATTCACTGTAGCTGCAATCGCTGTGATAACTGATTAGTAGTCGGTTGTGTTGCTGGTAGCAATGTTTGTGACCAATCTGCCTGACTCCTTCTGAGATTGTAGTCAATTCTTTTCTTAATTGTTCCATTGTTAGTTTCCGTTCTCATTGTTTTGTCACCAAGATTTTTCTGTGGGTCACTTGGGTTCAGCTCACCGAGGTGTTTTGTCCAGCGCTCAACATCCGACACCCGATGTTTATTGAATAGTGCGATTCTGTTACCTTCTCCGGCGCCCTTTTTCTTTTTGCTTTCGGCATATACAGTGATTTGGTCTGCGATATTTACATCTTGTAATGGCCTTTTCGTTTGCTGTGATTTGTAGCGAAAACCTTCCTTCAATTTGTATGAACCTGCTGTACTTGGAAATTCGTCTGCGCGTTCAATACGATAAATCTGACGTACAAGTTGTTTGCATTTTGCTTGCAAGTTGTCTGTAATTCGCATTTCAGCGGAAATTTGCAATAAGTAGTTTACTAGCGAAATGACAGTTTTTGGATGAAGCATATGAAGATACGTTTTAAATTCCGCATACACGCCTATACGGTGTGTAAGTTGATAATACGCTTAGGTATGTAATCAAGTAGGCAATCAGCTTGGTAACCATATGTAGCTGTTAGCGATGAACATTTGTTATTTTTCAAATACATTTAATATAACTTTGCTCCTTATCAAATACAGTCGTTTTTTGTTATTAGTCTCCAAGGAATATCCTGAACATCCAGTTTACAATAGGTTATGGGCACGATCAAGGATTCAACTCACGGAATACCGCAATTTAGCGGAGGTCCTGGTTTTCAAAACTGGAGTTTCCGGGTACGGTTGTTTCTGGATGCTGCGGGAGTTATGAATACGCTTACTGAAGATCCCCCGGAAGTGGCTGCGGATAGGCAGAAATTCCAAGAAGCGGACAGAAAAGCGAAATCGTTGTTGATAAGTTTCCTTGGTGATGACTGCTTGGAGATTGTACGTGAGAAAAGTTCTGCGAAGCAAGTGTGGCGAGCACTGGAAAATTCTTTTGCCAAGAAGTCCCTGGTAACTCAAAACCTAGTTCGTAAGCAGCAGGGTGCCAGGCAAAATGGTCATCTCGAATTTCAAAAAAAAAAAACCCTATACAAAATGTTCACCTGCTCGAAAAAACACCCTGTGCAAAATTTCAGCTCAATCGGACTTTTTTTTTATAGGGGGGGGGAATGTTTGTAATGATTTATTTATGTACTAATATCTATTCAGAATTAGTATTGTGTGTTCTGCCACAAATGGTGACATTTCAACACTATTATATATATATATATATATATATATATATATTTGTACGCTTTTTTATATTATTGAATGTTATTAGCTTTCGCAGTTAAGTTAATGTAATTGTAGGAAAATTAATAAACCTACTTGTCAAGGAATAAAAAAGGAATAAAACAAAACTTAAAATAAACTTAAAACTATCTTACTGACTATAAAGTGAGCTAATCGTTGCAATTGAGGATTGCAACGATTTTTGTCGGAATTTGTTGATAATTTGGCTTGACATATTTTCTAATGTTTCTACATTAGTGAGCCTATGTGGCTCGTTCGTGCTAAACCAGGGAGGACGCTTCAAAATCATTTTCTAAAGTTTATTCTGAATCCTTTGAAGTGTCTTCTTCCTGGTTGTATTACAACTTGTCCAGATGGGAACTGCATATAACATTGCTGGCCTAAAAATTTGTTTGTAAATTAACAGTTTATTCTTGAGACAAAGTCTAGAATTCCTGTTGATAAGAGGATATAAACATTTGATATACTTATTGCACTTTGACTGGATATTTTCAATGTGCTCCTTGAAAGTAAGATTCTTATCATTAATTAGCCCTAAGTATTTAACTTGATCAGACCAATTTAAGACCACACCGTTCATCTTAATAACGTGGTTATGGGTGGGTTTGAGAAATGAAACTCTTGGCTCATGAGGAAAAATAATTAACTGTGTTTTAGAAGCATTAGGGGAAATCTTCCATTTCTGCAAGTATGAAGAAAATATATCTAAACTTTTTTGTAGCCGACTGCACATAACACGAAGGCTTTTTCCTTTTGCGGAAATGCTTGTATCGTCACAAAACAGAGATTTCTCACAACCTGGTGGTAAATCAGGAAGATCAGGAGTAAAAATGTTATATAAGATTGGGCCCAAGATACTCCCCTGAGGCACACCAGCTCTAACAGGCAATTTATTAGATTTACCATTTAGATAGTTAACCTGAAGAGTGCGGTCAGTTAAATAACTTTGTATCATTTTTGTAAGGTAAAGCGGAAAACTGAAATTTGACATTTTCGCTATTAAACCTTCATGCCAAACACTGTCGAATGCCTTTTCTATATCTAGTAGAGCTGCTCCAGTTGAATAGCCTTCAGATTTATTAGTTCGAATCATATTTGTTACTCTAAGAAACTGATGAGTAGTGGAATGCCCATGGCGAAAACCAAACTGCTCATTTGCAAAAATTGAGTTCTCATTAATATGTGTTATCATTCTATTAAGAATTATTCTTTCAAAAAGTTTGCTAAAAGAGGAAAGTAAACTAATTGGTCGATAACTTGATGCCTCAGCTGGATTCTTTTCGGGTTTTAAAATTGGAGTGACTTTGGCATTTTTCCATTTCGTAGGAAAATGTGCTAGTGCAAAGCATCTGTTAAAAATTTTAACCAGAAAATTTAAAGAGTTTTCGGGGAGTCTTTTAATAAGGATATAGAAAATCCCATCGTCTCCTGGTGCTTTCATGTTTTTGAATTTTTTGAGAATAGTTCGCACCTCAGTCAAGTTTGTTTCCAATACCACTTCAGAAAGAAATTCTTGGGTGGTGATCTGATCATACTTTTGGTTTACTTCATTTTCAATAGGACTTACTACGTTCAAATTGGAGTTATGAACGCTCTCAAACTGCTGAGCAAGTTTTTGAGATTTTTGTTCATTCGTTAGAAAAATGCAATCACCATCTTTAAGGACTGGAATGGGCTTCGAAGGTTTCTTAAGAATTTTCGAAAGTTTCCGGAAAGGTTTTGAATAAGGTTTTAGTTGTTCAACTTCTCTCATGAAATTCTCATTTCGCAAGAGAGTGAATCTATGTTTTATTTCCTTTTTTAATTCTTGAAAAATAATTTTCAAAGCAGGATCACGAGATCTTTGGTATTGCCGTCTCCGTATGTTCTTTAAACGTATAAGAAGTTGAAGTTCACTGTCAATAATTGGTGCATTAAATTTCACTCGAGCCTTAGAAACTGATAAATTCCGGGCATTGAGTATTAAGCTGCTAAAATTATCTAATGCTCTGTTAATGTCAGCACTATTTTGTAAAATAATATCATCATTCAAACTTTCTTCGATCGTAGAACGATATCTATCCCAATTAGTCTTGTGATAATTTAATACAGATCTAGTGGGATTTGAAATAGTTTCATGAGAAATAGAAAATGTTATGGGAAGATGATCAGAATCAAAGTCAGCATGAGTTAATAAATCACTGCATGAATGACTTTGATTTGTTAGTACCAAATCAATTGTAGATGGATTCCTAATAGAAGAATAACATGTAGGACCATTTGGAAATAAAACTGAATGAAATCCAGCCGAGCAGTCATTAAACAATATTTTTCCATTTGAATTGCTTTGAGCATTATTCCAAGATCGATGTTTCGCATTAAAATCACCGATAATTAAAAATTTAGATTTATTTCTTGTGAGTTTTTGCAAATCTCCCTTGAAATAATTTTTTCGCTCACCAGTGCATTGAAAAGACAAATACACTGCGGCTATAAATAAAATGCCAATACTTGTTTCAATTTCAATTCCCAAACTCTCGATAACTTTTGTTTCAAGATGGGGTAAAACACGATGCTTTATTCGACGGTGGATAACTATTGCAACTCCACCACCGGCAACATCAATTCTATCAAACCTATGAACTATATAATTTGGGTTCTTTTTTAGTTTGATATTTGGCTTTAAAAGCGTTTCAGTCACAACTGCAATATGCACATCGTGGACTGTTAAAAAATTGAAAAATTCATCTTCTTTCGCTTTTAAAGAGCGAGCATTCCAATTTAGAAAATTTACAGCATTATTTAAAATCATTGCTGAATTTCAATTTCATAACAATATTAGTTGTAAATTTTATACCTTCTTGAACAGCCTCGTACATCGAGTTACAGTTCAACAAAACGGACATTAGCTGCAGCATGGATTGTTGTAGGTATACAATCTTTCTGGCGTTGGACTACCTAAATCAATACTGGCTGACTTTTCAGCACCAAACACGAATGGTTTGTTACTGTTTGAATTTGAAATATTACCTGTAAGGACACTGGCATATGAACAGCCTGGTGTTGCCTGAACAGGATTTTTTGGCTGAAATTTGTTATCTGAATTTAAATTATTACCTACAGACACACCTGCTAATGAAAGTGCTGGTGATGCCTGAACAGTATTGAAAGTCTTTTGTATACCCACATTGACAACAGGTTGCTTAGAATTCCTACGTTGTCTGGAAGCAATAATTTTTGACCTTACAGGACAATTAACGAAATTAGATTTGTGATTTCCCCCACAATTTACACATTTGAAACTATTAGTGGTCTCTTTCACGGGGCAGATATCTTTCGTGTGACCAGTGTCACCACAAATCATACATTTTGCTGCCATATGGCAGTTTCGAGTTCCATGACCATTCCGACATTGAGTAAGATTATGGATTTCTCCATGTCTCTTGAAATTTTCCCACTTTATTCGCACGTTAAATAAAACACGTGCTTTTTCCAAACATTTCAAATTATTTACTTTGGTACGATCAAAATGTACTAAGTACTTTTCCTGGTGTATTCCAGTTTGATTAATTTTGGCATTTGCCTTTCGTTTCATCAAAATTACTGGGAGCAAAACCAAGTGATTCTGACAAACATTCTTCAATTTCCTCAATAGTTTGGTCATTTGAAAGACCTTACAAAACAGCCTTAAACGGTCTCTCGTTTTTGGCATCAAAAGAATAAAATTTATACATCTTTTCAGTCAAATACTGTAAAAGATGTTTATGGCCATCAAGAGACTCGGCCAAAATACGAATTTCGCCTTGGCGGCCAATTTGAAAATTAACTTTCACATCCGACAGAAACGATGAAAGCTCTGATCGAAATGCTTTAAAATTTGCTACAAATACCACAATAGGTGGAACTTTAGCCTTCTTCATAACGGCTTTATGCTCAGTATGAGAAGTTTGGATTTCTTGATCCCCAACGAAAGAAAGAATATCATACCTGTTAGTCGAAATTTCAGTGTCACTTGGAGGAGATGCCTCACGTTTCCTTGATGCGGCATCAAAGCGAGCTTTTTTATTTTTTCCAGGCATAACTGAAAAACTTCACCACACTTTCACTTCACTATAGAGTTTAATTAGAAATATCTCAAACCAAATTTACTCACTAAACACTCGTTAACGTTAAAAACAAATTTATTACTTTGCGTTTCAACAGGTAGTCCTTCAAGAAGATTGCCTGTTGAAAGCGAAAAACAAAATTTCAATATCTCTCGGTAGTCTAAGACTTAGCCTCGAGCTGTTGGTAAAATGCGACCGTACTGTAGAACAGTTCAAGTCGATCTCGCTCAATCGGACTTAAAATGGGGTGGCGCAAAGCGATTGAAGTTTGGCTTTTTTGAAAACCGAAAAATCACCCAAGGGGGGGGGGGGGTGCGTGATATTTCGGGTTTCGAATTTTTTTTTATGCCAAATGACTCAAAAACGCATGAAACGTCGAGAATTGGTGTCATCTGAAAAATTTTTTTTTGCAAAAATTTACTCTCGTTTTTTCAATTGTGGAAGGCGGGGTTCAAAATGTTTAGAATTTATCTTTTGAAATTGATCACTAGGCTCTCGAAATAGCTTGTATAATGATATACACTATAACTAGCATCGAATACATTATATTTCATTAGGGTGGTTCATTTATTCGGCATAGGGTGGTTCATAACATTGTGAAAAATGAGTATAAAATAAAAAAAACTTCGGTTAGTTTGATTGGTGTGACGTCTTCGACAAAGTTGTAGATAATAATTCTGCCTTTCCAAAAACATTACACTCAAAAAATTATTCATTCAAAAAATTTTAAATTAATTATTCAAAAGGGCTCATTTTTTAAAAACTTGATTTTTTTAATAAAACCTACGAAAGATTACCAAAACAATGAAACCAGTCCGATCATATAGAAATCAAGAAAAATAAATTATCATTTCTTGAAAGAAAAACTTTTTTCGGAAAAAAATATTATTTTCAATTATTTTTTTTTAAAAGGCATATTTTTTTGGAAGGACAATATATTATCTACAACTTTGCCGAAGACACTATGCCGTTTCGACTGTAGACATATTTTTAATTTCCAATAGAGCACTCTATGAGGAATCAAGAATATTTCTACAGACAAAACGGTTTATTTGATTGGCATAGTGTATGTGGCAAAGTTGTAAATAATAACTTCGTTCCTCCAAAAAAAATATACCCTATGAAAAAAAAAAACAAATTTAAAAAATATAACTTTTTTTACTGATTTCTCCATGGCCGGTTTCGTTGTTCAGGAAAACTTTCGTAGTTTTTATAAAAAAAACTGTTTTTTTAAATGAGCTGTTTTCAATAATTAATTTATAACTTCTTTTATTTTTTTTAAATTGGTAATTTGTTTTTAGAGTGTATATTTTTTTTTTTGAAAAACAAAACTATTATTTACAACTTTGCCGAAGATATCACACCGCTCAAACGAACCGTGTTGGCTCTAAAAATTTTTGTAATCATCAATACCTATTCGAAATAGCATTTTCCAAAAGCTTTTCAAAAATGAGTTGTGTTTCAATAAATTAAACCAATAGCACAAAATGACATCTTTTGCCTATAAAAACGTCTATGCAAAGTTTCAGCCAATGGGCACGTTCACGTTCTCATGATGTAAACTTGACAGAAAATGTATGGTCGAACTGTCAAAACGACGCAAACCCAGAAACAACGAGTCAATTGTGTTGCGTATCTGATTGAGATCCCTATACTCTCATTATCACTGAATAACATCGATACAGTCTTTTGTCCGATTATATAAGCCAGAGCACTGAGTGTTCCATCAAGTGTTGGCAAAGGACATTATTGTGGTAAATAAAACGAATAAATTGTCCAGTACAACATTCGAAAGACGAGTGCAAGTGTCTTAGAGAGTAAATTTTTCAAACAAAGTAATAAAACATATTCCAACAGTTTCATTTATTAGTTCAAGACACTTGGAATCGAAAACATTTTTAAATATTAAAATTCCATGTACCTCCCGTGTGTGATTTTGCAAATGACATGAAAGCATTCAACATTTTCCACGAGACACAATCTTAATTTTGGTTGAGATAATTTTTTTTTGCACAGAGTAGTTTGATACATTTTGTAAATTTGTTTAGTAATATTTTGCCATTTTACTTATAATTTTTCCAATTCAACATTGCTACGACAATGATATAACAAATAGTATATTTTCAAGAATTTTTCTATTGGTATTCAGTGAAAAGTGATTTCTTTCATTTTATACTCATCTTTACACAATATTATGAACCACCCTATGTCGAATAAATGAACCACCCTAATTAATGAAACATAATGTATTCGATGCTAGTTATAGTGTATATCATTATACAAGCTATTTCGAGAGACTAATGATCAATTTCAAAAGATAAATTCTAAACATTTTGAACTCCGCCTTCCACAATTGAAAAAACGACTAAGTCCCAGAGAGTAAATTTTTGCAAAAAAAAATTTTCCAGATGACACCAATTCTCGACGTTTCATGCGTTTTTAAGTCATTTGGCATCAAAAAAAAATTTCGAAAACCGAAATTTCACGTACCCCCCCCCCCTTGGGTGATTTTTCGGTTTTCGAAAAAGCCAAACTTCAATCGCTTTGCGCCACCCCATTTTAAGTCCGATTGAGATGAAATTTTGCACAGGGTGTTTTTTCGAGCAGGTGAACATTTTGTACAGGGTTTTTTTTTTTTTGAAATTTTCTGGACATTTTTTTTCCATACGATGATTGGCGCCCTAGTAAGCAGCTTGGAAGGTTGAAGATGAAGGAAGGCGAATCTATGCGAAATCATCTAGTGGTTTTTGAAGGCCTAATTCGACAGCTAAGAGTAGCGGGTGCAGAATTGACAGAAGCTGACCTGATTGTGACGTTGTTCGGAACCCTTCCGGAAATCTATGACCCTTTGATTACTGCGCTAGAAAATTTGGATGATGACAAGGTGAATCAAGCAACGGCTTTTGGCAGAAGAGGTGAAGTTGCACGATTGGCAAACCGATTCGACGGAGAATTCGGCTGCTTTTGTTGGAGAAAAAAGAAAGATAAAACACTTCAATGGGAAATGTCACCAATGTGGTCGAAAAGGTCACATGAAGAAGGACTGTCGACAGAAATGCCTCACCGACCAATGTTACAGGAAATACGGCGGTGAGTTTTATGATCAAACGAGATGAAACAATTCGATCCAGCTGTGGAAAGCTAACCTTCAAACTGGACTCTGGATCAAGTGAGCATTTAGTTAATGATGCCAGGGTGTTCTCGTCGTCGTCGAAATTGTGTAAACCGATAATTATTCAAGTTGCGAAGGATGGTGAAAATCTTGTTGCAAAGACGAAGGGAGTGATTGACGGCTGCACGAACGAGCAGGTTCCTGTAAACAGTGCGTCTTGAACTGTCCTACAGATCAGACGTTTTTTCGGTTGCTTGTGGACTGGTCTTTGACTGCCTATAGCTTCAAAGTTTGTGTTTTGTCAGTGTGTCTTTTAAAGACTACCTGAAAGTTATTTCCCATCAGTCTTTCTCAAGACTACCTACTTTTGAATTTAACATTTGTTTTAACTTTTTTCGTACCACCTGAAATGGCTGGACGGAAAAAGAAACCTCGCATCGCTGCGGGGAGGAAAAGAGAGGCATCTCTTTCTGACACTTCGAGTGTCTGTAGTGACAATCCTTTTGATATTTTGCCTGAGCAAGAAGCTGGTGAAATGGAAGTTATTAATAATGAAACTATACAAAATATAAAATCTTTAAAAAAGGAGAAAGTTCCACCTATTGTGGTAACTATTTCTTCTGAATTTAATATATTCAAAAAGGAACTTTCAACGTTTATTTCTGACGTTAAAGTTACCTATCAAATTGGCCGTAGAGGTGAATGCCGCTTATTAGCCGACTCAGTAAAGGGTCGTGATCGCCTTGTTCAGTATTTAACTCACAAGATGTACAAATTTTTTACATATGACACCAAGAACGCCAAGCCGTTCAAGGTTGTCTTGAAAGGTCTCACCAACGATCAAACCGTTGATGAGATCAAACTTACTTTAACAGAATTACTTGGCATAGCCCCTACCCAAGTAATTCTAATGAAACAAAAATCACGAGGCGAAAACAGTCAAAGAACTGGAATTTCCCTTGTTAATTATTTAATTCATTTTAACCGCAATGAGGTTAACAACTTAAAATTTTTTGAAAAAGCACATGCTTTGTATAATGTGCGTGTAAAGTGGGAAATTTATAGGAAGTATGGCGGAGGTGAAAAGCATATCACCCAATGCCGTACTTGCCAACGTTATGGCCATGGTTCCAAATTCTGTAACATGGACCAAAAATGTCTTAATTGTGGAGACTCTTCTCACAAAAAGGACACATGTCCTGTGAAAGAGAGTAAAAATTTTCGCTGTGCGAATTGTAACGGCAACCATATGTCAAATTTTTATCAATGCCCAGTCCGTTTAGCAATTGTTAAGGCAAGGCAAGGTAAACAAAATTCAATTTCTCAATTAAAACCAACTTCAAAACAAAATTCTCCAAGCGTACCAGTGACACATAGTTTACCTACTCCTTTGCATACCCGTTTAACTTATGCACAGGTTACAGGTAGTTCGAACATTATACCGCCTAGTGTTGGTAGTTCGAAAATGACCGCTAATATGGGTAAGCAAAACACGCTAGAAAATAATTGTACACCTATCACTCCAGCTAATATTGCTACCGAAAATATTTTTTCTAATGTCAACTGCCTGGGGCCTATTACGGCAGGTAAACTTTCTTTTTTGCAACAGGCAATGTTCGATCTTATGAACGCCATGTTGCAGGCAAAATCAATGTTTGAAGCCATTCAAATAGGCACAAATTTTACTATTAAAATTGTTTCTAATTTAAAATTTAGCAATGATTTTAAATAAAACAATTAAAATATTAAATTGGAATGCTCGCTCATTGAAGGCCAATGAGAATGAGCTTTTTAATTTTTTAACAGTAAATAATGTGCATATTGCAATTATTACTGAAACATTTTTGAAACCTAACATAAAATTAAAATATGATCCCAATTACGTGGTTCATAGATATGATAGGATTCAGGGTTCCGGCGGTGGAGTTGCAATTGTTATTCATCGCCGAATCAAACATCGTGCTCTTCCCCATCTTGAGACGAAAGTTATTGAAACTTTGGGAATTGAAGTTCAAACTGAACTTGGGATTTTATTTATTGCCGCAGCATATTTACCATTTCAATGCACACGCGAGCTCAAAAATTATTTTAAAGGTGATTTACAAAAACTCACTAGAAATCGTTCGAAATTTTTCATAATCGGCGATTTTAACGCTAAACATCGTTCATGGAATAATTCTCAAAGTAATTCCAATGGCAAAATTTTATTCAATGATTGTTCTTCAGGATACTATTCTATTTTGTCTCCGAATAGTCCTACATGCTTTTCTTCTGTAAGAAACCCTTCAACAATTGATTTGGTGCTAACAGATCAAAGTCATGTAAGTAGTGATTTGATCACACATGCTGACTTTGATTCTGACCATCTTCCAATAACTTTTTCTTTATCACATAAATCAGTTTTAAACCCTATGAGCTCTGTTTTTAATTATAACAAGGCTAATTGGGAAAGATACAAAACTCATATTGAGAGAAATTTCAATAATGAGCTTGATTTGCAAAACGAAGTGAATATTGATTCCGCTTTGGAAGCATTAAAATCTGCAATTGTTGATGCCAGGAATTATTCTGTTCCAAAGGCTCAAGTGAAATTTGATTCATCAATAGTTGACGAAAATCTTCAACTTCTAATTCGTTTGAAAAATGTCCGCAGACGTCAATATCAACGTTCTCGTGACCCTGTTTTTAAAACTATTTATAAAGATTTACAGAAAGAGATTAAGCATAGATTTACTCTTCTGAGAAATCAAAATTTTGAGACTAAAGTTGAAAAATTGAAACCATATTCAAAACCATTTTGGAAGCTGTCGAAGATTCTTAAGAAACCTTCAAAGCCTATTCCAGTTTTAAAAGATGGTGAACGTTTTCTTGTATCAAATGAACAAAAGGCTCAAAGACTTGCTCAGCAGTTTGAGAGTGTTCATAACTCAAATTTGAATTTTGTGAGTCCAATTGAAAATGAAGTCACACGTCAATTTGATTTAATTTCTTCCCAGAATTTTTCACCTGCAGAAATAATTGAAACTAACTTGAATGAGATTAGATCAATTATTAAAAATTTCAAAAATATGAAAGCACCTGGTGACGATGGAATCTTTAATATACTAATCAAACATCTCCCTGAGAGCATAATGGAATTTTTAGTGAAAATTTTCAATTGCTGCTTCAAAATTGCATATTTTCCCAAATTATGGAAAAATGCAAAAATTACTCCCATTTTAAAACCGGATAAGAACCCAGCTGAAGTTTCAAGTTATCGACCAATCAGTTTGCTTTCTTCAATAAGTAAACTGTTTGAGAGAATTATTCTTAACAGAATGATGTCACACATCAACGAAAATTCAATTTTTGCAAATGAACAGTTTGGATTTCGCCATGGGCATTCCACAACTCATCAATTGCTCAGAGTTACTAATATGATACGAGCTAACAAATCTGAAGGTTATTCCACTGGAGCTGCTCTTTTAGACATAGAAAAAGCATTCGACAGTGTTTGGCATAAAGGTTTGATTGCGAAATTGCAAACTTTTAATTTTCCAATTTTCCTAATCAAAATTTTAAAAAATTATCTTACTGATCGAACTCTGCAGGTTGTCTATCAGAATTCAAAATCTGATAGATTTCCTGTCAGAGCAGGTGTACCTCAAGGTTCAGTCTTGGGTCCAGTCCTGTACAACATATTCACTTCAGATCTTCCTGATTTGCCTCCAGGATGCACAAAGTCATTGTTCTGCGATGACACAAGCATTTCCGTAAAAGGAAAAAGTCTTCGTGTCATATGCAGTCGATTGCAGAAAAGTTTAGATATTTTTTCTTCCTACTTGCAGAAGTGGAAAATCTCTCCCAATGCTTCTAAAACTCAAATGATAATTTTTCCGCATAAGCCTAGGGCTTCTTTCCTCAAGCCAAACAATAATCACGTTGTCAAGATGAATAGGGTTATTTTAAGTTGGTCCGACAAGGTTAAGTACTTGGGACTAATTTATGATAAAAAACTTATTTTCAAAGAGCACATTGAGAGTATACAAGCCAAGTGCATCAAATATACGAGATGTTTATATCCTCTCATTAACAGGAATTCTAAACTTTGTTTAAAGAACAAACTTTTGATTTACAAACAAATTTTTAGACCAGCAATGCTTTATGCTGTACCGATCTGGTCAAGTTGCTGTTCAACAAGGAAGAAAACGCTCCAAAGGATTCAGAATAAAATTCTGAAAATGATTTTGAAGCGTCCTCCTTGGTTTGGTACACTCGAATTACATAGACTTACTGGTGTTGAACCATTAGAAGCTATGTCAAATAAAATTATTAACAATTTTCGACAAAAATCGTTGCAATCCTCAATTGCTACGATAAGCTCTCTTTATAGCCAATAAGTTAGCAATTAAGTTAGTTGTAAGTTTACTTCCCCTTTCCTGACAAGTAGGTTTAAATCCCTACGAATTATAAGTCCTAATTGCGAAAGCAAACAAATCCTAACAATTAAAATTACAAATTTCTAACAGTGTTGAGAAGTCACCATTTGTGATTGGACACACATACTCATTATTTACTAATATTTATCATAAATACTTAAGCTACTAACAAATCCCCCCTTAAAAAAAAAAAAAAAAAAAAAAAAGGTTCCTGTAAACGTTAATTAAGTTCTCTATGTTCCTGAGCTGAGGGATAACTTGATTTCAGTTAAACGGTTGCCAAAGGCTGGAATTTCTGTGCTGTTTGCTGGAGATCATGCATTGCTGCGTAAAAATGGTCAAACAATAGCGACGGCATGTTTGAGGAATAGTCTCTACGAATTGGAAATCCTGATGGACTTACCAGCGGCTGACGCGTGTCAAATAGCATCAAGTGAACTATGGCACAAACGCATGGGACATCTTAATGGGCAATCAATGTCCGCACTGGTGAACCACGATATGGTTGGTGGTCTTGATGTGAAGCTAAAACCCATCGGTTTCTGCGAGCCTTGTGTGCAAGGTAAACAATGTCGTGAGCCTTTCAGCGGAACCAGACAGCGTACAACTCGAGTGTTAGAAAGAATTCATTCAGATATCTGCGATTGAGCCACCGGCATGGGACGGGTCAAGATATTTTGCGTCATTCATAGATGATTACACCCATTTTTCTGTGATCTACCTTCTACGAAAGAAATCACAAGTATTCGAGAAGTTCCGTGAATTTGAAGCTATGGCGACTGCGGCTACGTGTAAAGCAATTTTGAAGCTAACAGTAGATCAAGGCAGAGAATATATTTCCAATCAACAGAAGCAGTGGTTCAAATCAAAAGGGATTCAAGTTGAGCCAACGATCGCATACACCCCCCAACAAAACGGTGTTTCCGAACGTTTCAATAGAACACTCATTGAAAAAGTGCGCGCAATGTTGTTGGATTCTCAAGTTCCAAAGCAAATGTGGTCTGAAGCTGCTCTTACCGGTGTTTATTTATTAAACTGAAGTCCAACGGCAAGCCTTTCGTGTAAGAAGACACCTGCGGAGCTCCGGTATGGAAAAAAACCAAATCTGGAAAAGCTGCGTGTTTTCGGTTGTAAAGCCTTTGCCTGGATTCCGAGTCAAACAAGGAAGAAGCTGGATGCGAAAAGTTTGGAAGTTATAATGATGGGTTATGCTCCGAATGGTTATCGACTGTGGGACAGGAAGTGCAAAAAGGTCGTCACAGAACGTGACGTGAGGTTTAATGGACTATGTTTTCCGTACACCACCGATCCGAAACCGAAATCGAATGTTCCATTAATAGTTACACATACGTTGGGACAAGAGGAGGAAAAAGACGTTGATGTTGTGATTAATGCTGATGAAGATGGAGACGGAAATGACGATTTTCAAAATGCAATCGAGTATCTTCAAGTCGACCTGGAAAACGAGTGCGATAATCCAGAACCGTCAGCGCTCCCTTCACAACCAGTACACCACAAGTCTCAAGGACAAGCGTTGGTTAGGCGCAGTGAACGGGAGCGCACGCTTCCCGGTAAGTTTTTGGATTATTTTGTTGGCTATGAAGCAATTACTGGCAGTCCAATCTCCACAGATGTTCCGCAGAGTTACACCGAGATTTCAAACCGTCATGATCGCGACGATTGGTTACGTGCAGTGCAGAGTGAACTAAATTCTCTCAAGGCTAATAACGTGTGGCAGCTTGTTACGTGTCCAGCTACCGTGAAACCGCTGAAATCAAAATGGATATTTCGATCAAAAGAAGAGGACGGTCAGTCGGTACGTTACAAGGCTCGTTTAGTAGCAAAAGGCTACCTACAAAAGGCTGGGACTGACTTCAAGGAGACGTACGCCCCTGTGGCTAGGTTGGCCACTATTCGAGTAGTGTTGGCAGTTGGAGTTCATCATAAGTCTTATTTCCATCAAATGGACGTGCGAACTGCTTTTCTGCACGGTCGGCTTAAAGAAACAATTTACATGGAAATTCCCGATGGTGTTGCTAAGGAGCCTGGACAGGTTTGGAAATTGGCGAAATCGTTATACGGGCTAAAACAATCACCAAGATGTTGGAATGAGCGATTCAATGAAGTACTTGTGAAGTTGGGATTCTCTAGATCAAAGCATGATTACTGCCTTTACACGAAGCTGGTCGACAATGAAGAATTAATCGTGATTTTGTACGTTGATGATCTCTTGGTTGCGGGTCGCAATCTCAGTTCGATTGAGCGGCTAAAGGAAAACCTAACGAAGATATTTGAAATGTCCGACTGCGGAGAGTTGCGTCACTTTCTTGGAGTAAAGATCGACTACAATTGGGAAAATGGTGTTATGCAGTTGTCACAAAAGGCAAGTATTGATCGTGTGATGAATAGTTTTGGGATGAGAGACTGCAATCCTGTCAGAACTCCTATGGAAAAAGGATTATCTCTGGATAAATCAGGACCAATCACAAAAGAGCCTTACCGAGAACTGTTGGGATCTTTAATGTATCTCATGCTCTGTGTAAGACCCGATCTATGCTTTCCGGTTGGATACCTAGGACGTTTTCAGGAAAATCCAGTGGTTCATCATTGGCAAGCCTTAAAACGCGTTATCAGGTACCTTCAAGGCACTAAGAAATTGGTGTTGCAGTTCATACGAGATGTATCAAATGTACCGTTAGTAGGATATGCAGATGCAGATTGTGCATCCGACGTTAACGATCGAAAGTCAGTCAGTGGCTGTCATCGGAGCCTCTAGTATCTGCAAGCACCTCCCCATTGAACATCACATATGTATAGAAGACGTCATAATGACAGGACAGTACGCCGAGAGAGAAAGAGAAAACGATAGAAACGTCAGCGTATCTGCTAGACGATTTGTAAACAACAGCTAACTTTATAACGTGAAGAGCTAAAAGATTTTATATTTCGGAAGATTTTACATTGAAAATTGTGCTTAAATTCAGGTGAAGGGAAATTTACATTCGTTAACAGCTTAATAATACATTTCTAAAAAAAAACCTTAATACTTGTGAAAATAAGTGTATTAGTACGGCAGATTGATTAACGATAGCGAGCAAAGTGGAAAAAACTACCGACAAAAGAAACGACCTACAGAGACAGAAATTAGATTCGAAGCACTAAAACGAATTAAAAACGGATCATACTTCATGCGAATAAAGTGACCGTTTTAAGAATTCGGAAAAGCAGATCGTCTATCTATTTCTTGTTGCACCGCGCCACGCAAGCAACAAATTTTTAATTCGTTTTATCTGGATCGGAAAAGGATGTCTGATTCCGCTAGCGCCGCAGGTGCTGCTACTGCCCCAGGTACGGCTTAGCCAGTAGTTCCTCTATCGTGCATGAAGTTAACCCCCATCTTGATCCCCGAATTAAGAGTCCTGATTTGAATAAAGCATCTTATCTCAACCCCGATATGGTTAATAGTAAAAAGAAAGGTTCCTCCGTCAAAGGTTCGAAAGCTCCCACTAATAGCCAAACTTCCGTTGCGAATTCGGTGAAAAAAGTCGGTCATAGTTTTCGGTCTTGTGATTCCGCGAATAACAGCCGTATGGTGCAGTGCGATGACTGTGATGAGTGGCACCATTTCAACAGCGTAGGTGTCGACAGTCAGATAGAAATGAAACCGTGGCGGTGTATTAAATGTGAGAAGAGAGTTCTAATTATCGTAACTCTGGGAATCCGAAGGCGACAAAACCGAAAGCGGTCGGTTTACCGAAACAAATTGCTGAAAAAAAAAAACCCAGCGGAAAACAACTCATAATGCAAAAAAAGTGTCGGAAGTAGCATCGAAGTGTTCACAGATATCTCCTGGGTTGTGAACAAGTATTGGTGAGCTTTGGGAAGCATCACAAATACTAAGGTTAGTGCAATATATTTCATTGATAGAGAGACTTGGTTTCGATTGCGTGTATGATTAATCGGAATGATGAGTTGGTGAAGGTATTAATCCTTGAAAAAACGCGAACTCAAACTTTCGTTAGCGTTTTAAAAAAAGTTCCACCGAGTTCCTCTCTAAAACATACATCAAAAGTTTGCTTGAAGTGTCCTCTACAAAATATATAAAAATTTAGCTGCAACTTCCTGCAACTCTGAGAGATTTTTTATTTTTCGTATGTCAATGCCGATCGCTCGTGAAGCGGCAGATATTTGAAAAGTGGTTTAACTGCAATGCAAGCAAAAGAACATCATGTGTATTTCGATATTGTCTCTACCAGAAGACACAGTCGAGCATGTTTATGAAGATTTTCACAAGTTTTCTGCTGTATATTGTCCGAAATTGAACTCGAAATGGGAGAAATGCAATAGAATAAAAAAGTATTTTATGAAATAGGATTCGGTGAGAATAATAATTATAAATACAACCACATTTGTACTCGTGAGCGTCTTCAGAAACTTTTTTGAAAGCTGCTCAAGGAGAATTAAAAAACGGCGAGTTGCAGAGCTCGTTGAAAATTACTCCTTAAAAGAATAAGTATTTGCTGCTACCGTTTCGAACAACTATTCCAATTCGTCTGAAGATGACCCAAAACTTGACTTGATAATATAATATGCATCATGAAGAATTTTCAATTGTTTGTTACTCTGGTGATTAAATATATAAAAAATAATAAAAATAATACGTAAAAGAATACATAAAAAAATCTTTTTTTTTTTCGTTATAATTGCGCAGGAGTCACTTTTGCAATTATGTAAAAGTAAGTAAAACATAGAAACCGTAGTTTTCGTTACAATGTACAACTTTTACAAAGACATCAACGGTTTCTGGTATAGGATAAGTGCGTTGGCATTTGGGACAGTTTTGTGATTTAGTGTATCACATAAGACCTTTATGCATTTAGTAGCTCTGAAGGTAACGAACAACTTTCCTAGTTACTTCAACATGTTTTATCGACAAAATCGTGTAGTTTTGATTTTTGTCCCGTCTTACCCTACATTCAACGCACTGTGCGGCGCTTCCACAGTGAACGAATGGTTGAGTGACAACTGTAAATCATTGCGAGAAGGGCGTGAACATGTAAGTACGAGTAACAAAGAAAACGATGAACTTGATTCAGAAGATAGCTACGATGACTCCATTGAGGATGAGGAAGAAAGCGAATGCAGATTCAACCGTGAGCAGTTTCATCCAAAAGACCGCTCAACACCGAGATTGCAAAGAACGAACCAGCAACCGAGAAACACCAATAATCAGTTGAGCCTGACGCGAAACCAAATTGCCGCTCGCCAGGTCGTTGGGAGAGACTTACCCGTGTTTTCGGGTCATCCAGAAGAATGGCCAATCTTTTATTCTACCTTCGAAACTACAACTCGTATGTGTGGTTATACAGACAATGAAAATATGATTCGTTTGAGACACTGTTTGAAGGGCGATGCTTTGGTTACAGTGCGAAGTTTTTTGTTGCACGCATCCATGGTGGGAGAAGCAATAAATGCCCTTAAGTTGAGGTTCGGACAACCGCAGTTTATCATCCATTCGTTGAAGAACAAAGTTTTAGCAATTGCCCCGTTGAAAGCGGACTCTATGAATAAGCTAATTGATTTCGCATTAGAGGTGCAAAATTTAACTGCTACGATCGACGCATGCGGACGAAAAGAATACATGCGGGATATTACGTTACTGGGCAAGATTGTTGGAAAGCTACCTGCCGCAATGAAGCTGGAATGGGCGCGGTATACCAGGCGCTTGGGAAAAGTAAATTTGGCTACATTCAGTGAATGGATATACGCTATGGCTGAAGACGCCTGTCTAGTTTCGGAACCACGAAAAATCGAAGACTTCCACCAAGATCAGGAGCCGCGTAAGAAACCCAAAGCCCTTCATGAACACACGTTGAACTCTTAAATTCACGTAAGGATTCAAACAACCATTCTGACGGCAGCACACCACAGCCGACGTTTCTTAAAAAAGCTTACGAAACTAGCTGTGTTATCTGCAAGGGCGCTTGTGCGACGTTGCCGAAATGTAGGCGGTTTTTGGAGCTATCCTACGACGGGCGATGGGCGGTAATACGTGAGGCAAGAGTATGTCGCAAGTGTTTGAAACGGCACAAAGGAGGATGTGAATCGAAAGAATGTGGAGTAAACGGTTGCACCTTTAAGCATCATCCACTGTTGCATAAAGAGCTTAACGCAGAGTCGCCCGCTTCAGCTGGACCATCACGAGATGCACAGTCATGCAACACACATCAAACCGAATCAAGTGCCACATTATTCCGTTATGTGCCAGTTACAGTATATGGCAACGGCATCATGGTACACTGCTATGCCTTCCTGGATGATGGATCCTCATTGACTCTAATGGATAACGACTTGGCAGTTGAGCTCAATCTAACCGGAAAACTGCGCCCATTGTGTCTCAAATGGACCGGTGGAACACATCGTATGGAAGATGACTCACGAAGCGTTGATTTCGAGGTTTCCGGCCTGAAGGGAAAGTTTTTCCAACTCAGGGATGTTCGAACGGTAAAGGAACTACAATAACCTCATCAAACACTCAACGTGGAACAACTCAAAAACGAAAATAAGTATTTGAAAAATATACCTGTTGAGTCATATGAAAACGTCAGACCGCGCCTGCTGATCGGAGTACAGCACGCATACGCGACCCTCGTGAGAAAAAGCCGAGAAGGAAAACCAGGGCAACCGATCGCAATAAAAACCAACCTGGGTTGGACGATTTACGGTGGCCATCCAGCAGGTCAATCATTGAGTATGGTTCATTATACTTACCATGTTTGTTCCTGTAACCGTGAGGCAGAAGATGCCGACAATAACATAGAACGCGCGGTGCGGGAGCATTTCTCTCTTGAGTGCTTAGGTATAACGTCCCCGGCTAAACAGATTCGCTTAAACGATGATGAGAGAGCTATAGAACTTTTGCGTGACTTGACGCGCTATACTGGTGAAAGGTATGAAATCGGTTTGCTGTGGCGACACAACGACGTGAGGATGCCTGATAGTAAACCCATGGCACTAAAACGGTTCGACTGTCTAGAACGACGCATGGCGAAAGACCCGGAGTTAGCACAGATGTTAAAAGACAAAATAGCAGATTATGTTACGAAAGGTTATGTTTGTGAGCTGTCTATTGAGGAATTGGCGGAAAACCATGAACGCATTTGGTATTTACCGTTATTCCCAGTCACCAACCCCAACAAGCCCGGTAAAATCAGAATCGTCTGGGATGCGGCTGCTACAACAAACGGTGTTTCGCCTAATTCTTGTCTACTACCTGGACCTGATCTACTCACTCCACTAGTTAATGTGCTTTACAAGTTTCGTGAATTCCGTTTTGCACTGTGTGGTGACATTCGCGAAATGTTTCACCAGGTCGGCATCTGCGACGAGGACCAGCACAGCCAGCGATTCCTATGGCGAAACAATAAAGGTGAACTCAAGGTGTATGTCATGCAGGTGATGACGTTTGGAGCGTGCTGTTCTCCAGCGAGCGCGCAATTCGTGAAAAATCTGAATGCAGAGTGATTTAGCGAACAGTTTCCGGCTGCTACAAGAGCGATAATAAAATGCACATATGTGGACGATATGCTGTGTAGCGCGGAAACAATGAAAGAAGCAGTGGAGTTAGCGAAATCGGTATGGCACATACACAATCAAGGCGGGTTTGAAATCCGTAACTGGATGTCCAATTCCGTCGCTGTTCTCTCAGCGCTTCGTGGTGAATCACAACCGGAGAAAAATCTCGACTTGTCATCTGGCTTAGCTACCGAAAAAGTGCTCGGCATGTGGTGGTGTACCAAAAGTGACACTTTCACGTACAAAATCAACTGGGACAGACTGGGAAGAGATTTGCTGAAAGGTTCTTGTTGTCCTTCTAAACGGGAAGCTCTACGCATTTTGATGACCATATACGATCCGTTAGGTCTAATCGCACATTACCTCATGCACCTCAAGGTTCTCTTGCAGGAGATCTGGCGCACCGGCATCACGAGGGATGAGAACAACAACCAAAAGTGCTTCGAGAAGTGGCAAGCCTGGCTGAAACTGCTGCCAGAAAGCCGATGTTTGGAATCTGGCCTAGAAGCCACGGTGCTACAGATTCTAAACATCGGCTGGTTCTGACACGGAAGTACCAATGCACATTTTTGTGGATGCTAGCGAGAAAGGGATGGCAGCTTTAATATATCTTCGGTACGCGGAGAGAGAAACCATTGAGTGCTCGCTTGTCACCGCTAAGACTCGAGTATCACCTCTTAAGTACCTCACAATCCCAAGGGCGGAGCTTGGAGCAGCGAAAATTGGAGCGAGACTAGCTGCCTCCGTGAAACAAGCGCTATCCTTGAATATTTCGAAGCGTATCTTTTGGTCAGATTCCAGAAATGTGCTGGCATGGATACGCGCTGACCACCGCAATTACAGTGCATATGTAGCCACGAGAGTAAGTGAGATCCTGGAGCTTACTAACGTCTCAGAATGGAAGTGGGTCCCAACAAAGTGGAATGTTGCTGATGAGGGCACAAAATGGCAGAATCGCCCATCACTAACAAGTGACTGCAGATGGTTTAAGGGTCCTGAGTTTCTTTGGCAACGTGAGGAAAAGTGGCCGATAACATCAGTTAAACTAACGAAAACCATGGAAGAGATACGTGCCAGCGTCAACACGCATTCAGAAATAGCAAGTGAGGTGATCTTCGCTAGGAGCTTTCGAACCTGGAGATTCCTAGTTCACGTGACCGCATATGTCTTCAGATTTGCACAAAACATTCGCTCAAAGAAAACCGCACGAACTAATGGAGGCCTAAATAGCGAGGAGATCCGCCACGCAGAAGAATTTAACCTCCGCGCTGCGCAGCGAAATAAATTCAACGAAGAGCTTTCGATACTAGAACGTGACCGCTATTATGCGAACATTCTTAAGCGAAGTGCGCTGTACAAGCTTAACCCGTACATTGATGAGCGAGGGCTGCTGCGAATGCAAGGTAGAACAGGAGCATGCAAATTCTTGGTAGCGGAGACCGTCAACCCCATCATTCTTCCCCGTGACAACCCGGTTACGCACCTACTAGAGGAAAACTATCGCACAAAGCTCCACCACCGAAATCACGAGTTTGTAATAAACGAGATTCGTCAAAAATATTGCATAAGCCGATTACGCAGGTTGTATGCTCAAATCAGGACGGGTTGTCGAAGGTTTAAATTGCGTGACGCACGTCCGAATCCTCCAGCAATGGCAGATCTGCCTAGCTGCAGACTAGCAGCGTTTGTTCGGCCGTTTACGCACACTGGTATTGATTATTTCGGACCGATGAAAGTGGCTATTGGGAGAAGGGTTGAGAAAAGATGGGGGGTCCTTCTAACTTGTCCCACGATTCGTGCAGTCTACTAGGAACTAGCAAGCTCTTTAACTACTAACTCATGTATAATGGCGGTACGCAACTTTATCGTGCGCCGAGGCACACCAGCCGTGTTTTATAGTGATAGGGGAACGATTTCTTTGGTGCCGAACGGGAACTAAAGCAAGCACTATTAGCGTTAGACCAACATCGAATGGCTCAGGAGTTCGTGTCGTCAACTACCACCTGGCGTTTCAATCCGCCGGCAGCACCCCACATGTGTGGAAGTTGGGAACGACTCGTGCAGTCCGTCAAACGCACCTTGTCAGAGCTCCGTTTGCCCCGCCGTCCGCCAGAGGAAGAGCTGAGAAACGCGTTAACCGAAGTCGAGGGCGTCCTGAATGCACGGCCGCTTACCCACGTACCTATAGAGGATGACGCGGCTCCGGCACTTACTGCAAACCACTGGCTACTGGGGAGTTCAGACGGATCCAAACCATGGGGGGGGAGTTTCATCGGAGCCTCCAGTATCTGCAAGCAACTCCCCATAGAACATCACATATCTATAGAAGACGTCATAATGACAGGACAGTACGCCGAGATAGAAAGAGAAAACGACAGAAACGTCAGCGTATCTGCTAGACGCAAACAATAGCTAACTTTATAACGTGAAGAGCTAAAAGATTTTATATTTCGGAAGATTTTACATTGAAAATTGTGCTTAAATTCAGGTGAAGGGAAATTTACATTCGTTAACAGCTTAATTATACATTTCTAAAAAATAAACCTTAATACTTGTGAAAAAAAGTGTATTAGTACGGCAGATTGATTAACGATAGCGAGCAAAGTGGAAAAAACTACCGACAGAAGAAACGACCTACAAAGACAGAAAATAGATTCGAAGCACTAATACGAATTAAAAACGGATCATACTTCGTGCGAATAAAGTGACCGTTTTAAGGATTCGGAAAAGCAGATCGTCTATCTATTTCTTTCTATTTCTATTCTATTTCGCAAGCAACAGTAGCTATCTTTTCAAAGTTTTTGGATGTTCCGTAGATTGGTGCAGCAAAAAGCAGGCAACTGTAGCAACTTCATCCAGCGAGGCGGAATACGTGGCTCTCAGCGTGGCATCAGCTGAATCAGTTTGGCTTCAGGGCATTCTTGAAGATCTGAATGTTGCTTGCACACCAGTTACTATCTTCGAAGACAATAGAGGCGCCATACACATGGCAAATAACATAGAAACCAAACGTACAAAACACATAGATATTCGATATCACTTTTTTTTTCTTCATCTATAATTTATTTGACACGGTACAAATACAATTTAATGTTTAACGGCGCCAATTATATCTGGTAGCTTACTTTCTAAAGTATCTTAATAACTAAAAGCAAATTTTTTATCCTCGCTGCCGACTACGAGCTGAAACTAAATCTAACGTAAAGCTAGAATGTTTTGCATTAAAAACACTGATTTGTTGTTTGATGGTTTTCCATCGCCATAGGTAAGCAGCATATTGAATATGTTCCGCTGCTGGGCCAAGATATTACGGACTGGCATATTGGGTTGTCTCCCTCGGGACCTGAGAGTATCGTGCGGGTCTAGTTGCTGTTTCCGGATCCGGGGTCTTAACGTGTTCTTGTCGTTTGGTCGGATGTAGGCGGAAGGGAATAGGATTAAACTGGGGCGTGGATGGATTTCAGGAAAACGTATATAAGGGACATGTAGGATAGGTCACGGCTCGCCAAGACATCACGAACAGGAACAGCCGGCTGCCTACCTTCGGCCTGCAGGAAAGCTATTAATTTAGACCTGGCGTCACGGTGTACAGGGCATGACCAAACCACATGCTCTATGTCGTGATAACCCTCACCACAGGCACAGATACCACTTTCCCCGAGCCCAACACGACGGAGATGCGCGTCAAATCTATAGTGATTGGACATAAGCCGGGACATCACGCAAATGAAATCCCGACCTACATCCAACCCCTTGAACCACGGGTTCGTCGATACTTTGGGGCTTATGGAATGTAACCACCTTCCCAATTTCCCTCTGGTCCAAGCATTTTGCCAACTGATGATCGTATTCTGACGTACAAGTGCGAAAAATTCATTAAAAGTAATTGGTCTTTCATAAATATCACCGTTTGTTGCGCCCACCTTAGCCAAAGAGTCCGCTTTCTCATTGCCCGGTATCGAGCAGTGAGAAGGGACCCACGCTAAGATAATCTGAAACGATTTTTCGGATAAAGCACTCAGATGTTCCCGTATTTTCCCCAGGAAATACGGAGAGTGCTTAACATCTTTCATCGATCGGAGAGCCTCAATGGAACTGAGACTGTCCGTAAAGATGAAATAATGGTCCGTGGGCATTTTTTCGGTAATCCCTAGGGTGTACTGAATTGCAGCCAATTCTGCGACGTAAACAGAAGCAGGATTATCAAGCTTATGGGAGACGGTTAAATTGTTATTGAAAATACCGAAGCCAGTGGACCCATCAAGAAGTGATCCGTCAGTGTAGAACATATTGTCGCAGTTGATGTTTCGATATTTATTGGAAAAAATTTTGGAGATCTGCTGCACGCGTAAATGATCCGGGATTCCATGAGTTTCTTCTATCATGGATGTATCGAAAAACACAGTAGAATCAGAAGTATTTGATAAGTCGACACGATTTGGAATATTCGAAGAAGGGTTAATATTTTGGGACATGTGATGGAAATACAATGTCATAAAACGGGTTTGAGAATTAAGTTCGGTTAACCTTTCAAAATTTTCAATCACGGGACGGTTCAAGACCTCACATTTGATAATAATACGAGAAGACAGGCTCCAAAAGCGGTTTTGCAATGGTAGTACTCCAGCTAAGACCTCCAAACTCATCGTATGGGTCGATTGCATGCAACCTAAGGCGATACGCAAACATCGATATTGTATTCGCTCCAGTTTGATCAGATGTGTGTTTGCTGCGGAGCAGAAGCAGAAACACCCGTATACAATAACAGACAATATCGTTGTTTGGTAAAGCCTTATAAGGTCTCCTGGATGGGCTCCCCACCATTGTCCGGTTATTGTACGAAGAAAATTCACTCTTTGTTGACATTTTTTCATCAGATACCTCACGTGACAACCCCAGGTGCCTTTAGAGTCGAACCAGATACCAAGATATTTGTGTACCAAAACCTGAGAAATCGTTTTACCCATTAATTGTGTTTGAAGCTGAGCAGGTTCATACTTCCTAGGAAAAACTACTATCTCAGTCTTCTCCGGAGAGAATTCGATACCTAGCTGTAAAGCCCAAGCAGACAAATTGTCCAAGGTATCTTGCAATGGTCCTTGCAAATCGGCAGCTTTGGCTCCTGTAACAGAGATTACACTGTCGTCTGCAAGTTGTCTTATCGTGCATGAATTTGCCAGACATTCGTCGATGTCATTTACATAAAAGTTGTAAAGAAGGGGGCTTAAACATGAGCCCTGGGGAAGACCCACGTAGCTAATGCGAAAAGTTGCCAAATCGCCGTGCGTAAAATGCATGTGCTTTTCGGACAACAAATTGTGCAAAAAATTGTTTAAAATTGGAGAAAATCCTTGTCGGTGAAGTTTACCCGAAAGAATGTCAATAGAAACGGAATCAAAAGCCCCCTTAATGTCCAAGAACGCAGACGCCATTTGTTCTTTGCGAGCATACGCCAGCTGAATATCTGTTGATAGCAGCGCAAGACAATCATTCGTCCCTTTGGCACGGCGGAAGCCAAATTGAGTATCCGATAGTAGGCCATTAGATTCGACCCAATGGTCTAAACGACGGAGTATCATATTTTCCATCAATTTCCGGATACAGGATAGCATTGCAATCGGCCTATAAGAGTTGTGATCAGAAGCTGGTTTCCCTGGTTTTTGGATGGCGATCACCTTCACTTGCCTCCAATCCTGCGGTACAATGTTTTGCTCCAGGAACTTATTGAACAAGTTCAACAAGCGCCTCTTGGCATTGCCGGGTAGATTCTTCAACAAGTTTTTTTTTTTTTTTTATTCTCGCTTATTTTCCGTCGGTCTAGTTCCGCCACTGTTGTGGCCAATCACCGACGCCCAGGGAGGCGACTCCACACCCAGGACCCTAACTCACGACCCGTTTATTAACGGACCGGCGCCAACGGCTTTACTTCCTCATGCGATGGAAGGCGTGATCCCAGAGATTTTTCGCCTCAGAAAATCTCCCGGTGTCGGCTAGGATTGAATCTAGACCAGTTGGGTTGGTTGTGAGTGGATCACGCCACCTCACAACCATCGACACCTATGTCGGCGGTGGGATTCGAACCCAGGCGTCGAGCGTGGTTGGCGGAGACGTTACCAACCACACTAGGCCCCCGCAAGTTGAATTTGATTCTATCTAACCCAGGCGCGTTATTGTTACAGGACTGGAGGGCAACTGAAAATTCTGCCATCGTAAAAGGTGATTCTATCGCGTCGTGGCCCGGAGACGCATCACGAACAATATTTTGCTCAGGAACAGAGTCCGGACATACTTTCCTGGCAAAATCAAATATCCACCTACTTGAAGACTCCTCGCTTTCGTTGACCGTTACGCGATTCCGCATTCTTCGGGCTGTGTTCCAAAGAGTGCTCATCGATGTCTCCCTCGACGTCTCGTTCACGAACCGACGCCAATATCCGCGTTTCTTTTCTTTAGCCAAGCTTTTAAGCTTGGTATCAAGCTCCGAATACCGTAAATAGTCGCCAGGTATACCTCCCTTCTGGTAGGCCAAAAACGCGTCGGATCTTTGCGTGTAGACATCGGAGCACTCTTGGTCCCACCACGGAGTGGGAGGCCGTTCTTTAATCGTTACGCCGGGATATTTCTTCGTTTGGGCTTGCAACGCGGCGTCGAGAATCAATCCCGCGAGGAGGTTGTATTCTTCAAGTGGTGGATGATGTTGAATCGAATCGACCGCTTTTGAAATCATTTCCTCGTATAACTTCCAATCGACATTCCGTGTGAGGTCATACGGAATGTCAACTGGTCGCATGCGAGTTGACCCGTTATTAATTGAAATAAGAATAGGCAAATGGTCGCTACCGTGAGGATCGAGGATTACCTTCCATGTGCAATCCAACCGTAGCGACGTCGAACATAAGGATAGATCCAAAGCGCTTGGGCGCGCTGGAGGTTTCGGGATACGTGTCATTTCGCCGTTGTTTAAAATAGTCATGTCGAAGTCATCGCAAAGGTTATAGATTAAAGAGGAGCGGTTATCATTGTAAGGGGAACCCCAAGCCACGCCATGAGAGTTGAAGTCTCCCAAAATCAAACGTGGCGAGGGAAGAAGTTCTATTAAATCAAAGAGCAGCCGTTGCCCAACCTGTGCTCTGGGAGGAATATATATTGAGGCAATACAAAGCTCTTTACCTTGTATTGTCATTTGACATGCGACAACTTCGATGCCTGGAATCGAGGGGAGGTTAATACGATAGAAAGAATAGCACTTTTTAATCCCTAAAAGTACTCCTCCATATGGGGTGTCTCGATCAAGGCGAATAATATTAAAATCATGGAAGTTTAGATCAATATTTGAAGTAAGCCAAGTTTCACAAAGGGAAAATGCATCGCATTTGTTTTTATTTATCAAAACTTTAAACGAATCAATTTTTGGTAAAATACTTCTACAATTCCACTGTAAGACAGAGATAGAATCCTTCATATACGCAGTTGAATTAGGCATCGAAGGATACAATCGCTGCAAGGAGGGGCCATTGGGCAGTCAACTGCTTCAAAAATGATCTAACTGTTGGGAGAAATGCTGTAAGAAAAATTTTAATTGGATGGGGTACATTGAAAGTTTCAAAAATCCAGTCCACAATGTCAGAAAATTTCACTAATCCAGAGTTTGTTTCATCAACTGGATGTGCAAAAGGAACAACTGGGGTTTTAGATGTTCCTGGCAGTGCTGGGAACTCCTTCTGGGACTTTAAATTTGCAAGCCCAGGAGGAGTTTGCTTCGGTTTTTCCGCAGCACTGTTTGGTTTGCTTGTAACTTTCATTTCACTTTGAGAAATCTTAGGACCTTTTCTGGGAAGTTTAGGAGAGGAAATATTTTTCCTCTTTCTAGACTCCCCAGGATTGGCGTAAGATGTTCCCGCTGGTGAATCGTCAGAATCGGTTTCATCAGAGGACAACAGATCATAAGGATTTGATGTAATGGGAGAAGTGGTAACGGTCTTCTTCAGCATCTCAGCGTAAGAATCGAAGCGTAAGAATCGATTCGTACGCTCTTTGAGAGACCTCTTTATTTTATCCCTGCGCTGCATGTACACCGCACATGTCGAGAGCTCACGCTGACTCTCCCCACAGTGAATGCATTTTTCAGCATTTTTACTGCAGGAATCATCCGCATGATTCTCCCCACACTTGCCACAACGTGCCTTATTGCAGCAGTAGGCGGCTGTGTGGCCTAACTGCTTACAATTCAGGCAGTTCATGACGCGAGGCACATATAATCGCACAGGGAGACGAACCCGGTGGATCGAGACGTGGCTTGGTAGCGCTGACCCGGTGAACGTAACTCGAAACGAGTCTGACGGGGTGTATACTGTTTTGCCACCGATGATCGATGCTGACCACAATTGCTTGCAGTCGAGCACCTTTACATCGGGACAGGTTTTGTTTTTAAAGCACCCTTTGGCACTTGCCAGTATACACTCGACGGACAGACTCGAATCGGTTATGACACCGTCGATCTCCACGTCTCGTGCGGGTATGTAAACGCGATACTCGCGTGTGAAGAGCTCAGAGCAAGCTATATCGTTGGCCTCTTTCAGGTTACTGACCACGACACGGAGCTTGTTAGGCCGGACCTTGGAAATTTCGGTCACGCCCTTGTACTCCTTCGTCAGGTCTTTAGAAATCTGCAAGAGGTTCAACTGTTTCGATTTCGGTCCCGCCTTTGGCCGAAAATAGACAGCATAGCTGCCCTGGGCTCCGTCTGGGTAAAGCCTGGGGCGAGGGGGGACTGAAGAATGAACAGGGGAGGGGGTAACAGAAGGGTCAGGGTCAGAGGGGCTCGGGGATGGTGGCGCGGGAGGCGAGGGATCTACATTCATCCCGCTAAGTCTAGCGCACTAGCGCCGACAAGAGCACGTACCTTTTTACTTCTCCCTTCCAGTAAGGTTGGTTGTCCGATCGTTCGAAGTTGCAGCCGTTACAGCCAGCAGTACCAATACAGCCACCAGCAGCGAGCCAGGTGTGAGATCACTCCACACAGCGATACAACTCACTGTCAACTGATGGCTTCTTCTTTTTCCTCTTTTGTGTCTCGTCCACTGCTGTAGCATAATTCAGCCAGCAGCCAAATCGGCTTACGCACCAGCTGGTAGTCACGATGCGAAACAGTTGCACAAAGGCGCGACCTTGAACCTGGATTTATTTCACTCGACCAGGCAAACAATGCCAACACTTGTTCACACGTCTTTTGTTTTATATTCTATCGGAGCGATCACCGATCACACGTCCGATACTGATGCGTGTTCGGCACAGAATGTGTCGATATCACTTTGTTCGCGATTATGTTGCATCTGGATTATTAAAAAATGAACCAATCAAAACGACGAACGTTTGTTATTTTTCAAATACATTTAATCTAACTTTGCTCCTTATCAAATACAGTCGTTTTTTGTTATTAGTCTCCAAGGAATATCCTGAACATCCAATTCACAATAAGGTATTTATTAGGTTTAAATTCTATTTGTATTGTGATCAATGGAAGCCTTATGTGAAAGGTATACTGTGTTCGCTGTACTTAGAGGAGCATATTGAATGAACCGCTGGCCGCTCAAACAATGTAAGGAAAAACCGCAATGAATCTACTGATGTTTCGTTAGCGAGCCATTTCGAGAAAGAAATGCTGGATTGAAATGAGTTTGATAGTAGATCAGTAAATATGAAAAGGGAAATATTTTGCGCGTCAAAAAAACGAGACAACAAATTTAAATTAACTGTTATATGGTTATACTTATTCCAAGGTGTATTTTAAAATACTGATTAGCATGTTTCTGAAGTTGTGCCAAAACTCCAATCTTTAAACATTGTATGTACGTACGGTGCTTATTCCAGTCAAAGCGTCAAGGGATTCAAACCTACTGTGCTGATTGCGCAATCGGACACCTTTCTGTTGACTGGCAGCAGAGAAATAGGACAAAATATACTCCAAGAAACCCTTGCTTCATACGAAAACCAGAAAATACCGGTAGCGCCAAAACTAATCGTGATCGGAGAGTCTTTGGAAACAGCTTCTGGAGTTTGCTACGTAGTTTATAAAAACATCGAGTATAAGCTGCCTACTGTTAAACGTGGAATCGATGTACAACTTAAGCTACAAATTGTGCTAGATCTGCCTATCTCTTGACGTTCTAAACTAGTTGGGATATTTATAGAAAAATTCATATATGAATCAGAATCATAACAGGGTAGTTATTTGGCAGTGAATAAGCTAACAGATTATTTGAAAGCTTATCTAAAGAACTTGTGTAGCAAAAATGATCTCATGTGAAGTTTCTAGCTGCGATTACAGTTTCGAAACAACTGCTTCTTTTTTAAACCACATAAAAAATGTTCACAATCTTCCTAAGAATAATTACTTCAAGTGTCCTTTTGACGATTGCATTCAGTTTTTTTCCAAGCTACGTAATTTCAAAAAGCATATCAATAAGCATAGATTCCCCTGAATTGAATGCCTCAGTAGATGTAGAACAGGAATCAGAAACGAATAGTGGCATTCTAATGGAACAAGAAGGTAATACTCACAATGCCGAAGATTTTGAGCTTTGCGAAAATTTGAAATCTATTCAACAATCAGCGGTTCGGTTTACTTTGGACTTGCATCGAAAAAATAACTTCACCAGACAAGACGTGCAACATGCTCAAAAAGCAGCCCAGACATTTTTCACACAATCTGTCGAGAAGATTGAGAGTCTTGATTTGAGTATACTTGAAACACAAACAAAATATGAATTGGATAAATATCTAGCTCAATTCAAATCTGCATTCAATTTTATTGATACGGATTACAAGTTCTTTGCATATATGAAACATTGAACATTTTTGAAGAACCAAAAATATTTAGTTTAGAACAAAATGTAGCGAATGTGTCAACTAAGGAGGTTGGAGGAGCGTCATGTTTGGTATTAAATCCTATTTGTTTTCAAGTCAAGTCATTTTTCGAAACGGGTAATGTTTTGGATGGAGACTTTACAGTACATGGATTATCTAGAGAAATCTAATGAAATTGCACATTTTGTTAATGGAACTGTATGGAAGCGAACTAAAGCTAGCTATTGTCGAGATGAAAACACTTATATTTTACTAGTTTGGCTTTATGCCGATGAATTCGAGGTGAACGACGCTCAAAGCTCTCATAGCAAAATAGATTCTGTATGCGGAATCTATTACAGTTTCCCGACCCTTCCAGATGCGTTTAGGTCAAAGCTTTGCAATATACTGGTTGCTGGATTCATCAGAAAAGTCTCCATAAGTCAAATTGGTGTCAACAAACTGGTAGAAAAGCTTATAGACATGGGCGCAACTAAGGAAAATTTCTAGGGGGGGCTAGCTTTCAGGTATGTAATTTTAAAAAACAGAAAAAGGAGTTTTAATATGCTTATTTAATAACGCTTAAAATATTGTCGCAACAGCAGAAAAAATCACTTCGAGATAGAATCTCCGAAGATGTACTGAATATCTTGTACACAGCGTCAACGCAAACCTCTTTCAGCAACACTGATTTGATATTGAGGAGAGCCAGGTTTGGTAAACGGCTGGGCAGTGCTTTTCAACAGCATACCCGTACTAGCTGGAATAAAATAGACCCCAGTGTGGTTGCCCTATTCCTACCTCCACGTGTTACCGACTGGGATACGAGCAACCAAGGGAAAACCGGTGAACCGGTGGCAGGCATGGGGAAACCACAGCACTCCAATGCGCATGTGCTAATAAACACACCACGCAGGGCATTTCGTATTACCCTTCGTCGCGAGCTCAAGACAAAACACTGGAGAGCCATTCGTAAACACGCCAACCGAGGATTTTTAACTTCGGCACATGAGGCAACCGAGGGCTTGCAGTTTCGGGGAACACACAAGCATTAGTCGCCACGAAGAGATTGACAATGGAACAATAATGGATAGTTGGATGTTAGCCATCGCTTACAACCACCTGTAATATTTTTTTCATATGTACTTTTGAAAAAAATTAAGCGTTTGAAAAAAATTAAGCGTTTGAGGTTTGTGTTTGCCGAATCTTTTGAAGGGCTGTTTTATCTAGAACACTGCGGGTTTTTCGTTTTGTATACGCACTGAAGGGCAATCTGAATACCCTCCGTGGCATCGCTTGAAAAACACACGCGGGTGGTGTGGTGGGTTTAGACATGCCTGACAGGTGGGAACTTGGTCGTATGCTGACAGGAAAGGGGTTGTTGTTCTCCTTAGAGAGCAGCTTGTCTGAACCCCACAGGCTAGGGGCGGCTCAAACAGCGACTGATCTGGACCGAACGGCTGAACTATGAAATGCGGTGTCTCGTCAGCTACACTTAAGGTGGCAGCCCCGTCACGAGACTAGGCATCGCAGCCCTAGTAAGGCAGCATACTAAAATAAACATACTACGAAGAATCAAGAATTCAAATCGAATCGGAACAAAAAGGAATGACCCAACCGACGAAATAAGGACGACTATTAAAAGCTCGGGACATGTAACAGTAGATCACTCAACGCCCCGGATGTCGACTGGATTCTGCTGGATCAGCTAGAATCCCGCCACTTCGACATCGTTGCGCTCCAGGAGCTTTGCCTGAAAGGAGAGAAGGTACGGTGGATTTGTGACCGCAAGGCAGAGTACCACCAAAGCGGTGGCACAACCAATGAGCTTGGTAGCGGTTTTATAGTGCTGGGCAGGATGCAGAGTCGTGTGATGAAGTGGCAGGTTGTGTTTGTTTAGAATAAAAGGTTGGTTCTACAACTACACTATTTCCAATCTGCACTGTCCTCACGAAGAGAGACCTGATGCAGAGAAAGAAACGTTCTACGCACAGCTGGAGAAACTTTACGATAGCTGCTCGCGTAGAGACATCAAGATCGTCATTGGGGACATGAACGGAAGGAAAGACTTATATAAGCCGGTGATCGGCCCGCACAGCCTGCACACCGTGACGAACAACAACGGCCAGCTATGCACCAACTTCGCAGCTTCTCGCGGGCTGGCAGTCCAAAGTCCCTTCTTTCCTCGACCAACGTACAGCAAAACAATTGACCACGTTCTCATCGACGGCCCGTTCTTCTCAGACATTACATACGTACGCACCAATCACAGTACTGATCGGACATGACCACTTCGATACAAAAAATACAAAACCCTGATATAACCGGTAGTCCTCTACAGAAGTCCTCTTGGTGTTTTCGAACGGAAGGTGCTGTGGACTATCTACGATGGAGTACAAACGGACGACGGATAACAACGACAGCGCATGAACCATTAGCTACAAGCGCTGCTTGAAGAGAACCCCATTGCACACCTGGCGAAAGACACTAGGTTGAGGTGGACCGGTCACGTCGTAAGGATGCCGGACGACAACCCTGTGAAATCACTTCTCTTCAGCAAACCCTACCGGCACCAAAAAGTAAGTAGCGCAGCGTGCATGATGACTCGACCAGATCGAAAGAGACTTGCGAGTGATGAGACGTCTGGGGAACTGGTGAAACACAGCCCAAAACCGAGTAAACTGGCTACAACTTCTTGATACAGCACGAGTTACTACAGCTCTTGTCTGACTGGTAAGATGAGTAAGAGAGCTAGGTTTGAGAATCGATCCTGGGTGCAGAACTAGTTCTTAGCCAATGAATGACGACATCTCAATTTGTGTTGATTTTGATGCTCTGAAAAGTAGTATGGAATGTATTTATATTGAAAACAATCATTCACTGGAAAATTCTAGGGGGGGCTAAAAACTTTCTAGCCCCCCCGTAGTTGCGCCCATGCTTATAGATCCTTTCAAGATACTTGAAAAGGAAGGTATATTGTTTCAACTGCAATCCAGGTTAATCAAAGTCCGTTTTGTTTTGAGTTTGTTCCAAGGAGATAACCTCGGAGTTCAATTTAAAATTGAGTAAATTCAGTTTCGTGTATCAAATTGTCGGTCACACGCTCAAAGAAATTCAACAACAATGCACAGTGGTACAGTGAGGCAATGTAGGCGGACATAAGTTTTTCGATGCGATATTGTGGTGTTAGAGTAAATTTTTTTTTAAAAACTTGTTTCTTATTTTCAGTCTTTTTTTTTATATGCAAATGAAAATTAGGGTGGTCCTGAAATCGACTAAATAAAAAAACTAACTTTTTTATTTGCAGAAATAAATGTATGCATTCATCGGCACAGTTGTAGATCAACTAATTTTAAGCAACTTTCGGTATTTCTTCACAAAATTTATACAATATTTGTTTTTTCAGATGAAACCAATATATATTATTTTATTTGCCCTAAACGGAGACATCAGTATTTTAAAAGGGCCTATTTTTAAAATAGAAATAGTGAAAACTTTTCATCTGTACAATGACAATGTTTTTTCGTCAAAATTGGCGTATTTTTGATTCAAGTTACGGAAGAAAATTTTGTTTTTAAATTTGAATTGAAAAAATAGAGCGAAAAGACTGTTTCTGGAAACCAAATCTAATGTCTACAAAAAAGTTTTTTTACAAAGTTACTTAGAATTAGTTGATCTACAAGTTTGCCAAAGAATGTTTCAATTATTTATGCAAATAAATACAAGTTAGTTTGTTTTTATTTCGTTGATTTTAGGACCACCCTAATTTTCATTTGCACATAAATAGAGGACTATGTATAAGAAACAACTTTTTACAAAAACTATGGCTTTAAACCACAAACCAAAATCGCAACGAAAAGCTCATGTCCGCCTAAATTGCCTTACTGTACCACTGTGCAATGAGTTTAGTTACCTTTTTCACCACAAGAGGGGGTGTTCCCTGTCTGTCTTCACGGAAATATATGGGAAATTCGAGAGTGAACTATATTGTTATTTTAAGATATTTGGTTATTATCTAGACCATATAGATTAGTCTGTTAAAAACACCGCACAAATCTGACCAAGCCTAAAAAGATAGCAATTACCTTAATATCTTTCTGTGTGTGCTCATTAAATGTACATATGTAAAAAAATGAAATTTGAAAATTTGGCGCTAACGTAAAAATGCAAGCCCACGGCACATATAAATATATAAATATATATATATATATATAGATGTGTTCCCGTTACACCACCGCAGAACGTTAAAGACGTAGTTCTAGAATCGAGTTTTGTATCGCTTATCCAATTCTCGCACTTCGTACATTTACTCAGTAGAGACTATTATTTATAGCTGGCTATTGTTTCAACACCCTCAGTGGAAGTTGGAATGACTTCTCAGTGTGAGAGATAGAAACGTGCCAGTAAGTTGCCATCTCTACCAGCAGCAACATCGACTTGCGTCACAAACATTTTTACTTTTCTTTTTCCGACTCTAAGCAAAGTCATGCTATTTTTAATTTTAATTTAAGGAGTAAATGTAGTAATGAAGATAGAAAATTAAACTAACTGAAAATATGATTGTAGAAACTACGAAAAATATAGTTCAGCAGGTGGGACACGAACCCACAACTTCCAATCTCCGGTCAGATGTGTTCCCGTTACACCACCGCAGAACGTTAAAGACGTAGTTCTAGAATCGAGTTTTGTATCGCTTATCCAATTCTCGCACTTCGTACATTTACTCAGTAGAGACTATTATTTATAGCTGGCTATTGTTTCAACACCCTCAGTGGAAGTTGGAATGACTTCTCAGTGTGAGAGATAGAAACGTGCCAGTAAGTTGCCATCTCTACCAGCAGCAACATCGACTTGCGTCACAAACATTTTTACTTTTCTTTTTCCGACTCTAAGCAAAGTCATGCTATTTTTAATTTTAATTTAAGGAGTAAATGTAGTAATGAAGATAGAAAATTAAACTAACTGAAAATATGATTGTAGAAACTACGAAAAATATAGTTCAGCAGGTGGGATATATATATATATATATATATATATATATATATATATATATATATATATATATATATATATATATATATATATATATATATATATATATATATATATATGGGTTTGTAGCTTGAAAAAGTCATTTTCTCATAAATCACGTTTGGGCAACCTGAGAACGATTTTTTAGAAAGTCGAAATGTTCTACAAAAATGCTATAAATAACAATATCCTTCAATTTAGGGCTGAGCACCTTGACTTTTTCAACATCGATTATTTTTGGGACACCCTAATATATATATATATATATATATATATATATATATATATATATATATATATATATATATATATATATATATATATATATATATATATATATATATATATATATATATATATATATATATATATATATATATATATATATATATATATATATATATATATATATATATATATATTAGGGTGTCCCAAAAATAATCGATGTTGAAAAAGTCAAGGTGCTCAGCCCTAAATTGAAGGATATTGTTATTTATAGCATTTTTGTAGAACATTTCGACTTTCTAAAAAATCGTTTTCAGGTTGCCCAAACGTGATTTATGAGAAAATGACTTTTTCAAGCTACAAACCCACTCTGCATTTTTTTCAAATCTGTTCGACTCCTACATTTTTCCATACATTTTTTTATTTTTGTGGGGTTGTTTTTGAATATTTTGCATGGTTTGGTTCAGCATCGCATTCAATTATTTGACTCACAGAACCCATTGAACATCACAAAAAAGTGAATTTTTCTCAAAATTTTTAGATAAAACCCTTCAAAACACATATACAAAATTTTTTCGATCAAGAATTGAAATTTTTACTGCTAAGCGGAATTCAAGACGAAAATTTACATGAGGAAAGATCCTTGATATCTTATCGGGGGGCTGAGATATTGACGATTTAACGTGTGATGGAAAACTATGCATTTTGTCAAAAATGCTACTAAAGTTCAATATATCCATTGCACAGTGTTTAATTTTGCCGTTTGTGCGTATAATTTCCAAAATAGTGACTCAAATGTAAATTATAGCCATAAGGTATATTCGGAGAAGTTTCAGGATATTCAAAAATGCATCTTTTGATGTAGAAATATGGGTGATCAATCCACCAATGAGTGAGATAAAAAATTTACTTTTTGATCAGAATGAGATAGACGCAAGGTGTCTTCGACAAAGTTTTAGATTATCTTAAAACAAGAAATTTCACCGTAGACATTATGTTTCTATCTCTTACATATTACGAGCAACATTGAGTTTTCTATTAGAAGGCACTAAAAATCACAATTTTCGTTCTAACTTTTTTCGCAGATTTTTCCGAATTTTTAAACCTTCTTCTAAGTTATCAGCCATCTAAAAACGCATTTGTTTTCTGAACATTGTTATTTTCTATCTCTCAAAATAAAACAGTTATTTAAGATATTTGTTAAAATGCATAGCTTTCCATCATATAAAAAAATGCCAATATCACAGCTCCCCGATAAGATATCAAGTATCTTTTTTCATGTAAATTTTCGTCGTAAATCCCGCTTTACGATGAAAATTTCTGTTCTTGATCAAAATTTTTTTTATTTGTGTTTTGAAGGGTTTTATCTATATTTATATATATATATATATATATATATATATATATATATATATATATATATATATCTATATATATATATATATATATATATATATATATATATATATATATATATATATATATATATATATATATATATATATATATATATATATATATATATATATATATATATATATACATATACATATACATATATATATATATATATATATATATATATATATATATATATATATATATATATATATATATATATATATATATATATATATATATATATATATATATATATTTTATATATATATATATATATATATATATATATATATATATATATATATATATATATATATATATATATATATACATATACATATATATATATATATATATATATATATATATATATATATATATATATATATATATTTTTTTTTTTTTTTTTTTTTTTCAGGTGAAGGGGAAATTTGCATCCAAACCCCTGAGGTGACCAACCTCAGAGAGTGTGGGGTTGGTTTGAATCAGTGACCGGACCCACTAAAACCCCTTCAGTCTCCAGCCCATAATACTCCCCGGGACCACCGCTAGGTATTGCTTCGGGGAGCGGCTTTTGTGCTCTGTGCACCCTCTTGGTTCTTTAGGTCTTTTTGCTAACTTAACTAACTAACCTGGAGACTGGCCGTTAGCTAACACTGGCGTGTCGGTGGTCAACCTGTCGCCTGTTTTGCAATTCTAAAACTATTTGAGAGGCGGCTGTACAAACCGCCCTCCAAATGTTTGGGTCTTTACACATCCTCCGAACTAGGTTGTCCGGAGTGGTGTCTGGCCCGCTCACTACCATCATGTCGCTCCGCGCATGCACAAAACGAGGGCACACGAAGAAGACATGCTCAGCAGTCTCTTCCGCTTCCGCGCACTCGGGACACATGGGGGACCCCGCATGCCCGAATCTGTGTAGATACTGCCTAAAGCAACCATGGCCTGACAGAATCTGTGTCAGATGGAAGTTCACTTCTCCATGGCGCCTCCCGACCCATCCAGATACATCCGGAATAAGTCGATGCGTCCATCTACCCTTCGCGGAATTGGACCACTCCTGCTGCCATCTGATCATCGAGAATGATCTTCTGGTACCTCGTATGCCCCTTGTGTCACGTTGATCGAAGCATTCTACGTCCTCCTTAATGGCTATGCTGATAGGCATCATGCCGGACAGGACGCAGATTGCGTCGTATGACACAGTTCGATACGCGCTCGCAACCCTCAGGCACATGAGCCTGTAGGTACTTTCCAACTAACTCCGATGTTTACTAGTACCTAGTGCTTTGGACCACACTGGCCCGCCGTATCTCAGTATGGACGAAGTCACGCTAGCTAGAAGTTTCCGCTTGCTGCCGTACACTGCTGAGCTATTGGACATCATGCGAGATAATGCTGCAATAGCCATTGAAGCCCTCTTACAGGCATATTCGACATGGCTCCCGAAGGCGAGCTTGTCATCGATCATCACCCCCAGCAGCTTCAGGGAGCGCTTAGAGGCGATGGTGCAATTCCCGACACTGATCAACGCCTGTTGCTTCGACTTGCGGTTATTGACAACTGAAATCTCCGTCTTATGATGCGCCAGCTCCAGTTTTTTGGAGCGCATCCAGTCCTCGACGACGCTTATAGAGTGCGAAGCCGTCAACTCAACCTCCTCGATCGACTCGCCGTAGACCTCAAGTGTGATGTCGTCCGCAAACCCAACGATCACAACCCCTTGGGGGATCTTTAGTTTCAGCACTTCATCCTACATGATATTCCACAGTACCGGGCCCAGGATGGAACCTTGTGGAACCCCTGCGGTAATTGGGACACATTTTTGACCCTCGTCTGTGCTGTAAACTAGCACACGATTCTGGAAATAATTTTCCAGAATCCTGTACAAAGACACCGGAATGTCTAGTTTCCGAAGCGAGTGGGCTGTGGAATCCCAGCTAACACTATTGAACGCATTTTTCACGTCCAACGTAACGATTGCGCAATAGCGAATGCCCCATCTTTTACGCTGGAGTGCTATTTTGGTAACGGACAGAATAGCATCCACCGTAGACTTGCCTTTTCGGAAGCCGAACTGGTTACTCGACAGACCGTTTGCACTTTCGGTGTACCTAACCAGTCTATTGAGAATAACCTTCTCGAGCACCTTACCCGCCGTATCGAGCAGACATATCGGTCTGTATGCCGACGGGTCACCAGGTGGTTTCCCTGTCTTCGGAAATAAGACCAGCTTCTGTCGCTTCCATCTCTCTGGGCATGTACAGTCATCCAGGCACTTCTGCATGACTTCCCGGAATAGTCTGGGGGCCTCTTTGATGGCCTTCTTCACAGCCAGATTCGGAATCCCATCCAATCCCGGTGCCTTGCTCACCTTCAGGGAGTTGGCGATCGCGATGAGTTCCTCATTCGTAACCGTTTCCGCCTCCTCTGCCTCGGCACGGCTAACGCCGTCACTCATATATTGGGTGTTCGGCAGGTTGGCCGACCACCTCTGGTCTGAGTTTGAGATACTGGAACGTCGGTGAAGTGACTCGCCAGCCGGAGGCCAAGTATTTGGCTCGTGGCGTGGAAAAAGCCCCCCTATGATCCGCTCAAGCATCGCTGGTGATTTTTTTGCGGGCGCCATCGCACCCTTAGTCTTGGCCATCACCATCCTATAGGCGTTACCCCACGGGTTAGTGTTGGCACTAGCGCACAGTCTTTCGAAGCACGCACGTTTACTAGCTCTTATTACTCTCTTAAGCGCCGCTCTTGCGGAACTGAATGCCCCTCGACGATCTTCCCTTTCTTCGTCGGTTCGCGCACGTTGAATCCTTCTTCTCGCTTGAAGACACACTCTGCGGAGGTCCGCTATCGCATCGGTCCACCAGTAGACTGGTGGCCTTCCATGCCTAGGCTGGCGGTTCCTAGGCATAGTGGCGTCGCACGCCCGCGAAAGTAATGCAACAAGTTGATCAGCGCTCAGGTTACGAGTTCTGCTCGCCTCGTGTTCTAGTCTAATTGCTTCCGCAAATACCTCTTCGTTGAAGTGTGATATCCTCCACCCGCGAGGAGCTGGAGTGTTAATTCTACTCGCCACATGCGGTCTCGTTTTACAGTCTACGCTATAACATATATATATATATATATATATATATATATATATATATATATATATATATATATATATATATATATATATATATATATATATATATATATATATATATATATATATATATATGAATATATATATATATATATATATATTTATATATATATATATATATATATATATATATATATATATATATATATATATATATATATATATATTGTGACATTCTGTAGTCCAGGATTGATCACGATTGAACTGGAGGGTAGACGATGGCTTCACTCATAGCGACCATCTGGCGGTCTGTTATAGCGTAGACTGTAAAACGAGACCGCATGTGGCGAGTAGAATTAACACTCCAGCTCCTCGCGGGTGGAGGATATCACACTTCAACGAAGAGGTATTTGCGGAAGCAATTAGACTAGAACACGAGGCGAGCAGAACTCGTAACCTGAGCGCTGATCAACTTGTTGCATTACTTTCGCGGGCGTGCGACGCCACTATGCCTAGGAACCGCCAGCCTAGGCATGGAAGGCCACCAGTCTACTGGTGGACCGACGCGATAGCGGACCTCCGCAGAGCGTGTCTTCAAGCGAGAAGAAGGATTCAACGTGCGCGAACCGACGAAGAAAGGGAAGATCGTCGAGGGGCATTCAGTTCCGCAAGAGCGGCGCTTAAGAGAGCAGTAAGAGCTAGTAAACGTGCGTGCTTCGAAAGACTGTGCGCTAGTGCCAACACTAACCCGTGGGGTAACGCCTATATATATATATATATATATATATATATATATATATATATATATATATATATATATATATATATATATATATATATATATATATATATATATATATATATATATATATATATATATATATATATATATATATATATATATATATATATATATATATATATATATATATATATGACTATGTCCGGCGGGTTGCTTCTGATCGAATAAGTAGTATGTTTACGGCCTTAGTCATTTGCTTTGATCCGTAGCTTATCTAGTTGGCTCTTGTTAGGCCAGGACGCGGAAACAGTCTCCAAGAAGATACAGGTAGAGGGTATCAAATTGTTCCGTTTAAATAAACATTCCAACATTAATTGTTTTCTTAAGAAACTATGCTCGCTGTTTTATTGAATCTTCACGACATAGATACAAAAATAAAAGCTTTTTTGATCCCGGCCGTATGAACTAAAAAGTTTGTCCTGCTTGTCTCGTAGTATTTGCAGCGGCGAATAAAGCCAACGCTTTAAGGCCGTGAACATACTAGCGCCGTACAGCCCTAAGTAAAGCCCTGCCGCAGGTTTTTTTTTTTTTTTTTTTTTTTTAAGGGGGGATTTGTTAGTAGCTTAAGTATTTATGATAAATATTAGTAAATAATGAGTATGTGTGTCCAATCACAAATGGTGACTTCTCAACACTGTTAGAAATTTGTAATTTTAATTGTTAGGATTTGTTTGCTTTCGCAATTAGGACTTATCATTCGTAGGGATTTAAACCTACTTGTCAGAAAAGGGGAAGTAAACTTACAACTAACTTAATTGCTAACTTATTGGCTATAAAGAGAGCTTATCGTAGCAATTGAGGATTGCAACGATTTTTGTCGAAAATTGTTAATAATTTTATTTGACATAGCTTCTAATGGTTCAACACCAGTAAGTCTATGTAATTCGAGTGTACCAAACCAAGGAGGACGCTTCAAAATCATTTTCAGAATTTTATTCTGAATCCTTTGGAGCGTTTTCTTCCTTGTTGAACAGCAACTTGACCAGATCAGTACAGCATAAAGCATTGCTGGTCTAAAAATTTGTTTGTAAATCAAAAGTTTGTTCTTTAAACAAAGTTTAGAATTCCTGTTAATGAGAGGATATAAACATCTCGTATATTTGATGCACTTGGCTTGTATACTCTCAATGTGCTCTTTGAAAATAAGTTTTTTATCATAAATTAGTCCCAAGTACTTAACCTTGTCAGACCAACTTAAAATAACCCCATTCATCTTGACAACGTGATTATTGTTTGGCTTGAGGAAAGAAGCCCTAGGCTTATGCGGAAAAATTATCATTTGAGTTTTAGAAGCATTGGGAGAGATTTTCCACTTTTGCAAGTAGGAAGAAAAAATATCTAAACTTTTCTGCAATCGACTGCATATGACACGAAGACTTTTTCCTTTTACGGAAATGCTTGTGTCATCGCAGAACAATGACTTTGTGCATCCTGGAGGCAAATCAGGAAGATCTGAAGTGAATATGTTGTACAGGACTGGACCCAAGACTGAACCTTGAGGTACACCTACTCTGACAGGAAATCTATCAGATTTTGAATTCTGATAGACAACCTGCAGAGTTCGATCAGTAAGATAATTTTTTAAAATTTTGATTAGGAAAATTGGAAAATTAAAAGTTTGCAATTTCGCAATCAAACCTTTATGCCAAACACTGTCGAATGCTTTTTCTATGTCTAAAAGAGCAGCTCCAGTGGAATAACCTTCAGATTTGTTAGCTCGTATCATATTAGTAACTCTGAGCAATTGATGAGTTGTGGAATGCCCATGGCGAAATCCAAACTGTTCATTTGCAAAAATTGAATTTTCGTTGATGTGTGACATCATTCTGTTAAGAATAATTCTCTCAAACAGTTTACTTATTGAAGAAAGCAAACTGATTGGTCGATAACTTGAAACTTCAGCTGGGTTCTTATCCGGTTTTAAAATGGGAGTAATTTTTGCATTTTTCCATAATTTGGGAAAATATGCAATTTTGAAGCAGCAATTGAAAATTTTCACTAAAAATTCCATTGTGCTCTCAGGGAGATGTTTGATTAGTATATTAAAGATTCCATCGTCACCAGGTGCTTTCATATTTTTTAAATTTTTAATAATTGATTTAATCTCAATCAAGTTAGTTTCAATTATTTCTGCAGGTAAAAAATTCTGGGAAGAAATTAAATCAAATTGACGTGTGACTTCATTTTCAATTGGACTCACAAAATTCAAATTTGAGTTATGAACACTCTCAAACTGCTGAGCAAGTCTTTGAGCCTTTTGTTCATTGGATACAAGAAAACGTTCACCATCTTTTAAAACTGGAATAGGCTTTAAAGGTTTCTTAAGAATCTTCGACAGCTTCCAAAATGGTTCTGAATATGGTTTTAATTTTTCAACTTTAGTCTCAAAATTTTGATTTCTCAGAAGAGTAAATCTATGTTTAATCTCTTTCTGTAAATCTTTATAAATAGTTTTAAATACAGGGTCACGAGAACGTTGATATTGACGTCTGCGGACATTTTTCAAACGAATTAGAAGTTGAAGATTTTCGTCAATTATTGATGAATCAAATTTCACTTGAGCCTTTGGAACAGAATAATTCCTGGCATCAACAATTGCACATTTTAATGCTTCCAAAGCGGAATCAATATTCACTTCGTTTTGCAAATCAAGCTCATTATTGAAATTTCTCTCAATATGAGTTTTGTATCTTTCCCAATTAGCCTTGTTATAATTAAAAAAAGAGCTCATAGGGTTTAAAACTGATTCATGTGATAAAGAAAAAGTTATTGGAAGATGGTCAGAATCAAAGTCAGCATGTGTGATCAAATCACTACATACATGACTTTGATCTGTTAGCACCAAATCAATTGTTGAAGGGTTTCTTACAGAAGAAAAGCATGTAGGACTATTCGGAGACAAAATAGAATAGTATCCTGAAGAACAATCATTGAATAAAATTTTGCCATTGGAATTACTTTGAGAATTATTCCATGAACGATGTTTAGCGTTAAAATCGCCGATTATGAAAAATTTCGAACGATTTCTGGTGAGTTTTTGTAAATCACCTTTAAAATAATTTTTGAGCTCGCGTGTGCATTGAAATGGTAAATATGCTGCGGCAATAAATAAAATCCCAAGTTCAGTTTGAACTTCAATTCCCAAAGTTTCAATAACTTTCGTCTCAAGATGGGGAAGAGCACGATGTTTGATTCGGCGATGAATAACAATTGCAACTCCACCGCCGGAACCCTGAATCCTATCATATCTATGAACCACGTAATTGGGATCATATTTCAATTTTATGTTAGGTTTCAAAAATGTTTCAGTAATAATTGCAATATGCACATTATTTACTGTTAAAAAAATAAAAAGCTCATTCTCATTGGCCTTCAATGAGCGAGCATTCCAATTTAATATTTTAATTGTTTTATTTAAAATCATTGCTAAATTTTAAATTAGAAACAATTTTAATAGTAAAATTTGTGCCTATTTGAATGGCTTCAAACATTGATTTTGCCTGCAACATGGCGTTCATAAGATCGAACATTGCCTGTTGCAAAAAAGAAAGTTTACCTGCCGTAATAGGCCCCAGGCAGTTGACATTAGAAAAAATATTTTCGGCAGCAATATTAGCTGGAGTAATAGGTGTACAATTATTTTCTAGCGTGTTTTGCTTACCCATATTAACGGTCATTTTCGAACTACCAACACTAGGCGGTATAATGTTCGAACTACCTGTAACCTGTGCATAAGTTAAACGGGTATGCAAAGGAGTAGGTAAACTATGCGTCACTGGTACGCTTGGAGAATTTTGTTTTGAAGTTGGTTTTAATTGAGAAATTGAATTTTGTTTACCTTGCCTTGCCTTAACAATTGCTAAACGGACTGGGCATTGATAAAAATTCGACATATGGTTGCCGTTACAATTCGCACAGCGAAAATTTTTACTCTCTTTCACAGGACATGTGTCCTTTTTGTGAGAAGAGTCTCCACAATTAAGACATTTTTGGTCCATGTTACAGAATTTGGAACCATGGCCATAACGTTGGCAAGTACGGCATTGGGTGATATGCTTTTCACCTCCGCCATACTTCCTATAAATTTCCCACTTTACACGCACATTATACAAAGCATGTGCTTTTTCAAAAAATTTTAAGTTGTTAACCTCATTGCGGTTAAAATGAATTAAATAATTAACAAGGGAAATTCCAGTTCTCTGACTGTTTTCGCCTCGTGATTTTTGTTTCATTAGAATTACTTGGGTAGGGGCTATGCCAAGTAATTCTGTTAAAGTAAGTTTGATCTCATCAACGGTTTGATCGTTGGTGAGACCTTTCAAGACAACCTTGAACGGCTTGGCGTTCTTGGTGTCATATGTAAAAAATTTGTACATCTTGTCAGTCAAATACTGAACAAGGCGATCACGACCCTTTACTGAGTCGGCTAATAAGCGACATTCACCTCTACGGCCAATTTGATAGGTAACTTTAACGTCAGAAACAAACGTTGAAAGTTCCTTTTTGAATATATTAAATTCAGAAGAAATAGTTACCACAATAGGTGGAACTTTCTCCTTTTTCAAAAATTTTATATTTTGTATAGTTTCATTATTGGTAACTTCCATTTCACCAGCTTCATGCTCAAGCAAAATATCAAAAGGATTGTCAATACAGACACTCGAAGTGTCAGAAAGAGATGCCTCTCTTTTCCTCCCCGCAGCGATGCGAGTTTTCTTTTTCCGTCCAGCCATTTCAGGTGATACGAAAAAAGTTAAAACAAATGTTAAATTCAAAAGTTGGTAGTCTTGAGAAAGACTGATGGGAAATAACTTTCAGGTAGTCTTTAAAAGACACACTGACAAAACACAAATTTTGAAGCTATAGGCAGTCAAAGACCAGTCCACAAGCAACCGAAAAAACGTCTGATCTGTAGGACAGTTCAAGACGCACTGTCCTGCCGCAGGTTAATGTACAGCTAACCCACGGCAAGGCGAACCGTCTCCGCAGTGCAAGACGCGCCAGTATATTTTCGGCCTAACTCATACGGCCTATTGTCTCATAGCACCAGCAAATGTACGAACAAGCTCAGAAATTCTGGTAAGCTTCAGTGAACGATTCGATGCGAATGCTATTTTGTCTTTGTCCTGATTTTATTTGCCATGATGAATCTATCAATGCCACGGTGAACCGATACAAATATTTACTGAGTTGCATCGATGTGATTTTGAACCGTATCCAATCGGCAAATAATGAGAAACAGCAGGAAAAGGGAAAGACACGAATCGATCGTTTCAGTTCATCCAAACACATGTACGCGCCCGATTAAGTATGCGTTCGTGTTACATTGACATTAGTCCACAGCGAACGGTTCACGAAGCGAATGAAGATTCAATGCAGGAATCAGGAGCCCTGCTTGAATGTTTTATCAATTTAACAATTTAAGTATGGATACATGTAATGTTGTAATTGGTTTAAAAGCTTTATTTTATTATATATAAAAGATATTCAACAAAACAAACATAATTAGTGATAACAACTGTTATGCAAAAACTATTATTTAATGTTTAATTTTCTTCGTTTTGAAAGTATTTTTTTTGTTTTTTTCATCCCTCCGAATTTTTTGCTCTCGAGTTCTAATCTTCGTATTCATCACTTGCAGCTTTGTTTTAACCAGCATATTTATGTATTTACTAGCTGAACCGGCAAACTTCGTCCCGCCTGTTTTTGTGTTTAATTTAATAATTTTCAACATTCCAAATTCATTGATTTCTTGCGATTTGTTTATATCGTTTGAAATTATTGGTTTTGTCGGAATGACAACATACTCGACTTTTGCCTTTAGTACATCACCTCTACTCCGGAAACACTCATATTGGGTGGTATTCAGTTATTTTCGTTGTTTTCCAGAAAGTGAAAGTGGTCATCGTCGAATTCAAAATGGTGTCCAGGGTCAATGCTTGGCTTCTTTACATCATTTCGATTACGGACATATCCATATGTAGTAGTATTCGGTTATTTCCGTTTTTCCCATTTACAATTCAAACTGGTGTCTGAGTTAAATTCTGGATCCGGTGATTCTCATATTGAGTGGTATTTGGTCAATTCAGGCTATTTTTCAGAAACCGTAAGTCGCCATCTTGGATTTTAAAATGGCATTTGGAGACAATTTCTGGCCTCTGAGCGTCATTCTTGTTAAAGAAACACCCATATTTGGTGGTATTTGGTCATTTTCGGCAGTTTTGCAGTCACCGGAAGTCGCCATTTTACAACTCAAAATGTTGTCGGAGGTCGACAAACGTACAAACCGTGGAACACCACCCATGGATTGCCTCATACATAGGCGAACTTTATTATTATAAAATATTCGGCCGAATCCATTTCACAATAATATGTGCATTTATTTTCAGTGTACCCATTAGGGTAATATTATTGTCAAAAGTTACTCTTTTTCGCATGTCGTGTAGAACAAAATCAGAAGTGGCACACCTAGAGGTCGAAAAGGTGACTAACGCTTCTGTCATTTTCAATTTGTCTTCATAATTTCACGTAAGTGAACTATATTGGCATTTAAGATATTTGATTTGTAGAAAGCTATTGTTTTCTTTGTTTGCAAAACAAATGTGAGACAAAGATTTTTCTGTTTTTATTGTCCGCAGAAAGTTGACTAATTGTGATTCAGTTTTTGTCACTTTTTTACCAGGCAGTACGGCAGTTTTTGCTGGGACTAGCTTGAGTGAACGGATCGTTGCTGTTGCCGTTACTTCGGACCGGTGGATTTTATCGGGTTTCCGGTATCTGCAAAGCTCTGCTTTTTGTACTACCCGTTGCGGTACACTTTTTTTTCCCTTGCTCCTGGATGGTATTTTACATCGGTGGATACCAAAGGATTTTTTCTTTTGACATCGGTTGCTGTCGCAGTTTTTATTCATCGGTGCTGCCACTGCTGTTTGTTCGAGTGCGACCTTAGTGAGACCTTGGAGTTGGAGTAGGAGAATCAGCCGGGACATATTTGGCTGCTACATTTTTAAGGTAGGTGTTCTGTTTTCCCATTTTTTTCCTTGTTTCGAATTTTGTTTTATTAAATATAAAAATAAATACAGTGACATTTTAGAAATGCCTTTGATTGGTTCTTTGGAATCGTATGTGCCGGGTACGATTTCCTTCGCCCAAAATGTCGAACAAATAGAATGGGTTTTCAAATGCATCAAAATTCCCGATGTGGATAAAAAGACGTATTTTTTGGCTCTTTGTGGCATTGAAACTTATAGTGAGTTGAAACTTTTACATCCAGGCGTGGATTTGTTTAGTAAAACTTATGAAGACATAATAGATTCTTTAAAAAAGCGTTTTGACAACACTATAAATTTTACAACATGGTGCAAGGTGAGAGCGAGTTGGCGGAGGATTTTACATTGAAGGTTAAATTGCAAGCAGAAAGCTGTGCTTTTGGCGCCTTCAAGGAAACCGCCATTAGAGACAAGTTGGTCATGGGTGTGTTGGATAAGCAAGTTCAACAGCGTCTTTTGGAAGAAGAAGAATTGACTTTAGCGAAGACTGAAAAAATCATAGTTAACAGAGAAGTAGCTGGAGTCAGAACACGCATGCTGGGTGACAATAGGCTCACTGTCGTAGCCAATTTAGAAAATAGAGGCAGAAAAATTATTCGATCTTCGCATAATCCCAGAAATCGCGACAGAAGGTTTATAAGTAGAAGCGGAAGTCAAAGTAGAAGTAGGAGTCGTTCTTTCTCAAGGAAACGCAATTACTTTTGCCAATATTGCAAGAAAAATGGTCTCACTGAAAAGAACCGCTTCGAGATGAAAAAGAAAAAGAGATTGCATGTGAAATTTGTTACCGATTCTCCAGTAAAAATAGCCAGCAGACCTGATTACTTTAAACGGCTTAGGGAAGATATGCAGAAAGGCGAATCTGATACTGAAGAGGAAAAATGCATGAAAATTTCAATACCGAATTATATTAGCAAACCTTGTATGGTCGACGCTTTGGTTGAAGGTTATCGGGTTGCTATGGAGGTTGATTGCGGTTCGGCGGTGAGTGTAATTGACGAATGTACTTTCTACAAGAAATTAAATCACTTACCTCTTTTGCCATATAAGAATAACTTGGTAGTTGTTGATGGTGCACGATTAGAGGTGCTGGGAGTTGCTTATGTTTCGGTAAAAATCAACAATAGATACGAAGATAACCAGGAATAATTTTATTCTGAAAAACAAGCTTAACTCACGTGATATTTTACCACTTTTTGGCCGGAAATGGCTTGATACGTTTTTCCCAGATTGGAGGAACACCTTTACCTCTTGCACTAGGGTCAACCATGCGTCGGTTTCGCAAAAGATGATCGACAATACAATGGATGAAATAAAAAGTAAGTTTGGGCATATTTTCAATAAAAGTTTTTCCGATCCGATAGTAGGTTATGAAGGTGATTTAACTCTGAAGGAAGATATTCAAAAAGGCCTATGAAGTGCCTTTGAGATTGAGGCAAAAAGTAATAGAACATTTAGATTCTCTTGAAAAAGATGGAGTTATTACTCCGGTTGAAGTTAGTGAATGGGCTTCACCAGTTGTAGTGGTGGTTAAGAAAGATCAAGATGTAAGACTAGTGATTGATTGTCGCGTTTCTATTAATAAACTTATAGTAGGTACCAAATACATATCCATTACCAATAGCGCAAGATTTGTTTGCTACTTTAGCTAACGCTAAAGTGTTCTGCTCTTTGGACCTCACTGGAGCCTATACTCAATTGAAATTGTCTGAAAGGTCGCGCCAGTTTATAAATTGAAAGGGTTACATTATTACAACAGGCTTCCGCAAGGGGCATCCGGCATCGAGCGCGTCAATATTTCAAAGAGTTATGGACCAAGTTTTAAAGGGAATTCCAATGGTAGTTTGTTATCTAAACGACGTTCTGATTGCAGGTTCTGATCTCGAGGATTGTAAAGTTTTTCTTTTTCTAGTTTTTCTAGTTTTAGAGCGTTTGGCTAAAGCTAATATAAAAGTAAATTTTAAAAAGTGCGAATTTTTAGTTCAATCCTTGCCTTATCTTGAGCACATCATTACTGATAAAGGCTTGCAGCCGTGCTCGCAAAAGATAGAAACTATTCGTGACGCAAAATGCCACGAAATGTTTCTGAATTGAAGGCATTTTTAAGGTTATTAAATTTTTACGGTAAATTTATACCTCATTTATCGGCCCGCATCAGCTGTTTGTATAACTTACCGAAAAAAGACGTTAAATTTGTTTGGTCTGAGGAATGCGAAAAAGTTTTCAATCCATGCAAACATTATTTATTAAATACAAATCTCCTAGAGTTCTTCGATCCGTCTAAACCAATTGTAGTGGTATCCGATGCTTGTAGTTATGGTTTAGGTGGTGTAATAGCCCATGAAATTGACGGAGTAGAGAAACCAATCAGTTTCACCTCCTTTTTCTTGAATAAAGCGCAACAGTCATATCCAATACTTCACCTTGAAGCCCTGGCTTTAGTCAGCACCATTAAAAAATTTCACAAATTTTTGTACGAAAAACATTTCATGGTTTATACTGACCATAAGCCGTTACTAGGTATTTTTGGCAAAGAAGGAAAGAACACTATGTACGTTACTAGATTGCAGAGATATGTGCTGGAGCTTTCTGTTTACGACTTTGAAATCCGTTATAGACCATTGACAAAAATGGGCAATGCTGACTTCTGCTCGAGATTTCCGTTGCAGCAAGAAATACCAAAATTTTTGCAGAGAGAATACATAAAAAGCCTGAATTTTTCTCAAGATTTCTTCATAGATTACAGGACAATTGCTAAAAAAAAACAGAAAAAGACGATTTCTTACAACAAATAAAGCAATTTATAGTTCAAGGCTGGCCTAGTAGGTTGGAGCGTAGATTTGAAGATATTTATGCCCACTATCAAGATTTAGAAGAAATCAATGGGTGCCTCATGTTTCAAGACAGGGTAATAATACCAAGTGTGCTTCAGAAGGATATTTTGAAGTTGTTGCATAAGAATCATACTGGGATTACAAAAATCAAGCAAATGGCTAGAAGGAGTACAAAAGTAACTAAAAAGTTTACAGCCTTATTTGCCAGTTTTGGTCTGCCAGACGTGGTGGTCACAGATGGTAGCCCTCCGTTTAACTCATCTTCTTTCATACATTTTCTCCAACATCAAGGTATAAAGGTATTAAAATCACCTCCATATAACCCACAGAGCAACGGACAAGCAGAGAGGATGGTAAGGCTTATAAAGGAGGTATTTAAGAAGTTTATGTTGGATCCTGATATGAAAGCACTAGATACGAAGAGCAAAATTAATTATTTTCTATTCAACTATAGAAACACGTGTCTTGGCTCAACTGGTCAATTTCCTTCAGAAAGAGTTTTATCTTTCAAACCCAAAACCATCCTAGATTTAGTTAATCCGAAAAAGGATTATAAACAAAACTTGAACGATTCTAAGCATGATGATATACATACTAATCCTAGTACTAAGAAAGTACACGATCCTTTTAAAAATCTGACTGCTGGAGATAACATACTCTATAAGAACAATAACCCGACAGATATAAGAAGATGGCATAAAGCAAAATTTATCAAACAACTTTCTTCTAACATTTTCCAGGTCTCACATGGAGGTCGGTTGGTTTCAGCACACAGGCAGCAGCCGAAGTTATTCGACCAATCAAAGCGTCGTTCGAAAAGAATCATTTTGGATCATCTTCCGCCAGGTCGTTTGGGGAAGCGAAGGAGAGAACCATCTGAGCAACACAATGAGGAGTTTTATGGATTTCCCGCCGATTCTGTTCTTTTCGAAGAATCAAGATCATCAGTTGGATTTAATGGAGCGGAGCAAGAAGCAGGTGAACAACACCTTTTAACAGCCGAAGCTGAATCAAATTTGCTACGGCAATCGAACAGAAAGAAGAAGTCTATAATCTGTGAAGATTTCGAATATTATTAGCTTACGAAAGTATTATATCATTTTTATAAAACTTAGATGTAATCTTTTCAAAATTGTAAATAATATTCATTCTAAAGAGGGAAGAACTGTAATGACCAATGTGATCATGCCCCTCATTCCTAGTAATTTATTAAGATTCTTTAGCCGTGTATTCGAACGGTACTAGATGAGATGTCAAATTTATGAACAGCTAAGAAGGTATTTAAAGAATAAACCAGAGGGTTTAGCTCTCTTCTTGCTTGGACAGTTAACGTCTTTGGTTGTCTCTAGCTATCGTTAGTCCGAACCTTCCCGTGTGATTTTAACTTATAAAACACCCAACGGCCTACAGATGGCAAGTTCATAGTGGTGCCTTGAGATTATATGCAGCGAAGCCCAACTTGGATATCTATGTCTATTTAGTCTATGCTTTCAGTTAGGCATGAAACAAGCTGAACGCCAACGTGAGCTAACGGGCGCGGTTCTTGCCGAAGGTTAATAAACGCCGTGAGTAGAGTTGTTCATTAACTTACGGCAAGAATTTCACCCGATCGATCGCGTTGGCGTTCAGCATGTTTCATGCCCTAGTATTGCATATTTCGGCGAAGTGTTTGCTATTTCATCTCGTTAGGACAGCGGGCCGATTGCTGATCGCTTCACGCAAGGGGCATTTTCCAATCAGATTAAACAGACGTTTCGTGAGCCGCGTCCCCTAATCGTCACTGATCCTTTGACTAATCACCAGCCAGTTACTGAAGCATCCTACCTGAACATTCATGTTATCGCTTTTATAACACCGATTCTTTACTGAAATTCATCGATTCTGCCATCTCAATGCAACACCAAGGCATCGCATTTGATCGGTTTAATGTGGTGGTTATTGCCCCGAGAAGTTCCACACCCAAATTTCGGAAAATTCGCTCTATACATGCTGTCAATAAAAATGGAAATATGGCAACCATATTTCTGTCGAACTGCTTACATTTTCCATCTACCACTTATTGATTCTAATACCAACAACTCTGGTACTTACTTCTTAGTTGGTTTGCCCTAAAATAGCTGAAATAGAGTAAACGTCCTTTAATTGCTATTGACCTATTTTCGAATAAATATATTTATCAATGGAGAAACCAAGCCTTAACGTATGTTTTCAGTATAATGTGCACTTTCAATGAATATCTTATATTGTGTGTAAGCATTTTAAATTAAGTTTTGATGCCACGATGAATTTATGATTGGTAGGCAAAATTTTGACGACAGCACTCCCCTGATGGCAACCGAGAATATCGGATAGCAATATTGTGATTTCAGAGATAAATTAGAATTTTTCGCTCTAACTGACAACCACAACTGACAACCGAAAATGACAATCTCAGACAGCACCGATAAAAATACGACTCAAGAACTTGTTTGTCAAAGCGTATGCACTCTTAACTTACTTCAATTGAAATTGAATAGCATTGACTTAAAGCCGCCTTGATTCCTTGCCCTCGACTATGCAGCAGAGGCGCATTGATATGGTTTGCAATCAGAATGTTCTACGAATAAACTAGTTATAACCCATTATTTCAGCGGTTCTCAACCTGAACGCGAAGGAAAAATCAGTAATGGTGGATAAAGCAATTTTTCTTATAATACTTCATTTGTTGTTCAAACTTGCTTTTGAAACATGAGCATAGTAATCGAGCAAACCATAATTCAATTTAAAACCTGAATTAGACTACCACAACATGATCTACCACTACTCTCTCCCACTCTGCCAGAATATTCCAAGTCAGGGGGTACAATTGATTTGAAAAATATCGCCAAGAGGTACTCGAATAAAAAATGGATACATGTAATGTTGTAATTGGTTTAAAAGCTTTATTTTATTATATATAAAAGATATTCAACAAAACAAACATAATTAGTGATAACAACTGTTATGCAAAAACTATTATTTAATGTTTAATTTTCTTCGTTTTGAAAGTATTTTTTTTGTTTTTTTCATCCCTCCGAATTTTTTGCTCTCGAGTTCTAATCTTCGTATTCATCACTTGCAGCTTTGTTTTAACCAGCATATTTATGTATTTACTAGCTGAACCGGCAAACTTCGTCCCGCCTGTTTTTGTGTTTAATTTAATAATTTTCAACATTCCAAATTCATTGATTTCTTGCGATTTGTTTATATCGTTTGAAATTATTGGTTTTGTCGGAATGACAACATACTCGACTTTTGCCTTTAGTACATCACCTCTACTCCGGAAACACTCATATTGGGTGGTATTCAGTTATTTTCGTTGTTTTCCAGAAAGTGAAAGTGGTCATCGTCGAATTCAAAATGGTGTCCAGGGTCAATGCTTGGCTTCTTTACATCATTTCGATTACGGACATATCCATATGTAGTAGTATTCGGTTATTTCCGTTTTTCCCATTTACAATTCAAACTGGTGTCTGAGTTAAATTCTGGATCCGGTGATTCTCATATTGAGTGGTATTTGGTCAATTCAGGCTATTTTTCAGAAACCGTAAGTCGCCATCTTGGATTTTAAAATGGCATTTGGAGACAATTTCTGGCCTCTGAGCGTCATTCTTGTTAAAGAAACACCCATATTTGGTGGTATTTGGTCATTTTCGGCAGTTTTGCAGTCACCGGAAGTCGCCATTTTACAACTCAAAATGTTGTCGGAGGTCGACAAACGTACAAACCGTGGAACACCACCCATGGATTGCCTCATACATAGGCGAACTTTATTATTATAAAATATTCGGCCGAATCCATTTCACAATAATATGTGCATTTTTTTTCAGTGTACCCATTAGGGTAATATTATTGTCAAAAGTTACTCTTTTTCGCATGTCGTGTAGAACAAAATCAGAAGTGGCACACCTAGAGGTCGAAAAGGTGACTAACGCTTCTGTCATTTTCAATTTGTCTTCATAATTTCACGTAAGTGAACTATATTGGCATTTAAGATATTTGATTTGTAGAAAGCTATTGTTTTCTTTGTTTGCAAAACAAATGTGAGACAAAGATTTTTCTGTTTTTATTGTCCGCAGAAAGTTGACTAATTGTGATTCAGTTTTTGTCACTTTTTTACCAGGCAGTACGGCAGTTTTTGCTGGGACTAGCTTGAGTGAACGGATCGTTGCTGTTGCCGTTACTTCGGACCGGTGGATTTTATCGGGTTTCCGGTATCTGCAAAGCTCTGCTTTTTGTACTACCCGTTGCGGTACACTTTTTTTTCCCTTGCTCCTGGATGGTATTTTACATCGGTGGATACCAAAGGATTTTTTCTTTTGACATCGGTTGCTGTCGCAGTTTTTATTCATCGGTGCTGCCACTGCTGTTTGTTCGAGTGCGACCTTAGTGAGACCTTGGAGTTGGAGTAGGAGAATCAGCCGGGACATATTTGGCTGCTACATTTTTAAGGTAGGTGTTCTGTTTTCCCATTTTTTTCCTTGTTTCGAATTTTGTTTTATTAAATATAAAAATAAATACAGTGACATTTTAGAAATGCCTTTGATTGGTTCTTTGGAATCGTATGTGCCGGGTACGATTTCCTTCGCCCAAAATGTCGAACAAATAGAATGGGTTTTCAAATGCATCAAAATTCCCGATGTGGATAAAAAGACGTATTTTTTGGCTCTTTGTGGCATTGAAACTTATAGTGAGTTGAAACTTTTACATCCAGGCGTGGATTTGTTTAGTAAAACTTATGAAGACATAATAGATTCTTTAAAAAAGCGTTTTGACAACACTATAAATTTTACAACATGGTGCAAGGTGAGAGCGAGTTGGCGGAGGATTTTACATTGAAGGTTAAATTGCAAGCAGAAAGCTGTGCTTTTGGCGCCTTCAAGGAAACCGCCATTAGAGACAAGTTGGTCATGGGTGTGTTGGATAAGCAAGTTCAACAGCGTCTTTTGGAAGAAGAAGAATTGACTTTAGCGAAGACTGAAAAAATCATAGTTAACAGAGAAGTAGCTGGAGTCAGAACACGCATGCTGGGTGACAATAGGCTCACTGTCGTAGCCAATTTAGAAAATAGAGGCAGAAAAATTATTCGATCTTCGCATAATCCCAGAAATCGCGACAGAAGGTTTATAAGTAGAAGCGGAAGTCAAAGTAGAAGTAGGAGTCGTTCTTTCTCAAGGAAACGCAATTACTTTTGCCAATATTGCAAGAAAAATGGTCTCACTGAAAAGAACCGCTTCGAGATGAAAAAGAAAAAGAGATTGCATGTGAAATTTGTTACCGATTCTCCAGTAAAAATAGCCAGCAGACCTGATTACTTTAAACGGCTTAGGGAAGATATGCAGAAAGGCGAATCTGATACTGAAGAGGAAAAATGCATGAAAATTTCAATACCGAATTATATTAGCAAACCTTGTATGGTCGACGCTTTGGTTGAAGGTTATCGGGTTGCTATGGAGGTTGATTGCGGTTCGGCGGTGAGTGTAATTGACGAATGTACTTTCTACAAGAAATTAAATCACTTACCTCTTTTGCCATATAAGAATAACTTGGTAGTTGTTGATGGTGCACGATTAGAGGTGCTGGGAGTTGCTTATGTTTCGGTAAAAATCAACAATAGATACGAAGATAACCAGGAATAATTTTATTCTGAAAAACAAGCTTAACTCAAGTGATATTTTACCACTTTTTGGCCGGAAATGGCTTGATACGTTTTTCCCAGATTGGAGGAACACCTTTACCTCTTGCACTAGGGTCAACCATGCGTCGGTTTCGCAAAAGATGATCGACAATACAATGGATGAAATAAAAAGTAAGTTTGGGCATATTTTCAATAAAAGTTTTTCCGATCCGATAGTAGGTTATGAAGGTGATTTAACTCTGAAGGAAGATATTCAAAAAGGCCTATGAAGTGCCTTTGAGATTGAGGCAAAAAGTAATAGAACATTTAGATTCTCTTGAAAAAGATGGAGTTATTACTCCGGTTGAAGTTAGTGAATGGGCTTCACCAGTTGTAGTGGTGGTTAAGAAAGATCAAGATGTAAGACTAGTGATTGATTGTCGCGTTTCTATTAATAAACTTATAGTAGGTACCAAATACATATCCATTACCAATAGCGCAAGATTTGTTTGCTACTTTAGCTAACGCTAAAGTGTTCTGCTCTTTGGACCTCACTGGAGCCTATACTCAATTGAAATTGTCTGAAAGGTCGCGCCAGTTTATAAATTGAAAGGGTTACATTATTACAACAGGCTTCCGCAAGGGGCATCCGGCATCGAGCGCGTCAATATTTCAAAGAGTTATGGACCAAGTTTTAAAGGGAATTCCAATGGTAGTTTGTTATCTAAACGACGTTCTGATTGCAGGTTCTGATCTCGAGGATTGTAAAGTTTTTCTTTTTCTAGTTTTTCTAGTTTTAGAGCGTTTGGCTAAAGCTAATATAAAAGTAAATTTTAAAAAGTGCGAATTTTTAGTTCAATCCTTGCCTTATCTTGGGCACATCATTACTGATAAAGGCTTGCAGCCGTGCTCGCAAAAGATAGAAACTATTCGTGACGCAAAATGCCACGAAATGTTTCTGAATTGAAGGCATTTTTAAGGTTATTAAATTTTTACGGTAAATTTATACCTCATTTATCGGCCCGCATCAGCTGTTTGTATAACTTACCGAAAAAAGACGTTAAATTTGTTTGGTCTGAGGAATGCGAAAAAGTTTTCAATCCATGCAAACATTATTTATTAAATACAAATCTCCTAGAGTTCTTCGATCCGTCTAAACCAATTGTAGTGGTATCCGATGCTTGTAGTTATGGTTTAGGTGGTGTAATAGCCCATGAAATTGACGGAGTAGAGAAACCAATCAGTTTCACCTCCTTTTTCTTGAATAAAGCGCAACAGTCATATCCAATACTTCACCTTGAAGCCCTGGCTTTAGTCAGCACCATTAAAAAATTTCACAAATTTTTGTACGAAAAACATTTCATGGTTTATACTGACCATAAGCCGTTACTAGGTATTTTTGGCAAAGAAGGAAAGAACACTATGTACGTTACTAGATTGCAGAGATATGTGCTGGAGCTTTCTGTTTACGACTTTGAAATCCGTTATAGACCATTGACAAAAATGGGCAATGCTGACTTCTGCTCGAGATTTCCGTTGCAGCAAGAAATACCAAAATTTTTGCAGAGAGAATACATAAAAAGCCTGAATTTTTCTCAAGATTTCTTCATAGATTACAGGACAATTGCTAAAAAAAAACAGAAAAAGACGATTTCTTACAACAAATAAAGCAATTTATAGTTCAAGGCTGGCCTAGTAGGTTGGAGCGTAGATTTGAAGATATTTATGCCCACTATCAAGATTTAGAAGAAATCAATGGGTGCCTCATGTTTCAAGACAGGGTAATAATACCAAGTGTGCTTCAGAAGGATATTTTGAAGTTGTTGCATAAGAATCATACTGGGATTACAAAAATCAAGCAAATGGCTAGAAGGAGTACAAAAGTAACTAAAAAGTTTACAGCCTTATTTGCCAGTTTTGGTCTGCCAGACGTGGTGGTCACAGATGGTAGCCCTCCGTTTAACTCATCTTCTTTCATACATTTTCTCCAACATCAAGGTATAAAGGTATTAAAATCACCTCCATATAACCCACAGAGCAACGGACAAGCAGAGAGGATGGTAAGGCTTATAAAGGAGGTATTTAAGAAGTTTATGTTGGATCCTGATATGAAAGCACTAGATACGAAGAGCAAAATTAATTATTTTCTATTCAACTATAGAAACACGTGTCTTGGCTCAACTGGTCAATTTCCTTCAGAAAGAGTTTTATCTTTCAAACCCAAAACCATCCTAGATTTAGTTAATCCGAAAAAGGATTATAAACAAAACTTGAACGATTCTAAGCATGATGATATACATACTAATCCTAGTACTAAGAAAGTACACGATCCTTTTAAAAATCTGACTGCTGGAGATAACATACTCTATAAGAACAATAACCCGACAGATATAAGAAGATGGCATAAAGCAAAATTTATCAAACAACTTTCTTCTAACATTTTCCAGGTCTCACATGGAGGTCGGTTGGTTTCAGCACACAGGCAGCAGCCGAAGTTATTCGACCAATCAAAGCGTCGTTCGAAAAGAATCATTTTGGATCATCTTCCGCCAGGTCGTTTGGGGAAGCGAAGGAGAGAACCATCTGAGCAACACAATGAGGAGTTTTATGGATTTCCCGCCGATTCTGTTCTTTTCGAAGAATCAAGATCATCAGTTGGATTTAATGGAGCGGAGCAAGAAGCAGGTGAACAACACCTTTTAACAGCCGAAGCTGAATCAAATTTGCTACGGCGATCGAACAGAAAGAAGAAGTCTATAATCTGTGAAGATTTCGAATATTATTAGCTTACGAAAGTATATCATTTTTATAAAACTTAGATGTAATCTTTTCAAAATTGTAAATAATATTCATTCTAAAGAGGGAAGAACTGTAATGACCAATGTGATCATGCCCCTCATTCCTAGTAATTTATTAAGATTCTTTAGCCGTGTATTCGAACGGTACTAGATGAGATGTCAAATTTATGAACAGCTAAGAAGGTATTTAAAGAATAAACCAGAGGGTTTAGCTCTCTTCTTGCTTGGACAGTTAACGTCTTTGGTTGTCTCTAGCTATCGTTAGTCCGAACCTTCCCGTGTGATTTTAACTTATAAAACACCCAACGGCCTACAGATGGCAAGTTCATAGTGGTGCCTTGAGATTATATGCAGCGAAGCCCAACTTGGATATCTATGTCTCTTTAGTCTATGCTTTCAGTTAGGCATGAAACAAGCTGAACGCCAACGTGAGCTAACGGGCGCGGTTCTTGCCGAAGGTTAATAAACGCCGTGAGTAGAGTTGTTCATTAACTTACGGCAAGAATTTCACCCGATCGATCGCGTTGGCGTTCAGCATGTTTCATGCCCTAGTATTGCATATTTCGGCGAAGTGTTTGCTATTTCATCTCGTTAGGACAGCGGGCCGATTGCTGATCGCTTCACGCAAGGGGCATTTTCCAATCAGATTAAACAGACGTTTCGTGAGCCGCGTCCCCTAATCGTCACTGATCCTTTGACTAATCACCAGCCAGTTACTGAAGCATCCTACCTGAACATTCATGTTATCGCTTTTATAACACCGATTCTTTACTGAAATTCATCGATTCTGCCATCTCAATGCAACACCAAGGCATCGCATTTGATCGGTTTAATGTGGTGGTTATTGCCCCGAGAAGTTCCACACCCAAATTTCGGAAAATTCGCTCTATACATGCTGTCAATAAAAATGGAAATATGGCAACCATATTTCTGTCGAACTGCTTACATTTTCCATCTACCACTTATTGATTCTAATACCAACAACTCTGGTACTTACTTCTTAGTTGGTTTGCCCTAAAATAGCTGAAATAGAGTAAACGTCCTTTAATTGCTATTGACCTATTTTCGAATAAATATATTTATCAATGGAGAAACCAAGCCTTAACGTATGTTTTCAGTATAATGTGCACTTTCAATGAATATCTTATATTGTGTGTAAGCATTTTAAATTAAGTTTTGATGCCACGATGAATTTATGATTGGTAGGCAAAATTTTGACGACAGCACTCCCCTGATGGCAACCGAGAATATCGGATAGCAATATTGTGATTTCAGAGATAAATTAGAATTTTTCGCTCTAGCTGACAACCACAACTGACAACCGAAAATGACAATCTCAGACAGCACCGATAAAAATACGACTCAAGAACTTGTTTGTCAAAGCGTATGCACTCTTAACTTACTTCAATTGAAATTGAATAGCATTGACTTAAAGCCGCCTTGATTCCTTGCCCTCGACTATGCAGCAGAGGCGCATTGATATGGTTTGCAATCAGAATGTTCTACGAATAAACTAGTTATAACCCATTATTTCAGCGGTTCTCAACCTGAACGCGAAGGAAAAATCAGTAATGGTGGATAAAGCAATTTTTCTTATAATACTTCATTTGTTGTTCAAACTTGCTTTTGAAACATGAGCATAGTAATCGAGCAAACCATAATTCAATTTAAAACCTGAATTAGACTACCACAACATGATCTACCACTACTCTCTCCCACTCTGCCAGAATATTCCAAGTCAGGGGGTACAATTGATTTGAAAAATATCGCCAAGAGGTACTCGAATAAAAAAAGGTTGAGAACCGCTGCATTATTTGATGTTGCTTAAGCAGTATGCAATATAACATAGTTTTCATTGACTGGTGAATGACCGCCGTTTAAAACCTCAACAAAAAAATGTGCCAATGAGATATATGGGAAGAAGACCTTTGAATTTCGTTCAAAGATTTAGAGGTACGGCTTAAAAGTTTCGTCTTCTCGAAAGAAGTCACTATTCTAAATTTCAGCACAATCGGACTTCGGGAAGTCGTGCGGGTAAAATTATACTTTTTTACCAACGAAAAAATGTTCGATAGCAAAAAAATTGGTGATGCCAAATTTCATAGAGATGCAATAAACGTTAAAATCTAGTGTTTTTTTTTGTAAGATTTGGACCAGTCATGGTCGCAGTGGTGATCTTTTGTGGTAAAATAAAATTTTTATATATTTTTCAGCTGGGAAAATCTCTCAGCTTTAATTTATTTTTACCCTTGAGGACATTTTTAGACAAACCGAAGCTTCTGAGCCCTACCGCTAAACGAAATTCGAAGGCCTAGTTTCCCCATAACTTCTGTTGGTTCCAGCTCGAGAATTCCTATGTTTCAGAAAGTCTTTTTTTTGAAAATTTGTTTCCTGAGATAACATAAATGTTTTCCAGTATCGCGAAAGTGTACAGCGCATCGTTTCTATGTCTGTTTCCTGCATCTTCAAAACTGAGCTTTATAGACATAGTTGTCCCACGACTTTTATTTTATATATCATGGCATTGTTGTGATAAATACATCAAATCGCCAAAAGCATGCGAACTTTAACAAACCCGTACTATGTTGTCGTATCATGTTCACTTACTTACTTACTTACTTTTAAGGCGACAGACCGATTATCGATCCAGTGCCGAATCCAGAATACGTCGCCATGTCCCTCGGTCTTGGGCTGCTATCCTCCAATCGCCCCTAACACCTATTTCGCGTGCATCCTCGTCGACAGCACACATCCAACGAGTGCGGGGTCTACCTCGAAGTCGACGACCTCTATCGGGATTCCTGCTAAATATAGCCTTCGTTTGACGCTCATCCGGCATTTTCGCTACATGCCCAGCCCACTGAAGCCTGCCGTGTTTTATCCGCTTGACTATATCCGCCGATTTGTATGCCTGGTACACTTCATAGTTCATGCGTCTGCGCCAAACACCATTTTCTAGTTTGCCGCCAAGGATTGAACGCAAAATCCTACGCTCAAAAACACCAAGAGCTCGCCGATCAGCCTCTTTTAGCGTCCATGATTCATGGCCGTAGAGAGCCACCGGAAGAATCAGTGTTTTATAGAGTGCAAGTTTAGTACGGATTTGCAGACTGCGGGACCTTAGCTGGTTACGTAGTCCGTAAAAGGCCCTGTTTGCGGCTGCTATCCGCCTATTTATCTCACGGCTAACCTCGTTGTCACATGTCACTAATGTTCCCAGGTAAATAAATTCGTCGATTACTTCAAATGTTTCCCCATCTAGCACCACCGCAGCACCATCATCCGACGGACTACCACGCACTCTGCCAGCCACCATGTATTTCGTTTTGGCAGAGCTTATGACGAGCCCTAATCTTGCAGCTTCCCTCCTGAGAGGTCCGAAGGCCTCTTCCACAGCTCTACGGTTGATACCACCGATGTCGATATCGTCCGCAATACCGAGAAGCATGTGCGACTTCGTAATGATGGTGCCGCTTCTCTGCACACCAGCCCTCCGTATAGCACCTTCCAATGCGATGTTGAACAATAAGTTCGACAGCCCGTCGCCCTGCTTCAAACCATCTAACGTCACGAACGAGTCAGATATCTCACCGGCTATCCTGACGCTTGATGTAGAACCTTCAAGGGTGGCACGAATCAGCCTAATCAGCTTTGTTGGGAAGCCATGTTCAATCATAATCTGCCATAACTCATTTCTCTTGACTGAATCGTACGCTGCCCTGAAGTCTATGACTATACACGGTATTGAGAAGAGTTATGCCCCGATAATTGCTACAGTCCAGGCGATGGCCTTTTTTGTAGATCGGGCATATGAGACCCTCCAACCAGTCCGAGGGTAATTCTTCATCAGACCACACTCTTAGCATGATCCGATGGATGGCACGATACAGCTGTTCGCTCCCGACTTTGAAGAGTTCGGCGGGAATGCCGTCCTTCCCGGCTTCCTTGCAGTTTCTCAGCTCTTTCACTGCTTTCTTCACCTCGTCCATGGATGGTGGATCCACAGCTTGACCATCATTCTCAATAGTCATTCTGCTCCTTTCGACTCCACTGTTTCCCTCACCGTTCAACAGCACACTGAAGTGTTCCTTACAACGCCTGGCCACCTCTGTTTTATCGGTTATCAGGTTCCCCTCCATATCGTTGCACATGACAGGGGCTGACACGTTTCGATTCCTGATTTCGTTGACCTTCTTGTAGAAGCTCCTCGCATCGTGCCTGGAGAAGCAACCTTCCGCCTCCGCAAGAATACGCTCCCAATGCTGTCGTTTCTTCCGGCGATGGAGTCTCTTTTCAGCGGCTCTTGCATCTCGATATCTACCCATGCTCTGACGAGTCACAGCCGTGGCCAACATGTGACCCCTGGCGCGGTTCTTCTCTTCCGTCACTCGCTGGCAGTCAGCGTCAAACCACTCATTGGGCGCAGCTGCCGCAGTTGTACCCAACACTTCTCGCGCTGTAGTGCTAATCGAACTGTGGATGTGCCTCCACTGTTCATTCAGGTTCCCTTCAAATCTTTCCTCAATCCGTTAATCAACTTTCTGCGAGTACTCTGCAGCCACTCCTTCAGTTGATAGCCGCTGGATGTTCAACTGCATCCTCCTCGTTGCCTTGGATTGCAGCACGTTGGACAGCCGGGCGCGGATTTTGGCTACTACGAGATAGTGATCCGAGTCAACGTTCGGTCCTCTGAACGACCTCACGTCTGTAACGTCTGAAAAGTGCCGTCCATCAATCAGAACGTGGTCAATTTGAGAGCAAAGCTCTCCATTCGGGTGCATCCAGGTGTGCTTACGTATGTTCCGGCGTGCAAAATAAGTGCTACATATAGCCATCCCCCTAGCTGCAGCGAAATTAACAAGCCTCAGGCCATTGTCATTCGTAGTAGAGTGGAAGCTTTCCCTACCAGTTACTGGGCGGAAGAAGTCTTCCTGCCCGACCTGTGCATTTGCATCTCCGATGACAATCTTTATATCGTGTCCTGGGCACTCATTGTATGTCTTTTCCAGGAGCTCATAGAACTCCTCCTTTTTGTCATCGGGTTTCTCGTTGGTCGGTGCGTACACATTTATTAGGCTGTAGTTGAAGAATTTGCCCTTAATTCTCAACACGCATATACGGTCACTGATCGGCCTCCATCTAATGACACGCTTCATCTGTTTTCCAATTAGCACGAAACCGACTCCTCTTTCTGCTTTCACGCCGCCGCTATAGTAGACGTGGTACTTAAATGAGGTGTCCGCAATAGGATCTACTGATCGGAATTCGCGTTCTCCCGATTTCGGCCACCGCACCTCTTGGATAGCTGCAACCACCACATTCACCTTCCGCAGCTCTCTAGCCAGGATACTTGCGCGTGCCGATTCGAGTAGAGTCCTTACATTCCAAGTACCGAGTTTCCAAAAATCGTTGTCCTTTTTCGTTTGCCTAGGTCCATGCCGATTATTCCGTTCCGTATTTATATCTGGATTGTTTGTAGTATTTAAAATTAAGTATGCTGCCTTACTAGGGCTGCGATACCTAGTCTCGCGACGGGGCTGCCGTCTTTGATATAGCTGGCGAGACACCGCGTTTCATTATTCAGCCGCCCGCTCCGGATCAGACGCTGTTGTACGTCGCCCCTAACATGGGGAAACAGCCGCGTACGTTCTCCCTTCCCAGTCAGCATACGACCAAAGTTTCCACCGGGGTTGGTTACCCGATCTCCGCTAAGGTTACTCGTATCCCGGTTGGCACCACGTGGAGGTTGGGATAGGAGTTGCTGGACAGAGGTGAATGACCACAATAGGATCTCAAGTGACACGTGTCCAACCATTCGCCAGCCATGTTCACTAACCGATCTAAAAATAGGCGAAATGGTGCCCATCGCTGATGGCAATAAATCGTACATGCCTTTGATGATGAATATGATATTCTTTGCTCGATCAAGACAAACGAAAACTTAGGAAACAAATAAAAAGACCATAATTAACTAATGAGGTGTAGAGAATAAAGCTACTTCGGATATTTTCGTATTTCAATTACGAACATTTCACTATACCCAGTTGAACGTGTATCGAGTGCTATTCCTTTCAGCACTTTTTTACCAGTGTTTGAGATGTCTGTCAGTTGGGGGTGTTGCTTCTTCTTTTTCTTGAAAATACCCGGCATTCTAATTTTTTTGTGAAAGGACAATATCGAGTCGAAATATCGATAATATCAAATGCGCCAATATCGGACTGAAATATCGATATTGTGACGCGCGGATATCGATAATATCAAATATCGATAAAACATTAGCAACCCTACCTACCGATAAATTTATTGAAGCAAAAACACCAAAATATCACTCCGAATCGCTCCCTATAACTTTGTTGCAGACGGCACTAAGGAAAGTATTTATTTATCTCTCATTCTAGCAGTTGCGAATAAGGCAGGTAAATTTAACCGGTTAACTAGTTCTAATGCAAACATCGATAGTTCTGATGAGCATTGAAAACAATGCCATTATGAACGCTATGATTGAGTTGTTTTGACAATGTAAATGGTTACCGTTTTGCTAACTGCCATGGTATTTTCAACCATGAACTATTTCAAGGTGACAATTATCATGGTAATAACCACATACATAAGACATACGTAACACTCAGGAAGTAATCTTCCAAAAAAGTTGGTACAAAATGAACTAGTCGAAAGTACCAACCTCTGTAAAAAAAACCTCTGTTTGAGTAGTTTATGGAGGTTGTGTACCTACGCAGCCCTGCATTTGTCTCGTTCCCACTCGAAAAATGCAGCATTGATTTTGTAAACAACTTTTTGACAGTTTCTTAAGGGATTTTGTTATGGGCTCGAGTAGAGCCGCGATGAAGAAAATTCATTCCGTTCATTTTCGTCGAGCAGTTCAAACTGGTGTTGGTACCGGGTGATGTGAGGCAAAGAGTATAAAAAAAATCGCCAGTGTTACGTATGTCCACATACTTAGGCATACGTAACACTGGCGATTTTTTTTGGTACAAAAAATACGAAAACTGAGTGAAAGTTGCTCAGTTTCGTTAATCAATGTTACTCATTTTTTGACATTTTGAATCAATATACAAAAGCACAGAGAACAGACGTTCATCTTATTTTCAAAAGATGTGTAAAAACTTGCAACTGTCATTTAACCGAAAGTGGTATTGCTCCCGCTATGTGGTGCTCTTGTCACATACAAACCAAGCCCTGATGTCGATAAAAGATCGATACGGCAATATTTATGCAGCGCAACTGGGGCACCGCAAGACAGATGTCGTTAGTGTATTAACGTATTTTGATGCAAATTTTTACACACGATCATCAAATTTTTTTATATGAACATAAATGTCTGTTCTCTGTGACAAAAGTGAGTACTTTCTAACCAATTTAGAGTTAAATTGAACGAGCGTGTAAGAATACCAAACTGAGTAGATTTTAATCAGATTAGAGTAAAAACAAAGGAGCGTGCTGATTAAGGCCTTTGGGCAGCGATGCCAGATTGGAAAACGTCTTCAAATGGAAGACATTCACGCTCATTATTTGTTACTCTAAAGTGAGTTAGATATGACCCATTTTTGAAAAAAGTGGAGGTACCCTAATTTGAGTACTTTTACGGTTACTCACTTCTGAGTAAGGGCGTCATACGTCAAAAACTGATTAGAATCTACTCTGTTTATGCAAACCAGGAATTAACGAAAATGAGTACAAGTTACCCAGTTTGCCTAAATTTGGAAATTTGATGATTTCTGGTTTTTGTAAATCTGACTCAATAAATAAAATTAATTCAGAACAATCAAAATCATAGATTTATTTTTCATCGAAACATTATGAAAGTTTTAAATCATTCACGTGTCTTTATATAATGCGGCAACCAACCGGTTCACAGTTGCCCGTGAACTGTGACTCATGTTTTTGTACAGTACGCACACCAGAAAATCCGTCATCATCCGTCACCAAACACTGCGAAGGATTTAAATTGTATCGATTGCATGTATTGGGCACTGTACATCGATACAAATGTTTCCGTTCATTATCACGAATAAAAGCCCGACTTAATACGGCATCGCAGGACACACAACATGCGGTTGTTCATTTTGAAGAGATGTTTTTTGTGTTTTCAAATCGTCTGCAATAATGATGTTGGGCTGAAATTTTAATGGAATATTGTTACATGTTGTTTGTCATGTAATTGATTAGGAAATTATTGATTTGATGAAAGATCAAATACTTACTGCTAGCAAACGAATAAAAAGCGACAACAATTGTTCTTCGGAAACAGATAATATCGCTGTTGAAAACTTTTGACATATACATATACTCAGGGGTGAGTAAACATCATGGATAATAACTCAAAACTGAGTAAACATGGTAATTATGAAAATTTGGGTAAATGTTACTCAATTATCCCGAAAACTCACTTTTTGACATTTTGCATCAGAATACCAAACTGAGTAGATACTAATCAAATTAGAGTTAAAATAAAGCAGCGTGTTTACCCTCGGTTGGAAGACATTTTTATTGGAAAGAGAAGACATTTGGAAATGACCTGGCGTCCCTGCCTTTGGGTATCGATACCAACAGTATCGATACGGTATTGGCAAATGCTAGAATAAAGAAATTCGCTATTAATCGGAGCAGAATGAAGTTATTCTCAGTGTTACTTTTCAAAAAAACTATTAATGGACGCATTTTTCGAGGTAAATATCGTTTGGTACAACGAGTAAACTCGAAATCGATTGAAATGCTTCAACAAGAGAATGCACAAACGGAACGGAATATGGTGTTGTTGCTGAAACCTTATTTGATCTTGGTTAGTAAGGCTTATAACAACTAAATCATATTAACTTTTCATTACTCATTTTACACCAATGGCTTTTGATTACTATACAACTCAAGGAGCAATCTTCTGGTCATGCGAAGGAACTGAGCAAAAAAAGTCTTACTATTATAAAATGGCGAGAACACCAATTGAAGATGGGAACACATACATCAATCACGGATCGCTTAGAGCATTTGAATTACACGAATAAATGGGATTGACATGAGTAAAAATATGCATATGGCAACTGGCTCTAGAATTAAATACGTGTTTTGAATAAATTGGCTAAAAAACGAGTTCGCCCCACCGCCAATAAATTATTGTCGCCCAAGTAGAAAGTCGAATTTTTCGACTAGTGACATTCAATTTTACTCTCATACTGTACATTATACTTGACGTCGGAAGTAGTGCGCTGTATAGCCAGAACACATACGAATCCGATTCGTTCTAACCAATTCGAGCTTTCGAACATCGTTGCTTTCGTACGAACGTGCCATTCTTGTTTACGTACGCATGCGTGTCCGTATTCTTTTTGCTCTCGTTCGCAAACGTCAGTCAAAAGTTGCGAATCGCCGGCGCCGGTAGTTTTTTCTCGTTTTTTTCTGTTTTTTGCAAGTTTTATTTGTTGAAAAATCGAATAAGTCGAAGAAAATTTGTTTTGTGAAGTGTGTGCAACATTTGTGGTAATCGATTTCCAAAAATTTTCCAGTTTTGGGAAGAGGAATACCGCCAGTCGAAAGTTGCGAATGGCTGTACGTGTCGCCGTCGCCGCGGGTTTTTCTCTCGTTTTGTGCAAGGTTTATTGGAAAAATCAAATAGACCGAAGGATTTCTAGTTTAGTGAGCAGCATTTTGAAGAAAGTCATTTGTGAAAATTGACTTTAAAAAATTTCCAGTTTTGCAAACGGAGCAGCAACGTTAGTCAAAAGTTGTGAATCGCTATACGTATCTCTTCACGAATCGCCGGCGCCGGTAGTTTTTTTTTGGTGTTTTATGTTAGCTTGCTAGAAAAATCGAAAAGGCCGAAGAAAAATTATTTAGTGAAGTGTTTAATAAAAAAAAACATTTTTAACAATCGATTTTTAAAAATTAATTTTGGTAACGGAACAGCAATAGCAGTCTAAAGTTGCGAATCGCTGTACAAATCGCCGTCGCCGCGGGTTGTTTTGGCTGTTTCGTGTGAAAAAAATCGGATAAGTTGGACAAAATGTTTTTTAGTGTTGAAAGTTAGTAAATATTTCGGCAATCGACTTTAAAAACCTCTAGTCTTTGGAACGGAGCACAGCAGGTAGAAAGTGATTGAGGTTTACCATTAGCTGAGCGGTAGGGAGATAAATTAGTAGCTGCCACCAAGTAAGCCACAATGAAAGTAGTTGAGGTTGCTGCAGTGGCCGTCAGAGAAGGAATAATTTTATTGCAACTTGTGAACCAACAAGCAGAGCTAGCTGCGTTTAATATATGAAATCGATCGGTAATCAATCTTAACGGAATAAAGATTTATCCTTCACGTAAACAGCAAAATTCGTTGCTAACGCTTATACATTTAACGCCAACGAATAAGAAAATATGTTGCATCACTGGTCGATGGATGGATTTATTAATGTTTACAAGGCAGGTCAAATAAGCAAAAAGACCGATTTCAGTGGTCAGGATACAGAGCCGTTGGTGAAACCGAATTATTAGGAACAAGGTAAGCTGAAAACAAAAAAACTATTTTTCTTTTAACTAAAACATTTACATTTTAGATTCAGCACCGGTTGGAATACCTCGTCGATCATACCAATATCGGTTTTTTATGGGGACCAGTGCCGAGACAGCTGATTACAGCGTATTGTGCCGCTCATTGTTACGATACTCTTCCGACTTGGTTCAATAATGGTGGCAACATGAACACTTATTCGACTTAGCAAACTAAGTACTTATCGTAGGCAGATTTTTGTTTTTTGAGTTATTTTCTAGCATTTTAGTACAAACTTTCAAAGCAATGTAGCCCATAAACCTTTTATTGTATAAAACAGTCTGAAAATGAAATGTGAAAAACAAATAGTGCATTGTAAAAACATATTTTTGAAGTAAAAAATAAATTCTAAGTTTTAATTAACGAAACAGAGTTGATATTTTATTAACTTTGAGTATTAAAAAAAGTTGGAAAAAAGTCCAGGATAGAGAAATGAAACGAAAAATTTTCCCTGGAGGTTAAGTTTCAGAGCATTTTTTCAATTTCCACAATTTTGATGAAAATTGCATTCCAATGCTGGTAAATAATTTCAGTAGTTATTCAGACCCTGAAAGCTTATGGTGATTGACTTCCTAAATGCACCCGTTTTCAAGGGGCTTTGAATTTAATTTGAAAAATAAAGCAAGAAAATAAACACTAAACAAATATTGGAATTGAAACAAAAAAAGCGAATTTCCTCCTAATAATTTGTATATATAGGGTATGGGACATATTTTAAGCAGTTTTAGGAGCCGTCTGTGTATTGAGATGAATTATTTGAAATGTGTTGGGTGCTATTCGAACATAAGAATATCAATTCGTTCTGTCTTTTTGTCTGTCAGCACTTGTTTTCAGATGGTAAAATTGAGTTAGCAAACTAACAATAACCAATTAAAGTTCATAATCGAGGGACACTATTCCATCACCCCAAACCTATTCTAAGCAGTTTGCATCTGTTTTGCAGGGGATTTTCTTCAACCGGCGTGATTTCACCGACAGTTTTACTCAGCGACACATTTATCCGACCGCAGCGCACGGCGTGCGGTAGCGGCGGGTGTCGGAACTAACTTAAACTAAATATTATTTTTGAAATTAATTAAATAAATGATATTTTTAATAGATTGCGTGTTAATTTATTGTTACGAAAGAAACATTATACCATTGAGAATACAAAACCACAGATAACTGATTCCCAAAAGGGGAATTTAACTAGAACCTGAACTATAAGATAACCAGATTCGAAAAGTTGAAAATTAAGTTACATTCCTTGAAACATGAGAAATACCCATCACCAAACCATGCCAGATAGTTAGCATGCATGCCAACCTACTTTTTGACAAAATCTCCCGATGGGTATATGGGTCTGACGGAAGTTATAGGGCAAAACGTGTGAATTTTGTCAACGACATTTCGGAAATGCTCAAGGTGATGTATGAAGCTTGGAAAATACCCATCACCAAACCATGCTAGATAGTTAGCATGCATGCCAACCTACTTTCTGACAAAATCTCCCGATGGGTATATGGGTCTGACGGAAGTTATAGGGCAAAACGTGTGAATTTTGTCAACGACATTTCGGAAATGCTCAAGGTGATATATGAAGCTTGGAAAATACCCATCACCAAACCATGCTAGTTAATTAGCATGCATGCTAACCTACTTTCTGAAAATCTCCCGATGGGTATATGGGTCTGACGGAAGTTATAGGGAAAAACGTGTGCATTTTGTCAACGACATTTCGGAAATGCTCAAGGTGATATATGAAGCATGGAAAATACCCATCACCAAACCATGCTAGATAGTTAGCATGCATGCTAATCTACTTTCTGACAAAATCTCCCGATGGGTATATGGGTCTGACGGAAGTTATAGGGCAAAACGTGTGCATTTTGTCAACAACATTTCGGAAATGCTCAAGGTGATGTATGAAGCTTGGAAAATACCCATCACCAAACCATGCTAGATAGTTAGCATGCATGCTAATCTACTTTCTGACAAAATCTCCCGATGGGTATATGGGTCTGACGGAAGTTATAGGGCAAAACGTGTGCATTTTGTCAACGACATTTCGGAAATGCTCCAGGTGATATATGAAGCTTGGAAAATACCCATCACCAAACCATGCCAGATAGTTAGCATGCATGCCAACCTACTTTCTGACAAAATCTCTCGATGGGTATATGGGTCTGACGGAAGTTATAGGACAAAACGTGTGCAATTTGTCAACGACATTTCGGAAATGCTCCAGGTGATATATGAAGTTTGGAAAATACCCATCACCAAACCATGCCAGATAGTTAGCATGCATGCCAACCTACTTTCTGACAAAATCTCCCGATGGGTATATGGGTCTGACGGAAGTTATAGGGCAAAACGTGTGCATTTTGTCAACGACATTTCGAAAATGCTCAAGGTGATATATAAAGCATGGAAAATAGCCATCACCAAACCATGCTAGATAGTTAGCATGCATGCCAACCTACTTTCTGACAAAATCTACTGATGGGTATATGGGTCTGACGGAAGTTATAGGGCAAAACGTGTGAATTTTGTCAACGACATTTCGGAAATGCTCAAGGTGATATATGAAGCTTGGAAAATACCCATCACCAAACCATGCTAGATAGTTAGCATGCATGCTAACCTACTTTCTGACAAAATCTCCCGATGGGTATATGGGTCTGACGGAAGTTATAGGGCAAAACGTGTGAATTTTGTCAACGACATTTCGGAAATGCTCAAGGTGATATATGAAGCTTGGAAAATACCCATCACCAAACCATGCTAGATAGTTAGCATGCATGCCAACCTACTTTCTGACAAAATCTCCCGATGGGTATATGGGTCTGACGGAAGTTATAGGGCAAAACGTGTGCATTTTGTCAACGACATTTCGGAAATGCTCCAGGTGATATATGAAGCTTGGAAAATACCCATCACCAAACCATGCTAGATAGTTAGCATGCATGTTAACCTACTTTCTGACAAAATCTCCCGATGGGTATATGGGTCTGACGGAAGTTATAGGGCAACACGTGTGCGTTTTGTCAACGACATTTCGGAAATGCTCCAGGTGATCTATGAAGCTTGGAAAATACCCATCACCAAACCATGCTAGATAGTTAGCATGCATGCTAATCTACTTTCTGACAAAATCTCCCGATGGGTATATGGGTCTGACGAAAGTTATAGGGCAAAACGTGTGCATTTTGTCAACGACATTTTGGAAATGCTCAAGGTGATATATGAAGCTTGGAAAATACCCATCACCAAACCATGCTAGATAGTTAGCATGCATGCTAATCTACTTTCTGACAATATCTCCCGATGGGTATATGGGTCTGACGGAAGTTATAGGACAAAACGTGTGCAATTTGTCAACGACATTTCGGAAATGCTCCAGATGATATATGAAGCTTGGAAAATACCCATCACCAAACCATGCCAGATAATTAGCATGCATGTTAACCTACTCTCTGACAAAATCTCCCGATGGGTCTGACGGAAGTTATAGGGCAAAACGTGTGAATTTTGTCATCGACATTTCGGAAATGCTCAAGGTGATATATGAAGCATGGAAAATACCCATCACCAAACCATGCTAGATAGTTAGCATGCATGCTAACCCACTTACTGACAAAATCTCCCGATGGATATATGGGTCTGACGGAAGTTATAGGGCAAAACGTGTGCATTTTGTCAACGACATTTCGGAAATGCTCAAGGTGATATATGAAGCTTGGAAAATACCCATCACCAAACCATGCTAGATAGTTAGCATGCATGTTAATCTACTTTCTGACAAAATCTCCCGATGGGTATATGGGTCTGACGGAAGTTATAGGGCAAAACGTGTGCATTTTATCAACGACATTTCGGAAATGCTCAAGGTGATATATGAAGCTTGGAAAACACCTAGCACCAAACCATGCTAGATAGTTAGCATGCATGCTAATCTACTTTCTGACAAAATCTCCCGATGGGTATATGGGTCTGACGGAAGTTATAGGGCAAAACGTGTGCATTTTGTCAACGACATTTCGGAAATGCTCAAGGTGATGTATGAAGCTTGGAAAATACCCATCACCAAACCATGCTAGATAGTTAGCATGCATGCTAATCTACTTTCTGACAAAATCTCCCGATGGGTATATGGGTCTGACGGAAGTTATAGGGCAAAACGTGTGCATTTTGTCAACGACATTTCGGAAATGCTCCAGGTGATATATGAAGCTTGGAAAATACCCATCACCAAACCATGCCAGATAGTTAGCATGCATGCCAACCTACTTTCTGACAAAATCTCCCGATGGGTATATGGGTCTGACGGAAGTTATAGGACAAAACGTGTGCAATTTGTCAACGACATTTCGGAAATGCTCCAGGTGATATATGAAGTTTGGAAAATACCCATCACCAAACCATGCCAGATAGTTAGCATGCATGCCAACCTACTTTCTGACAAAATCTTCCGATGGGTATATGGGTCTGACGGAAGTTATAGGGTAAAACGTGTGCATTTTGTCAACGACATTTCGAAAATGCTCAAGGTGATATATAAAGCATGGAAAATAGCCATCACCAAACCATGCTAGATAGTTAGCATGCATGCCAACCTACTTTCTGACAAAACCTACTGATGGGTATATGGGTCTGACGGAAGTTATAGGGCAAAACGTGTGAATTTTGTCAACGACATTTCGGAAATGCTCAAGGTGATATATGAAGCTTGGAAAATACCCATCACCAAACCATGCTAGATAGTTAGCATGCATGCTAACCTACTTTCTGACAAAATCTCCCGATGGGTATATGGGTCTGACGGAAGTTATAGAGCAAAACGTGTGAATTTTGTCAACGACATTTCGGAAATGCTCAAGGTGATATATGAAGCTTGGAAAATACCCATCACCAAACCATGCTAGATAGTTAGTAGCATGCCAACCTACTTTCTGACAAAATCTCCCGATGGGTATATGGGTCTGACGGAAGTTATAGGGCAAAACGTGTGCATTTTGTCATCGACATTTCGGAAATGCTCCAGGTGATATATGAAGCTTGGAAAATACCCATCACCAAACCATGCTAGATAGTTAGCATGCATGTTAACCTACTTTCTGACAAAATCTCCCGATGGGTATATGGGTCTGACGGAAGTTATAGGGCAAAACGTGTGCGTTTTGTCAACGACATTTCGGAAATGCTCCAGGTGATCTATGAAGCTTGGAAAATACCCATCACCAAACCATGCTAGATAGTTAGCATGCATGCTAATCTACTTTCTGACAAAATCTCCCGATGGGTATATGGGTCAGACGGAAGTTATAGGACAAAACGTGTGCAATTTGTCAACGACATTTCGGAATTGCTCCAGGTGATATATGAAGCTTGGAAAATACCCATCACCAAACCATGCCAGATAGTTAGCATGCATGCCAACCTACTTTCTGACAAAATCTCCCGATGGGTATATGGGTCTGACGGAAGTTATAGGGCAAAACGTGTGCATTTTGTCAACGACATTTCGGAAATGCTCAAGGTGATATATGAAGCATGAAAAATACCCATCACCAAACCATGCTAGATAGTTAGCATGCATGCTAATCTACTTTCTGACAAAATCTCCCGATGGGTATATGGGTCTGACGGAAGTTATAGGGCAAAACGTGTGCATTTTGTCAACGACATTTCGGAAATGCTCAAGGTGATATATGAAGCATGGAAAATACCCATCACCAAACCATGCTAGATAGTTAGCATGTATACTAATCTACTTTCTGACAAAATCTCCCGATGGGTATATGGGTCTGACGGAAGTTATAGGGCAAAACGTGTGCATTTTGTCAACGACATTTCAGAAATGCTCCAGGTGATATATGAAGCTTGGAAAATACCCATCACCAAACCATGCCAGATATTTAGCATGCATGCCAACCTACTTTCTGACAAAATCTTCCGATGGATATATGGGTCTGACGGAAGTTATAGGGCAAAACGTGTGCATTTTGTCAACGACATTTCGGAAATGCTCAAGGTGATATATGAAGCTTGGAAAATACCCATCACTAAACCATGCTAGATAGTTAGCATGCATGCTAATCTACTTTCTGACAAAATCTCCCGATGGGTATATGGGTCTGACGGAAGTTATAGGGCAAAACGTTTGCATTTTGTCAACGACATTTCAGAAATGCTTTAGGTGCTATATGAAGCTTGGAAAATACCCATCACCAAACCATGCCAGATAGTTAGCATGCATGCCAACCTACTTTCTGACAAAATCTCCCGATGGGTATATGGGTCTAACGGAAGTTATAGGGCAAAACGTGTGCATTTTGTCAACGACATTTTGGAAATGCTCAAGGTGGTATATGAAGCTTGGAAAATACCCATCACCAAACCATGCCAGATAGTTAGCATGCATGCCAACCTACTTTCTGACAAAATCTCTCGATGGGTATATGGGTCTGACGGAAGTTATAGGGCAAAACGTGTGCATTTTGTCAACGACATTTCGGAAATGCTCGAGGTGATATATGAAGCATGAAAAATACCCATCACCAAACCATGCTAGATAGTTAGCATGCATGCTTATCTACTTTCTGACAAAATCTCCCGATGGGTATATGGGTCTGACGGAAGTTATAGGGCAAGACGTTTGCGTTTTTTCAACGACATTTCGGAAATGCTCTTGGTGAAGTATGAAACATGAAAAATACCATGGGCGCAACTAAGGAAAATTTCAAGGGGGGGCTAGTTTTCATGTATGTCATTTTAAAAAAGAGAAAAAAAGAGTTTGTATATGCTTATTTAATAACGCTTAAAATAGTATCGTGAAAGCAGAAAAAAATCACTTAGGGATAGAATCTCCGAAGATGTACTGAATATCTTGAACACACCGTCAACGCCAAGCTCTTTCAGCAACACTGATTCGTTATTGAGGAGAGCCAGATTTGGTAAACGGCTGGGCAGTGTTTTTTAACAGTTCACCCGTACTAGTTTGAATAAAATAGAGCCCAGTGTGGTTCAGGGCATAATGCCGTATTCCTACCTCCACGTGGTACCGACTGGGATACGAGCAACCAAGGAAAAACCAGTGTACCGGTGGGAACTTGGTCGTATGCTGACAGGAAGGGGTAGTTGTTCTCCTTAGAGAGCAGCTTGTCTGCGCGTCTACCCGACAGGCTAGGGGCGGCTCAAACAGCGACTGATCCGGACCGGACGGTTGAACTATGAAATGCGGTGTCTCGCCAGCTACATCTATGGCGGCAGCTCCGTCGCGAGACATCGCAGCCCTAGTAAGGCAGCATACTAAAATCAACATACTACGGAGAATCAAGAATTCAAAACCCAGCCGACGAAATAAGGACGACGATTAGAAGCTCAGTACATGTAACAGTAGATCGCTTAACGACCCGGATCCCGGATCGTTGCGCTCCAGGAGCTTTGACGGAAAGGAGAGAAGGTACGGTGGATTTGTGGCCGCAAGGCACGATAGCTGCTCGCGTAGAGACATCAAGATCGTCGTTGGGGACATGAACGGAAGGAAAGACTTATATAAGCCGGTTATGGGCCCGCACAGCCTGCTATGCACCAACTTCGCAGCTTCCAGCGGATTAGCAGTCCAAAGTCCTTTCTTTCCTCGACCAACGTGAAGCAAAACAAATTGACCACGTTCTCAACGACGGCCCGTTCTTCTCAGACATTAGGAACGTACGCACCTATCACGGTGATGATCGGACATGACCACTTCGATACAAAAAACTACAAAACCCTGATATAACCGGTAGTCCTCTACGGAAGGCCTTTTGGTGTTTTCGAACAGAAGGTGCCTATCGGCGAACAGAAGGTGACTATCTACGGTGGAGCACAAGCGGACGACGGATAATGGCGACAGCGCATGAACCATGAGCTACAAGCGCTGCCTGGAGAGAACCCCATTGCACACCTGGCGAAAAACAGGTTGCGGTGGGCCGGTCACATCGTAAGAATGCCGGACGACAACCCTGTGAAATCACTTCTCTTCAGCAACCCTACCGGCACAAGAAATTAAAGGGCGCAGCGTGCATGATGGCTCGACCAGATCGAAAGAGACTTGCGAGTGATGAGACGTCTGGGGAACGGGTGAAACACAGCCCAAAACCAAGTAAAATGGCGACTTCTTCATACATCACGAGTTATTACAGCTCTCGTCTGACTGGTAAGGTGAGTAAGAGAGCAAGGGTTGAGAAGCGATTCTGGGTGCAGAACTAGTTCTTAGCCAATGAATGACGACATCTCAATTTGTGTTGATTTTGATGCTCTGATAAGTAATATGGAATGTAGATATATTGAATACAATCATTCTCTGGGAAATTCTAGGGGAGGCTAAACACTTTCTAGGCGGGGCTTCAGCCCCCCCGTAGTTGCGCCCATGAAAAATACCTATCTCAAAACTTTACTAGAAAGTTGGTAAACAGGTGTAACGAAAATTATAGATAACACAAATGATTGGCAGCTCCTAGTCTCAATGAAACTCTGGGTAAAAAAACAAACAATCTACATATGTTGTCAGATGCATCAGCTTCTGTAATGTGAAATAGGATTGTGGTTATTTTCCATACAATTTCAAGGCAGGGTTTGCTACTCTAGGCATGCGCTGGGGAAACAAACATTAGATCAAGGTTTCATGCGCGTGATGTTCATAAGTCAGAAGAAAATTGATTTGCGAAATATAAGGTGGTTGCGAACACGTTTCGATTCACCTTAAGAAAATTCTTTTCAGAAGTTTCATCACTAAAGCACTTACTAATTTTTCTTATCCCTTCCACCAGATAGCGTCAGCGTATATGAATGTTTTCAACCGCTGAAGCTTTTATTGCTGGACTCTTCTATTCTTTCCACCAGATAGCGTCTGTTTATATAAACGCTTTCGACTGAAACATGCAGCGAAAAAAAAATTAATCATAGATAGATGAGTCAGGGGCATAATAATCACACGAAATGAGTACCCATGCGTTTTACTAAACAAATGTATCATCTATTTCTCTTGCTTTCCTGCTAGAAGGTATAGAAACTCCACCGCTTGATTCGCAGATGACACTTTATGAAAAATTAAAAGGTCGGGCAAAATTAGTGACACCCTGGATAAAAGTTTTAAAAATATATATCGTTGGGAATGATTCGTGCAAAATCCGAAAACTGCGTAAATTCCGAAACCCGCGCAAAAACAACTCATTAAATTCAAAACTTACGTTAAATTTCAAGATTCGTGTGAAAACCTTGGAATTTCGAAATAAAAAACCGCATCAAAACATCATATAAAAAAAAAATCGTGAAAAGCGACTTCATTATACGTTAAAACTATCAGAGCTGCGATTGTTTTGTTCACAACATATTAGTAAGTATTCTCCTTAATTTCACCTTTACAGATATTATACATATGTGGTTTAATTAAGATCGATTTTTTTGCGGACTTTTTAAAACCCCAGAACCATTACCCGGTCCGACAGTCATTGTTAAGTAACTCCATGCTAGACTTTTTGACGTGAGACTACGTCTTTCTTCACTATACTAAGGTACCTTCTGGGAAAACTGGATTGAACATGTAACGTTTTTGGTTGGCGAATGGAAGATTTTAGATGCGAATAGCGCTCAAACAACTGTTCCGATTTCAATAGTTAATATACCGTTGGAAAGCTAAAACATACAAGATTTGTATAACATGATAATTTCAGTTACCATTTTCTTATTACTCCGTGAAAATTGCGGGAAAGTTTGAAGGTCGAATATCCACATACATTTTTCATACGATTGGTATATTTCCCTAACGCAGACTTCAAAAACATATACGAAATGATCTCACGCATTCAGTCATTGGCTAGGCATGCCAGCCCAATTGGCATCGCATTCATCACCCAACGTAAACGACGAATAAAGAAAGCAGAGATGCTTCCACATGATTGGTTCTTCCCCAATCACCCAAGTTCCCTACCCCACACTGAGTGACACTATAAAAGGACATTTCGTGTTGAGAGACGCTCATTCCCTGGTCGACCGTCAAAGCGAACAGTTCGGCTTCCCTTCGATCTGAGTTGGACCCCACCAGTGGTAATCTAATTCAGATATCGTTGTTGGAATACATCCCGAAACTGGACGTGATCGGCACTGGGGACCTTTGGAAGCCGTTGGAAGGGACCATTGGAAGACTTGAAAGCCGTTTGGATGCTGCCGATAGTAATTTGTGTAGGTCAGCGTTGCCAGGTAATTTTTTCAAAAATCTGGAAAAGGCAAAATAAAAATCTGGAAAAAATCTGGCAGTCATTTCGTGGGGTGAAAGGTTAATTTTTCGAATAAAAGTCTTGGGGTACGCAAAATTTGAGGTGACAAAATCGCAAAATTTCGCGCCAAAATGGAAGTGATGACCTTTTTGCGGAACAGAGAAAATAAAATCTGGATCATCCATGAAAAATCTGGATAGTTGGACATCAAAGCTGCTACCTGGATACATGTTCAAAAATCTGGATAATCCAGCTGAATCTGGATACCTGGCAACGCTGGTAGCTATAGTGTGTCGTATACCAAGTGTGTGTGTCTGAGTAGCGTTGGTGAGTGTATGTGTGTGTGAGAGTAGCGTTAGCGTGTGTATGTGTGTGTGTGAGTAGCGTTAGCGTGTGTATATGTGTGTGTGGGTGTGTGTGTGTGTGTATAAATGTGTGTGTGAATGTGTGTGTGTCTATGTATGTGTGTGTGAATGTGTGTGTCTATGTATGTGTGTGTGTGAATGTGTGTGTATGTGTGAATGTGGTGTGTCAATGTTTGTGTGTGTGAATGTGTGTTGTGAGTGACGTGTGTGTGAATGCGTGTGTGTGTGTGTGTGAATGTGTGTGTGAGTGACGTGTGTGTATGTGTGAGTGACGTGTGTGTATGTGTGAGTGGCGTGTGTGTGTGCGTGTATGTGTGTAAGTGGCGTGTGTTTGTAAGTGGTGTGTGTATGTGTGTGTGTAAGTAGCGTGGGTGTGTCTAAGGAGCGTGTGCTTGTGAGTAGTGTGTGTATATAGCGTGTGTGTATAACGTGTATGTGTGTGCAAAAATGCATTCATCCGAGGTAAATTTACTCATGACAGAATACTTTTATAGGCAACAAGTTAATTATTTTTCCTATTAGTTTGTATTCTATGGTTTATGAAAGCTGTATGTGTTTTTTGTGAAGTGTTCATGGATTGTTGTGTTTGGTATTTGTACGATTGGTGTGTGTTATATACTATGGCTATGGCAGAATTAAATCTTCACACTCACAATAGTCCCACGTCAAGCCTACGTTTGTGCACTCAAGCACATACGGGGCCGTTCATAAACCACGTGGTCATATTTTGATCACTTTTTATACCCCCCGTACCCCCCCCCCCCCCGTGGTCTTTTGGCCACCCTCCCCCCCCCTTTCGACTTTAACCACTTTTAATTTGTCAAGTGTCAAAAATTCGCCTTATTTTTTTACATTTTTATTATTAAACATCCAGTACATTCTATATTTCTAACATGCAAAAGCTTCATTTTTAACTTGGTGGCAACAATAAATTATAAGTCAGGAAAAAAGACCACGTGATCATTTCGTTAACCGCCCCACCCCCATGCCTGGTCTTACGTGGTCATTTGACGAACCCCCCCGTCCCTCTCTTTATGACCACGTGGTTTAGGAATGGCCCCTACCCTTTAACTTTTTACTTTAAAAGAGTTCTCGTCTTCCTAAAGTTTTCCTCTCAAGTGCTGAAAAACGGAATGGAAAACTGTCCTCAAGCCGGGGAAAACCCGGAAAATCGAATCTTGAAATTGAGTGGCCAACCTTATTATGTCAGGTGGAGGAGAAATTCACTTGCCAAACACCTGAGAGATCAACCTCAGGTAGTGTAAGGTTTGACGCACTAAAACCCCTTTAGGCTCCAGTCCATAAAACTCCCCGGAACGACCGTTAAGTATTGCTTCGGGGAGCAGCTTTTGTGCATGATCCATCCTTTTGACATCCTAGCTAACTATCTGGAGACTGGCACTTAGCTACCACCGGTGTGTTGGTGGTTGAAGATAAGTTGTAGCCGTGGGCATTAGAAGAAGATATGCTCAGCAGTCTCTTCCGTATCCGTGCACTCTGAACACATGGGGGACTCCTCATGTCCGAACCAGTGTAAATATTGCCTGAAGCAACTATGACCAGACAAAATCTTCGGTTTACTTCGCCACAGTGCCTCCCGACTCAAGCAGATACCTCCGAATAAGTCGATGCGTATCCCTGGTCTGCGTCTGAGATACTGGAACGTCGGATGTGAGACTCAACCACCGGAACCCAAGGACATGGATCATGGCAGGGAAAGAGTCCCTCGATGATACGCTCCAGCATCGCAGGTGATCGCTCTGCAGACACCGATTCGCCTTTGGTCTTGGCCATCATAATCCTGTAAGCGTCACTCCACGAATTCGTATTGGCATTCGCGCATAGCATATCGAAGCAAACCTTTCGCTCGCCTTTCTCACACTCGTTAGCTGATTTAGCCGATCTTGCAGTCCCGAATGCTGCACGGCATTCTACTTCAAGTTCCTCGGATCACGCGCGTTGCAACCACCGTCACTCACTGTACACTCACTCACTGCGGAGGTCCGATTTTACGTGAGTCCACCAGTAAACCGGTGGCTTTCCATTCCTAGGTTGGCTAGTCCTAGACGTGGTAGCATTACACACCCGCGATAATGTGGTAACTGATTGATCGGCGCTCGGGTGAAGCCTATTGCCCACCTCGCGCTCTCTTTTCGAAATACGATGTCTTCCACCCGCGGGCGGTCGGAGTGCTGGCTCTACCCATTGCTTGCAGCTTCGATGATCGAGTCTGCGCCATTTCTGCTGTTTGTACTCTTGGTCGCAACGTTGGCCAGATCTAAATTGAGCTTTGCCAAAGCTTCCAACAGGACCTGGCCTCTCTGGGCCGTAGGCCCGTCAGTTTCACGATTGCTTGATCGACCATCTGTGCGAACGTTTCGGTAGACCAACTTGGCGGAGCATAGCAACTGCAGTAGAATACTCCGTCCGCTTTGGCTATCACGTATCCCTCTCTGGTCGACACAATCTCATGAACCGGGGACCTGCCTGTCGTGCAAATGGCCGACTTGCCAGACTTGTCCGATACCCAGTTACCGTTTCCGGTTGGGATGCGGTAGGGGTCCGAGACTATGGCCACGTCCGACAACGACTCAGCAGCTGCTTGGTGTAGCAACTGCTGTGCCGCATAGCAGTGGTTCAGGTTTAACTCAGGTGCTCAAAGCACCTGAAGCAAACGTCAGGCTGTTGGAAGGTGCCCAGAGGGCAGACCGACCAACCCACCTTCAACGTGGTCTTCTTCAGGGCCTTGTTTCCCCTCCGCTAGTGGAAGCTTTATGGTAGCAACCTGGGTGCTGGCCGGGCCCCTGCGGAGACGAACTGCCTCCGCGGTCACTACCACTCCACAGTCTCACTCGAAGGCTTGTGCTATGTCGCACCCTTCGGTGATCTCGTCCAATATTCATACGTAGCAACAGAAGACATTGCTTCAAATCTTTCGAAATGTTGCTAAGTTCGTCCGTGAAATTGAGTATTTCATCAAGTTGTACGGACACAGCATCTACGGTCGGGAACTTGTTCGTGTGGCTTTCTACCGCAGAGAGTAGCATAGCCCCAGATATTTATTCCCGTTCCTTGGCGGTCTTAGGTGTTTCCACCTTGCCGCCAGTCTTAGCCGTTCCGGTTGGTGCTGGCTTAGGCGTGCCCGCCTTTGCCCCAACTCGGAACGCCCCTGTCGGTGTCGCAAAAGGTGTACCAACCTGTGCGCCGCCTTCACCGGCATCCGCCAGTCTCGGTGGAGACCGTGCGATGCCCCGCCTGGCAAACGGGTTTACTAACCCGTTCGCCCCTTCTGATAACTTCACTTCCTCGTCGATTTTAATGAAATTCATCCTGGTTAATAGGGTCACCTTTCCAGCCGCTATCCTTGGTCATGGTGGAGTGGTCGCCTATATGGTCCCATGGTGGCCTATGCCGGAGCAGTGAGGTCATGGCTAGTGAAGGTCGTCATAGCCCCTCATGAGCAACTATGACGCCTCCCGACCGGCGTAAGTCAGGAAAGGGCATCTGATCCCACTCCTGCCTGATTCCCATCAGGCAATGACCGCGGAACGTACTGGAAGGCCTGCCAGGTTTTACGGGACAGAGACCCCTGCAACCGTATGCCACCTCGCCGTTTCAAGCCGTTGTCACACGACTCGGTGCAGGGGTGTCAAGGGAGCTCGGTGCAGGTGCCAGCCCAACGTCGTGGCATAAAATCTTATTTCCTCTCAAAAACCGAAAACACAGCGACCAGTACACCATAATTGGAACCTTACTGGTATCAGCCCCAATAGGCGGGTTAGTGCATTTGGGTGATGGGAGCGGCACTACGCGCTCCGTCGAAGCTGGTCACGGGTGGCCGTGGCTGTTACGGGGAATCGACTGCCCAATGCCCGAAACCCCACCACTCCCTAGGCAAGCTCCCGCTGCCGGTCCGGGACTAATCGATGCTATATCACACCTATCGGTGGTCACACAGCGCGTGCATGGCCTCGACGGTCGCCAGGCGTCGACCCGTGGTGGCCTGCAGCTCGGCCAAAGCGTGGTTTCATCCATACTTGGGCCAATGTGGTCCAGAGTTCTAAGTACTAACAGGGACCGTGGCAAACTGGAATGTACCTACAGGCTCATGTGCCTGAAGGTTGCGAGTGCGTACCGTACAGTGTCATACGCAATCTGTGTGTTGTCCGGCATGATGCCTATCAGCATAGCCATTAATGATGACACAAGGGGCATACGAGGAACCAGAAGATTTCTCAATGTCCCGTCTCCAATTCCAATTCCAGTCCAATTCCACGAAGGGTAGATGTACGCACCGATTTATTCTGGAGGTATCCGGTTGGGTCGAAAGACACCATGGTGAAGTGAACTTCCACCTGACACTGATCCTGTCAGGTCATGGTTGCTTCTGGCAATATCTGAACAGGTTTGTACATGCTGGGTCCCTTATGTGTCCCGAGTGCCTGGATGTGGAAGAGACTGCTGAGCACGTCTTTTTCGCATGCTCAAGTTTTGTACATGCGAAGAGCGACATGATGGCAGTGAGCGGACCAGGTACTACTTCGGACAATCTAGTTCGTAGGATGTGCTGCGATCTGGATATCTGGAGCACGGTTGCTCCCCGACGTAATACATAACCGTCGTCCTGGGAAGATTAGGGCTGGAGACTAAAGGGGTTTTAGCGGTTCCGAAAAGGCCGAGTAGGTGTCTGGGGGAATGTAACTGCCCCAGCAGCACTCGCCTAGTTTCATCCCCACACCCTGAGTTCTCTTCTCGGGTGTCTTTTTGCAGATTTCCTCGCCACCTTTAAAAAAAACTTATACAGGTATTGTCTGGAGCAACCATGGCCCTAAAAAATATGTGTCAGGTGGAAGCAGGGATCGGGTGCTACTCATTTTTTTGCGTGCGAAGCACACGCCGTTGGGAGACTGCACAATAATTTCTAAAGAGACGAGTAAGAGCAGTTCGGATTGCACTGTACATTCGTTTCCAAAGAGACAAGTAAGTGCAGGTAGCATGTCACAACACACTTTATCCGTCTCTTTCTGGAGATGTCTCTTACTCAGGGATCGGGTGCTACTCATTTTTTTTACAAGTGAATGCACGATGTTGGGAGACTGCACATCAATTTCCAAAGAGACGAGTAAAAGCAGTTCGGATCCCTTTCGTGTCGTTCAGGAGACCTCACAGAATTTATCCCAGTATAGTGCAGAAAGACGTACCGTGACTGCGGGTAATTCCGCGCAGCACGTTTTCCCGCGTACTCAGCTTATAAAACTGCTTGCTACAGTAAATTTTACTAAAACATGCATAATCTCTGTACTATTATAGCAGACTATGCTATGCGCATGGTAAAGCACACAACCCAACTGTGTTTTAGTAAAATTTACTGTTGAAAAATAATTTTTTAAGATGAGTGCGCGGAAAACGTGCTGCGCAGAATTACCCGCAGTCACGGTAGTTTCTACCTCAGAAAATTTCTTGGGCTTTGTGTGCCTCTTTGTTGAGAGAGTTTTTGATCACAGCCAGTGATGCCACATATTCAGATTAATCTGTAGTTATACAGATTTTATTTTTCGACATTTTCACGCATAACGATTATCTGTGTTGTATGAGGATGCGGATCACACCTTTTCAATAAGTGAAAAATGAACCGTACAATGCATATTATTGTTTTGAAAGGTATGCTTCTATGTTGAACAACAGATTGAAGAAAATTGATCTTACAACACTAAATGAAGGCACAGCTTAATGCTTTTAAAGTTAACTAGCACCTAAACATAGAGAGGCGTCAAAGAACATCTTGTACAGTAGACTTTAAAATTTAATTTAGTTAACAACAAAATCCATGTGTATCACATATTTAAGAGAGGAAATTGTTCTTTTCTAGGTGCTTCGTATTCTCTATAATTCGACGTTTTAAAGATATCATTGATTACGGACTTTCTCGACTTTCCAACGAAACCAACAAAATTAAGCTAGCTTTACAATTCTGGTGCAGTAGTTAAATGTATTTAAAAATGTGAGTGGCAACCCTGATTATGCCTGTGCTATGTGAAAATTTTGCCCGTTTGCGGCTTCCTGCTGACTCGTAGGGGGAATAGGGGCATAATGGGCTCCTAATTCGGTTGCTGATTTAAGCATGGAAAACGACAAAAATTTAAGGGCTGTCTTCAGTGCAAAACTTGAATTAACTATTTATAATTAAAGGTACACTATTCACAAATTGAAAAGTTTATCGTATAATGGTGAAAAACACAAATTAGATTCATGCTTATAAAACTAGCAATCAGTCGATGTGTGGGGCACAATGAGCTTCCCACTGGGGCATAATGAGCACTCTTATATAACATATCTGTGTAGAAGTACAACTAATGGGCCAACGTTTGTCGCGAGATGCCATGATACTTGGCGGCTTGTTTCGTAAATGCCCCGTCGCGCCTTATGGTGGCCAATTCTGCCTGCAGTCCCTGTTTCTGACCGATTCGGCTTCAAAGATTTTCTAATATATGTTCGCACCATCACTGTAAACAAACACTGACTATGGAAACAGAACAAGTCTCACAAGTCTACTGAGATGAATTTCAGGTAAATTTATGTGACAACACACCTTGTCTTATTTCACCCCAACTATATGTGACCATTTCGCTCCTATCGAATTAGTTGAAGTTAATATGAGTTTTTAACACTAATTATAGCTTAAAATCAAAACGTCAATGATGATGCAATTTGGGGTACGACCCATACGTCATATTGATGTGTCTACATACTTGATTGAGCCACGACCGTAGAAGCTTATTTTGTAGTGCACAATAATAATAATTTTTCCAACATCCGGGAACCAAGTTGATGTTTTCAGTATATTTCCATGTTTTAAACAGACAAATCACTTCTGTTCTACATCAAGATATACTGTAGTAACTACGGAAAAGTTCCACATACCATATTGTATTAAAAAATGCGTAGTTTCGCATATAAGAGGGGTGCCCATTTCACCCCGTGTGCTTATTATGCCCCTCATCTCCCTACACAGATTTTAATGCAACATTCGTAGCAAGTTTCGAACGCTTTCATTGCACATAATTGCACAGAGACATCTCCGGAAAGAGACGGATAAAGAGTGCTGTGACATGCGAACTGCACTTACTTGTCTCTTTGGAAACGTACAGTGCAATCCGAACTGCTCTTACTCGTCTCTTTAGAAATTATTGTGCAGTCTCCCAACGGCGTGTGCTTTGCACGCAAAAAAATGGGTAGCACCCGATCTCTGGCTCTCAAGTATAAAATCTCTCTCTCCTTCGTCTCTTACTCCTTCCAAATATTGGAGACGTGCACAAAAATCTGCGAGACGCACGAAGATTTTTTGCACAGCTCTGAGTAGTTAGACGATCCCTGGGTGGAAGCTATCTTCCCCATAATACCTATCGATCCTATCGCGGGAATGAGTCGATGTGTCCATCTACCCTTGGTAGAATTGGACCATTCCCGCTACCAATGAAGATGACCTGTTCCCTGTACTCCTTGTGTCATGTTGGTGGAAGCGTCCTCAGAGATGCAGAGCCTCAAGGATGCATGCGACCCTCAGGCACATGAGGCGCTTTCTAGTTTAACGCGATAACTGGAAGTACCCAAGGCATTCAACCACACTAGCCCAACATACCTAAGTACAGACGTTGCCACACTATCAAAAAGCTTGCGCTTGCTGCCATATAGCGAAAAAACAATTTGACATCATGCGCGATTATGCCGCTATAGCCAAAGAAGCTCTACTACAGGCATAGTTGATGTGACTCTCAAACGTGAGCTTGTCTTCGACCATCACCCCCAAGAGCTTCAAGGATCGATTTGAGGCAATAGTGCATCCACCAGCACTAATCGAAGCCTCCTGTTCCGATTTACGGTTGTTCACTACGATGAACTCCGTCTTATGGTGCGCTAACTCCAGTTTCCAGGAGTGTATCCAATCTTCAGAAACGCGTATGGATAGCATGACCTTTAACTCGACCTCGTTGTTTGACTCGTCGTAGACTTCTAGAGTTATTTCGTCTGCAAATTCCACAATCATCACTCTCGGAGAGAACACAATTTTCAACACACCGTCATACATGACTCAAGGTGGAACCTTGCGGTACCCCTGCGATGATTGAGATCAGGCATCCCAATGGTACAGTCTTTTTTTACTGTCTTCTCAGAATATGTCCTCTGTTGCTGTTTCTTCGTGATACCTATCCGCGCTAGCAACAAAACAGATCATCACAAAAGTAAACGAAAAATGTACTTCGTGTGTCGATTCGATATTCTTAGGATGATGTCTTCGGAATAGCGAATGTAGAAGAGAGAAGAAGCTGTTTTTTATACAGCCGTTCGTGACAGCGCCTTTCGGTAACAGCCCAAATTCACCAGAGACATTTTCCCCCCTCTTTTATTTGCCTATGACAGATGTCATGTGACGGCTGTCGAAAAAGGCTGTAGGAAGAATAAACGTAGTTCGCAAAACACAGACTGCACGGCACCTAATCGACAACTTTCATGCAGAGAAAAGTAAATTCGGTGATAGAGCGGCTGTGTACTGAAGAATGTGTGTATCGCATACCGAATGTTATATACAACCATATATGCCATCGTCCTGGGAATAAGGTGAACGGCAAAAAAATCGTGTATGGGCAACTAGACGGCAACGTTATAGTCGCAAAACATTTTTTCTGTCGGCTGTCTTTATTTTGAAAATGCCACTATTGTCATAAAGGGACGCTCTCGAATGTCATCAAAAAACTGCCATCGCTTAGATATACTTATTTATTTCTGTAATTGAGAGAGTGGTCTCTTCACGCACACTGTGTATAACGACTTATTATATCTACAGCGACGCAAGCGATGAGACGCTTCGGTTGGTGGCCAAACCCCAAACGCGTATCACGGAAGAGCTCCCACCGGGCAGTATGTGCAGTTCATCGCGCTTTCTGAGATACGGGAACTCAATAGTAGAGGGTGATTCGACTTTGGTTCAGGGTGAGTTATACCTTTCCCAGTAGTTTAATTGGCTAAAACACCTTGCCGGAGACAACGGAGATTGCGGATTCGAGTCCCCTCTGAACGAGGGAAATTTTTTCTAAGCCTAAAATCATACCTTCTATTTCCGTTCATTTTCGCATTCACGTAAACTACATACATTGCCCGCTTTACTAAATAGTTCTTCAAGATATTTTCAAGTCCAGTCCGATTATTCCACTTTGTCAGCCAATAATTTATTCTCAGCCTTCCCATAAATCCTTCTCAACCCTGAAAAGTTAATCTTATTTTGACGTAAATTGATGCGTGAATTTAAATCATATATAAAAGGCAAGTTTTGTTAAAAATTCACTAATGAGTGATCATTACGGTGTTACCACATCGATACATAACATATCCCAGAACTCAGTTTTTTGAAAAACGAAAACGGATTTGCACTGTTTGAAATGTCACTAAAAGTGAGGAGTCAAATTGACGCACTTTCTTTTTAGGGCAAATGATATATCCCCTGAAAATGTTTTAAGCTCACTAATAGAGAAAGATATGTCGAACAAAATCATCAACAAGCTCCGGCAATAAAACGTAGTAGTCAACAATTATAAGGATCAAATCATTTGGTAACAGCAAAAAGCAAAGCCTTGGTGCTACATTCCGATCCGGAACTCGACCTTCTGTTTATTTCACACAGCTTTCGCAGCCAGTTGGTTTATGTGCTGGTTGAAAAAAATTGTGACAACTTTTTCTCATTTCGATAAGAAGTTGCAGACAAGATAAGCGTAGACAGACAGAATATTGGCTTATCAGCAGTTGTAAGTAGGGAGATAGATGGTAACATTATTTTTATTTAAACTCTAATATTTATTTAGGCCCAACCGCGAAGCATAACGGGGCCGAATATCTTTTGGAGTAGGGAAAAGCCAGCTTGAGTAGAGCCTGTATCCCGACTGCTCCTCCTCAAACAGGCATAAAAACCCTCTCATCTTTTCTCTTTCAAAAATACAATTTAAAAATACATGTCATTTAAGCCTACGACTAACATTAACATCAAAGTTTTTCTCTTTATGACTAAATACTAATCCTTACTACTATTCGTTGAGGGTGATGGTTCCTTATCTCTTTGAAATCAAAACTTATATCTAAGTTCGGTGGATCATGTCTCTCAAAAAGAAGCGATGATTCATGTTTCTATAAAAAAGATGAACGAAAGAAAGAAGAAAAAAAAACAGAATTAGTGTGAAACTTTTTAAGATTGTTGTGTTGGGAGAAATTAGGAGAGAAAGCATAGAGATAATCAAATTCGATACTTGATATCTCTTAAAAAGTCGTAAATGGGTATTACAAGCGTGGGGTTGCGGCTAGCAAGCACATCCCGTACTTGCATTGTAAACGTCACTTTCTGTTTCCGGAGAGAATCTATAAGCTTGGCCCTTGCTCTGTGGTACTTAGGGCATACGAAGACTATGTGGTCAATATCTTCGTACCCTCCACATTCGCACAGATTACTATCGACTAAGTTTATTCGATAGAGGTGTGCGTTTGCAACATAGTGATTGGACATTAGGCGCGAAATAACTCGAATGAAATCACGAGTTGAATCTAACCCTTTGAACCAAGCTTTTGTAGACACTTTGGGCGAGATCGAGTGCATCCATCGCCCAAGGTCGTCTATATCCCACTTTTCCTGCCAGTTTTCCAGAGCCAGTTGTCGGGGCAGATGAAAATACTCGGTATAGGTGATCGGTCTATCAAATATCTCTCCTTCTATGGCACCCCTTTTTGCTAATAAATCAGCTTCTTCATTGCCTGGGATTGAGCAATGAGAGGGGACCCACACTAAGCAGATAATGAAAGACCGATCAACCAGCACTTCTAATATCCGTCTAATTTCCGGAAGGAAATAGGACGGGTGCTTGACCGGTTTAATCGATCGGAGAGCTTCGATAGAACTGAGGCTGTCCGAGAAGATGAAGTAATTGTCTGGTGTCTTGAGCTCGATAATTCGCAGCGAATTGTGTATGGCAGCTAATTCAGCTACGTATATGGAGCAGGGCTGTGCCAGTTTGCGAGATATGCGATGATCTGTGTTGAAAACGCCATATCCGGATTGTCCATCCATCACAGATTCGTCCGTGAAAAAGGAATTCCCATTTGGGAGGTGGCCAAATTTTGCCGAAAATATTGATGGCACAACTGTTGGTTTGAGGTGATCGGGAATTCCATGGATTTCTTGTTTCATCGTCAAATCAAATACAACAGAAGAATTGTTGAGCGATGTTGAAATCTCATGGGATGGAGCAACAACCGAAGGGTTTATCTCCATGGACATGAACCGCTGGTATACTGACATACAGGGTTTCTGAACAACTTCCAAACATTTCTCATAGTTCGCAATAAGCGTTGAATTTGCTATTTCCGATCTTATGAGGAAACGAAAAGTCAACTCAAACAGCCTCTCTTTGAGTGGTAGTATTCCAGCTATGACCTCTAGGGACATGGTATGTGTCGACTGCATGCAGCCTAGAGCGATACGCAAACAACGGTATTGTATCCTCTCGAGTTTCAGCATGTGTGAAGCTGCGACACCTCTGAAGCATATGCTGCCGTATTCTATTACGGGCAGAATCGTGGTTTGATAGAGTCGTATCAAATCCTCTGGATGGGCTCCCCATGATGTTCCTGTTACCATTCGAAGGAAATTGATCCTTGGTTGGCATCTTTGCTTCAGGTAATTGACATGTTTTTCCCATGTGCACTTAGAGTCATACCATACTCCGAGATATTTGAAGCTAGGTGACTGAGTGATGGGTCTTCCGGACAGAACTAGCTCAAAACGAGGTGGTGGTCGCTTTTTTGAAAAGACTACCATCTCCGTTTTTTCAAGCGAGAACTCGATTCCAAGACAACTGGCCCAAACGGTCAGATTGTCGAGCGTGTTTTGCAGGCTGTTCTTCATGTCTGCGGCTAGAGACGCCGCGACTGAAACTACACAGTCGTCAGCTAACTGGCGCATCGTGCAGCCGTCCGTCAAGCATGTGTCGATGTCACTGATGTAGAAGTTGTACAACAGCGGACTCAGACAAGAGCCTTGGGGGAGACCCATGTAGCTTGTTCGTGTTATTGTTGAAGAACCGTGGTTGAAAATTAAATGCTTTTCAGACAGCAGGTTGATCAAAAAATTTGTCAATATAGGGGAGAATCCTCTTTGATGCAGTTTCTCGGAGAGAATTTCGATTGAAACTGAATCAAATGCGCCTGTGATATCCAGGAAAACCGAGGTCATTTGTTGTTTGCTACCAATAGCCATTTCCGCTTCTGTGGCTAGCAATGCCAGGCAATCGTTAGGGCCCTTGCCCCTACGAAAGCCGAACTGGGTCTCTGATAGTTGGTTAGTTGACTCTGCCCAGTTGTCAAGTCTACGAAGGATCATTTTTTCAAGCAATTTGCGTATGCATGAGAGCATCGCAATCGGCCTATACGAGCGGTGATCTGCGGCAGGTTTATCTGGCTTTTTGATTGCGATAATCTTAACCTGTCTCCAAGCTTTCGGGATCATATTGTTCCTGATAAGCTTATTAAACAGTTTAAGAAATCGTATCTTGGCCGAGTCCGGCAGGTTTTTCATCAAATTAAATTTGATCCTGTCCGGTCCTGGAGCCTTGTTCTTGCAAGACGCGAGGGCAATTGAAAACTCCAACATGGTAAATTCTGGTTCTTCAAAAGCCGTTGTATCGCTGAATTTTTGCTGTGATGGGACAACGTCTGGGCATACCTTTTTTGCGAAGTCATAGATCCAACGTTCAGAGTATTCATTTGCCTCATTACTGTCGGACCTATTGCGCATTTTTCGAGCCGTATTCCAGAGATAGCTTATAGAAGCATCTCTGGGTAACGTGCTTATGAAACTTTGCCAGTATGATCTTTTTTTCAGTTTGTGCAGCTTAGACTGTTTTATTTCCAGCTCCCTAAACTGATCATAAAGCTCAATTGAACCACCATCCCTGAATGCTATGTATGATGCTTTTAGAGCTTTTTTCATCTCGGTGCATTCTTTGTCCCACCATTGCTTGTTGGGACGAATTTTCAACTTGTTCTCAGGGGCAGGTCTCTTCTGAGATTGCAACGCGCTATCTAGCACTAATGTTGCAAGGAAGTTGTATTCGTCGGATGGAGAAAGCTCATACGTTGTTTCGAGACCCTGGGATATTGTGTACGAGAATTTTTCCCAATCAATATTCCGGGTAAGATCATACTCTACTTCGACTGTGGTAGCAGAATGGAGCCTGCTCATAATCGAAATACTGATTGGCAAATGGTCGCTACCGTGGGGATCATGAATAATCCCCCATTTGCAGTCCAAAGCCATTGAGGAGGAACACATCGACAAGTCTAATGTGCTCTCTCGTATTGGAGGCCTTGCAATTCTCGTAGCTAACCCAGGTATGTTCAATAAGGTCATATCGAAGTCATCGAGAAAGCTTTCAATAAGAACAGCGCGGCTATCATCCCTGGATGCGCCCCACGCCGTACCATGAGAATTGAAATCTCCCAGGATGAGGCGTGGAGTCGGAAGAAGTTCCGTTATTTGCGACAGCTGCAACCGGTTAATAACCGCTCTAGGCGGAATGTAGACTGATGCGACAGTGAGGCCCTCCCCAGCAATTGTTATATGGCAAGCAACAATTTCTATTGCATCAATTGCTGGGAGAGGAATACGGAAGAATGGGTAGCCTTTTTTGATACCAAGGAGCACTCCGCCATAAGAGTTTCCTCGGTCTAAACGGATTGTATTGAAGTCTTGAACGGCTAGCGTCGTATCAGTTGACAACCATGTTTCAGATAGCGCGAAAATATCGCATTTGCTATCGTGAAGTAGGAGTTTAAATTTATCTAATTTGGGGATCAAACTTCTACAGTTCCATTGTATGATCCTTGTTGTCGATTCGTCACTTCGGCTGTCTGAATTAGACATCGAAGGATACGAACGCGAGGAGGGGCCATTTGGTGCTTAGTTGCTTACCCAACATGCAAATTGTTGGAAGCCAAGCCGAAATCATACTCTTGAGGGAATCAGATAGACCAAAAGTGGTAAATATCCATATAACGATCATTTTGAATGAGATACGTCCATCAGTGGTCGGTATTTCTGATTCCGATGACTGTGTTTTGGCGGAAGCAGATTGTTTTCCTGGTACTTTGGGAAACTCTTTATCGAAATTGTTAGCCTCAGCATTAAGTTTGAATCCTGGAGGTGACGATTTTGCGTTGTTTTGCTTAGGAGGGGTTCCTCTTGGAGTGTCTGTAAGCGTCTTTTTCTGCTCCTTTCTAGGAAGTTTAGGAGAGGACGCGTTGGGCCGTTTTCGCACTGCTCCGCTTGACGGAAGCGGTTGATATGTCTCTTCATCATCATTGGATTCGTCATTTTCCAAGCTGGAGTATGGATTTTCCTGTTGCTGTAAGGCAGTCTTTAGCATCTGTGCAAATGACTGCTTACAGCGTTGCTTGGTCGCTTTTTTCAACGCTTCTGAGCGTGATTTATATGTTGGGCACGCTTCTGTTTTATGTGGTTCACCTCCACATAAACAGAATTTTACGTCCCGTTCGCTACAAGTGTGGTTAATCTCGGAGATTTCACCACACTTGGAGCACTTAGATTTCTTATTGCAGTGGGTTTTCGTGTGCCCTAACTGCAAACAGTTCGTACACGTCATGACTTTCGGAAAAAAAAGTCTTACGGGTAGTCGAAGCTTGTGGAGCTCGACAAAATCCGGGAGTACTTTTCCCTCAAAAGTGACTCTAAACGAGTCATTTGGGGAATATTTGCCCGTATTATCCTTGGAATACATTCTCCTGCATTCAAGGATCTTTATTTCAGGAAGGGATGGATTTTTAAAACATCCAACACCTTTCATGACATCTTCTTCAGTGAGGTCAGCCTCGGTAATAACCCCTTCTATTTCAACAACGCGTGCCGGTATATAAACGCGGTACTCGATGTTGAAATTTGGATCCTGGACGACAGCATTTGCTTGTCGAGGATCGGAAAAAGTTGCCTTCAGCTTGTCCGTTTTGACTTTAAAAATCTCAGTCAAGCTGGTGTAATCTTTCTTCAGAGTTTTGCATATCTGCATAACTCTGAGAGGTTTATTTTTGGGTCGGAAAAACACGACCCAACGAGACCGGGTTGGTTCACCTGGTACTTTTTGACCCGTATTGGCACATCATCAGTGGATGGGACAATCGGGGCAGTTTTACGGGGCCTTTTACGCTTTTTTACTACGTCAAAGAAAGCGTTGTTGTCATTTATGGGAATCTCGGCAAAGTCCATGCCGGACTCTTCAGCCTCTGAGGAGGATGAAAGGTCCGGTGGGGTAGCCAGACCCCCAACCGCCATTCAACGGCTGCGCAATGTATCAAATATAAGAATATGTAATATACTAATGCTAACAAGGTAAAAAAAAAGTGAATATATGTATGTATAAAAAGAATGAAAGATGGATCAGTTATGTATATACACAAGTGGGAGAGAGAATAAATAAAAAGTGTCACTTATCTTTGTATGTAGTTGTAATCAGCACTAGCGGTTCGAGTTGCATCGACTGCAAAACGGCGCCGCCGATTTTTTCCTCTGTCAGCGTACGCGCCAAAAACTAGCACGACACCTTCCAGCACAGTTGCGATGTTGCACCGTCTGAGAAACGGCGTCACCGCCTCCTTTACCTCGCCCGAGCTTCGATCGAATCGCCTTGTTCTTCTGGGAGAAGAAGCAAACCAAAAAACAAGCGCCGCACCTTCCAGCACACGCGCCAAAAGCAAGCACTTCACCACTACCACACACTGTTCTTCACCAGCGAGCGCTAGAAAAAACGGTAAATTAATTTAAGCGAACTGCGGAGCGCACAAGAAAATGAACTTTCCTCTTCGGCTGCCGAATAAGCAATGAGATGGTAACATTGATAATTTTGTAAAACGCATAGGTACTCTTTTCGTGTGACTATTATGCCCCTTATTCCTCTATTTCTGATCATTTTTTTTTCACCGCATGTATCAGTCGAAAGCTCTAATATAAACAGGCGCTCTCTGGTGGAAAGAATAAGAGATTCCAGCGATAAAAGCTTTAGTGATAGAACTTTTTGTATCGAAGATTGCTGATTGATCTCCTATTCTGGCTGATATCGTTATGAAAAACTTGTTAACCAAAGCGATAACACAAGCCCATGTTCCAGTGCAGTTCATACGAAAGTATGTAGACGACCTTTTTCTCGTCCTGCACAAAGATCAGGTAGACCATACTCTTGCCATATTCAATGAACAAAACCCCAACATTAAGTTCACGTGTGAAACGGAGGATCGAGGAAGGTTACCGTTCTTAGATCTGCTTGTAGTAAGGCACGACGACGGCAGCATAAAAAACCGATTGGTATGCTAAACCAATATCATCAGGTAGAATACTAAACTACCACTCCTTCCACTCTACCGACCAAAAGCTGGCTGTAGTACGTAATTTCATTGACCGTGTCCGTGGGCTAAGTACCATCAAAACTGACGAAGAGAAGAACCAGGTCATCTACAGTCAGCTCCGTAAAAATGACTATCCGCATAAACTAACTAGCAGACTGCTGATACAGCCAGCTAGGGATGACAGAGTAGAAAAACCATCCAGCTTCAAATCTATTCCGTTCATCCATGGCCTCTCTACCACCATCAAAAAGTTTCTCCAAAACAGCGATCAACTACGAGCATCTCTTTCAGTAACCAAAACACTGTGGGGCACTTATATCACACAGCTAAAGACCCTGTACCGTACAAAAACAAAAGTAACGTTGTATATCAGATTGCTTGCCGAGACTGCCACGGCAAGTACATTGGTATGACGTCGAACAAACTTCGTTGTCGTATGTACGGACACCAGTCACATGTAAATACACTGGACAAACTGCTGTCCAATGGCCACCAAAACGAAGATCATGAAATCCAACAACTCCGGGGAAAGACAGCAATGATCGATCACTGCATCCAGTACAACCACCGCTTCGACCTTAACACGCCAGCCATCCTCGACAGTGCCTACAAATCACAAGCTCTGCAAGTGTTGGAGATGTGCCACATCGCAACTACAACCAACACGGTCAACCATCGGACTGACACCGACAACCTAAGCTGTGCGTACGCAAATCTCTTACTCTCGATTAAAGATCGAAGAGAGATGAGGAATGCGTCGTAAAAAAAAAAAAGAGTAGAACCGAACACACAACTTTAAATAACACCCCCCCAACACAAACACAAACACAACCCCCCATCGTACACCATCTTTTTGCGGGAAACAGTTGAACCCAAATAGCAGCCGCTAATTAGCAAAATAAAACAATTGTATTAAAGTGTTAGAGTAAATTTAAAAAAGTGAGAATAGAGCTAGAATAGATGTTTCAGACGCAGTGCAATTCCCCCCTTTCGAACCTGACTTCCACACGTAGGATATTTTCTGTAACTGTACAAGCTGATTAGTGTCGAGTGAGTTCTTTCTGTTTTGTTGTTAGCTAAATGTAATTTATGTACAATTTTTTATGTTTTTTTATGTAATGGAATAAAATTTTTTTTTAATAGGCCCTGATGAAGATCCCAACCAACCGGATCGAAACGTTGGCGATGACCCCATAGAGATCAGCGCTGTTTTTATTGAGACTGCTAAGCCGAAACAAAATCAAATTTAGTGTCACAGTCGAATCCCCGCATAAAATTTGCCCTATAAGTTCCGTCAGACTCATATACCCATCGGGAAATTTTGTCAGAAAGTAGATTAGCATGCGTGCTAACTATCTAGCATGGTTTGGTGATGGGTATTTTTCATGCTTCATATATCACCTCGAGCATTTCCGAAATGTCGTTGACAAAATGCACACGTTTTGCCCTATAACTTCCGTCAGATCCATATACCCATCGGGAGATTTTGTCAGAAAGTAGATTAGCATGCATGCTAACTATCTAGCATGGTTTGGTGATGGGTATTTTTCATGCTTCATATAACACCTCGAGCATTTCCGAAATGTCGTTGACAAAATGCACACGTTTTGCCCTATAACTTCCGTCAGACTCATATACCCATCAGGAGATTTTGTCAGAAAGTAGATTGGCATGCATGCTAACTATCTAGCATGGTTTGGTGATGGGTATTTTTCATGCTTCATATATCACCTCGAGCATTTCCGAAATGTCGTTGACAAAATGCACACGTTTTGCCCTATAACTTCCGTCAGATCCATATACCCATCGGGAGATTTTGTCAGAAAGTAGATTAGCATGCATGCTAACTATCTAGCATGGTTTGGTGATGGGTATTTTTCATGCTTCATATATCACCTCGAGCATTTCCGAAAAGTCGTTGACAAAATGCACACGTTTTGCCCTATAACTTCCGTCAGATCCATATACCCATCGGGAGATTTTGTCAGAAAGTAGATGAGCATGCATGCTAACTATCTAGCATGGTTTGGTGATGGGTATTTTTCATGCTTCATATATCACCTCGAGCATTTCCGAAATGTCGTTGACAAAATGCACACGTTTTGCCCTATAACTTCTGTCAGACCCATATACCCATCGGGAGATTTTGTCAGAAAGTAGATTAGCATGCATGCTAACTATCTAGCATGGTTTGGTGATGGGTATTTTCCATGCTTAGTATATCACCTCGAGCATTTCCGAAAAGTCGTTGACAAAATGCACACGTCTTGCCCTATAACTTCCGTCAGACCCATATACCCATCGGGAGATTTTGTCAGAAAGTAGATTAGCATGCATGCTAACTATCTAGCATGGTTTGATGATGGGTATTTTTCATGCTTCATATATCACCTCGAGCATTTCCGAAATGTCGTTGACAAAATGCACACGTTTTGCCCTATAACTTCCGTCAGACCCATATATCCATCGGGAGATTTTGTCAGAAAGTAGATTAGCATGCATGCTAACTATCTAGCATGGTTTGGTGATGGGTATTTTTCATGCTTCATATATCACCTCGAGCATTTCCGAAATGTCGTTGACCAAATGCACACGTTTTGCCCTATAACTTCCGTCAGACCCATATACCCATCGGGAGATTTTGTCAGAAAGTAGATTAGCATGCATGCTAACTATCTAGCATGGTTTAGTGATGGGTATATTTAATGTTTCTAGGAATGTAACTCAATTTTCAACTTTTCGGACCTGGTCACCATATAGTTCAGGTTCTCGTTTCATTCCACTTTAGGGAGTTAGTTATGTGTAGTTTTGTATTCTTAAAGGTATAATGTTTCTTTTGTAATAATAAATTAACACGCAATTTATTCTTCTTCTTATTCTTCTTTCTGTTTGCACCCATAGTGCATAATTTCGGGCTAGCTACCAAGACTATATGCCCTGCTGATTTTTTTGACGGTCATCTGACCACAGCTGAGGAGCTGAAGTTTCTTACAGATCCAGAGCTGCTTCTTTGACGAATTTCGCAATTTCTTTTATCATGTTTACGTTTTTCATTTGAAAAATTTCTATAAGTGTGTTGTTTTTGCCGAAAGAATACTTTGAGCGTATTCTACTATAAATATCACAATGTAATATTTGATGTTCTGCTGTCTCTATTGTGTCACATTTCTCACATTTCGGGTTGTCTGTTAGCTTCATTTTATGTTTCCAATACTTGGAGAAGTCGTGTCCGGCCATCAAACGGTTTAAAAGGCGAACTTGTTGACCTGTCAGTTTGAGACTAGTAAACCATGGTTTTGAACTAAAATGTTGCTGAATTTGAAAGAATGTTTGTCCTTTATCTCGTGAATAATCCTTGTACCATTCATCCGTTTCCAAAGTTTTTCTGTTCTTCAAAATCCAGAATGCGTCCTTGTATGATATCCTGTTGTCTATTATTGGTTGACCATGCGTTGTTCCTTTTTTGGCTAGATAGTCTGCTATTTCGTTGCCTTTTATACCTATATGGCTTGGTATCCATTGCAGTGATACTTTCCATCTTGCTGCCGATGCTAATATTTCATTTAGTATTTTTTCGCGATCAGCTTGTTCTCTTGCTAGCTCCAAAATTTCGCAAGCTGACCGGGAGTCCGTATATATAACTGTATTCACTAAGTTTTCCGTCGCAATAACGTCCATGGCCACTCTGATCGCCATTAGTTCTGCTCCAGTGATACTCACTTCGTTTGCCAGTTGATATGTCGCTCTTATGCTAGTTCCTTCCACGTAAATACCAATTCCGCATGAGTGGTTATCTTTCGAGGCGTCAGTGAAGATTTTTCTACGTCCTTTATAGGTCCCATTGAAAGCAAATAATACCAGTTGTTTAAACCGCTGTGGGTTTGTGTTTTCTTTTGATGTCAAAAGTCCTTTGAGTGTGGGACGGATTTCCAATCCGTGGTATTTTGGACAGTTTTTTTCAATTTGCATGATGGAGTCAAATAGCTGAAAATGTTGCATGTAAACTTTTTCCATGTAACTAATCTTGTTTGCATCTGAGCAATTTTTGATTGTCGTTTTAATAAGTTGCTCTCCAACAGCTGTTTTATATGCGATGTTTCGTGCTATTTCTTTACCCGTAATATACTCGTGCCTGATTTTTAGCGGTTCCAGTCCAGATACAGCGAGAAGCGTATTTAATGGGGTACTTTTTGTGCACCCAGTTGCCTTTCGAAGGCTTTGATTATTGATGACTGTTAATGAATTCAGATTAACTTTGGCTGCATTGTTGTATACCGTAGATCCATACTCCATGGTACTTCGGATCAACGCTTTGTGAATATTCAACATTGTTTCGGGGTGTCCGCCATTTTTAATTCCACTGATAACTTTTACCATATTGAGTCTTTCATTGACCTTCTCTTTAAGCTCTTTTATGTGCTTCCCAAATGTTACAGATCTGTCTATCGTCACTCCCAAGTATTTATGGGACCTAACGGTCTCTACTGTTGATCCGTCAATGTGGTAGTCTAGAGATTTTTCGCCTCCATGAAATAAAATGCTTTTTGTTTTTCCTGGGTTGATTGTTAGATTAAGGTCCGTTGCTGTTTCCACGAATAGGTCCAGATATGTTTGTCCAACTGATTTCAGCAATTCATCCGTCTTCGCTGTGACAATAATGCCGAAGTCATCCGCGAATTGCACCAGCTCAACTCCATCGACTTGAATTTTGTGCATTTTGGCAGTGTACACGTTAAAAAGTGTGGCAGACAAAACATCCCCCTGAGGCAGCCCTTCACTGACTGTTCGTGTCAAGGTTTTGTTGTTTATTTGAAAAACTATTTCTCTATTGTTAAGAAAGTTTATAATCCAATGTATTAGTTCAGATGGTATCCGATTTTCTAGCATAACCTTTTCTAGTGCATCGACCTTCACCTTGCAGAACGCATTGCTCAGGTCTACAAATATTATACACGTTAGGTTGCCTTCTCTTTTGTTGGCCTTTATTTTGTTGACAACATACGACACACATGTATTCGTGGATAGCCCCTTACAAAATCCAAAAGATTTCGAGGGAAGTACATTGTTCATTTCTATCACTCTTTGTAGTTTTTCTAAGACTGCTGTATTCACAACTTTAATACAAGTTGGAACCAGCGAGATTGGTCGTTTTCCTTCTAGTTTCTCCTGGTCCTTTCCTGCTTTCGGTATAGCCACTATTTTTATTCTTTTCAGATTTTCGTCAGGGTATCCCCTACGCCACTGCTTGTTGAAATCCATTAGTAGTTTCTTCACGACATCTGGTGGTAATTGTCTTAGCATTCCATAAGTCAGTCTATCATCACCCGGTGCGGAATTCGCATTTTTGGCCAAAACGATTCTATTCCAGTTTTGTTCATCTAAAATGTCGTAACTAGCCTGATATCCGCCAGCGTTAATTTCTTCCACTCTGCTCGTTTGGCCAAAGTGCAGGTCCAAAAATTGTTCTGCCAATTCCTCGTCATCTAAAAGTGGACTGTTTTCCTTCCTATATGTCTTCTTCCCCGTAAGTCTGCCTATTTTTATCCACAGTTCTTTTGAGCCAGTCCAAGGACCAATTTGTTCAACGAACTCTTTCCATTTTTTTTCTTTTTCTTCCTTCTTTTTTCTTCTGAACACTGCTGATGCTCTCTTTAACTTGATCAAATTTTCTATGCTGCCTATTTTGTTGAATTCTCTTCTAGCTTGTGTTTTTGTTTTCCAGGCCTCTTCCACTTCTGATGTCCACCAGTATTTGGGTGTATATTTGTTTCGTTGTTTACTTTCCTTGAATATTCGTTTCACCTTTCCTGTGAGGTCTTTCCAGGATTGTATCTCGCTGGAATCTAGTGATGCCAGCTGTTTATTAATTTTTGCTCTATTGTAAATCCACTTATCCTGTGTTCTCGTCTCTTTAGTTCTCATGACTACCTGTATCGCCATGTGGTGGCTGCCTATTCCAAAATCTCGAACTGTCCAGTCCAGTTCTCCAAATAGATTCGCTGAACACATTGAGACATCTATGGCAGTACTTTTTTGGTTTAGTTGAATGGGTATAAATGTGCTTTGTCCGTTATTCAGAATTAGCCAATTATATAGAGTAATCAGCTCCATTAGAATGCAGCCTTTCTTATCACTCTTTTCGTTGCCCCATGTAACATGGTGTGCGTTCCAGTCGCCTCCAATTATTACATTTTTGTATCTTTTCATTGCTTCGAATATTTTTGTTACATCTTCTTCGAAAACTTCATTTTTTATTTGAGTAGTTATATACACTGATGCCACAACGATGTCTTTACTCGGAATAACAACTGCCACCGCTTGAGTGTCTTCCGATAGGTTTTCGATTTCAATTTTCTTGTAATTGAAACTATTTCTTAGGTAGATGGCTGATCCACCGTAATTATCTTCCCTCGATTGTAAAACTTTATGGAATCCCGATATTCTGTAGCGAGAGCTGTTCTCGTACGGTTCCTGAGTCCATGTTTCTGATATCAATGCAATTGTATATTCTTCTCCAATCAACACTCTCTGTAACTCTTCTTTGTGTTTATTCAGACTTTGTATATTACATTGTATTATTTTAATTTTTTCCTCCATTGCAATTTGTTATTTTCTTCTTCTTCTTTCTAGTTGAATGTTTCTATGCGATTGTTTGGTTTAATTGAAAATACTTTTGCACTGCTTGCTTTATTTTTTCTTTCATTTCCGCACTAATACTTTCTTCATTAATAAGCTCCGAGAGAAGCTCATAGCCTTATGTTGATATTTATGCGTAACACTTAATTCTATTTGTTGGTTCTTTTCCTGCATCATTCTCTTCCACTTTTCTACCTCCTGTACTTTGTGTGTGTTCTGTAATCCAACGCCATCTGTTTGGTGATTCCAGTTCAACTGATTCTCATTTTTTGGCATTGATGGTCCTGGTGTAGGTTCCGATTGTAGTTTCTCTTTCGATGATAATTCCGTATTTGCTGGTCGCTTCCGCTTGTTTTGCGGATTTTGCTTCTTGTCTGTATACAGTTTGATAGCAGGTGTGATGGGGACTCTCGGTTTGTTCGTTTGCTGCCACTGTGTTTCTAGGTTGCTGCCATCCGCTAATGTTTCCGCTAACGTTGGCATGTCCTGCAGTGAGTTCAATGGTTCGAATATGTTGTTCGAGGTGAAGGAAACCATATCCCTAGCCTCGATATAAGTGTAGTTCTTCTTCGCCATGATAGATTTTATTTGCTCTTGTCGAAGTCGCTCTGGGCAGCCGACGCTGCCGGTTGCGTGTGTCTTTTTGCAATGTAGACATTTGATACGTTGTTGGCAATCATCGTAGTGTCCATCTTCATGGCGTTCACCGCACGTTTGGCATCTTTGGAAACCCTTGCAGTTTTCCGCATTATGGTTGTACCGTAAACACTTCTTGCAGAAAACAACCTTCTGCACGAATGGTTGTACCTTGCTTAGACAACAGAACAACTTTACCTTGTCTGGCAAACGGCTTGCTCGAAATGTGATTGAAACTCTGTTCGATGGCTGCTTCATTCCATCCACGTATCGATTTAGACGGTAGACATCTACAATTTCAGCCTCACTTTGGAGGTTCATTTTGATTTCATCGGTCGTTATATCTGTTGGGATACCAGTGATAACTCCTGAAATGCAAACAACATGTTTTGGAATGTATGCAGAATACATTCCATCCTTCTCTTCGTTAATTTCGTCGACTATTGAGTTTGCCCGGAGGTAGCTGTTGAAAACCACCATGATCTTGTTCCTTCCAATCTGCTTCATATCAATGATGTGATTTTTGTACAGTGGGGCACTACATAGCTTCGAACCCAATGAAAATTTGTTGATTCGTTTGACATTCGCTCCGGGTTGTGGCTTGGTTCGCATCTCGAAGTAAACTCGGTAAGGAGCTTCATCGCTGATGATGTACTCAAACTTTTCACGTTGCTTTTCGTTTTTTCCTCTGGGGTCCTCTTCTTCTATCTCCGTCATAACCTCACTTTTCTTCTTCTTCTTAACCAGAATGGCGTCTGTCTACCGCTCTTATTTTCACAGAAAAAGCCTCAGAACGCTACTTTTTCTTTTGGTCTACTCTTTCTTCACCTTTTCCTACTCTTAAACTGCTATATTCTCCAATTTTCTACGATGTATCCGTGAAATTAAACTTCCCAAATTCAATTTTTTCTAGAAGTTGTCCGACACGTTTGAAAGGTTGGTTTGGAATGCGCAATTTATTAAAAATATCATTTATTTAATTATTTTCCAAATTAATATTCAGTTTAAGTTAGTTCCGTAACCCGCCGCTACGCCACTCCGTGCGCTGCGGTTGGATAAATGTGTCGCTGAACAAAACTGTCGGTCATTTCCTACAAACGTGTTCACTATGAATAAAAAAAAAACTTGCAGAACACAAAAAAGTTAGCTAGTTTTGATTTTTGTCTGATTTCGATGGCACAATTACCGTATCACTATCAGTTTTATTAGGTTCAGTTTTAAAGTTGACACTGATAATTTTTTTTATGCAGCCACGAATAATCGAGAACAACGGCGACGGTCACTTTAAAATAACATTAAATTACTCCTACTACATCACAACTCATGTCGTCGATTTGCACTCGATCACCACAAATTATTTTACTAAAAATATTTCAAAATAACGCGAATAAACTTCTTGCACGATATTTTCCAAGACGATTACAAAATGTAAATAATCAAACTTAAATGCATCATTCAGGCCCATGACGCGCATATGTTTTTGCATCGGAGTTTGTAAGTTTGGTTCCAGTTTGATATTTCGCCAAACAAATTTCATTTTTGAAAGCGAAATTTTAAATAGCCGCGATTATCTTGTGTGTTAAGCATACGTTAACTAATATTGGTCCTCAAAAAAAAGACCTTTTTATTATGTAAATCATTATGGAAACATATTTAATTTTTAATTAGTAAAAAATGTTCGCCGTCAGGAGCCTCGCTCAACCAACTTGACACACTTGACATTTCCTTCCTGACATTTAAACCTTTTCTAACCCTTAAGTCTAGACATCAACCCTTTTTTTGCATAGACATCAACCCTTTTCGCATACGTATCGCATTCGTATGCGGTACGAATGGATTCGTATGGTCTTTGTACGTAAACAAGAATGGCATTTTCGAACTCATTCGAATCCATACTTTCGTACGAATGTTGGATACGAACCTAAACAAGAATGAAGGTGAAAATCTGGATCGTCCATGAAAAATCTGGATAATTGGACATCAAAGCTGTCTACCTGGATACATGTTCAAAAATCTGGATATTCCAGCTAAATCTGGATACCTGGCAACGCTGTGTATAGCGCATATGATTTTCTATCAGGGTTGCCACATATAAATCTGCGTTTTCTCTTGAAAAAATCTGAGCATCTGTATCTGAAACAAAAAAATCTGTATTGTTTAAACATAAAGAACTTTGTATTTTTTAAGTTTTTATGGTACATAAACAAAATTATTAGCTTAAAACGTGTGAGGAGCTGAAAATATATTCAATTTGCTTAATATTTGAAGAAATAAAATTCGGATTGTTTATAAAAATTAATGTCAATTTCAAAAAATCTGTAAATCTGTACCTTTCTACGAAAATCTGTATATCTGTATATACAGATTCTGTACCGTTACTTCGGCCAAAAATCTGTAAAATACAGATTAATCTGTACATGTGGCATCCCTGTTTGCTATACAGCGCATTTCTTCCGACGTTAAGTATTGGCGTTGACGGTGTTGCTGATATTTGTTTGGTTTCTGCGTGCGAAAAAGAAAGAAGGAAATATTTTTGCTTTTGTCATCACGCACATTTTGACAATTACATATGAGAGTTCACGTAGGTGCGAACAGCCTTCGAAATCTCTTTCAACGCGAATAAACCGAATTCTCGCCAAACATGTAAAAAGGGCCCATGTGCCATATGTAAACAAGCCACAATTTCACGTTTTTGGACGAATACAAGCCTAATCTGCCCATACAAATAAGATTTGTTGATTAAAAAAAACTTCTTTTATCAACAAATCTTATTTGTAGGGATAGATAACGCTTGTAATAATCACAAAATGAGAAAATTCGGCTTGTTTACAAATGGCACATGGGCCCTTTTCACATGTTTGGCGAGAATTAGTGATGGGAAACTTATCGATACTTATCGATAATATCGAGAGGTGCTTGACATCGATATTATCGTTAATTTTTTGACGTTAACGATAATTATCGATATTATAAGGGTGAGCACAAGTCAGTACGGCTGGTTACTGGAGGAGACCCAAAAGAAGGAGACCTCACCTACCCTTCCCCAGGAGTTGCTTTTGCCGCTGGGTATTTGTTGCTATTCGACAAGATTAAGCATTGTTGGGGGTGGTGTAAAGGTTCGCCCCGGATGTCACTGAGTTTCTGAGAAATAATGGTAACTAAAAAGGTATTTATAGCTTTTAGTTTCCTATGAACAGATGAATTCGACCACTCAGTACTGGAGAACTTTAAAAAAATATCCAAACTTTTCGCACCATCTCATAAAAAGCAATGACACGAAATTGTAATAAAATGCATTTTCTTTGGCTTGCCAACTCTTATAATATGATGGACATGCATAGCGGCAGTCTATTGGTAATTCTCTGGTAATTGTTTAGTTTAACTTGGAACTGTTTAAGTTTAAAGTATCTGTTACCCAACAAACAATATTTAGTTCCACTAAAAATCCAAATCAACGAAATTGTTGCGCCAAAAAAAGTATCCTGATTTATACAGGGGGTGGAAAAAATAATTGAGATAAAAAAAATTCTCTCGAATTTTAAATGGCCAGAACTTTACGGAAAATGAATCAATTTTGATAACCAGTTTCATTCCACTGGCAAACAGTATTATATTAGTATTACTTGGGAACTTGGTGTGACCATCCTACACCGAAAATGTTTCGGATTTTAAGAGTGTGTGTCAAAGTGTACATTTTTGCAACGCATAGAACGTTTTAGGCAACTAAATTGTCTATCTAAAATACTTCATTAAAAAAAATCTGAGATCACCGATAATTTCTAAAATCATTTTTTTGTTTTTAAAATTATATTTTTTTCAGAGTAGGATCTTAAACTCATTTTTTTATATTTTTGAAGTAGGCTGACCAGATTTTCTCGGGATAAAAACGGGACAAACGGGTTCAAAAAACGGTACACATGTTAACATTTATTTTTGAATTTTTTTTCCAACCAAAGCATGCAAACAATTGGAACTGCTTCGATGAACTTACCCCATCCTGAAGAGTGCAATTTTCAGCAATGAGTTCCTGAAATTTGTCACATGATGATCGAAATTTTGACTAACAATTATCATGGTCTCAACTTTCAATCTGACCTTTTTAAATGTTAATCCAGATAAATTTTCAAACGCAAGTTTGCAAAGTTGCTTGGTTTAATAAGACCTACACACCCACAATGTTCGATTGAATTCTGCTAGAGTGCTGCAAGCTCAAAGAAAATTAGTACCCAACAGGGAAAATACCGCCAAAATCAACACCCATACTTAATAAATTCATACCTCGATGATACCTTGGCGAATTTTCAATCTTTGGCTACCAATGAACTTGAAATAAATTCTTATTTATTGACAACATATAAACCTATGTGAAACAGAATGTCAGAAAAAGTTCTACGCGTTGCAAAAATGTACACTTTGGCACACACTCCGGAAATCTGAAACATTTCCAGTGACCCTTGGTCACGTCCAGTTCTCAAGTTATACTTGGAATCTAGGACAGTTTTCCAGTAAAATGAAACCTGTTTTGTCTGAATTGATTCATTTTTCGTGAAGTTTTGGCCATTTAAAAATTGACAGAATTTTGCCTGCTTCAATTATTTCCCTTATTACGCAACCTTCAAAATGAACTTCGGCTTGAAACTACTCCGTAGAAAGCACTCCCGGCGTAAAACTCAAAGACTTTCCAAAACAAACTGTTTAACTCGTCCGGTAGTTTGAATTATCATTCGCAGTATCGTAAGATTTTTCATTCAAGGCCTCAACACAATGGATACGTTGCGGCTGCGTTTGCGGCAATTTGACAGTTAGCCCATACATTTACTGTCAAATTGACGCCAAAGCAACGCAAACGTATCCATTCTGTTTGGGCCGTTACTATAACCGCAATAACGTTTGCGGTAAAAAAATGGACAAAAATTGCCGATTTCATGGGTTTCAAAATGGCGTCAAAAACAGACATCGTGCGGCACTTTGTGGACGCCGGGTATGCCGGTTCTGGCATCTACAACATTTTGACACTATTGGACAATGATCAGAGCATCGAAAGAAAACCCGGTTCTGGACGGCCAACGACCCTGAGTGACAAGAAGCTTCAAAGGATGCTGAAGAGGAAGACCGAGAGAAAAGTGGCTAAATCGCTGCGTGCACTTGGCCGAGAGATTGGTGCATGCTCTAAAACAGTGAAAAAGTATCTGGAGAACATGGCCATGCATACAAGAAGCTGCAGTCCCGACCACTGGTCTCGGAGCTGCAGGCATGACGCAGCGACAGCGGTTGAATAAGATGGTCAAGTCGATTTTCCCGGCGAATCGCGACGTGGCAGTGGTGATGGACGACTAGACCTGTCTCACCCTGGATGGCAACGACTAGCAGGGTTCTTCGTATTTTACCTCCCCCACGAAGGAAGTGAGCACCGAGGTAAAGTTTATTTCACAGACCAAGTTCCCCAAGAAGGTGCGGCTGTGGCTGACAATCAACGAGAAAGGGATGTCAAAGTTGCTCTTCTTTCGCTCCGGGCTGGCCGTGAACGGGAAAATTTATAGTACGAAGTGCCTGACAGACGTTGCGTCGTTCATCAAGAAATACCATAAGCGCGAAGACACGGTGTTCTGGCCAGATTTGACGTCGGCCAACTACTCGAAGCGATCGTAGGAGGAGATGGAGCGGCTGAATATCGATGTGGTACCGAAGTCGGCGAATCCGCCCAATGTCCCCCACCTGCTTCCCATCGAGAATTTCTGGGCAAACTTGAAGCGCAAGATATATTCCAACAATTTTGTCGGGAAAACAGAGGAGGAATTAATAAAAAAAACGAAGAAAGAGCTTAAAAACATGGCTACGCGCATGTTTTCGTCCGCCATGGCAAATGTTACGGTTAACTGCCGGAAGGCCGCACGCAAGGACGTAATATTTTTTTGCGAGGAAGCTAACATGATAACCTTGCATGGGAAATTCACCCAACTCAATTATCTGTCATAGTTTCTTTTTCATCACCTTCTGAAATAGTTTTTTTTTTCATCTGAAAAAAAATTTTTTTACCGCAAACGTTAGCTGTCAAATTATCGATACTTATCGATAATATCGATAAAACCCCCGGAATTATCGATTGTTATCGATGTACGTTTTGGGCGATATTTCCCTTCACTAGCGAGAATTGTCCTTTCACAAAAAAATTAGAATGCCGGGTATTTTCAAGAAAAAGAAGAAGCAACACACGCAACTGACAGACATCTCAAACACTGGTAAAAAACTGCTGAAAGGAATAGCACTCGATACACGTTCAACTGGGTATAGTGAAATGTTCGTAATTGAAATACGAAAATATCCGAAGAAGCTTTATTCTCTACACCTCATTAGTTAATTATGGTCTTTTTATTTGTTTCCTAAGTTTTCGTTTGTCTTGATCGAGCAAAGAATATCATATTCATCATCAAAGGCATGTACGATTTATTGCCATCAGCGATGGGCACCATTTCGCCTATTTTTAGATCGGTTAGTGAACATGGCTGGCGAATGGTTGGACACGTGTCACTTGAGATCCTATTGTGGTCATTCACCTCTGTCCAGCAACTCCTATCCCAACCTCCACGTGGTGCCAACCGGGATACGAGTAACCTTAGCGGAGATCGGGTAACCAACCCCGGTGGAAACTTTGGTCGTATGCTGACTGGGAAGGGGGAACGTACGCGGCTGTTTCCCCATGTTAGGGGCGGCGTACAACAGCGTCTGATCCGGAGCGGGCGGCTGAATCATGAAACGCGGTGTCTCGCCAGCTATATCAAAGACGGCAGCCCCGTCGCGAGACTAGGTATCGCAGCCCTAGTAAGGCAGCATACTTAATTTTAAATACTACAAACAATCCAGATATAAATACGGAACGGAATAATCGGCATGGACCTAGGCGAACGAAAAAGGACAACGATTTTTGGAAACTCGGTACTTGGAATGTAAGGACTCTACTCGAACCGGCACGCGCAAGTATCCTGGCTAGAGAGCTGCGGAAGGTGAATGTGGAGGTTGCAGCTATCCAAGAGGTGCGGTGGCCGAAATCGGGAGAACGCGAATTCCGATCAGTAGATCCTATTGCGGACACTTCATTTAAGTACCACGTCTACTATAGCGGCGGCGTGGAAGCAGAAAGAGGAGTCGGTTTCGTGCTAATTGGAAAACAGATGAAGCGTGTCATTAGATGGAGGCCGATCAGTGACCGTATATGCGTGTTGAGAATTAAGGGCAAATTCTTCAACTACAGCCTAATAAATGTGTACGCACCGACCAACGAGAAACCCGATGACAAAAAGGAGGAGTTCTATGAGCTCCTGGAAAAGACATACAATGAGTGCCCAGGAATGCGCAATTTATTAAAAATATCATTTATTTAATTATTTTCCAAATTAATATTCAGTTTAAGTTAGTTCCGTAACCCGCCGCTACGCCACCCCGTGCGCTGCGGTTGGATAAATGTGTCGCTGAACAAAACTGTCGGTCATTTTCTACAAACGTGTTCACTATGAATAAAAAAAAAACTTGCAGAACACAAAAAAGTTAGCTAGTTTTGATTTTTGTCTGATTTCGATGGCACAATTACCGTATCATTATCAGTTTTATTAGGTTCAGTTTTAAAGTTGACACTGATATTTTTTTTTATGCAGCCACGAATAATCGAGAACAACGGCGACGGTCACTTTAAAATAACATTAAATTACTCCTACTACATCACAACTCATGTCGTCGATTTGCACTCGATCACCACAAAACTATTTTACTAGAAATATTTAAAAATAACGCGAATAAACTTCTTGCACGATATTTTCCAAGACGATTACAAAATGTAAATAATCAAACTTAAATGCATCATTCAGGCCCATGACGCGCTTATGTTTTTGCATCGGAGTTTGTAAGTTTGGTTCCAGTTTGATATTTCGCCAAACAAATTTCATTTTTGAAAGCGAAATTTTAAATAGCCGCGATTATCTTGTGTGTTAAGCATACGTTAACTAATATTGGTCCTCAAAAAAAAGACCTTTTTATTATGTAAATCATTATGGAAACATATTTAATTTTTAATTAGTAAAAAATGTTCGCCGTCAGGAGCCTCGCTCAACCAACTTGACACACTTGACATTTCCTTCCTGACATTTAAACCTTTTCTAACCCTTAAGTCTAGACATCAACCCTTTTTTTGCATAGACATCAACCCTTTTCGCATACGTATCGCATTCGTATGCGGTACGAATGGATTCGTATGGTCTTTGTACGTAAACAAGAATGGCATTTTCGAACTCATTCGAATCCATACTTTCGTACGAATGTTGGATACGAACCTAAACAAGAATGAAGGTGAAAATCTGGATCGTCCATGAAAAATCTGGATAATTGGACATCAAAGCTGTCTACCTGGATACATGTTCAAAAATCTGGATATTCCAGCTAAATCTGGATACCTGGCAACGCTGTGTATAGCGCATATGATTTTCTATCAGGGTTGCCACATATAAATCTGCGTTTTCTCTTGAAAAAATCTGAGCATCTGTATCTGAAACAAAAAAATCTGTATTGTTTAAACATAAAGAACTTTGTATTTTTTAAGTTTTTATGGTACATAAACAAAATTATTAGCTTAAAACGTGTGAGGAGCTGAAAATATATTCAATTTGCTTAATATTTGAAGAAATAAAATTCGGATTGTTTATAAAAATTAATGTCAATTTCAAAAAATCTGTAAATCTGTACCTTTCTACGAAAATCTGTATATCTGTATATACAGATTCTGTACCGTTACTTCGGCCAAAAATCTGTAAAATACAGATTAATCTGTACATGTGGCATCCCTGTTTGCTATACAGCGCATTTCTTCCGACGTTAAGTATTGGCGTTGACGGTGTTGCTGATATTTGTTTGGTTTCTGCGTGCGAAAAAAAAGAAGGAAATATTTTTGCTTTTGTCATCACGCACATTTTGACAATTACATATGAGAGTTCACGTAGGTGCGAACAGCCTTCTAAATCTCTTTCAACGCGAATAAACCGAATTCTCGCCAAACATGTAAAAAGGGCCCATGTGCCATATGTAAACAAGCCACAATTTCACGTTTTTGGACGAATACAAGCCTAATCTGCCCATACAAATAAGATTTGTTGATTAAAAAAAACTTCTTTTATCAACAAATCTTATTTGTAGGGATAGATAACGCTTGTAATAATCACAAAATGAGAAAATTCGGCTTGTTTACAAATGGCACATGGGCCCTTTTCACATGTTTGGCGAGAATTAGTGATGGGAAACTTATCGATACTTATCGATAATATCGAGAGGTGCTTGACATCGATATTATCGTTAATTTTTTGACGTTAACGATAATTATCGATATTATAAGGGTGAGCACAAGTCAGTGCGGCTGGTTACTGGAGGAGACCCAAAAGAAGGAGACCTCACCTACCCTTCCCCAGGAGTTGCTTTTGCCGCTGGGTATTTGTTGCTATTCGACAAGATTTAGCATTGTTGGGGGTGGTGTAAAGGTTCGCCCCGGATGTCACTGAGTTTCTGAGAAATAATGGTAACTAAAAAGGTATTTATAGCTTTTAGTTTCCTATGAACAGATGAATTCGACCACTCAGTACTGGAGAACTTTAAAAAAATATCCAAACTTTTCGCACCATCTCATAAAAAGCAATGACACGAAATTGTAATAAAATGCATTTTCTTTGGCTTGCCAACTCTTATAATATGATGGACATGCATAGCGGCAGTCTATTGGTAATTCTCTGGTAATTGTTTAGTTTAACTTGGAACTGTTTAAGTTTAAAGTATCTGTTACCCAACAAACAATATTTAGTTCCACTAAAAATCCAAATCAACGAAATTGTTGCGCCAAAAAAAGTATCCTGATTTATACAGGGGGTGGAAAAAATAATTGAGATAAAAAAAATTCTCTCGAATTTTAAATGGCCAGAACTTTACGGAAAATGAATCAATTTTGATAACCAGTTTCATTCCACTGGCAAACAGTATTATATTAGTATTACTTGGGAACTTGGTGTGACCATCCTACACCGAAAATGTTTCGGATTTTAAGAGTGTGTGTCAAAGTGTACATTTTTGCAACGCATAGAACGTTTTAGGCAACTAAATTGTCTATCTAAAATACTTCATTAAAAAAAATCTGAGATCACCGATAATTTCTAAAATCATTTTTTTGTTTTTAAAATTATATTTTTTTCAGAGTAGGATCTTAAACTCATTTTTTTATATTTTTGAAGTAGGCTGACCAGATTTTCTCGGGATAAAAACGGGACAAACGGGTTCAAAAAACGGTACACATGTTAACATTTATTTTTGAATTTTTTTTCCAACCAAAGCATGCAAACAATTGGAACTGCTTCGATGAACTTACCCCATCCTGATCGAAATTTTGACTAACAATTATCATGGTCTCAACTTTCAATCTGACCTTTTTAAATGTTAATCCAGATAAATTTTCAAACGCAAGTTTGCAAAGTTGCTTGGTTTAATAAGACCTACACACCCACAATGTTCGATTGAATTCTGCTAGAGTGCTGCAAGCTCAAAAAAAATTAGTACCCAACAGGGAAAAAACCGCCAAAATCAACACCCATACTTAATAAATTCATACCTCGATGATACCTTGGCGAATTTTCAATCTTTGGCTACCAATGAACTTGAAATAAATTCTTATTTATTGACAACATATAAACCTATGTGAAACAGAATGTCAGAAAAAGTTCTACGCGTTGCAAAAATGTACACTTTGGCACACACTCCGGAAATCTGAAACATTTCCAGTGACCCTTGGTCACGTCCAGTTCTCAAGTTATACTTGGAATCTAGGACAGTTTTCCAGTAAAATGAAACCTGTTTTGTCTGAATTGATTCATTTTTCGTGAAGTTTTGGCCATTTAAAAATTGACAGAATTTTGCCTGCTTCAATTATTTCCCTTATTACGCAACCTTCAAAATGAACTTCGGCTTGAAACTACTCCGTAGAAAGCACTCCCGGCGTAAAACTCAAAGACTTTCCAAAACAAACTGTTTAACTCGTCCGGTAGTTTGAATTATCATTCGCAGTATCGTAAGATTTTTCATTCAAGGCCTCAACACAATGGATACGTTGCGGCTGCGTTTGCGGCAATTTGACAGTTAGCCCATACATTTACTGTCAAATTGACGCCAAAGCAACGCAAACGTATCCATTCTGTTTGGGCCGTTACTATAACCGCAATAACGTTTGCGGTAAAAAAATGGACAAAAATTGCCGATTTCATGGGTTTCAAAATGGCGTCAAAAACAGACATCGTGCGGCACTTTGTGGACGCCGGGTATGCCGGTTCTGGCATCTACAACATTTTGACACTATTGGACAACGATCAGAGCATCGAAAGAAAACCCGGTTTGGACGGCCAACGACCCTGAGTGACAAGAAGCTTCAAAGGATGCTGAAGAGGAAGACCGAGGGAAAAGTGGCTAAATCGCTGCGTGCACTTGGCCGAGAGATTGGTGCATGCTCTAAAACAGTGAAAAAGTATCTGGAGAACATGGCCATGCATACAAGAAGCTGCAGTCCCGACCACTGGTCTCGGAGCTGCAGGCATGACGCAGCGACAGCGGTTGAATAAGATGGTCAAGTCGATTTTCCCGGCGAATCGCGACGTGGCAGTGTTGATGGACGACTAGACCTGTCTCACCCTGGATGGCAACGACTAGCAGGGTTCTTCGTATTTTACCTCCCCCACGAAGGAAGTGAGCACCGAGGTAAAGTTTATTTCACAGACAAAGTTCCCCAAGAAGGTGCGGCTGTGGCTGACAATCAACGAGAAAGGGATGTCAAAGTTGCTCTTCTTTCGCTCCGGGCTGGCCGTGAACGGGAAAATTTATAGTACGAAGTGCCTGACAGACGTTGCGTCGTTCATCAAGAAATACCATAAGCGCGAAGACACGGTGTTCTGGCCAGATTTGACGTCGGCCAACTACTCGAAGCGATCGTAGGAGGAGATGGAGCGGCTGAATATCGATGTGGTACCGAAGTCGGCGAATCCGCCCAATGTCCCCCACCTGCTTCCCATCGAGAATTTCTGGGCAAACTTGAAGCGCAAGATATATTCCAACAATTTTGTCGGGAAAACAGAGGAGGAATTAATAAAAAAAACGAAGAAAGAGCTTAAAAACATGGCTACGCGCATGTTTTCGTCCGCCATGGCAAATGTTACGGTTAACTGCCGGAAGGCCGCACGCAAGGACGTAATATTTTTTTGCGAGGAAGCTAACATGATAACCTTGCATGGGAAATTCACCCAACTCAATTATCTGTCATAGTTTCTTTTTCATCACCTTCTGAAATATTTTTTTTTTTCATCTGAAAAAAAATTTTTTTACCGCAAACGTTAGCTGTCAAATTATCGATACTTATCGATAATATCGATAAAACCCCCGGAATTATCGATTGTTATCGATGTACGTTTTGGGCGATATTTCCCATCACTAGCGAGAATTGTCCTTTCACAAAAAAATTAGAATGCCGGGTATTTTCAAGAAAAAGAAGAAGCAACACACGCAACTGACAGACATCTCAAACACTGGTAAAAAACTGCTGAAAGGAATAGCACTCGATACACGTTCAACTGGGTATAGTGAAATGTTCGTAATTGAAATACGAAAATATCCGAAGAAGCTTTATTCTCTACACCTCATTAGTTAATTATGGTCTTTTTATTTGTTTCCTAAGTTTTCGTTTGTCTTGATCGAGCAAAGAATATCATATTCATTATCAAAGGCATGTACGATTTATTGCCATCAGCGATGGGCACCATTTCGCCTATTTTTAGATCGGTTAGTGAACATGGCTGGCGAATGGTTGGACACGTGTCACTTGAGATCCTATTGTGGTCATTCACCTCTGTCCAGCAACTCCTATCCCAACCTCCACGTGGTGCCAACCGGGATACGAGTAACCTTAGCGGAGATCGGGTAACCAACCCCGGTGGAAACTTTGGTCGTATGCTGACTGGGAAGGGAGAACGTACGCGGCTGTTTCCCCTATTAGGGGCGGCGTACAACAGCGTCTGATCCGGAGCGGGCGGCTGAATCATGAAACGCGGTGTCTCGCCAGCTATATCAAAGACGGCAGCCCCGTCGCGAGACTAGGTATCGCAGCCCTAGTAAGGCAGCATACTTAATTTTAAATACTACAAACAATCCAGATATAAATACGGAACGGAATAATCGGCATGGACCTAGGCGAACGAAAAAGGACAACGATTTTTGGAAACTCGGTACTTGGAATGTAAGGACTCTACTCGAACCGGCACGCGCAAGTATCTTGGCTAGAGAGCTGCGGAAGGTGAATGTGGAGGTTGCAGCTATCCAAGAGGTGCGGTGGCCGAAATCAGGAGAACGCGAATTCCGATCAGTAGATCCTATTGCGGACACTTCATTTAAGTACCACGTCTACTATAGCGGCGGCGTGAAAGCAGAAAGAGGAGTCGGCTTCGTGCTAATTGGAAAACAGATGAAGCGTGTCATTAGATGGAGGCCGATCAGTGACCGTATATGCGTGTTGAGAATTAAGGGCAAATTCTTCAACTACAGCCTAATAAATGTGTACGCACCGACCAACGAGAAACCCGATGACAAAAAGGAGGAGTTCTATGAGCTCCTGGAAAAGACATACAATGAGTGCCCAGGACACGATATAAAGATTGTCATCGGAGATGCAAATGCACAGGTCGGGCAGGAAGACTTCTTCCGTCCCGTAACTGGTAGGGAAAGCTTCCACTCTACTACGAATGACAATGGCCTGAGGCTTGTTAATTTCGCTGCAGCTAGGGGGATGGCTATATGTAGCACTTATTTTGCACGCCGGAATATACGTAAGCACACCTGGATGCACCCGAATGGAGAGCTTTGCTCTCAAATTGACCACGTTCTGATTGATGGACGGCACTTTTCAGACGTTACAGACGTGAGGTCGTTCAGAGGACCGAACGTTGACTCGGATCACTATCTCGTAGTAGCCAAAATCCGCGCCCGGCTGTCCAACGTGCTGCAATCCAAGGCAACGAGGAGGATGCAGTTGAACATCCAGCGGCTATCAACTGAAGGAGGGGCTGCAGAGTACTCGCAGAAAGTTGATGAACGGATTGAGGAAAGATTTGAAGGGAACCTGAATGAACAGTGGAGGCACATCCACAGTTCGATTAGCACTACAGCGCGAGAAGTGTTGGGTACAACTGCGGCAGCTGTGCCCAATGAGTGGTTTGACGCTGAGTGCCAGCGAGTGACGGAAGAGAAGAACCGCGCCAGGGGTCACATGTTGGCCACGGCTGTGACTCGTCAGAGCATGGGTAGATAACGAGATGCAAGAGCCGCTGAAAAGAGACTCCATCGCCGGAAGAAACGACAGCATTGGGAGCGTATTCTTGCGGAGGCGGAAGGTTGCTTCTCCAGGCACGATGCGAGGAGCTTCTACAAGAAGGTCAACGGAATCAGGAATCGAAACGTGTCAGCCCCTGTCATGTGCAACTATATGGAGGGGAACCTGATAACCGATAAAACAGAGGTGGCCAGGCGTTGTAAGGAACACTTCAGTGTGCTGTTGAACGGTGAGGGAAACAGTGGAGTCGAAAGGAGCAGAATGACTATTGAGAATGATGGTCAACCTGTGGATCCACCATCCATGGACGAGGTGAAGAAAGCAGTGAAAGAGCTGAGAAACTGCAAGGCAGCCGGGAAGGACGGCATTCCCGCCGATCTCTTCAAAGTCGGGAGCGAACAGCTGTATCGTGCCATCCATCGGATCATGCTAAGAGTGTGGTCTGATGAAGAATTACCCTCGGACTGGTTGGAGGGTCTCATATGCCCGATCTACAAAAAAGGCCATCGCCTGGACTGTAGCAATTATCGGGGCATAACTCTTCTCAATACCGTGTATAGTCATAGACTTCAGGGCAGCGTACGATTCAGTCAAGAGAAATGAGTTATGGCAGATTATGATTGAACATGGCTTCCCAACAAAGCTGATTAGGCTGATTCGTGCCACCCTTGAAGGTTCTACATCAAGCGTCAGGATAGCCGGTGAGATATCGGACTCGTTCGTGACGTTAGATGGTTTGAAGCAGGGCGACGGGCTGTCGAACTTATTGTTCAACATCGCATTGGAAGGTGCTATACGGAGGGCTGGTGTGCAGAGAAGCGGCACCATCATTACGAAGTCGCACATGCTTCTCGGTTTTGCGGACGATATCGACATCATTGGTATCAACCGTAGAGCTGTGGAAGAGGCCTTCGGACCTCTCAGGAGGGAAGCTGCGAGATTAGGGCTCGTCATAAACTCTGCCAGAACGAAATACATGGTGGCTGGCAGAGTGCGTGGTAGTCCGTCGGATGATGGTGCTGCGGTGGTGCTAGATGGGGAAACATTTGAAGTAGTCGACGAATTTATTTACCTGGGAACATTAGTGACATGTGACAACGAGGTTAGCCGTGAGATAAATAGGCGGATAGCAGCCGCAAACAGGGCCTTTTACGGACTACGTAACCAGCTAAGGTCCCGCAGTCTGCAAATCCGTACTAAACTTGCACTCTATAAAACACTGATTCTTCCGGTGGCTCTCTACGGCCATGAATCATGGACGCTGAAAGAGGCTGATCGGCGAGCTCTTGGTGTTTTTGAGCGTAGGGTTTTGCGTTCAATCCTTGGCGGCAAACTAGAAAATGGTGTTTGGCGCAGACGCATGAACCATGAAGTGTACCAGGCATACAAATCGGCGGATATAGTCAAGCGGATAAAACACGGCAGGCTTCAGCGGGCTGGGCATGTAGCGAGAATGCTGGATGAGCGTCAAGCGAAGGCTATATTTAGCAGGAATCCCGATAGAGGTCGTCGACTTCGAGGTAGACCCCGCACTCGTTGGATGTGTGCTGTCGACGAGGATGCACGCGAAATAAGTGTTAGGGGCGATTGGAGGATAGCAGCCCAAGACCGAGGGACATGGCGACGTATTCTGGATTCGGCACTGGATCGATAATCGGTCTGTCGCCTTAAAAGTAAGTAAGTAAGTAAGTGAACATGATACGACAACATAGTACGGGTTTGTTAAAGTTCGCATGCTTTTGGCGATTTGATGTATTTATCACAACAATGCCATGATATATAAAATAAAAGTCTTGGGACAACTATGTCTATAAAGCTCAATTTTGAAGATGCAGGAAACAGACAGAAACGATGCGCTGTACACTTTCGCGGTACTGGAAAACATTTATGTTATCTCAGGAAACAAATTTTCTCGAGCTGGAACCAACAGAAGTTATGGGGAAACTAGGCGTTTAGCGGTAGGGCTCAGAAGCTTCGGGTTTTCTAAAAATATCCTCAAGGGTAAAAATAAATCAAAGCTAAGAGATTTTCCCAGCTGAAAAATATATAAAAATTTTATTTTACCACAAAAGATCACCACTGCGACCATTACTGGTCCAAATCTTACAAAAAAAAAACACTAGATTTTAACGTTTATTGCATCTCTAGGAAATTTGGCATCACCAATTTTTTTGCTATCGAACATTTTTTCATTGGTAAAAAAGTATAATTTTACCCGCACGACTTCCCGAAGTCCGATTGTGCTGAAATTTAGAATAGTGACTTCTTTCGAGAAGACGAAACTTTTAAGCCGTACCTCTAAATCTCTGAACGAAATTCAAAGGTCTTCTTCCCATATATCTCATTGGCACATTTTTTCGTTGAGGTTTTAAACGGCGGTCATTCACCAGTCAATGAAAACTATGTTATATTGCATACTGCTTAAGCAACATCAAATAATGCAGCGGTTCTCAACCTTTTTTTATTCGAGTACCTCTTGGCGATATTTTTCTAATCAATTGTACCCCCTGACTTGAATTATTCTGGCAGAGTGGGAGAGAGTAGTGGTAGATCATGTTGTGGTAGTCTAATTCAGGTTTCAAATTGAATTATGGTTTGTTCGATTACTATGCTCATGTTTCAAAAGCAAGTTTGAACAACAAATGAAGTATTATAAGAAAAATTGCTTTATCCGCCATTATTGATTTTTCTATCGCGTACCCCCTGAAAGCTTTCACGTACTTCAGGTTGAGAACCGCTGAAATAATGGGTTATAATTAGTTTATTCGTAGAACATTCTGATTGCAAACCATATCAATGCGGCTCTGCTGCATAGTCGAGGGCAAGGAATCAAGGCGGCTTTGAGTTAAAGCTATTCAATTTCAATTGAAGTAAGTTAAGAGTGCATACGCTTTGACAAACAAGTTCTTGAGTCGTATTTTTATCGGTGCTGTCTGAGATTGTCATTTTCGGCAGAGTCTATGTGTATATAGAGTCGCGCGAAGAGAAAATCTATCGTTTCGGCAACACAGTTTTTGTACCGTTTGCAAACCGATGTCATGGCAACAGTTTCCTGAAGCTGCCGCCGATGATGATGGCGCTACTGTTGGAAATATGGTCATAAGCTCTGTTCATTGTGCCGCATGTGTTACAGTACGGATTTTTCGTGTGCTTCTAACTATATCGAATGTAGGGCTATCCGGAACGTGTTGAAACATGTTTGAACGTGACCATTTATGTTCTGCACAAAATCCATAAAACGTTCAAAACAAAACAATCGTTATTCGCTTTCTGCATTTCTTCACACCACTTGCGGCAACAGTTGGTCTGGCATGGACGGTGCTTAATCGGCTGTTTCGCAAGCACTGACAGCCTTTTGACGTATAATCGAGCCAGAGAGCCAGAGAAAAACGGCTTCAAGCGAAATGTATGGGGATGACGTTCGTGACAGGGATGTGACCGTTTGTTGCCAAGAACTATACAGTTCTGTTTTTTACCATGCATAAGCGAATATCATTTTTTTTCAAATTCTTCACAAGGTACACAGTTTTGAAAGATTACACCAGTGATGTTTTGTTAAATTTAAGTAAACCAGTGTACAGGTTCAATGTTGGATTAAAATCACGCTCAATTCCAATACTTTTCATCCACTCCTAACATTATCACCTTGTTTGTTTGGTTTTTTTTTTGGTTTCATCTTTGCGGGACTCTTATTATAAACATAGACTCTGATTTTCGGTTGTCAGTTGTGGTTGTCAGTTGGAGCGCAAAATCAAAAACATCATATCAAGAAGACTGGCATCTCTGGATCGATCCCATCCAAATGACAAGCGTCAAATCAAACAGCACACTCCATCTAATAAAGGTGGAAGTTTGCTATAAAAGTGCTGGTAATACATCGCTGCGAAGACAGAGTGTGAGTATGTGGTAGTCCAGCCTGTACGTTCGGCTTGCATTCGCATCGCCAGCACACATACTAGCATGCGTCAGTTCCACTTTTACTCAAAAGACTGCGCTGCCAAAACTGTCGCTCAATCTCAGGCAGAGTTCCCAGTCTTCTTGATATGATGTTTTTGGCAAAATTCTAATTTATCTCTGAAATCACAATATAATGTACGGTATGAGAGTAAAATCGAATGTCGCTAGTGAGCAAGATCGCGCCAGATGACCTACGGTCGAATATCGACCATTTTTTATTTGAATGAAACTTTGCACACGTATTTGACTTAGCAAACTCATCGTTTTTCACAGATGGAGAGATTTTTTACACCCATGAGTTACATTCTAAAAGGGCGTATGCCTCTTGGCATAGGTTTTATTCGAAGCATTGTAGCCCAGAAACCGTTGGTTGTATAGAAAAACTGTCTGAGAATGAGTTGTAGTGAATTAAAAATGCACCATAAAAAATATACACTGTACAAAAAAAAAAATTGTGACCAAAAAAATCAAAAATAAACATTTAATTTAAATTAAAAAAAAAAGAGTTGAATATCTTTTTATTTTTTTAAAAAGAAACTTGACGTTAATACGCAACTTTAAAAAAAAAGTCCAGGATGGAGAAATGAAAAATATTTTTTTTTATGGTAGATTAACTTTTCTATGAAAATTCTAATTCAAACATTTTTCAAAATATTTGTATTCTGATGATTTTAAAAGATGCATAGAGTCATTTTGAATCAAAAAGCTCTTGGTAGAAAACATTCTAAAGGCATTGGTTTTCGAGTTATTTCTAATTTAAGCTAGAAAAATTATAATTATTTAGGAAAATACACGTTTTTCTTAATTTGTCCATGGTTCTCCAGCAAAAACCATACGTTCATTGGAATGCTTGATCAAAAATATACAATTCACAGTGGTGAGCACCGCTAACCGAAAATTTAGCGACGCTAATCGCTAAGCCGCTAACCGGAAAATTTAGCTCGATAATCGCTAAACGCTAAACCCACATTAACGGAACTTTCGCTAATCGCTAACTTTTTAATATGTAAATGGTCATATCGCTATACTTTCTGCTCGTGTTTTGTAAGATTTGGACCACTTTGATCTTTTTTGGTAAAACAAACAAAAACAATAACTTTTTAAAGCTATTTACAATAAGAGGTTCACGAAACGGTATTCATACTTGATTTTGTAAAAACAAGAATAATAAAAGGGATTTAGCTTGCATGAAAAATAGATACTCTTAGGAATGTCTTCATAAAAATTCAATTATTTTCTGAATCGAAAAAGTAGAACTAAAGTTGTCATAATTTCAAGCGCATTGCAAATTACAAAAGTTCTTGGTGTGCTGAAAATTCAATCTAGACCTTGAACTTGTTCTTCAAAATGCTCCTGTGGCTTGTACGATAACTTGAACTCTATTCTAGGGTAAAAAGACTGACAAAAGTAGCTTTCGCTGTAAAGTATGTTCATCTTTCTAAGCAATTTACGTACGCCATCAGCAATTCACAGTTTTTCTAAATATTTCTATTGTCGCTTTTCTACAAAATTTAGCGAATTAGCGATTAGCGTTTCGAAGGCCAAAATTTTAGCGACGCTAACAGTTTCGCTAACCAGCTCAAAAATTAGCGAAATCGCTAAACCACTAACTGAATTTTAGCGTCGCTAATTAGCGAATTAGCGGAATGGTGCCCACCACTGACAAATCATTTTTTGACAACAAAACGATCGGGCGAACGGTTTTCAAGAAAAGAGTTAAATGTTCTAAGTGATATAAATATATATAAGAATCAAATATTTACTCTCGAGTATTATTATCTTAGAAAAATATTTTTTATGACATAGATACTTTACAGAACTAGTTTCACCTTATATTTTATATACATCATAAGTAAATGATTCGTCATCTTTTGAAAACAGCTTCGTTTGTGTCTTATTTTCTAAAATCGGAACAAAAGAGTAATACTTTTGTGTGGCAGCTGTTATTATAGTTTTTTTTTGAAAATATTGCTCCATTCTGTTACTTCTTGTTCATATTCTTCATATGATACCCAACCAAATAACATTTTTGATGAAGTTTTATTATTTTGCTGATTAGATCAATCATACAATTCTTTTGCGCTTGTAATGGGATGTTCATGTTCTTTAGCTAAACTTGCATTTCCTGCCTCGCAATGTTACCTTTAATAACTATTATATTCAAAATTGGCTAACTGTCATTAATTGTATTTTGTACTTTGTGCTGTCTCGATTCCTACAATTTGCTATTAATATTTGCAAACAAAATTTAAATGTAGAACGCGGGAATTGTTCTCAAGTATTTGGTTGATTGTGACGAAGAAAATGATTTCGCGAAACAAATCTTTTTATACGCGAGTATGAAAAGGATTTTTGGAAAGATTCAGGGTGGCTCTCAGCCTGGAAAACGGTAAAATATTGACCGCTGTGCTGAAAAAGTTTGCAATCCAGCGTTTTACTTACTTACTTTACTTTGTTGGCTAACGGACCGTTCACCGATCTAGGGCCGAACGAATTAGAGATGTCCGGCTTCTTCTGTCTTGGGTAGCCGTTCTCCAGTCTCCCCGTACACCAGCAGATCGTGCATCTTCTTCCACCGCGCACACCCACCGCGTGCGAGGCCTACCACGGAGTCGACGGCCTCTTCCTGGTTCTCTACTGAAGATAGTTTTGGCGGCTCTCTCTTCAGGCATCCTGGCTACATGTCCAGCCCACTGAAGCCTGCCCCGCTGTATTACCTTCACTATATCAGCATGTTTGTATACCTGGTACAACTCGTGATTCATGCGTCTGCGCCACACTCCATCTTCCAGTTTAGCGCCAAGTATCGATCGCAGAACTTTACGCTCGAAAACTTCGAGCACTCGTCGATCAGCTTCCTTCAGCGTCCATGCTCCATGTCCGTAAAGGGCCACCGGCAGTATCAGCGTCCTATACAGCGCTAGTTTTGTGCGAGTTTGCAAACTACGGGACCTTAGCTGGTTACGTAGTCCGTAGAAGGCCCTGTTCGCAGCTGCAACTCGTCGTTTCACTTCACGGCTCATATCGTTGTCACATGTCACAAGCGTACCAAGAATTCGTCAACCACTTCAAATCGTTCCCCATCTATCTCCACCTCAGCATCAACACCACGGGGACTCCCACGCTCTCTGCCAGCTACCATGTACTTCGTTTTGGCAGAGTTAATGACAAGTCCCAATCTCGCTGCTTCCCTCTTAAAAGGTACGGAGGCCTCCTTCACGGCCTTACGGTTGATACCGATGATATCGATGTCGTCCGCAAAGCCAAGAAGCATGTGAGATTTCGTGATGATCGTACCGTTTCTTTCGACGTTTGCTCTTCGTACTGCACCCTCAAGAGCGATGTTAAACAGTAGGTTGGAGAGCGCATCCCCCTGCTTCAGTCCATCCAACGTTACGAACGCGGCTGATGTCTCGCCAGCAATCCGCACGCACGATTTTGATCCCTCCAGTGTCATACGACTCAGCTTAATTAGTTTCATAGGAAAACCGTGTTCCAGCATGATCTTCCACAGCTCGTTTCTTTTCACTGAGTCGTATGCCGCCCTGAAGTCCACAAACAGATGGTGAGTCGGTAAGTTGTACTCCCGGAACTTATCGAGGATGCGTCGCAGGGTGAAGATTTGATCCGTCGTGGAACTCCATTGTCGAAAACCAGCCTGGTATTCGCCAACAAAGGATTCCGTCAACGGTCTCAATCTGAAGAACAGGATACGGGAGAGCACTTTATATGCGGAGTTGCGCAACGTTATGCCTCGATAGTTGCCACAATCCAATCGATGGCCCTTCTTATAGATAGGGCATATGAGGCCTTCCAACCTGTCGTTCGGCATTTGTTCGTCCGCCCAGATCCTTAGTATTATCTGGTGGATCTCATAGCCGCCGCTTCGCTTCCAGCTTTTAGAAGTTCGGCCGAGATACCGTCCTTCCCAGCGGCCTTGCCGTTTTTCAGCTCACCAATCGCCTTTTTCACCTCCTCCTGTGTCGGTGGCTCCACAGCTTGTTCGTCACTCATAATCGTCATCCTGTTCCTGCTCTGCTCATCCGGCTCCGTTCAATAGCGCCTGAAAATGCTCCTTCCACCTGGCTGCAACCGTCGGTTTATCAGTAAGCAGGTTGCCGTCCTTGTCATTACACATGACCGGCCAGGGAAATTTCTGCTTCTGACTCTGTTGACAGTTCTATAGAATCTCCGCACGTCGTTTTGAGCATAGCGACGATGGATACTGCTCCATAGCCCATTTATGTCTTCCACTCGTTCCTCCTGCTGTTCTGCGATCCGGTGATCCAGCTCTCTGGCATATTCTGCTGCCACGCCATCAGCTTTCAACCGCTGAATGTTGAAACGCGTCGTCCTCTCTGTGCGAGATTTCAGCACGTTCGACAATCGTGCGCGGATCTTACAAACGACGAAATAATGGTCAGAGTCAATGTTTGGTCCCCGAAAAGACCTAACATCAGTAACATCCGAAAAGTGCCGACCGTCAATCAGTACGTGATCGATCTGGGAGCAGGCTTCTCCATTTGGATGCCTCCAGGTGTGTTTCCGAATATTCAAACGTGGAAAATAGGAGCTACACATGGCCATTCCTCTGTCCGCGGCAAAGTTTATCAGCCTCAGGCCGTTTTCATTGGTTGACGAGTGGAGGCTATGCCTTCCAATGACCGGACGGAAAAAATCCTCCCTCCCAACCTGTGCGTTTGCGTCTCCGATGACGACTTTTACGTCGTGTTTTGAGCACTCGTCATAGATTCGCTCAAGCTTGTCATAGAACTCATCTTTGACTTCAACGGATTTGTCATTTGTCGGTGCGTAGGTGTTGATTAAACTGTAGTTGAAGAATTTGCCCTTGATCCTCAACACGCATATACGGTCATCTACGGGCCTCCACCGGATGACTCTTGTTTTTTGATTTCCCAGCACTACGAAACCGACGCCCCATTCCGCTGCTTTGCCGCCACTGTAGTAGATGTGGTACTTGAAAGAGGTGCGTGCAATAGGGCCTACTGCACGGAATTCCCTTTCTCCGGAATTTGGCCACCGAACCTCCTGAATCGCTGCGATTTCGACTCCTTGCCGCTGTAGTTCTCGAGCAAGCAAGCCAGCCCGCGCCGGTTCATTGAGAGATCGGACGTTCCAAGTACCCAATTTCCAATCGTTTACCTTAATCTTTTTCCGTGTTCGTAGCCTAGGTCTTTGCCGATAGATCCGTTCCGTATTTCTAAATTCGTTGTTCGTGGTATGCTGTTTATGGTCGCGATACCTACATCCTGCTGATGGGGCTGCCATCTTAGGTGTAGCTGGCGAGATATAGCATTCCATAATTCAGCCGCCTGCTTCGGGTCAGACGCTGTTGTACGCCGCCCCTGTGGGGATACAGCCGCCTACGACCCCCTTCCCAGTCAGCATACGACCATAGTTTCCACCGGGGTTGGTTACCCGATCTCCATTAAGGTTACTCGTATTCCGGTCGGCACCACGTGGAGGTTGGGATAGGAGTTGCTGGACAGAGGTTGAATTTGTGAGAGCTTTGGTTGCAACGCTGGTAACTTTCGCAATCGAACGAACGAACAGCCAACGGTTTAAAAAGGATTTCGGAAGATATAATAAGCGGGTGTTATCTTTAACAATTGAACTTTGTCTATATTCTAATATTGGCGGGAGTTGGGTTTTTATAGGATTTATTACAATAGCAATATAGTAAAGAGAGGGAGAGAGCTGGTAGCTCTACGCCAATTATGTAGCGATGCACTTTCATCACGCGGGAAACCAATTATACCAGTCTCGATCGAAGGTTGTAGGGTGGTTCGACGTTGCGGCGCCAACATAATTTCGGCCATTTCGGCCAGATTAAGGGATGATTTCTGACACTTTTCTAAATGCGCCGCTCACGTTTCGAAGCAGATAAACAGAGCGATGTACTTGTTGGATGGTACAGTTCTGCTGACCAAGTGGGATCGCAGACCACAAACTTTTGACACACCTTGCGAGTAGCGCTGATACCACGAAGTATCCAAAAACGTCTTCGAACGGACGCTAATAGTAACTGCAGACCACAGTGCAAATTTTCTTGGTGAGAATGTAACAGTATTGAAGCGGTTAGTATTGAATTTTGATGTAGTAAAACAGGATGCCTTTTATCGACGCCTAATTCCGATTGCTGCAGCAGTCCGCCCACCCTGACGAGGCCGTTTTCATCCAGGAAAGGGTTGAGCTGGTGCAAAGACCAGCCGCGTTTCACTCCGTGGCTCGATTGTAGTTGGCCAAGCTGTTGAACGCATTTGATGCCCGGATAATAAGCGCCTTTCGTGCCAAAAGTTGCTGTGTTTAAGTGTTTAATACTCTTTACCGAGTTCTTCTTTCGACCAACTCCACAGAATTTTGAAAAAATCACGATGCAGCCAAACCTTAGTATGAATCTGCTTCGTCTCATCAGCAGGTACGACAGGTGGCAAACGAAAACGAAGCAAAGTATTTATCAATGAGTCCTGTACTTCTGGGCCACACATGAGAGTGTCTTTTAAAGAGAGTCCATTCAAAACTTTAGCATAAGCATCAAAAACCACTCGGCATTTTGTGGCTGAGCTGGTGGTTTTAATCACACAGTGGCGTGAGAGATACACGCATTTTTTGAGTGACTTGTTCTTTTCTTCTAACGACTTGTGACCGAGATCAATGTAATCACGCATGAATTCATCATGCTCAGCTTTAGGAGATGGATTTCGGTCCAACTTTCTTTCGATGTGGTTAAGTCTTTTCTCCGCAATTTGCCTCGATTCTCTTAGTACACTCGGGTCTGATAGAAACGGGAGCCGTACTACAAATTTACCGCACTCATCTCAAATAGTATTTTCCACAAATTGTTTCTCGCAACGTTGTTCTTCATCAGTGAGATGATGATCGTTTGATCGTTTGTCCTCTATCTCGCAGAATGTTTGCTTATGCGGAGAAAGATTATCCTTGGCGGAGATTAGCAAACAAGTCGGAGAGTGAGAGTCATATGACGGCTTAGACTCATGATAGCGGCCGGCAATCACCCATCCGAGCTTTGTAATCTGTAGTATGGGTAGCCTGTTGTCTGGACTGAGGACAATTTTGCCGGGCTCAAGCAACTGAAAGAATAAGTCAGTGCCAAGAAGAACATCTATTTTACCCGGGCAATGGAATAGTGGATCCGCCAGGGGTATTGAGAGGGGGATAGGCCAATCTTGAGTGTTTACTGGTTTGCATGGGAGAAATTTTGTTATTCTCTCCAATACAAGGCAGGGCACGTAGGTTCGATAGTTCGTGCAGCGAGATGTGATAACGATGTCTGCAAATCGATCTGCGTGAGCGGTAGCTGCCGAGATGCCTTCCAGATCCACATTAGCATGCGAGGTGTCGATACCAAGCTGCTTACGGAGGCTATCACTGATAAAGTTGACTTGCGATGCGCTATCCAAAATAGCGCGACAGGCATAAGGATGCCCTTTTTTATCTAGGACGTTAATAGCCACTGTAGCAAGGAGGACCTTTGCGGAACTGTGGCCGCCGGAAGAATCTAGTGCCGATATAAAAGATTGCGCGGATTGTAGCTGATTGGATTGAGATCCAGTCGTGTTTGGTGTTTGTTGACCAGTGACTGGTGGATGCAGCAAAGTGTGATGTGGGAAGTTACATTTTCTACATGTACCAACTCTGCAGCTGATACCGGGATGTGCTTTAAGACAGTTTCGGCATAATTTCAGTCGATTTACGTGAGATAATTGTTCGTGATAACTCATGTGAATAAATTTGGCGCACTGGAATAGTTGATGATACTGTGCTGAGCAGACATCACAAAATATGGGGTTGTTTGTGAATGTATTTGCTCCTCTAGTGGGAAATTTTGCGGGTTGCTTCACGGATACTAATGCTTTAGTTTTATTAGAATGCGACGATTGCAAAGCGAAGCTCCTAGCTTCAACAAATTTCAGAAAACGCGATAGGGTAATCTCTTCTTTCTTCATTTCGGCAATTTTCTGACACCACAACTGCTTGGTATCTGGATCCACCTTTTCGCTCAGTATAAAAAGCAACCATGTATCACGGTCCTCTCTAGCCATGGCTCTGAGCGCTCGGAGAACTTCATCTGACACGTCATGCAGTGTTCGCAAGCCGCTGGCAGAGGCAAACGAAAGCGATGGTTGCGCTAGAAATCTTTGAATATGCTTGCTAGCTATTTCACGGGGTTTATCATACCGGGATGCCAATTTTTCTAAAGCAGGTTTATAATTCGCGTCTTCGATTTTAAGGTGTGAAATTAAAGAAGCCGCCTCACCAGCAAGGTTGATTTTTAAAAAGTATAATTTTTGGCTATCTTTCAGCGTTGGATTTTGCTCGATCAAGCTATCAAACAGATCCTTGAACGACTGCCACTCGAGGTAGTCTCCACTAAATGTAGGAATATTCACCTGGGGCAACTTCAAGTCCGGGAGTCGAGATGCATCTTGAGGTACGACGGCAGCATGCGTTGCTGGTAAAACCATGTTAGCAGACATGATGCGAAGAAATTCGGCTTGCTGATCTGCTAATTGCTGGATGACATCTTGCTGGGAGGGCACAGGGGGAGCAGCGTCGCGTTTTTTAACAATTTTCAACAGTTTTAGGAATCGAGTTTTCAGACCGATATAGCAACTCTCGAACTTGCCTTGACGGCTCATGGCTTCGTCGTATGCACTTCGCACTTCGCACAGGTCCAAAATTTTCTTATGTACGCCGCAAAAGGCCATCCACACTTCACTCAGAGCATCTAACTCAGTTTGTAAGTCAATTTCGTCGACCGCTTCTGGTCGGATTTTTTAAACTGTTTCCGAAATGCGCTTCAGGCGGGGTTCTAGCGATTTACTTTCGCGGATAAGTCGATCTATCTTGGTGGATTTCGCGCACTTTTTGTCCAAATGTCTCTTCTTTAGCTCCAACTCTCCTCGGATCACTATTATGCCGATCGGCAGAAGCACTATTTAGCGGCGACGGGGCCAATTCACGGGCACTAGCGATCACTTTATACGCGGTTCCGGGCGAAACTTTTCGCAATCCGGCTCGAAGGACCATATGAATTTGTGAGAACTTTGGTTGCAACGCGGGTAACTTTCGCAATCGAACGAACGAACAGCCAACGGTTTAAAAAGGATTTCGGAAGATATAATAAGCGGGTGTTATCTTTAACAATTGAACTTTGTCTATATTCTAATATTGGCGGGAATTGGGTTTTTATAGGATTTATTACAATAGCAATATAGTAAAGAGAGGGAGAGAGCTGGTAGCTCTACGCCAATTATGTAGCGATGCACTTTCATCACGCGGGAAACCAATTATACCAGTCTCGATCGAAGGTTGTAGGGTGGTTCGACGTTGCGGCGCCAACAGAGGTGAATGGCCACATTATCCGCCGCTTTCGAATTCGTCTTACGTTGTTTTCGAAGATTAAAACAGCTGTAGATGCGAAATATGGTTTTTTATTCTACAACCGGACGCAACGGGAAACTGCGAATAACTTGCCTTCAAAAGAGTCAGCAGCAATAGTCGGTAATTATGGTATTAATACTCCCTAGCGATTCGCTTAAACCTTCCAGGTTTATTGAAATGATGACAAGGTTGACCAATCTTGTGAGGACTTGAGCTATGAATGTTTACCCGCCCGAAAAAACACCCTGTGTAAAATCTCAGCCGGTTCACGCTGATACTTGCATCCTACGACGTGTTTAACCAAGGCGAAGCGTTTCGTCTTCCGGGGCCGACCAATTATGTTCGAATCACTCATTATTTTCATAATATTGTTACGAACATTTACTATCGAGCACAACAAAACAAACAACAGTTTGACATTATTCATCAAATAGCAACGATGCGGCACGCTGCTATAGCGTTGCCAAATTTAATAACTCGCTACTACCCGAGGTGGGATTGCTATTTCCCAAACCAACATAGCAACGCTCGGTGCGGTTGCCGCATTATGGTGGGAGTTGCCAAACTAGCTTTAGAAACTTCAATTTAGCCACTGGTGGGCTTGCTCTAAGGGCATCATTAATGCCTTGTAAACTAGATAGACTACGCCGGATATCACCTGATATCGCCAGATGATATCGGATATCCCCTCGAGCGTTTACACTTCAGTGAGCTGATATGATTTTACATTTGCTTTGGTAATTGAAAAGAGAAGAAAACAAACACAGGTTAAAGCTAAAACAAGACAACAAGAGCAATGGGATTAGGATATAGATGTCAGTTAGTTGGCTCGCACCAACGCGAACTCTCATATGCAATTGTCAACATGTGCGGGATGAAAATAGCAAAAATATTTCCTTCCTTTTTCCTCGCAAGCAATGCGAATTGCGAAATTTGTAGGGTTGCGTCAAATGTCTGTTAGCCGTGTTGCCAACTGCTGGAAATGTGGTTATTATTGGTTTTCGAACATGATATCCGTGATAGCATGTAGCCGAGGTAATATCCGTTGACAGCTCGATCCCATATCTTCTTCTATTTATATAAAAAAAAAGTTTTGTATGTATGTATGTATGTATGTTCCAGCATAACTCTCGAAGGCCTGAACCGATTTCAACCAAACTTGGCATACGTGTTCTTTGTACAAAGGAAGTGGTCATAGAAATATTGGATAGGGGGAGGGGTCACCCCTAAAGAAGAGGGGGTCAAATTAATGAATTTTCATACATAAAGGAAACCTTTCATTGAAATTTGATGATTTTCGGGCTCTTGGTCATATTCGGAAACCGGAAGTTGATGTCCAGAGACCGGAACATGATGTTTGATGCCATATTCAATCCAAGAAGGCAACTTCCGGTTTCTGGGAAGCCGTTCAAAACTGTGGAAAACGCTCACAAACCCCCCAATGTTGGTAATTTCGGAGCAAAAATGACTCCTAAGAACCGGTTCTCGGTGTCTGACGATACTTTGAAACTTGGGTTTCCGACTTCTGGTTTCTGGAAACCTGCGAGAATCAATAATTGAATTATATACTTGACAATATGGGTATTTTCGGAATCGGAATGACGTCGTCATACGAAAATCGATCATATATTTCCAAATATTGGCCTTTTTTTAAACGTGGTGACGTCTGTTTGCAGCCGAAAATCGGTTTTCGTGCAAATGTTTCTAGACAGGTGCTTCAAAACATCCAACCTGCTTTGATCCGTTTTTGGAACGATTTCTTGACATATTTCTTGCATAATTTGATAACGGAGAGTCCAATCTAGCGTTTTGGACAAAAAATATGTTTGGAAAAGTTGCTGAAGCTCAACTATTACCGAATAAAAATTGGGTAATAGCATCGATCAAATAAGAAAAGAGCTCCTGAAATCCAGCTATTTATTTAAAAAAAAGGTTTGTTTGTATGTATGTATGTATGTATGTATGTTACAGCATAACTCTTGAACGACTGTACCGATTTTAACCAAACTTGGCATACGTGTTCTTTATACAGAGGAAGTGGCCATAGAAATATTGGGAAGAGGAAGGAGCAACCCTCAAAGGAGGAGGGGGTCTTAATTGGTCAGAAAATGAATTTTTTCCATGCATTATGGGAACTTTCTGAATGAATGCGATAGTTTTCAGGCCTTTGGTCATGTCTGGAGACCGGAAATTGATTTCCAGAGTCCGGAACATGATGTCGAAAAGAGAAAGGGGCAGTTATCAAAGAGGGAGGGGGTATTAATTGATAAGAAAGTCAGGTCTTTTAGTGCCCTATGGGAACTTTTTGAAAAGGTACGATAACTTTCATGCCCTCGGTCGGTCATGGACAGAAGTTGATGTCTAGGGACCGGAATATGATGTCCGATGTTTTTCTAAAACAAAGATGGCGACTTTTGGTTTCTGGGAAGCTGTATACAACTGTAAAAAACGTTTACAAACCTCCAAACATTGGTATTTCCGGAACCAGGATGACCTATAGAAACAAAAAAATAAAAGTCCAACGACATTTTTAAAATTCAATATGGCGACTTCCGGTTTTAGAATTTTATGAAACATGAATATATGCTCTGCAATATGTATATTTTCGATAGCAAGATGACGTCCAGAATCCAAATATTTATGTCCGGTGCAAATTTTCCAATCGTACATGGCGGATTACATTTTCTGGAAAGGTTACTAGAATACAGAAGAAGGCTTGGACGTAATATAGAAACGTTTTGAAATCAATAACGCGATTTTTGCTTTCTGTCAAGCTGTGTAAAACTGAGTAAAATGGTTAAGTAATGTCAATATTTGTAGAAAGAGGATTATTTTCAGAAAATGACCACGGGTGTACAACGCTATTTTCAAATTCAAGAAGAAAAATATTCAAATACTCCCTGATATTAGGTTCATAGGTCAGAGCTGACTCCCCAGAACCGAAAATTGGTGTCCGAACGTTTAGTATAGTGAGGGTTGTTTTTCTGCATTGGAAATTATTCAAAACTTGAGGAAAATTTGGAGATAGTCCCCGTATCTTCAAATTGTTAATTAATTCATAAATATTGATGTTCAACTATAAGGATGATATTGATATTGTTCACGCAAAAAAAGTAAAACGAGAAGACATAGCAAGCAATAATTTTAACTATCAGAGGTCAGGTTAGGCTATTGATTATGTAATATTAGTGTAATTTGAGTTTATTGTAAGTTAATCGATACCGTCGAAAATGCTGATAAGGCAATGCATTTTCCAACGGAATTTTTGAACTCATTCGACCCAGCTGGAATACCTCCGCATCAATTGTTAATCAACGAAAAAGGTGGTATATAAGCAAGTTTATAACTAAAATAGAAATATTATTTGAAATGATGAGTTGGAAAAAATATATGGAAATATAGAAAATTATAGATAAAGCAGAACTTTTTACACGAGCAAAGCCGGGTACATTCAGCTAGTCAGGTAATATCGATGGTGATATGGCCTCGATAGCACAAATCGCCTGATATCAGGTGGTGTAGTGATATGTGGTGTAGTGTGAACGGGGTATAACAGTGCGTTTCTACACCCCGTTTGGTAGCGGTCTATCATCACTTCATACCGTACCGGTCGCTGCTAAACGCGCTAGAGAAAAGTAGCCGGGCCTCCGGGAAGCATCGTGCTCTCAAATTTGGCAGCCCGGTAACAGCGCTGTTAAAGGTTTATGCTGGATGAAACGTCAAACAGAGACGATAGCAACGACCGGTGTGAAAACGGGTGAGTGCGTAAAATAGCCGCGCTGTACACAGTTGCCATAACAACTTAAATAGTAGCGCACTGTTAAGGATGCCTTAAGCAAGGAACAAATTATATTAACTTATACTCATCAAGGTAGCTGTATTGCGAACATCTTATATTTAAAATTAGTTATACAATTATTCCATGTAGGAATATTTCGCTACAACGAGGCCTAAAAAGCGCCGCAATCTATTTCGTTGCCACAGTGTGAAATACTAAAGGTAATTAATTTTGCCAAGCAAATCGCCATTTCTAACATTTTGTCCTAATTTTCCAACTAGGAATTTATAATTAAACTCTTGCTACTAAACGAGTGGGAGTCTTCTTATTAAACCGAAACTTCATCTATACTGCGGACAACATCTCATAAATTCCTTTAAAGGAACAACCCCAGGATGTTGAAAAAATCAATGACTGCGACCAACGAAGCGAGAGTGGATGATATAGTAGCAGACAAGTCCAACGCCGACGGTGCGGCTGGGAATACCCCTGTGATCGTAATCCGCTCCCCTAGTAATAATCCGCAGGTAAATTCGAGCCTGATGAATAAATATACAAATACCCCAAACAATTGGAAATTTTGAGATTGCTCAATCCAAATGCTCAGGATTTTCATTCCGTTGGAGAGAAAGCGAAGCCAATCGCGTCAGGGGTCGAGAATAGGAGGAATCCAATACGCGAGGTCCGTAAGAAACGAGAATTCCATTGTCAGATGTGTAGTAAGCGTGATAGTGATCAAATGGTGCAGTGTGATGGTGATGGCTGCAAGCAGTGGTTCCACTACGAGTGTGTAGATGTAACGGATGACGTTGCGATCGTCAGCTGGATCTGTCCTATTTGCACTACCGCAAAGGATTAAGCACCGACTGCGATTATCCCCCCACCCCCCACCCCCCATCACGAAAAACGGCCAGATGAATCTGAACGTGTCCGCAGATCACCAGTTTGGAAAAAAACTTATCGACAAATGGGGTTACCAGTGTAGCTAGGCATAGCAGTAAATGAACCCACAGAGCAAGGTGGGTTCAATATGTAGCGAAGTTGGATCGCAGAATGGAGGCAATTCAATTCGCAGTGTAACAAGTAGGATGAGAGAGCTAGAACTGCAAAAGTTGAATGAGGAGCTGGCTTTGAAAAAAAAAATGTTTCTCGAAAGAAGGTACGAAATCCTAAAAGAATACGGTAGCGAAACGTCATCGGCTGCCAGTGACATAGAAAGAATGTCAAAAATTCAGGAATGGGTGGAGGAAACCGAATGCCATGGCGAAGAAAACGATTTCGGGTTAGTAACAGATCAATCGAATATGCAATTGTGGAACCTGCGCTGTTCAATTCTCGGCGAGACCGGCTTTCAAATATCGCTTCGATGAATCCTGGTACACTGGTAGTTGGCAACGACTTTGTTCCGGGACAATGTTCGACACCTCTTAAGCCGATTCCAGTAACAACCAATGATGAGACTGTGTGTATTTTAAATCGAAATCAACTAGCTGCACGCCAAGCAGTCTTCAAGCATTTACCAGAATTTAGTGGAAGTTCAGAAGACTGGTTATCATTCTTTTCAATGTTTAATTCCTCAACACAGATGTGCGGGTTCTCGAATGAAGAGAATATGCTGCGACTACAAAAATGCTTAAAGGGAAAAGCACTGGAAGCTGTAAGGTGCAGACTGCTTCACCCGTCTAACGTTATCGGAGTAATGTCAACATTTAAAATGCTGTACGGAAGGCCTGAAGCGATTGTCCAAGCCATTATTCAAAGGGTTCGCCGGCTACCGTCACCGAACATGGACAAACTGGATACCGTTGTGAGTTTTGCACTCACAGTGGAAAATCTCGTTGCTACGATTCAAGCATACGAGGTTAACGACTTCGTTTATAACTCATCGTTGAGGTACAAATTAGTGGAGAGACTTCCGTCATCTCTTTAAATGGACTGGGCTGGATTTTCTCGCCAAAAGCCAAATCCGACTCTAATTGACTTTAGTGCGTGGTTGTACACTACGGCGGAAGACGCGAGCACTGTTATGATTGGCAGCAACAATAGTGAACTGCGAACTTGGGGAGCCAAGAAAGACGGCAACCTAAATTTTCATTCCGCATCTGAATCCACTACCAAGAAGACCGCTGAAGCATCCACTAAACTAAAATCAAACGGTACTGTACTGAAAGAGTTGTGTCCAATATTCGAAGGAACTCATCCTCATCCGCAGCAAAGTGTAAAAGATTCGAAGGGTTTAGCTACGATTCCAAATGGGCTGCCGTGAATGAATATAAAATTTGCAGAAAATGTCTGCGGAAACATAACGGGTCGTGCAAGCATTCGAAACCATGTGGTACGAATGGCTGTGAGTATCTTCATCACCTTCTGCTGCATAATAGACTGAAACATGATGCACCAAAAGCTACTACGCAGGAAAAAGCCACTTCGAGTAATGTGCAAACACAAGCAGATAGAACTGATCATAGTTGTAATCTTCACCAAGGACAGTCAGAAATACTATTCAGAGTTGTCCCTGTTATGTTGTTCGAACCAACAAGGACAATACGCACTTACGCGATTGTTGATGATGCGTCGGAGCTAACTCTAATCGAACAGAGCCTGGCCGACGAGCTACAGGTAAAGCGACCGAAAAAGTCATTATGTTTGAAGTGGACCGGTGGAACACAGAAGACGGAAAACCAGTCGCAACAGGTCAGCCTACTGATCTCTAGCATGCTAAGTTCAAGAAAATATGAACTGTCCGGTATTTATACGACGTCCTCTCTTCAAATTCGTCCTCAAACGCTGATGCTGGCTGAGATGCAGAACAAGTACCCACACCTGGCTGGATTGCCCCTCGAAGCGTACCGCAATGTTAGTCCTCGTCTTCTAATCGGACTAGAATATGCTAGACTAGGTCACGCAGGCCCGTAGCTACCGGGGGGGCTTAGCCCCCCCCACGCGTTTGCATTGCCCCACCACGCAATTTTCTCATGTATGTGATTGATATTAGGTGAAAAAATCCAAAAGAAAAATCTGAAATATAAGCAATAAGCATTGTTGAATAGTCGCCAGTATTTTTTCAATGTTAACGATATCAGTCAATTTTTTGGTCGAACTCATATGCCAAAGAGGATAAATTATTCAATCTTTTGGTGAGCCAGCCTGATTCGCGTCAAAGTTGAAACTGACGATCCGCATGTGACGTCACACCCCGCGAAGATTACCCAATGTTCCGTCACGATGCATCAGAATTCAGGCTAAAAACCATAGTTTGCCGCCGAGCTTACTCAATACTGTAGAGAATCAAAACAATTTTAGCATAAACCGGAGCATTAGCTTACCGCTGAGTTGTAATAACCTAGCATTCTAGAGCATTCTTATTATGAGCCAAACCAAACAAAACTAAACATCCTTATTATCGTTCAGAACAATAACCAAGCGTCCTAATTATAAGTAGTCGAACGACCGGTGGCTTACGAAATGTAAATATCTTAACGATCATGCCACACCATGTATACCTTTTTCAATTTAACTATAATCAAAACAGAAGCCGGAGGCACAACGTCACTCACAGCGCCACTAACGGTCGCTCACGGTTGCGCGCGGTTCAGAGTAAATGCGCGCTCTCGCACGCGCCCTAATGTTCTCAGCAAATAGTCGAATATATGTACTAAAATTCAACTCGAAAACGAAACAGGGTAATAAATACTATAGGTTAGAATAGAACCGCTAGATAGGCGATAACTCAGGTCGGAGGAGAAGAGTCTCTCCGCTCTGAGTTACACAGGTTAATATTTAAGCAAAATTGTAGGTTAATAAAATCAATCATCTTAATCTATCATCCAAAAGAGGTGATTCCGCGAATGGAATGTTCGCGTACAGGACTTCGTGTGTTTCATTTCTAAGTGATCACAGGTCCTGGTAGAGCTCTAGCTCTACACGGTGGTGACAGCGGTTTTTTTTTGGTTTCTAGAAAAGGAAACGGACCACGCGAGGTAATATAAAGTCAAAAGAAGCTCAAGTATAAGTAGTGTTCGATAACAGTAAAAAGCGCGATAAAATAGTTCGAAGTATAAATTGTGTGACGTTGAACGAAAGTGGATATTGTGCAACGAGAACTAAAAGTGTTAGAGAAAAAATTGTGCACGCGAAACAGGAAAAAAAACAGCAGAAAATAGTAAGGAAGAAAATTGGCTACAAACTTCTATAGTGTAAAAAATAAACTTGGTTCTCACTCGAAGGAAGAAAAATGTAAAACTGGATTATAGTGATAATGAAGCAACACAGTGGGTACCTGCACAGTACACACTAGGAACAAGAGGAAAAAAAAATAATATGATCAAGTAAACAATTGTACAATAATAATACGAGTAAAGACGAAGTGAAAAATTATTAAAAATGGACAAGAACACAAGTGCGAAGCTGTTGTTGTGTATGATAAGGATTTTCTTTACCAGTGTGTAAATAGTGTAAAAAAGTGTTGGAAGAAACCTAACATTACCTAACATATAGGGATGTGGAATGAAAATCTGAAACCGAAAAAAGTGAAAAATATGTCCAATTTCAAATGCTAATAAATCGGTTAGTATCTGATGGATTTCCTTCGTTCTTGCAGCAATAGATTGGGAAATCTTCTAAGATTCTTCCCAAAAGAAGATAATTGTAATTTTATTATTCACACTATTGTACTATTGAAAATAGTCAAGCCTTGTCAAAACGAAAAATTCGACCTCTGATTGGTCGTTATATGATTGCTTCCCAAGCACGGTCGACAGAATCATATACCTTGCAATTGAAAACATGCTATTTGGACTATGAAAGAGCCTGTTTCAACCGAAGCCGCTCATAATGGTTCTGGACAGCGACAACAGCAGTCGTCCTTCCTTAGCAGCAGCATTATCCCTGTGGTTGGTCACCACGTCTCAGGAGCAGCGCGGTTTTTCTCAGCGTGTGTCGCCAGACTGACATTATTCCCCCAGTGTTGGGGTAGCATGAAGATTGCCATCAGGAAATCCAATTTTGGAAATCAAAATGCCTTTTTCAAGGCAAACACACAAGTCATTAAAAGTTAATAATTTTTGACAACGCAAGCAAGATTCTGTGTTGGATCCTAGCAATTTAAATTTGTCGCACCCGTCTAATTTACTGAATGTGAAATAGCTTCCAAAGGGCATGTTGTCCGTGTATCTCTATTTTCCCACTGTTAGGGCAGCTGAAAGGTTGTGATCAGCAACTGATTTTGAACCGCAAAATGCCATTTTCAAGGCAAAAAAATAAATAATTGAAGGGTAATAATTTTCTGGCATTAACACAAGCAGACATTCTGTGCGGGATGCAATCAATATCTGTTGTAGTTGTCTAATTTTTACTTTTACTTTATTTAGTAAACCTCCCACTGTAGGGGCAGCGCATAGGCTGCGATCAGCATGACCGACTTTGAATAACAAACTGCCCTGTTAGACTGCATTCACAAAGACAGTTAGTTCTACTATGCAGAGCTAATATGAAGTCGATTCAATCAATCAGCATTAACAGAATTTCGTCGTCTCCCAGCTGCCAAGTTGCAACATGATGCAACACGCAACAGCGAGCAAACGAAATCGCTTGATGTTACAAACCGCAATAAGATACGGGTTAAAACCGTTGCGTGTGTGAGAGCACCATCGGTGTTTATTCGCTGGATACAAAAATAAAATGCGAATTGTGGAATAATTCGTCTAAAGAACATTAGGAAATGGTAAAACTAAACTGAAAGGCGTGGTCTATTACGTAGTACCCTTCGGCTATAAAATAATGTTTCTGGGAAAACTGGCTACATTCATTAGTCGGAAGGTGAGCTGGATGGACCTCCACAACGTTGCCAGCAGGAGCAGCAGATATCAGCACTCTGCAGTAACAGACAATGTCAGCGGGTTGCGCCTGTGGCTGCCTTCAAATTAAACAAATCACTTGCCCTGTGGTTGGTCACCACCTCTCAGGCCTCTGCCAGGCTGAACGCCAACGCGAGCGATCGGGCGAGATTTTTGCCGTACATCAGCTGGCACTTCCTCTAATGGAAAAGTTGGATCATTTTTTTTAGAAGAATATTGCTGTCGGTAATATTACAGAGATGCGATTGCATTATATCCGATATGGAATTGAACAATTGTTCTTCTGAGGACAAATAAAACACTTAATTTGAAGAGTTAATAGCTTTGGGTACCAGTAGCAGTATGGTAACAGCCTCAGCGGTAGGTGCAGCTGGTACTTCCATGAGGCCGATGTTATAAGGAAGTAAATGGAAGCGGCACGGCGAAACAGTTCGAGTGTGCTTAGACGCGCGTCATTTTTCGTTGTGGATATTATTCCCCACATGAAACGACGCGCTTTCGTACGACAGCGGCGGTGTTAGGGGCCATCCACATACCACGTGGACAGCTTTGGGTGAGGGTGGTTGGCCCACGGTCTATACATTATATGGGCTGTTGTCCATGGAGGGGGAGCGGGGGGGGTCAAAATCGTTAAAAATCTGTCCACGTGGTATGTGGATTGCCACCTTAGCGGTTGATGCATTTGCCAACACTTACTCCAGTAAAGCCGTGTCTAATTTTCTATGTGAAAACACCTTTCAATTGTGTTGGCCGTGCGCATTAGGCCTCTGCCAGGCTAAGGCCGTTTACATCTGGCGTGTTCTGCGTTGCGGAGACGGTTCGCCTTGCCGCGGGTTAATGTACAGCCGTACATTAATCCACGGCAAGGCGAACCGTCTCCGCAACGCAGAACGCGCCAGTATGTAAACGGCCTCAACGCGAAAAGCGGCGCGAACCGATTTGCCGGCCGTAGGTTAATGTACAGCCGGTAAGTAGAGCTATGTAAAAGTATTCTACTTCAACCTTGCGGTCGTGGCTTTGCACACAACCCTCCTGTGATTTTTTTTTTCAGACGAATCTGTCGCAACAGGAAAATGAATTTTAACCGGTAAGTTCTTGGTTTTCTTCCCTATAACAAAAAAGGTTCATTCATTTTTCATACCAGCGAAATAAACTAGTTGACATTTGCACGACCTGACTAATTAAATAGCAGTGCCAGCGGCAACACCGATGGCAAGAAGAATTGTAAAACGCAAACAGACAGAGTTACGCACATGGAACTCAGCTTAATTGTTCTGAAAAAAGAGTTTTAGCTCACTGGTAGCCATACAGCAAGTATGTAAATTGGGAGCTACGCTATCGTTAGCGATATAAAAAGAGCGTGAGAGCCTTTGCGATCGCGTCTTCACTAATACAGTATAGTAGCATACGCTAGAATGCTTGTCGTCCCGTTCTTATGCCACCAGGTTGAATAGGTGACGTATTTTACAGTGTTATTGCGATCAGCTGTGCCAGGCACGGTCAAGGTCGCGGTTTTATGCAGCAATTTTAATGGCCGATGGTAGAACGTTCTGCTAGCATAAGCAACACGATTCAGTAGCGATGAAATGTTTAGTAAGTCAAAGAAAAAAGTAGATCAATAAGCGCAACGCGCGCGGCGATACAATTAAATATCCGCCGGGGGAAAATGTTAACAGACTGCAAAGATATGTTATGATGAATGTTGTCGTAAGGAGACAGATGTTGCAATATTCTTATGAAACAGCTCTTAACGCCATCTAATTTGAACATTTACAATTTTTGATTAGTTGTAAAATTGGTTCAATTACAATATAAAAAAATTACTATTTTATCTCAGATATGTTGGGGTAAAAATATTATTAAGATAATTGTTTGATTGATTAACAGAAATAAACATTGAAGCTTTAACACCAAATGGTTCGAACCTTGGTGTTCAGATTTTTTGATGGCGCGACGAAGAAATTAGAGTCAGTCACGCTACGTTATCACATCTGGCTAACAGAAGCGTTAGTGATACCTAAGAAAAAGAGAAAGAAGGCCACATGAGCCTTTACAGACGGATATTTTTACAGTACTTTTTTTTTGATAATATTTTAAAGCAATTATTATTAATGCTTGGAAATAATTTACAAAAATTGTAATTATTATTCAAAAGAAACATTAGAATTTCTTTTATCAGGAAGAGTAATATTTATTGTAAAATGGAGTACACGTTCCCAGAAAAAGATGCCATGAAGTGCATCCCAGAATATGACGGATCGGTGGACGAACTAGATGCGTTCATTTACCATATTGAACATTTTGCCCTAGAAATACCAGAAGGAGTATCACATGCTTCACTGGTTTATATTGTTCTATTGAAATTAATAGGCAGAGCTGCTGCCACAATACATCGAATCAACGCATACGCTTGGCCACAGGTTAAGCAGAATTCATTAAAGGAATTTGGAGAAATATATCTATAGGAGCGGTAATTATTCAGGTAAAAACGTTGAGGCAGGGAGTGTATGAGGCCTTCCCTGAATACAAAAGAAGAGTACTTAAAATTAAGAGACAAATCGACTTCTATGAAAACAAATGTGAGAAGTCTTGTATGATAGTGAGTCTCCGGTTATATTGTATAGCAGGGCTGCACGACAGCTTATTGAAAGAAGCCGCCGGAGGTGGAGAAGCGCTGAATTTAGAAAAGCTGCTTGATTACTTAGAAAATTATGAACAGGAGATCAAACATCTCACCGATATTGAGAACCGGTTGCGTGGCTTAGAATTGGTCGAAAAAAAGCACGCCGCGCTCAAGCATTGTATCAGAAGCAGAAATATTCTCTCAATTAACCACACGGGTACGAGTTATAGAAAAAGGTGGTTCAAAGGAGATAAGCATATCAGTCGCAGGACTAGAAATTATGAAAGATATAGCGGGAATCGGCCCAGTTATAACAACCACGACGCTCCTAGGAATTGGCGTAATCAGGAGAACTATGCCAGAAACAGGCAGCACAATTATTATGGTCAGACCGGATCAATGAACGGACGGTCCGATCACTACGACCGCAGACATCGAAATATTTTGAGTATAAGACATACTGGAAGGGGGGATACAAATTACCAAGGTATAAAAGATCCGTTTGCACAAGAGTATTTCAGCGATGACTTCGCAGAATTGTGTCAGGACGTCGACTGGCGTATGTGCACAGATGAACCCAGCAACAAAGAAATATCAGATTGAGAGACCGCGTGCAATCACATGAGAGATAACAGCGCTTGTGTGGCTAAGCGCGTCTATTACGATGTCAAAGGGTGCTTAATGTTAACGCTGCTGGCTAAGCAGAATGTCCAATTTACGTTAAACCTGATCTGAGATACAGGCGCATGTACGAATATAATTAATGCAGGCATTGTAAACCGTTTGAATGTACCGGTAAATACACAGAATGTAACTACTCTTGGAGGTATCAGCCGCAACATTGTACGAACCTCAGGTACAATTACGTTGGATTTAATAGTCGGAGACTTCCTAATCCCGACACAATTTCATATATTAGAAAATTTGCCAAGCGACGGAATAACTGGAGCAGAGTTTTTAAAAAAGTATACGCTTCAAATTGGGAATAATTTTGATTACATCGTGTTCAAGAAACACGGCAATAGAGGTCCGGACGACTTGAGTCCGTGGAGCATGCCCAAGGAAGAAGTCCTTAGTCGACATGTTTATATGGCAGCCAGAAATAGAGTCATTGTGCAGAACGAGCTGCGAGATACTAGTAACACAGCCCGCAATGAGGCTGACGTGGACAAAAACGAAATAAATAGGGAGCACCAAATATATCCGAATAAAGAGCCGGAGAACAATTTTCTTGACTCGAAAAATATTATAATGCCCGAGTTAGACCTAGGCTCGAGGCTTGACTATGACCTGTTGGAGCACAAGCTGACACCAGAGTCAAAAGGTATGGCAAGAATTGAAAAACTACGGCAAGTGTTGAATTTGACCCACTTGCCTGAAATGGAATTTAAGACAGTGAAGAATATAGTTGAAAGCTTTGCAGACATTTTCTTTTTCGAAGGCGACAGATGGACTACGACTGACGCCGCCGTACACACTATCGAGACGCCATCGGAAGTCCCGATTAACAAGAGACAACATAGATTTCCCGAGGCCACAAAAAGGCATATAAACAAGGAAATCGATGATATGAGGGCGCAGGGTATCATAAGACCCAGCACTAGTCCCTGGAATGCACCGGTACTATGTGTACCAAAAAAACCGGATGCTGACGGTAATAAAAGATACAGAATTGTGGTAGACTTCATATTGGATAATGTTGGAGGAGCAAAATATTTCTCCTCAATTGATTTAAAATCGGGTTTCTACCAAGTCCCGATCGACCGCCGAGATGCGGCTAAAACGGCGTTTTCCACACCAAAAGGCCATTTTGAATTTACGCGAATGCCAATGGGGTTGAAGAACAGTCCTTCAACCTTTCAAAAACTAATGAATACCGTTTTGTTTGAGATCGGGGATGTGAAGGCTTTTGTTTACCTCGATGATATTATAGTTTTCGGTGACACTATCGCCGACCACAATGACAACTTGCGCAAGGTATTACAAGCTTTGCGTAGACATAATCTAAAAATTGAACCAGCGAAATGTCAGCTTCTAAAGAGAGAGATAGAATATTTGGGACATGTCGTTAGTGAAAAGGGCATTAAGCCCACAAATGCAAATATACAGGCCATACAAAGCCTTAAGCCACCCACTAACGTGAAAGGTATAAGATCGTCTTTGGGTACAGTGAATTTTTACGGGAAATTTATCCCAAACATCGCGGAGAAGCGCAAGCCGCTGAATGATTTGTTGAAGAAAGACGCTAAATTTGTGTGGGGAAAAGAAAGCCAGGAAGCGTTCGAATTCCTTAGAAACGCACTGATAACAGAGCCAGGTTTAGTTCGGCCAGATTATCAAGACACTTTTGTTATTACGACGGACGCTAGCAATAATGCTATTGGTGCCGTCTTGTCAAATGAAAAATCTATGCACCGGCCGATCGCATTCGCGAGTCGGGCACTTGTAGGTTCAGAAACAAGGTATCATATTATAGAAAAAGAACTATTGGCAATTGTATGGGCCATAGAATATTTCAAACATTACATTTTTGGTCGAAAGTTTATCGTTTACACGGACCACAAACCACTTATAGCGATTTGGAGGCTCAAAGAGACATCTCCAACGCTGACAAGATTGAGACTGAAGTTGCAGGGTTTAGAATGCAGCATCAGGTACAAACAAGGAAGCGAGAATGTAGTCGCAGATTTTTTGTCACGTTTGTCAGATGGGACATGTCAGGGGCAAGAAAGTGCTCCCCACAGGCAGATAGCAATGATAACGCGCCAGCAGAAACGCCTGCTAGAGCAGCAGAAAAACACTTCAGATGAATTACAGGGCACAACACAAGATTTGAGTACCATAGACATTGCGGACATCGCTGAGGACGAGGATGAGCAACAACTCGTCAACATTTCGTATGATGATTTTTCCCTGGCATTATCAGATGGCCTGATACCAAACGAGACGGTGGAAGTCTCGAAGAGAATATTGGATGAGAGAAATATCGAAGCTCGTCTTGTCATTTTAAACAGTCGGACGGCATACAGAGAACTTCAGACACTGTATCAGCTGTCACAAGGACTGAAAGAATACGTAGAGGATGGTGTACTCAAATTAAAAGACAAAAAGGTAGGCGGTTTTATATTAGACGGCAGCGGAAACTCATTAATCGACTGCCGGAAATTCTTTTCACTGTTTTTAGAAAGTTTCAATAGGAGTCCCACGGCTGTGAAAGCTGCTGGGGTAATTCGTTTAATATCATTTAGAAAAATCAAACAACGGGAGATTTTACAAATGATTCAATTTATAGCGGGTAAGCTAAAGAAGCAAATTATACTATATAATGCTGATAGCGAGCGTACGCTGGTTGCGCCGGATCAGATAGAAACAATTTTGAAAGAATTTCACGATGCACCCTTAGGAGGGCATGTTGGAGCGCGACGAATGCGCCAAAGGATTGACACACTATTTACGTGGGCCACTATGAAGCGAGATATTGAGAATTATGTGCGGCAGTGTGAGTCCTGCCAGAAGAACAAAATTTGTAAGTCCAACAGGATTCCAATGCAGATTACGACAACTGCTTCGGAACCATTTGATAAACTTATATATAGTTGTGTTACCCGAGTCTTATAGCGGGAACAAATATGGATTAGTCATGCAAGACGATTTGACTAGATACTTGATCGCGGCACCAATGCCGAATCAAGAGAGCTACACAGTAGCTGAAACTTTTGTGGAAAACTATATATGCAAATTTGGGGCACCGTTAGAATTAGTTACGGATAATGGTGCAAATTTCGTGAGCGCACTCATGAAAGATGTGTGCAAGATTTTGAAGATCAAGAAAATTGCCACTAGCCCATATCACCCACAGGCTAACTTGGTGGAGAGATCAAATCGTGAGTTAAAAACTTACCTTAAGCAATTCATTGGTGGAAAACCGCACACGTGGGATAAATTACTCCCATTTTTTACGTTTAAGTATAATACTTCAGTAAACTCATCAACGGGGTACACCCCTTTCGAATTGTTGTATGGACGTACAGCACGCATTCCCACCTCCATTTACAAGCGGAATGGAGTGGACAATTTGACATATGAAACATATACACAAGAGATGAAAAAAAATATTTTTTGACCTCCACGCAAACGCGAAGGCCAACCTAAAGGATTCGAAGGAAAAGCGCAAGCAAGTTTATGATAGAAAGGCAAATGAATGGCAGCCCATGTATGGCGATTTAGTTTTAGTGAAATCAGTCCCGACAGGACCAGGTCAAAAGCTCCAGAATATGTGGAGAGGACCTTATGAAGTAGTGGAATTCCCAAGTGAAATGACCACAGTAATCAAGAACGGAAACCGTTTAGAGAAAGCTCATAATAACCAACTTAAACGTTATTATGACTGATTATATGAATTTCAGTTGACGGCAGAGTATGTTTATTGGAACACGATATTGGATGTTATTAGTTACGACAGCGCAGGCACCTGAGCACCTCAGGGTGACGGGCTGTATTTTTTTTAAAGTAATTCAGAGGAAAACACGAAGTAACGCATGCTGAGTCTAATATATCACAAGATATATTCAAACACAAAACCCCTTAACGAAAAACGGAAAGGTGAATACAAAGAAAACTTCCGGCTGTTGATGAGCCAAACAAACAACAGTACAGAATCGCGTTAACAAGAGCCGACCATAAGCTACGTAAGTTCGAGGCCAAAATTAGTAATGAATAGGAAAACACCATACAAATTGTATGTAATATGTTGTGCAGAACAGTAAGAAAAAAAAGAAGAAGAAATATTATGTAAATAAGACGCACCAAAAAAAAAAAAACCAACATAACTAGGCATTAGGCCGTTATCTCATCGCGATAACAACCACCTCGGGAGAGTGGGGAGATGTGACGTCACACCCCGCGAAGATTACCCAATGTTCCGTCACGATGCATCAGAATTCAGGCTAAAAACCATAGTTTGCCGCCGAGCTTACTCAATACTGTAGAGAATCAAAACAATTTTAGCATAAACTGGAGCATTAGCTTACCGCTGAGTTGTAATAACCTAGCATTCTAGAGCATTCTTATTATGAGCCAAACCAAACAAAACTAAACATCCTTATTATCGTTCAGAACAATAACCAAGCGTCCTAATTATAAGTAGTCGAACGACCTGTGGCTTACGAAATGTAAATATCTTAACGATCATGCTACACCATGTATACCTTTTTCAATTTAACTATAATCAAAACAGAAGCCGGAGGCACAACGTCACTCACAGCGCCACTCACGGTCGCACAATGCCTACGTAAAATTTAGAATTTAGGCTGACGGTTGAATTTTATCAGTATTTTTTCGTGAATAGAATATCTCAGTATCGTTGGTTGACATTGGTTTTAAATGAGGTGGCTCTCGAAGCTGGATTTCTAACGCTGTAATTTCTTCAATGTTGCTTCAGAGTAGAACTTTTAAAAACTCTCTTCTGTCCTTAGTTTTTCGATCGCACATGGTCGCACCCTCAAGACATTTGAACATTTGAAGAAATTAAGTGGAAGATACACAGTTTCGCTAATCAATAGCGGTCTCTACGTCGAGCTCGAATACAAATTTTCCTCGGTGTTATCTATATCCCGCCAGACAAAAGTAAAGATTGCGACTATGTGCGACTGCATTTGGCTACTGTTGATGAAATAATGAGCTGCTCTTACCGTGCCGATATAATCCTCTTTGGTGACTTCAACCAACCTCACGTTGAATGGAGTGCAGCTTCAGGCGGTTTCCTATTCGCTGATCCACTTTTGTCGTACTTGACACGAGCTTGTCGCACATTACTCGATGGTTTGTCGTTTTGCAGTTTGCGACAACGTAACGGAGTTCGCAACTTCAGGAACCGAATTCTTGACCTTATTTACACTTCTGATTCTGTTACTACTATCAGCACTGCTGAAGAGGCTCTCGAATCCGTTGTTCGCCCAGATCCTGATCATCCGGATCTTTCGCTAATCGTTAAGTTTCCTCCTGCAGTTGCTCATTACGACGACGATGTCGGTTTGGAATTGGATTTTCGGAAAACTGATTTCGATGCCCTAAATAGATTGCTCTCCCAGATTGATTGGTCGGACATATACTCAAGTGTGAATGTTGATGAAGCTGTTAGTGCCTTCACAGCCAAATTGCATGGCTGCTTTTCTGAGGTGGTGCCTCCGTTCAGACCTCCAAAAAAACCACCTTGGTCCAATGCGCGATTGAGAAATCTGAAGCGACACCGTTCGAAAATGCTCAAACTATACTGTCGACAGAAAAACCAATTTTCAAAACATCAATTTGAGGAAGCGAGCCGTGTATACCGATGCTACAACCGACTGCTCTACAGGCGACATGTAAATCGAACAGAAAACAATTTACGCAGGAATCCGAAACAGTTCTGGTCATTTGTAAACACGAAGCGGAAGGATTATGGTCTACCTACATGTATGAAGCTGGGAGATTTGACCGCTTCTACAGCTGATGAAAAGTGAGAACTTTTCGCATCACATTTCAGAGATGTTTTCAACTCTGCTACAACACGCCTTGATCCTGATACTAGTAACGCCACTTCTAATGTTCCTGTAGATGCTGTTGACTTCGATGTTTTCACTATCAATGCTGATATGGTTGTAACGGCTTTAGCGAAGTTAAAGTCTGCATCCATTGCTGGGCCAGACGGCATTCCATCATGCGTGCTGAAAAAGTGCGCTGGTGTTCTGGTTGAACCTCTGCTAGCAATTTTCAATCTTTCCTTGCAAAGTCGAACGTTCCCTACAATCTGGAAAAGCTCATGCATGACGCCAGTATACAAAAAAGGAGACAAAACGGATATTACCAATTATCGTGGGATAACTTCACTGTCTGCTGGATCGAAATGCTTTGAGGTCATTCTTAACAAAGCGATTCTTGAAGCATGTAAATGCTATATCACGCCATCTCAACATGGATTCTTCCCCAAGTGTTCTGTTGAATCAAACCTATGTGAGTTTACCTCCTTCTGCATAAACAATATGGACAGTGGTGCGCAAATTGACACGATATATACGGACATTAAAGCTGCTTTTGACACGGTAGACCGTGAAATATTGGATGCCAAATTTCGACGTCTCGGCTTCTCGGGTAGACTATGTGACTGGTTGAAATCCTACTTGACAAACCGAAAGCTATACGTAAAGATAGGATCGGCTGAATCGGCAACGTTCAGTCCGCAGTGTCTGGGACCAGTTTTATTCGCTCTTTTTTTCAACGATGTCTCTCTGGTTCTACCGAGCGGATGTGTGCTGATCTATGCGGATGATTTGAAAATTTACCTCGCCGTTCGCAAGTTGGACGACTGTTACTATCTACAAGACATGCTCAAGAGCTTTACCAAATGGTGTCAACTAAACCATCTTGTGATTAGCATAACGAAATGCTGTGTAATATTATATCGGCGAGTAAAAAACCTGTTCTGTTCAATTACTCCATCGACGGAATTATTTTGAATCGAGTCGAGCAAATCAAGGACTTAGGTGTTCTGTTGGATTATCAACTTACCTTCAAAATGCACTATTCCTCAATAGTAGAGAAAGCCAACCGCCAACTTGGCTTCATTTCCAAAGTTGCTGCTGACTTCACCGTTCCACTATGCCTACGCGCATTGTACTGCTCTTTGGTTCGGTCCATTCTTGAATTCGCTTCTATTGTATGGTCGCCCTATGAGGAGGTGTGGATTGCCAGAATTGAGTCAGTGCAGCATAAGTTTGTCCGATACGCGTTACGAAATCTTCCCTGGAGGCGCCCTCACGACTTCCCTTCCTATGAAGATCGATGTGCATTAATCGGCATCGAAACATTAGTCAATCGTCGAAATGCCAACCAAGCAGGTTTTGGAGCTAAAATTTTACAATCTGAGATCGACAGTCCCGTGTTGCTTAGTCAACTTCAAATCTACGCACCTCAACGCATTCTAAGGTCCAGGCAATGACTACGACAACCATCTAGGAACACTGTATATGGCGACAACGACCCTATGATTACTATAAGCCGACGATTCCAAGATGTTTACCATTTGTTTGATTTCAACGTGTCAACAAAAACCTTCCATCGGCGTATTCGAGGCAGAATGTGATATTTTATATGTTTTACATTAGATCATTAAGACCATGTGTAGTCAGATGATTTTATACAAATAAACAACAATAAACAACAAATACAATACAAAACAGATTTTTCGAAGTTTGTTTAGTGATAGGGCTCAAAAGTTTCGTCTTTAAAAAAAAAAATTATCAGCTCTACCGCTAAACGATTTGTTCCATTGGCCCCAGCTCAAAAATTTTTAAGCGCCAGAAAGTTGATTTTTTCCAAAAAGAAATCCGATTAGTTACCGTAGATTCGACGTTTCATGAATTTTCAAGGCATTTGGTATAAAAAAAATCGATGTGCATTTTTTTCATTAGTCAAAAAGTTGAAACATCGATAACACGTGTTCCCAAAGTCCGATTTAGCTGAAATTTAACATGGGGCTTTCTTCGAGATAACAAAACTTTGAAACTTTACCGTTAAACGATATTCGAATGTTATTTTTTTTTCATACATCTCATTGGCGTACGAAGTAAATGTACGAAGCTTTTACTCAGTTATAGTAAAAATGGCTGAGCCTGCGTAAAAGTTGGTCCCCTGAAACTCAATTACACTATGTAAATCTGTTCTTTTAATTCAGCAAACTCATTAAAATATGCAGATTTTTTTCCTCCATGGTTTTTAGCAACAAGCTAGCTGGCCACTGCAAGAAAAAAATTCTAAAGTTTATATCCCTGCTTTCTTTTAACTATACGCATATTCGCAGTTTGTTTTTTTTTTTGGAATATGAACCCGGAAAACCGGATTTTCGGAAAAACGAAAATTCTTCCGGGACACCACTAAAGGTACACATAACGGCTTTAAACTGCTTACTCTACAAAAAATAACGTTTCCTTAAATAAAAATAAAGCCGGGCTTCCTTGGAAATACGATAATGTCCGGCTTCCGGATAGTAAAGTAATGGCGTTGAAAAGATGGAGATGTTTGGAAACCCGAATGAACAAAGATAATGTGCTGGCTCAAGCGTTAAAGGGGAAAATTTACGACCATATCACTAAAGATTACATAAGAAAGCTGACAGAAGCAGAACTACAAGCACCACAATCCCGTGTTTGGTACTTGCCGATTTTCCCAGTTGTCAATCCAAACAAACCAGGAAAAATGCGACTGGTGTGGGACGCAGCGGACACTGCCCATGGAGTGTCTTTGAATTCCGTCTTGCTTGAGGGTCCTGACCAGCTAACATCTCTTCTCTCGGTACTGGTGCAGTTCCTAGAAATTCGTGTGGCGGTGTGTGGTGACATCCGTGCGATGTTTCACCAAGCAAATACGGAAAGGTGACCAACACTGCCAGCGCTTCTTTTGGAAAGATGAGCATGCGATAGAGTCGAGAGTTTGTGTAGTACAGGTTATGACGTTCGGCGCCTGTTGTTCACCGAGTATCGTACAGTTCGTAAAGAACAAGAACGGTATGAAGTCCGAGCTTGACTATCCAGAGGCAGTCCAAGCTATTGATAAACGACACTACGTTGACGATATGCTCGTTAGCGTCAAAACTGCGATGGAAGCAATAAAGCTGGTTCAGGACGTGAAAAAAATCCACACGAAAGCTGGTTTTGAAATGCGGAACTGGATATCTAATTCGCAAACAGTTTTAGCGTCGGTGAGCGAAGAGAAAATGCAAGAAAAGAATCTAGATGATGGTGTCAACAATGTCACCGAGAAGGTTCTTGGCGTGTGGTGGGACACTTCCGAAGACTGTTTCACCTCCAAGATTTTCACACGCTATGATAAAAAACTTTTCTCCGGATATCGTCGACCAACTAAGAGGGAGGTACTACGCACGCTAATGATGATCTTCGATCCGTTGGGGTTTATCGCCCATATCTTAATGTATCTAAAGGTGATACTACAAGAGATCTGGCGAACGAAGGTTGAATGGGACGATCCGATCGAGGACGCGCAGTTTCACAAATGGCAGATGTGGTTAGCTACTTTCCCGCAGATAGCAACAATTGGAATTCCTCGTTGCTACCGTAGCACAACACCAGTAGGAACTAATACGAACGTGCAGATGCATACATTCGTCGATGCAAGTAAGAGCGGATTCGCCGCGGTGGTTTACTTACGTTATCAATACAACGACGTCGTTGAATGCTCTTTAGTCGGTGCTAAAACACGAGTTGCTCCGCTAAAGTTTCTTTCCATACCTCGCTCAGAATTACACGCAGCAACCACGGTTTGCAGATGGAATTTCGAAATCGCTCTCAATCATTGTGAGCCGACGAATATTTTAGACGGACTCGAAAGACGTCATTTGCTGGTTCCGTTCAGACCACAGGAGATATAACCAGTACGTGGCATTTCGGGTCAGTGAAATCCTTATCCTAACACGAGAGACATTAAAATCAAACACAAAATAGCGACGATTGAACACACGAGACATACTACGCATCGGGTCATTTAACCCGTAATTGGTTCTCGAAGGCTGAATGTGAAGGAATGTATGAGAGCGAGTATTGCGACGTCGTGTGTTTATGTCAAGAAGACCCAGTAGTGCATAGCAGTCAATGTTGTTGAATCGACACACCAAATAGTAATAATACCTTTTAGTATAGTCAGATTCCAAAAGTTAATTTATTACATATAATCTGGTATCTTATATCTAAATATCATACATGGTCCGTTAGCGATTGCTAATGTGAAACACAATATCATTGTTCCGATTCCTACCACGCATCTCTGTACATGCATATACAGCGCGCAACTCGGCTATACAATTTGTCATTCTATTGTCGAGTCCTGCCAGTTTCATTAGGGTGGCTCTCAAATATTAGGGTGGTTCAAAAAGTAATACTTATCCTAAAAGAAATTGATAATTCAACACTTCCCCTCAATTTCGTAATAGCAGGCTCGCAGTCATCCTCTCGAACGTAGTCCTTGGTAATGGCTTGGTGAGAATGTCCGCAAGTTGATCTTGACTTCTAATGTACTGGATCTTCATCTTCTTAGACTGGATTATCTCTCGAACATACATATATTTTATGTCGATATGCTTCGTTCGCTGATGCTCCCTTGGATCTTCAGCAATCCGAATACAAGGAATGTTATCCTCAAAAATCGTGAAAGGACATGACTCAATTCCTATCTCACGTATTAAACTTGATAACCAAATTCCTTCTTTTGATCAATTTCGTAATAGCAGGCTCGCAGTCATCCACTCGAACGTAGTCCTTGGTAATGGCTTGGTGAGAATGTCCGCAAGTTGATCTTCACTTCTAATGTACTGGATCTTCATCTTCTTAGACTGGATTATCTCTCGAACATACATATATTTTATGTCGATATGCTTCGTTCGCTGATGCTTCCTTGGCTTTTCAGCAATCCGAATACAAGGAATGTTATCCTCAAAAATCGTGAAAGGACATGACTCAATTCCTATCTCACGTATTAAACTTGATAACCAAATTCCTTCTTTTGCCCCATTACATAGGGAAATCAGTTCAGCCTTTGTTGAAGAGAGACTTACTGTAGGTTGTCTCTTCGTCGACCTCCTATCTTTATAACTATTTCAATAGTCGGCATCTGCATATCCTTCCAATGCTCTTGCCTTATCATGATAACTATAGAAAAGATATAGATCCTTTGTACCTTGCAAATATCAAAGAATTCTCTTCAATACATTCCAGTGCTCCTCTGATGCACAACTTTGGAACTTGCTCAGGATACTCACAGCTGCGCTGATATCAGGACGAGACATTGATGCTAAATACTGCAAACACCCCAACAAAGCTTTATACGGCTCCTCCGTTCTATTGCTTTCTGATGCTTCCCATTTTACATTTGCATCCATAGGTGTTGCAACTGGCTTGCAATCATGCATACCAAATCGATATAGAACTTTATCAACATAATTGTTTTGAGAAATCTTCATTTCTTGTTTCTCTTAGCTTCTGTCGATTTCTAATCCCAAATAAATCTTGACTTCTCCTAAATCATTCATTTGAAATTTCTTCGATAACTCTTGCTTCATCCAATTGACTCTAGCAATATCATTAGAAACAATAAGGATGTCATCCACATAAAGTACAACATACAATTTGAAGTTTTTAAGTATGTATACACAGAAATCGCTAGACAGCTTAAAAAATCCCAGCTTTATCATGACTTCGTCAAAGCATAGGTTCCAGCTTCTTCCAGCCTGTTTTAATCCATACAGACTCCTATTCAAACGACAAATCGCACTATTCCCATCTTCGTCACATGGCAATTTCATGTGAACTTCTTCATCTAAATTCCCATTGAGAAAAGCTGTCTTAACATCCATCTGATGTACCAGCATTTTTCTAACAACGGCTATAGAGAGAATAGTTCTAATGGTTATCTTCGCTACAGGTGCAAAGGTTTCTTGGTAATCAAAACCATACCTTTGAGAGCAACCTTTAGCAACTAACCTTGCCTTGTATCGTCTTGTGGATTCTCCATCTTTGATTCCAAATACCCACATGGAATTAATTGGTCTAAAACCGGTTGGAATACTATTTACCAAACTCCATGTATTATTCTCTTCTAGTGCTGCCAATTCTTCCTGAATTGTAGCTTTCCATTTAGGCCAGTCATCCCTTTTCATTAATTCAGGGATAGTTTGGGGTATATCTTCAATGAAACTTACAGCTGAGAATGCACTATTTGCATTGTCAGACCTTAACTCTTGTTGTATCTGTTTTTCTGTTTGCCCCTGAATATGTGATTGTTTCCTATGTGCAAACCATCGACCATTCGCTGAGAACACAGTTTTGCTATATTTTTATAGCTTAAATGCCCTAGTCTCTTGTGCCAAAGCTGAAGCGGACTATCGACCTTACTAACACAAGCAACATAATCATCGTCCACATCGACCATCAAATTGAGAACGAAAAGACCACCGACTTCCTTCCCAGAAACAATGACTTCCCCAGATCTCTCGGCTATCGTCACGCCGCGATCATCGAAAGACACACGCTTACCAGCGGAGACAAGTCTAGAAACGGATAGGAGATTGTATTGCAAATTCGGAATAAAAAGTACATTATACAATTTATATCTGTTTATTTTCTCCGGCTTTACAGCAATACTTTTTAATCTAACAACTCCTCTCTTCCTACCAACTAGCACTTCACCATCTTTGGCTGTTGATACCACTACAGGGTCCACAGCTAGCAGTCCTTCATCACCGCATCGTCACCAACCATGTGATCGCTCGCCCCCGAATCTACTATCAGGGGGATCACTTTGCTGGTCGACGCTACCGGCTCCGCGACCCGTTTGGGTCCAACGACCAATCCGCGCTCAGCCGTAAACTTTTCTCGTCGATATCCAGCTGGGACAATTCCCTTCACTGGACTCAACGAGCTGGTTGTTGCCCGGTTGCGCTCTGATGGGACGTCTTCCCTCTCAGTTACGCTCACCAAAGCAATATTTGCTGAACCCCTTTTCAGCAGGCGATAGCATTTCGCCTTGGTGTGGCCTACCTTGCCACATTCGAAGCACATCCGGGTCTCCTTCCTCTTCTTCTTCCTGGGTTGGTGGTTGGCAGTTCGATGGGCAGCCATTGCCACGTTGGACGACTCCGGCAGCTCTTGATACCCATCCCTGCCTTCCTCGGCGTCCAGGAAGAGGCTTCGAATGTCAGCCAGCGATATTTGGGCCAGATCAGCCTGACGCATCACGGCATTGGCATCCAGGATAGTGGTATGCTTCACCGGGATGGCGACTAGCAGAGTATTTAACTTCTCGCTAGCCGAGATGACGTCACCTGCCCTCTCTATTTCCTGGACGTATCTCTCGTGAGCCATGAACAGCTCCATGAGGGTTCGGTGGCCTGCTGTCTGCAGGTTGTACAATTTGCGCCGAATATTGAACAGCGCAAGTCGTCCATGCCTTAAATAGACGGAGTCAAGGCGGTCCAAAATGTATTTAGCGTAGACACACTCCATCACGTGCGCCATGGCGTCGTTGTCCAACGATAACCAAAACACGTTGACGACCTCGTCGTCCTCTTTTAGCCGTTGCTGGTACTTGGCTGCGTTAGGGGCAGCTTCCTCCGGTGAGGCGTCTATACGGGTGTCGCCGCAGTCCTCCATCGGCGGGATCCTGTCCAAGCAGTGTAGAAGGCCCCACTGCTCCAGGTAATGCGTTACCCGCACCTTCCAGAAGGGATAGTCCTTGCCTACCGCTCCCTTGAAGGTGGGAATCATCCCCAATCGTCCGTCTTCCTTGATAGAGGTAGTAGAGGTCGCGCTGGCCATTTCCTTCTTCGGGTGTTCCACTATCTTCATTACAATCTTAGTATCTGAAAATAGATTAATGACTTAACCAGATAACCCTGCGGGCTACTGGTGCCTTCCGGCGAAGACCTCGTTTTAGGTCTTCGCCAAGACCAAAAACAAACAGCAAGATCTAGTAGTACAAGTACCACCTAGACTTGCACTCAGTGGTACATATTACCACCTGAGTATCAAAAAAGGACTATGTGCCTAGAACTCTAGCAGAACTATGTTCCTGGGCCCATAACCTGTTGAATCGACACACCAAATAGTAATAATACCTTTTAGCTTAGTCAGATTCCAAAAGTTAATTTATTCCATATAATCTGGTTTCTTATTAACACAATATCATTGTTCCGATTCCTACCACGCATCTCTGTACATGCATATACAGCGCGCAACTCGGCTATACAATTTGTCATTCTATTGTCGAGCTCTGCCAGCTTCATTAGGGTGGTTCTCAAATATTAGGGTGATTCAAAAAGTAATAATTATCCTAAAAGAAATTGAAAATTCAACAAATGTTTCCTTGCAGCAGATTGCATACAAAGCAAGCTTTAGCCTCATATCGCCTCGCTTCTAGCAACTCTAAATTGATAAGTTTGCACCGATCGGCATACCCAGGTAAGTTGAGGGGTCTCGCCATGGAAGCCTACGCAGGGCAAAGCGAACAAACTTCCGCTGAACGGCTTTAATCCTCTGTGTGTTATTTTGATAAAAGGACACCAAATTATTGCAGCATTCCCCAGTATTGGGCGTACCAGAGCACAGAACAGAGCCTTTAGGCAATAAATGTCGCGGAATTTCTTAGAAAATCCTAAGATAAACCCTAACTGGGAAGAAACCTTCGAAACAATGAATGAACGTGTTCTTTAAAGTTTAGCTTCGAATCGAGTAGTAATCCTAGATCTTTTACTGTCGTTTCACGCTTCAACTCAGTACCAAAAAGCGAGTAGTTGTGATGGTATAGAGCACGCTTACGGCCGAACGAACATTTAGACACGTTCAGGGACATCTGGTTGATGCAGCACCAAGTTCCAAACAGCTTCAGTTTCTGATGGAGGAAGGAAGCGTCAGCGTGGTCCTGTATGACGAAGTATAGCTTAAGGTCGTCAGCGTACGATAGTTTGAAGCATTTGATGGTGTATATATAGCATATATAGCAGGAAAAGGAAAGGACCGAGATGGCTGCCTTGAGGGACTCCAGACGAGGCAGCAATTGGCGATGAGACAAAATCACCGATCTTCACCGACATATTTCGGCCGATGAGGTAAGATCGTAGCCAAGCCAGCAAGTTATTGTCGATGCCCATACGGTCAAACTTCGCCAGTGCAATTTCGTGGTTCATCTTATCAAATGCTGCGGAGAGATCAGTATGGATAGCGTCTACCTGATGTCCATTTTCTATCTCTCCTATGATAAACGACGTGAAGGTGGCTAAATTTGTCGTAGTTGACCTCTTAGGCATAAAGCCATGCTGTTCCGGCAAAACGCAATTCGAGTACCTTCGGAATAACGTTTCAAGAACAATAATTTCAAAAAGCTTAGAGGTAGCACTTAAAGCAGCTATACCGCGATAGTTCGAAACCGTTCGCTTGCATCCTTTTTTGTAAACGGGGTAAACAAAAGAATCTTTCCAAGAAGTAGGAAAAACACCAGATTATAGAGACAGATTGAACACAGTTGTTAGCGGTATTGCGAGCGGTTCAAGGCAACGTTTCAAGACTAACGAAAGAATTCCGTCTGGGCCGCACCCAGCAGAGGATTTGAGCTGTTTTCCTGCTTTAGTCACCATATCACTAGTGATTGACATTTGTATGTTGGGGGCAGAAGTTCTAGGTACATTGCTAACGGCGGTCATGATTTCTTCGGTGCTAAGGATCTCACTAGTAAACACGCTGCTAAACTGAGAGCGGAAGACGTGGCTGACGAAGGAACGAAATGTAAGCGAATTCCTAATTTAACAAACGATATCCGCTGGTTTCGTGGACCAAATTTCCTCCAGGCCAAGGAAGAAACCTGGCCGATGAATCGCGGGTAGACAAAATAATTGAGATGAATAAAACTCGCTCAAACTTTAAATGGCCAGAACGAAAAATGAATCAATTTTGATGACCGGTGTTATTTCACTGGAAAACTATTCTAGTTTTCTAGTTTACTTCTAGTTAGTCTAGGGAACTTGGCGTGACCAACCTACACCAAAAATGTTTCAAATTTTAAAAGTGTGTGTCAAAGTGTACATTTTTGCAACGCATAGAACGCTTTAGGCAACTAAATTGTCTATCTAAAATACTTCATATAAAAAAATCTGAGATCACCGATATTATCTAAAATAATTTTTTGTTTTTAAATTTTTTTTTCAAAGTAGGATCTTGAACTCATTTTTTTATATTTTTGAAGGAAAGTTCGGATAATTTTTACTAAGATATATTGATTCATAAGAAAAAGGTTCAAATACGGTTAGGTTTTCTAACGGGGGATACCTGCATCGTGAAAAAACCATGTTAGTTCAGAAATCTGCTTAATAAACCGCTTTAATTCAAAAATACGCGTAAAAAACCACGTTAATTTGAAAATCTGCAAAAATAACCTTTTAGAGAAAACCGCGTGAAAATGATCTGACCTTTTGAAATGTTAATCTAGATAAATTTTCAAACGCAAGTTTGTAAAGTTACTTGGTTTAATAAGACCTACACACCCACAATGTTCGATTGAAGCTGAGTGCTGCAAGCTCAAAGAAAATTAGTATTCAACAGGGAAAAAACCGCCAAAATCAACACCCATACCGCAGACAGACGTCCAAGCTGAGTTCCAAACTAGTGTAAAGTTTTTTGTAGTAGCAATTCGTTACCAGATAGCGCTACCAGTGACGCCAGCCTCGTACACCAGCGAAAAAAAATGTATAGCAGCGATAAGGTCACCAGGCAGCACTAGTGTACAAGTGTTTTATAACGCAATTCTCTTTGAAAATTTACACAGAATTTTCGATCAATGTTGTTCTTGCTTGGACGTCTGTCTATGCCCATACTTAGTAAATTCATACCTCGATGATTCCTTGGCTAATTTTCAATCTTTGGCTACCAATGAACTCGAAAAAAAATCTGATTTATTGACAACATATAAACCTGAGTGAAACAGAATGTCACAAAAAGTTCTACGCGTTGCAAAAATGTACACTTTGGCACACTTCGGAAATCTGAAACATTTCCAGTAACCCTTGGTCACGTCCAGTTTTCAAGTAATACTAGGAAACTAGGACAGTTTTCCAGTAAAATGAAACCTGTTTTGTCCAGGGGTCTGACGTTTGATGAGTATCCCGTATTCAAAATCTAAATGCAATATGGCGTCATTTGTTCAGTGAGAAACTTGAAAACTATGATTATTCTCGGCCACAGTGCAGTTCTTAAATGAAGATATATTAACGTGTAAATGGTGTTACCAAAATTATCACAATAATGATTGTCATTTCTGGCAAATCTTGTCGTGTCTTGCTGTCTGTGGTACCACAACGTCAGTGGTACCACAATGTCAGTGGTACCGCTATTAAATTTGGTAACGCGACTTTTATATCGGATTTGACGTTTATAGCATAGCCCTGGTTTTGTCAAAATTGACTCATTTTTCGTAAAGTTTTGACCATTTAAAAATTGACAGAATTTTGCCTGCTTCAATTATTTACCTTATTATACAACCTTCAAAACGAACTTCGGCTTGAAACTACTCCGTAGAAAGCACTCTCGGCGTGAAACCCGAAGACTTTCCAAAACAAACTGTTTAACTCATCCGGTTGTTTGAATTTTCATTCTCAGTATCGTAAGATTTGTCATTCAAGGCCCTAACACAATGGATACGTTGCGGCTGCGTTTGCGGCAATTTGACAGTTCGCCCATACATTTACTGTCAAATTAACGTCAACGCAACGCAAACGTATCCATTCTGTTTGGGCCATCACTGTCTGTTTTTAACAGATTTGACTGACACTGACGAAACTATTATGCATCATCAATCATAGTAACCCATGTCTTAGCAAAAAAAAATTGACAGATCCATCAGTCAAACTCTAACTGTGATAGCGGAAAAAGTGAAGCTACTCCGTTCAGAAGTGTGCGCGTTCAAAGGACGGTACCCCGCCGCGCCAAAAACGGACATCGTGCGGCACTTTGTGGACGCCGGGTATGCCTGTTCTGACATCTACAACATCTTGACACTATTGGACAACGATCAGAGCACCGATAGAAAGCCCGGTTCCGGACGGCCAACGACCCTGAGCGACAAGAAGCTTCAAAGAATGCTTAAGAGGAAGACCGAGGGAAAAGTGGCTAAATCACTGCGTGCACTTGGCCGGGAGGTTGGTGCCTGCGCTAAAACAGTGAAAAAGTATCTGGAGAACATGGACATACATGTCAGGAAGCGGCAGTCTCATCCACTGGTCTCGGAGCTGCAGGCAATGACGCAGCGACAGCGGTTGAATAAGATGGTCAAGTCGATTTTCTCGGCGAATCGCGACGTGGCAGTGGTGATGGACGACAAGACCTATCTCACCCTGGATGGCAACGACTAGCAAGGCTCTTCGTATTTTACCTCCCCCACGAAGGAAGTGAGCACCGAGGTAAAGTTTATTTCACAGACCAAGTTCCCCAAGAAGGTGCGGCTGTGGCTGACAATCAACGAGAAAGGGATGTCAAAGTTGCTCTTCTTTCGCTCCGGGCTGGCCGTGAACGGGGAAATTTATAGTACGAAATGCCTGCCAGAAGTTGCGTCGTTCATCAAGAAATGCCATAAGCGCGAAGACACGGTGTTCTGGCCAGATTTCACGTCGGCCAACTACTCGAAGCGATCGTTGGAGGAGATGGAGCGGCTGAATATTGATGTGGTACCGAGGTCGGCAAATCCACCCAATGTCCCCCAGCTGCTTCCCATCGAGAATTTCGGGGCAAACTTGAAGCGCAAGATCTATTCCAACAATTTTGTCGCGAAAACGGAGAAGGAAATAATAAAAAAAAAAACGAAGAAAGAGCTTAAAAACATGACTACACGCATGTTTTCGTCCGCCGTGGCAAATGATCAGGTTAACTGCCGGAAGGCCGCACGCAAGGACGTAATATTTTTCTGCGAGGAAGCTAACATAATTACCTTCCATGGGAAATTTATCCAACTCAATTATCTCTTAGACATCACCATCATTCATCACCATCTGAAAAAGTCCATTTTTTACCGCAAACGTTAGCTGTCAAATTATCGATACTTTATCGAGAAATGCCTCGAAATTATAGATTGTTATCGATAAATGCCCCGAAATTATCGATTGTTATCGATGTCCGTTTAGGCCGATATTTCCCATCACTAGACGTCAGTGAAGCCGATTGCTGTTGGTGACATAGTCATCATTGTAGATCCAAAGTCCCCGTAACTGTTGGCCGAAAGTCAAGTAAGATGGGCGACGGTCAAGTAAGATGGGCCACTGTTTAGATGGCTAACGGTGGCATCTATGAGCGTCCAGCAGTCTCTCTAGCTGATGTAGGCGTTGAAAAAAAATACGCAGCAGACCTTTGACTGACGGTCTTGACGACTGATCGCAAACACCACACCCGTATCCACTCGAGGGAACGTTGTGTGTCATTGTACGCCAGCGGACATGGCATCACTTGGCATCACTTTCTAATTGATTTTCTAAATATTTTTCCCACAACTATTGTTACTAAATTAATTAAACTTATTAAGCAAGGAACAAATTATATTCACTTATACTCAGCAAGGAACAAATAATATTCACTTATACTCATCAATACCACAAAAGATCAAAATAATGGTCGCAGTGGTCAAAATCTTACAAAAAAAAACTCATCAAGGTAGCTATATTGTGAACATCTTATATTTAAAATTAGTTATACAATTATCACATATAGTAATATTTCGCTACAACGAGGCCTAAAAAGCGCCGCAATCTATTTCGTTGCCACAGTGTGGAATACTGAAGGTAATTAATTTTGTCAAGCAAATCGCCGTTTCTAATATTTTGTCCTAATTTCCCAATTAGGAATTTATTATTAAACTCTTGCTACTGAACGAGTGGGAGTCGTTTTATTAAACCGAAACTTCATCTACACTGCGGACAACAGGTATATAAAAAAATAGTTAAATCTAATTATGCTAGATTTTTTTTATTGTTAAACTTTAATAGTTAAGATTTTTGTTTTAATAAATTGTATATTAGTTTTACTTTAATTTTTTGTTCTTCAAATATATATATTAGGTCCAGGAAGCACAGCTGAAAGACGATGACCTGCAAGGAGTCATCCAATGGCTTGACAGAACTGACAGATGGCCGGCGCAAATTGCGAAATACCAACGGGATATGTATATGTAATTGCGTTTCAACGGGATATGTATATCCAAGTCAAAACATTGATGAAACAAGAGAAATTAGTGCTTCCATCGACGCTACATATCCGAGCATTGGAGTTAGCGCATCGTAGTCACCCGGGCATGTCCACTATGGAGAACTTTTTGCGGCAGGGTTTATGGTGGCCCTTTATGAACCGGGAAGTAGGAACATTCGTGAAAAGCTGCCCAGAATGCCAGTTAGTGACGGCAAGTAGTTATCCCCTTCCTATTACGATGACGGAGCTCCCGAGCCGCCCGTGGGACTTTGTTTCCATGGATTTTTCCTCATCTTCCGATATAGTAAATTGGAAAGCGTTGGTCCTCACAGACAATTACTCTAGATTTCTGATTGCCGTTCCAATGGAAAACCTAAATTAATCCACTTAGCGGTGAGACCCAGCCTTTCTCATTCAAACTTATTATTTTTTTAAATTGATTAACACCAACACCTCGAAACTACACCTTGATAATTTCTGCTGGATTTATTATTCATTCTGAACAACAAATTTTTGGTAGCCAACAGCACAACTATAACGAACATTTAAATTATAACATTCACACACATATGAACATACATTAACACATATACATGCAAATAACATTAAATTCGTTCAAATATATGATGCGATTTTGTTTCTGATCGTGATATAATCGAGTTGTACTCATATACTGCGTATAAATATTTGGATTGTTTATGTCAACTTTAGTCAGTACATTACATATATTGTATAATTAAATGTTGTTCCTTATACATTAAATAAATATCATAAAATCCATCATAAAATTGACGAATATTGCCTAATCTGGGTATTTCGATGGCGAAGATGGCGACAGTTTCCGATCAACAGCCTGAAGCGGTATGATACCCGGAGGCCAGAAATCATCTTCAGACGTAATTTCAAATTTCTAGACAGTAGCTTCCGGTTTCACCAATCCAAAAGGGACAAACATTACCCAATGTGAGTTTTTCAGTACCCGGGATGATGCTCAGAGGCCAAAAGTCAACTTCACACTTTATTTTGAAATCGGAATTTGTGATTTCCGGTTTCTGGAAAAAAACCTTCAATTCCCAAATACAATCCAATAAAGGTATATCAACTCTTTGGTTTTTAAAATATTGATGTTGTATTTGAAGGAATAATTGAAGCATAATACAGTAAAACCTGTTTTTGCGCGACTTAGTTTTGTGCGAAATTTATTTTGTGCAACTTTTTTTATGCGATTATTTTTTTTTGTGCGACTGTATATGAAAAAGGACCACTTCCGACAACATTTTCAGCCATTTATTTTTTCCGATTCTTGGAATGAATTCCAACGCATTATATAAGTGTTGCGTCAAAAAATTACTATTTGAGCCAGTTTTACGTAGGAAAAGTCACGAATTGCTAGCCTACGAAGGAAAGCGGTTGAAAGGATTAGTATGTTTGAAAAAGTTACGTTTATCAATCCGATGTTTTAAAATTGTTCTCATAGGTAATCTAAATCAAAATCAACAACTTTCGAGTTATTTTTAACTGAGAATTCTTTTTAAGCGGTCCCTATCCACCGCATAAAAAAAGTTTTTTTTTTCAATAATGTTGTGAAAATATTGTTTTGTAGCTGCACGTGAAGTTTCTAATGATTTTTGCCTTTCTCCAAGAAAGGTAAAGCAATCACTGAAAAAACCAAAGGTATAAAAGTGCTCCAAAGGGTCGAATCTCGTATATCAGTCGACTTAGTTCGACGAGCTGAGCATTTTCTGTATGTGTGTGTGTGTGTGTGTGTGTGTGTGTGCGTGTGTATGTAACGGTTTCGCAATCTCACTCGATTTTCTCAGAGATGGCTGGACCGATTTTCATGAAACTAATTGCAAATGAAAGGTCTAGTTGTCTCATAAGACCCTATTGAATTTTATTGTAATCGGATTTTTAGTTTCGAGGTTATGTATCAAAATGTGAAAATCAAAAAACTTCATTATCTCAGAAACTAAACAACCGATTTGAACAAAATTGGTGTCAAAAGAACGGGCTTGTTTTTGGAACCATTTATAAAATAATTTTATAATGATTGGACAAGTAGTTCAAAAGTTACGCAAAGAAACGTGTTTCGAAGACTGTTTAAACTCACTCACTTTTCTAAGAGATGGCTGGACCGATTTTCACAAAATTAGTGTCATATGGAAGGCCTTGTTGCCCCATAAGACCCTATTGAAATTTATTGTTATTGGACTTCAACTTCGTCCGTTATGTATAATAATGTGAAATCAGGCTATGAAAAGAAATATGTTTCTTAGACTGCTTGAACTCACCCACTTTTCTCAGAGATGGATAGACCGATTTTCACGAAATAAGTTGCAATAGAAAGGTCTAGTTGCCTGATAAGACCCTATGAAATTTTATTATAATTGGACTGTAACTTTGTCTGTTTTGTATCAAAATGTAAAAGTTATGTAAACTCCATTATCTCAGAAACTACACGAACGATTTGAACAAAATAGGTGTCAAATGAACGGAATGTCTTCAAAACCTCTAACTAACGAATGTTATGATGACTGAATATGTAGTTCAAAGGTTATGAAAAGAAACGTGTTCAGAAACTTTTTTTTCAATTTACTCCTTTTGGACTGATTTCAACTATCTTAGTTTTAAATTGAAGGTTTAGTTGCTTTATTGGTAACCGTTTTGCCTTTCTCCTAGAAAGGTATAGCAATCACTGGCAAAGCCGAAAGTATAAAAGTGCTCCAAAGGGCCGAATGGCATATATCACTCTACTTAGCTCGACGAGCTGAGCATGTTCTGTATGTGTATGTGTGTGTGTGTGTGTGTGTGTGTGTGTATGTGTGTGTGTGTATATGTGGAACTTTTTATTCTCACTCACTTTTCTCATAGATAGCTGGACCGATTTTCATGAAACTAATTGCAAATGAAAGGTCTTGTTATCCCATAAGACCCTATTCAATTTCATTGTAATCGGATTTATAGTTAAGAGGTTATGTATCAAAAAGTAAAAATTATGAAACATCATTATTTAAAAAACTACACCTAACGCAAACGGGGAACATTTTATTACTTTAGGGCAATTTTTTATTACTTATTGTGTCTTATGACTGCGCATTATACACAAAGAGTAACAAACAAAAAGTAATAAAAATTATGACGGCTACACGCTTGTATGTGTTTCTGGAGGAGAACATACAGCCAAGCACCGCAATGCATGTGTTAGCAAGACTTCACTCGCTGCATTTGTATTGATGCAACGATCAGGTTCATTCCACACATAATCAGAATCTCAACCGTCAACCTCAAATGTCTAATTAGAAACACTTTCGTTTCGTCCCCCAGTGTTCACTTGAAATGGAAATATGTAATACTGTCTGACCAGAGTTGCCGAAGTTGCGAATATTGTCTGGATAGGCACAAGTATTGTATTTTCAAACAGGTGCAAATGAGTTTCCATGAACCAATGAGTATGTGTTTTTAGATAGCTTGCAAGAAAGCGAATGTTTTTCTCTAACGCAGTTTACAGATCGTGATGTCATTTCAAGACGAATTTCAAGTCTTTGAAATCATCAACGTTTGCATACTCTATGACGGGGTAAATGCTGCTTGGCAGCTCTTGTCATATTTTTTCTCTACTCCGTATGCGAACTAATACACGCACACCGGATGAATTGGAGATTGAAGCAACTTGTAACATGTGCAACATATGCGACGGTGTGTGATTTTGTTTTGCTTGAGATGGAAAGGGAGCAGTTTTCGACAGAAAAAATTTTGCATGTGGTTGAAACGACCATTATTAGATAGTCATACTCCCGTAACACGTGCTAAATATATGGCAGTGTTGTTACTTGACTGGGGAAGAATCTTATTGCCTTTTAAGTAATAGGTTTGTTACCCAAAAGGCAGTTTTGCGCTATTGCTTCTAAAGTAATAAGGAAAAGTTTTGCGTGTACACAACCGGTTTGAACAAAATTGGTTTCAAATGAACGGGCTACCTGAAATACCCTTAACTTTTGAATTTTATAATGATTGAACTTGTGGTTCACAAGTTATGATAAGAAATGTGTTCTGAAAACAGTTCAATCTAACTCATGTTTCTCAGAGGTGGCTGGACCGATTTTCATAAAATCAGTGTCAAATGGAAGGTCTAGTTGCCCCATAAGACTCAATTGATTTATTTCGCAATCGGACTATTCCTTTGCCTGTTATGTTTAAAAATGTGAAATCCAGCTATGAAAAGGAACATATTCCGAAGACTACTTGAATTCACTTACTTTTCTCAGAGATGGCTGACTCGATTTTCACAAAATAAGTGTCAAATGACAGTTCTAGTAACCTCATAATCGTAATCGGACTGTAACTTCGTCTTTAATGTACCGAAATGTGAAAATCACGAAACTTCATAATCTCAGAAATTACACAACCGATTTGAACAATATTGATATCAGATGGCTATTTAAGGGTTAACTGATGAATTTCAATCGAAAACGTGGTTTCAAAATTAGACTGCTTCATACGGTCCCATTCCATTCGATCTTCGAACTTAAGCAACCGTTATGTATTAAATTGTTAAAACCACGAAAGTCTATTATCTCAAAGATTATACGACTTTTTTTTTTTATTCTCGCTTATTTACCGTCGGTCTAGTTCCGCCACTGTTATTTGTGCCAATCACCGACGCCCGGGGAGGCGACTCCACCCAGGACCCTAACTCACGACCCATTGATTAACGGACCGGCGCCAACGGCTTTACTTCCTCATGCGATGGAAGGCGTGATCCCAGAGATTTTTCGCCTCAGAAAATCTCCCGATGTCGGCTAGGATTGAATCTAGACCAGTTAGGTTGGTTGTGAGTGGATCACGCCACCTCACAACCATCGACACCTATGTCGGCGGTGGGATTCGAACTCAGGCGTCGAGCGTGGTTGGCGGAGACGTTACCAACCACGCTAGGCCCCCGCCCTGTTATACGACTTATTTGAACATAACCAGTGTCGTACGAATGAGTTATCTCTCAAACTTACAAATAACAAACTTCATAACAATTTGATATGTGGCTCAAAAGTTATGGAAAGAAAAGAAATTCAAAAACTATTTAAAACTATACCAGCTTTGATCAATATAGGGTAATCGCTCCATTATTCATCTCAACAGCTTGGTGCACCTATATTCATCTTATTTCTCTCATTTGTCCAATTTACCGTCAAATTTCTACAATTTTTTAAAAGTAAATCTTTTTGCTTCTCAATTTTCTCAAATTGCTGAAAGTTTTACGTTGAAAATATGGTAAAATTTGACGATAAATTGATCATAAAGGCGTGATGAGATGAATATAGGTACTGAGATGAATATAGGAGCGGTTACCCTATGTGGCCTCAACATAATTATATATGGTGTCGTACTATTTCAACGTTCCCGGTATCGCTCGTGATTAACCGTTATGTATTCGGCAGGGTACCCGGGTACCTTTTCAGACTTTATTGCTCTAAAGAACAAGGATAACCTCAACCCAGCCAGCTGAAACTTATGGAATGCTCCCAACTAGTGGAAATGAACCATTTCCCATCATCAGACTGTTTATAGCAGCAGGGGGCGTCGATGGAGGAGTCTTCAAATTTTTACACCCCATAAGTACTCGGGAGGGTACCCGGGTACCCACAAAATGAAATGCTTCTTGCTTTTTCAGTTCTTGGCCGATTTTCAATCTCGGTCTATCAAAAGATTAGAAAATCTGTCTACTTTTAGAATCTGAGACCGACATGAGCAAGTGACCATATATGGTTCCTGTAAATCCGGATCTTCGGGAGCATGTTTCGGTAAGACAAATTAGTACAATTATCGATAAAACCGACCAACATTGGTAACAAAATTCATGAAACGACCCCAGGAGTTGATTTTCATTCATGTTGAGTCCATTTGATAAGTTTTCCAAAATGGCCATTTCGGAGCAGATTCCCGACCTTGAACATGGTCCCGAAGATCCGGAATTACGGGAACCATATAAGGACCAATGGCTCTTTCGGCCCCATATAGTAAAAATAGACAAATTTTCCAATAAAAGATTGAAAAGACGGTTCAAGACTGAAAATCGGTCAAGAATCAAAGGAGTAAGAAGCATTTCATTTTGGTGTGTACCCGGGTACCCTGCCGAGTACTTACGTTTGTAAAAATTGCCGAGTACATAACGGTTAAATTGTTCGAAATTAAGAGTCATTTCTTTTATTTCGCTATTCTTAAACACTAACATTACGTCAAATTTCACATTTTATACTTCAATTACAACAACAATATTTTAGAACACAAAGAGTTCATTCATTGGATTGAAGCGTTCATGTAAATCTATTTTTACAAAAAATAAGTTTGAATGAGAAAGGCTTGGTCTGACCGCTAGGTGGATTAATTTAGGTTTTTTTATGCGATTTATTTTGTGCGGTCCCTATCCCTCGCACAAAAACAGGACTGTATTTAAAATTTGTGTGGCCCCGAAGGTCAACTTTGAAAAAATGAAAATTTTATTGCTTTTTAACTATTCCTGTGAATTTTTTTTTCTTCCTTGGGTTACTATTGTGTGCTTTAGAGCTGCATTTTTTTTCGATTATGTCAACCAGTGTTATAATCAAATTGAATGGGTACCAATAAAGCACCTAAACCTTCAATTTAAAACTAAGATTGTTGAAATCAGTCCAGCCATCTTTGGCAAAACGAGTGAATTTTAAAAGTTTCCTGAACATGTTTCTTTTCATAACCTTCGAACTTCATGTTCAATCATCATAAAACTCTTCAGTTAGGGGTTTTGAAGACAGTCCGTTCATTTGATGCCTGTTTTGCTCAAATCGGTTGTGTAGTTTCTGATATAATGGAGGTCATAACTGTTACATTCTGATACATAACAAACAAAGTTACAGTCCGATTATAATAGAATTCGATAGGGTCTTATCAGGCAACTAGATCTTTCTATTGCAACTTATTTTGTGAAAATCGGCCCATGCGTCTCTGAGAAAAGTGGGTGAGTTCAAGCAGTCTTAGAAACATGTTTCTTTTCATAGCCTAATAACGGACAAAGTTAAAGTCCAATAACAATAAAATTCAATAGGGTCTTATGGGGCAACAAGACCTTCCATATGACACTAATTTTGTGAAAATCGGTCTTGCCATCTCTGAGAAAAGTGAGTGGGTTTAAACAGTGTTTGAAACACGTTTCTTTGCATAACTTTTAGCATAACTATTAACTAACTTTTAGTAAATAAAGGAGCATAACTTTCAGTAGATAAGGGGAGTAGTGTTTGATAGAATATCACAGACGATACCGTTTGTGATACTGTAAGCGAAGACAATAATGAAACCGAGCCGCAGCATGACGTTGTAATCCGTGAGTTGGAGGAATCGACTGATGACGATTTCACCAGAATCTGTGGAAGTGATAACTCTGCCGAGTGTACTGAAGCGGAAGCGACTAATGTAGTTGTAGATGGAAAGCGACAACGTAAAGATCCTGTCTGGCATAAAGATTACGAAGTTGAAAATGCGGCATACGCGTTGAATGCCGAAAGTTTTGTGGAGGATTTGCCTAAATCACTGAACGAAGCACGAAAGCGTCATGACTGGGATAAATGGCAAGTGGCTGTAAATGAAGAGATGCAGTCTTTGATGAAAAATAAACCATGTGAGTTGACAGAGTTACCAAAAGGTCGATCTTCTGTTACATGCAAGTGGGTGTTCAAAGTAAAGAGGAGAATAGATGGGTTGCCCGATCGTTATAAAGCTCGCTTGGTAGCTAGAGGGTTTACCCAGCGTTTTGGGTTCAATTATCATGAGACATATTCTCCGGTGGCCAGATTGGACACATTGCGCACAGTTCTAGCTTTAGCGAATGAGAAGCAAATTATCGTTCACCAGATGGACGTTTGCATAGCCTTTTTTAATGGTTCACTTACTGAAGAAATTTAATGGCACAGCCAGAAGGGTTTGAAAGCGGTGATAATCTCGTTTGTCGTTTAAAAAGGCCTATTTACGGTTTGAAGCAAGCTTCGGAAACGTGGAATGATCGATTTGACCGGTTTATTGGTAAGCATCTGAGTTTTCGACGATGCTTAAGCGATCAGTGCCTCTATGTACGAAGAATGAAAGGTGAAACCGTTATTATCGTTTTATATGTAGACGATATCGTCATTGTTGGTTCAACTTCGCAAGCGATAGAACGTTTGCAATGTTCCCTCTCTCGAGAGTTTGAGATGGTGGATATTGGTGAAATTAGATGTTTTCTCGGAATAAACATTTTTTATGAAAAGAAGCAAGGAGTTCTACAAATTGACCAGCGACATTTTCTCCAGGATGTTTTACGTCGGTTCAATATGGCAGAATGTAAGCTCAGCTCAACGCCTATGGAAAACAGGTTGAATCTGTTCATAAAAGGAGAGGAAAAGCTGCGTACTAAACAATCATATCGCGAATTGATAGGTTGTCTGATGTATGCGTCATTAACGACCAGGCCTGATTTGACTGCCAGCGTGAATTTTTTTAGTCAATTCCAGAGTTGTCCAACGGACGAGCATTGGACACACTTAAAAAGAATCCTACGCTACGTGAAAGATTCTATGGATGCGAAACTTGTGTATTATCGGAACGGAGGAAAAGTGCTGGAGATATATACGGATGCCGACTGGGCCAACAATGTTGTTGATAGGCGATCGGTTAGTGGCAGCGTGTTCAAAGTATTTGGATCGACTGTGGCTTGGATTACTCGGAAGCAACATACTGTGGCGCTTTCTTCGACGGAGGCAGAGCTGACGGCGTTATGTGTAGTTGTTTGCCATGGATTGTGGATGCAGCGATTGTTACGGGATCTGGACTGTAAGACAGATGCTCCTGTAACGTACTATGAAGACAATCAATCGACAATTCGTATAGCAGAAGATTCTAAAGATTTCGGGAGGTTAAACATGTCGATGTGAAGTTTTTCTTTCTGAAGTATTTGATTAAACAGAAGCAGATTGTTATCGAATATGTTCCAACACATGTCCAACAGGCTGATATGATGACTAAGAGTCTTCCTATTGCAGAGTTTTGACAAAATTCTTCGGGCATTGGATTAAAAAGTTGCAATGGTTGAGTGGGGCACGCCGTGTCAGAATCGGAATATTATGCAACTTCAATGCACCTCGGATTTTTCTTCACCAAAAGTTAGTTCAGGGTCTAAGCTTTCAAATGAAAGTGGTTTTAAAATATTCTATCGGGGAATACTTGAATTAAATGAGTTTTAATTTTTTCCAGAGCTTTGACCATTTGATCCCATGAATGGAGACGATAGGTGCATTGAAATATATAGTATGGTAACGATATAAACAATGTGTAAGCACAGAGAACAGACGTTCATCTTCTTTTCAAAAGATGTGTAAGAACTTGCAACCGTCATTTACCACCAGTGGGAATGCTCCCGCTATGTGGCGCTTTTGTCACTTACAAACCAAGCACTAAAATCGATAAAATATCGATTCAGTAATATTTATGCAGTGCAACTAGGGCACCATAAGACAGATGTCGTTAGTGTATTAACGTATTTTGATTCAAATTTTTACACACGATTTTCAAATTTCTTTATATGAACATGAATGTCTGTTCTCTGTGGTGTAAGTATGTGTGTGCGTTAGAGAGAGAAATAGATGAAAAAGGGCACTCGTTTGCCAAAACTTGCAGTGATTGTTTGATTCGAGTAGGACCTGAAAAAGTGCATAAATGCAACGAGACTACACAGTTAACCTTCATTGAACCCTTGTGTGGAAAACCACACAAATGAATTTTGTTTTGATTTTTTTTTCGAAAACTTCTCGATCGATTTTGATGAAACTTCTTGACAATTCCTAAACCATCAATCTTACACAAAATACATTTTCTCCAAGGGAAAAATATTTTTGGTTGATGAGATATTTAAAAACTTACGTTGTTTACCCTGGTGTGTGGATTTCCACACATACAACATTCGAATTTATTTTGGACAAGAAACAACTTAATTTTGCCCCAAACATATTATTTCCATTGAGTGCTTTCATCCCTGAAGCTATAGGTACCAATTAATCCTGTTTCAAAAATCGAATGAGGTGTGTATGTGTGCGGAAGTATGTGTATGTGTGTTTATATTCATTCTTACGTCCAATATATCTCGATTTTCTCAGCAACGGCTGAACCGATTCTATTGTTCTTAGTCGCGTTTGAAAGAGCTTGAAGTCTAGTTAGTTGATAGAACATATCGTTTTGATCCGAAGGTTCATTCAGAAATGACGTAACAAAAGATGATAAATTTACATGGGAGTTTTTGATAAACTAATTGATTTATTTTCAACGGTTCGACTGATTTTAGAAATGTATAAAGGTGCATTTTTTAATTCGCATCAAAACCAAATCAATCAAAAGGCTACGTGGGACATGTGTAAAAGTATGTGTTTATTTATTTCATCTCAGTGTGAGAATTTTCACACGTATGGGTTACGAATACGCTAATGCTAAAAGAACCTATTTAGTGTTTCCACAGCCTGGTTGAACAGTGTTCAACATTTACACAGTTTTATGTCTACTGCGAGACAAGTATACTCGCACTTTTAGGTATATTGAAATAAATTTAGAATGAATCTCCCGAGATGGCTAACAAGCCAGTCATCGTGGGTTCGAGTCTCGGCTCGGGAGAAACTGTTAGTGTTAGTAGGATCGTAGCGCTGTTCTTTACACTAAACATTTGACTGCGAAGTCTGTGTATAATGAACGAATCGGAATGTAGCACCAAGGCTTTGCTTACTTTACTTAGCATAGATTTCAGAATATTCTTACGAACATTCCTAGCACCAAATTGCTTCATTTGGTCAAACCGATGTTTGGATTTTTTTTTGTTCAATTGCTATCATAGCATGTTTAATTGGTCTCATATCATGTAAACACGTTTTGTTTTGTAACTTTTGCATGAACCATCGGATCAAACAAATGTCCGATGATGACCTAATGGCCTCAAACTTCAAGCCCTTCCTATTGCAGCCAAAAAAATTAAATCAATACATCCATTGCTGAGATAATCCAAATGTATTTTTCAAGATTGTTTTTGTACATTACGCATAATATCATTCAATTAGTTACCTCCAAGATACTGCAATGTACTAGGCGTTTCTACAAGTTTTGTTTTGTTTTTTTTTTCAACGTACCTTTGGAAATTATCATTTAATTTTAACTATATTTTTGAATATAAATCTACCCTCCAAATCCTAACAAACGCATCTAGCACCAGCAGGACTCAAATCAGTCAAACCGCTGACAGAAAAAATCGATTAGTTTATCAGTTCCTATATAAGCTGACCACATTTCGTTACGTCATTTCCGAATGAACCTTCGGATCAAAACGATTTTTTTTCCGCAAATAACTAGACTTATAGCTCTTTCAAACGCGACTAAGAACAATCGAATCGGTTCAGCCGGTGCTGAGAAAATCGAGATATTATGGTCGTAAGAATGAAAATATACACACATACACATACTTCCGCACATATACATACCTCATTCGATTTTCGAAACAGAATTATTTGGTACCTATAGCTTCAGGTATGTATGCACTCAATGAAAAAAATAAGTTTGGGGCAAAATTAAGTTGTTTCTTGTCCAAAACAAATTAGAATGTTGTATGTGTGGAAATCCACACACCAGGGTAAACAACGTAAGTTTTTTTTAGGATGCAATGAAGGTTAAAAAACCTTTCGATACTGGCTGGAAATTCTCAATATCATGAGGCTGAGATCGAAGGCTATCAAAATAAGCCAACAAATGATGGTAGGCTTTACTAATGGTAAATTCTATTAATTTAAGGGGAAAGCCTATCCGTCCACGGAAAAGGAAAATTGAAAGCAACTTAATTGTCTATCAAAAAACTTGTTATGAAAAGAAAACTAAGATGACCGATTTTTTTAAAATCACTTTTTGTCTTCAAAATGTTTTAATGTAAGATCTCAGATTCAGTTTCGTCAATATTTTTCTATAAAAGTTTAGACACTCTCTAAAAGCAATCTTTTTTCTATCTCTTATCTCTAATCTCTCTGAGCAAAGTTGCTTAGGATAGTAAGGCCTACACACTCACAAAGTTTCTTTGAATTTTGATAGGATACTGCCAATTTCTGGTCGAGTTGGCTCAAAATCCTTCACAATTTTGCTCCTATTTCGCATAACCAATGTGTGACTTGCGCAGCGCAAGGTTTGTACAATGAATACATTGACATAGATCGGAACCAAAGATATATCATACACAAAAATCGCTATGTTTTGGTAAACTTCGGTTTCAAGCAAACGACCAGTTTTGGGACACTCAAAAAACCGTGGTTCATTCTCATGGGCCGGTTCATATGAACGGCTCTTAAGATGTTCGCCTATCGCTGATGACACCGTCTTTTGCCGAAACAGCAATCAGCATTCATCGTTATCACTTACCACAGTACTAGTAACGTGGAACCTACCAATAAAAGTCATATTGTACACACTACTACAATATACTGTTTCGTCCCCCTCTCTTTCTCTCGCTCTCCTTCTCTCTCTCTCTCACACACACACACACATACAAACATTGTTTATATCGTAACCATACCATATGTTGCAATGTATCTAGCGCCTCCACGGACAAAAATGTTGGAGAAATTGAAAAAAATTCGAACTCATTTTATTCAAGTTTTCCCCGATAGAATATTTTAAAACGACTTTCATTGAAAGCTTAGATCCTAGACTAACTTTTAGTGAAGAAAAATTCAAGGTGCATTGAAGTTGCATTATATTCCGATTCTGACACGGCGTGTGGGGGTTAGACTGGGACACGGTTATATGGGAAAAAGCGATGCTGCTATTTTTTTCGCTCCCATGCACTTTTCGTGTTCCTTATGGGTCCTATAACAACTATTTAACTTTTCAGATCGATCGGTGAAACGCCCGATTTTAAAACCTTGCATACGATTTTATACGGGAAAAACCACTTTTTCAAAACTTTTTCTATAGAGATGTGCAGTTGGCTCCTAAAAATAAATCAATACATGATATTTATGGGAAATTTTCCTGGAAAAAACTCTTCTTCAATCTGCGGGCATAATCAATAACCATAAACGGATGATAATCCATATGGTTTAACGGTACCCATACAGTCGAAACTATATCCCAAACTAGTTGTTAGGCACGTTTTATGGTTATTGATTATGCGGGATGGTTAACTACATTTTTTTCCCTATGACTTTCTCAAAATGTGTGCAGATTTTTACAGACTTCTGCCTGCTCGAGCGCATTTTTTCGAATCACGATTAGATTTTCATCAGATTTCAAAAAAAAAAAAAATGCACAATGAAACCGGTACCTCTTACAATCGCATTATTCGTTGCCCTAGAAGCTAACCTGATTTTACTTAACCTTATTCTGCTTATTTTTATTTAAATGGCATGTCGCATGTCGCATCACTGAGTAGAAAGTCTATATTCTCCAGAATGGACTAGAGTCAATCAGCGAAACAATTAATAAAATCTAATAAAAGGATGAAGCTAGTTTTTAACTTTCATTTCCGAATAAAAATGTGATTCATTTATTATAAATATTCGGAAAATTTGCGTTAAAAATTCCTTCTGTGCCATGATTTTTAAAAACTCAAAGTACTTTTTTGAGTTGAAAAAAAAACTCACGAGCTGCAATTTATTTTTTAACAATTTTCAAAAATAACCGTCTATAACACATGGTACAATTGTAAATGGAAGAACTGCTACATTAACGGTTTAAAACGCACGATTTTTCAATAACATTGATTGTTGTTCGTGTTTCAAATCAACATTTGTCGATTACAATACCTTCGTTACACAAATGTGAATAATTGCGATTTTTTCCCAAAACGTTTTTGCATCGAACGTAATAGATTGTATTAAACGTGTTAAACTGTTTAAATAACCGTCAATTCAAAACATCGAATAAATTATGCCACATTATACCACTGGCAAAGCGGCATAAACGTACACGACAAATATATATTGCCCGAGAGCACAGAAAATTTAATTGTCATTTTTCAGTCCTTTTTGTGTGCACTTTCTGTTCGATCATATACCTGAAGTTGACCTTCCGCACAGAACGGAAGGTCATCTGTGATACGAAAACTGCTAAGTGCTCAGTGAATTTTGCAGCGCTCCCTAGAGGTGGAAAGAACGCTTTTTACACGGAAAATAAACAAAATTTATACTACTTTTATCGAAATCAATCAAACACACTGGTATAAATCTGTCGGCGAAAACACTACAGGTTAACCCTGCTAAGCATCTGTAAGAAGGAAAACACATTATTTCTAGGGGCTTGACAACTTTATTTCATGAAAAATATTTCGGTAATGGTTGATATATATATTAATATCTATCATTTATTTATCACATTAACTTCCCAACCATAGCGTATAGGACATGGTGAAACGGTTTGATCAACAAGTAGGCACGAGCGGGGAAGCGTTTTTTTATTTTGTACGGTTGAAGACGAGGCATCACCAAGCGACAGCAAATAAATTTTTCTACTTGTTAATAGATTCTTACTAACTAAGCAAATGAAAATCGCAAATTCATGTGTTTCAAGTTGTGAACTGCTTCTAAAATGAATGAATATCAGTAGCAAGGTATGTAGCTTTACCGGATTTATAATTTGAATGCATCGAAATAGTATATTATAAGATGCGATGAATTTTGGTCATCGGTTGTTCTAATAAACAACTTTAGGGCATCTTCAGCGGTGGTCTATTTTTGAAACAATTTTATACTAGATTTACACCAGCGAAACCTGAATAAAACCAGCTAATATAGACCAACTTTTCGTTCTCCGCACCGGTGTTGCATATGTCGTTGTTTTAGAACCGCTGACATCTGTCACACTGTCAACAATTCAATACCCCATGTTACCAGTTTATGAGACTTGTTATAATGAAAAGCACTCAATATTTAACAAACGGAAATTGGATAATTTTTACGCACATTAAACAATTACTTTGGCAAGACACTTTATATCCTCAAAACTTTATATATTTGACGGTTTGACCCAAGCGTCAGTGACATTTCTCTGGATGGATTAGTATGATTGAAAAATTTCTGCTACAAGTAGGGCTTCGGAGGATAGCGAAAGTTATTTGATCGCGAAGATGTTTATCTTCCGTTTTCGTCTCATCAATCTTTCAAAATCTTGCAGTTCTTAAACTTGGATTTGGTTTTGAGGATATTGAAACAAGTCCGCATTGTGAACGTTTTCAGTTCAGTGTCTTCGAGGAACATTTTTCTGGCCTCTTGAGGTCTCCTCTAGTCCCACTACAATTAAGGCGATTAACGAATGGCCAACATATTTGTCATCCTGGTGGCTGATTACATAAACCTGCGGTTATGGTCTTCCAGAATTCCCCCTTTTGCTGGTCGGTTTCCTCGAAGCCAAAAACGACAAACCTGTTCTTTTTCTTCTTCAGAAAAACCACAAAAACATATTGTGAATTGTCATGAAAAATCTTTGTTTGTTTATTTCCCAACACTCGCAAAACGTTTATATGGAAATAGCTAAAAATGAGGTATTCAATTAAAATATGACATTTTACCCACCTATTGGTAGCGTACAAAGGGTTTTAGAACGATCTATTTCTTGTTCCAAAAAGTGACAAAAATAGACCAAAACGTATACCAGTTTCAAATTTTTTCAATTCAGATCTGGTATAAAACAAAATTTACACCACCGGTGCAGCAGTGAATTTGAGTTTGTTCCAAAAAAATAGAACAAAACAACGATTTGGACCACCGCTGAAGATTGTCATGTGACAACTTGAGCACCCCTAGTTAATACAATCAATACAACCCAAAATAGCCATCAGCTAAACGCATAACACAGAAATGCTAAATAGTGTTATTACAACCATATGCGACAATTGTCGCGCAAGAATACCACACACCGATAGACAATTACTTCTTTGCCTCTTTCTCTACCACCCGTACGCAACCGTACCAGTGCATAGACTCTATAGCCGAAATATGACCTGACGCAGCATTCTAGACCCTTTGCATATAGCCACACAGTCCAGAGGTCTCGCTCATACTTACTATTAGGATAGGTTTAAGCAAAAATGTACAAATCATATATAAGGAAGAAATTTACTGAATACAAATCAATTGGTATGATAGCAACTGTCTCACTAAGTTCTTTCAGCCTGAACCGGTAGTCTTCTACCCTAGTTCGGTTACTGAATAGAAAGAAATAGCCTTCTCCATCCGATGTTCTAAAAGGACATCTTACAAGATGCCCTTAGTCTTTGGCATTTTTTTTGCAATATAGCCGGTTGTACTTTTGACATACCGTTTTACTATGTTTCTATACACCAACATCACAACAACGATAATATGACTTCAAAGAGTTCTGATGTAATTAGAGGAGTGTCTGAAAATGCAACGATAAACACTTAGAAACAATGAATACAATCGAATTTTGCTTGTTGCACTAAATCCGTAGCCCAACTAGTGAAGGACTTTCACGCTTGGGTTGAGCTATCCAGGTTGCAAGATGACACCGGTTGTTTCTTTTTGTTAGGATTACTAATCACCTATTGGGTTACGCAGTGTCTTGCCCCTAGCATTCTTCAAAACAACTGACTCAGATACCGGCATAGATGATTGTAGAACTGTTCCTTTATTGTTTTTCAGTAATCTACTCCTTTTAACTGTGAAAATAATCAGATTATTAACACGAGTTACATAAAGTGAGAGTCGCATCTTTTGTTTCAAGTCTCTAATTACCATCTCGTTTAGAGTCCTCTTAAAGAATATTCGTATATTACGTAACGTGAAATTTGGCAATTTTCAAAACCCCCATCAACTAAGTAACGCAAATTTGCATGGTGGTCTTATGCAGTGTAACACTTCGCTGGATACCTTTCCTCCACCTCTCCCCTGAGCACGTTATGTATTATACAAATGTTTCCATATATGAACGAACGCTAGAGGTAAGGCACTATTGATATACAATGGTGATTCGCCTACCGGTTGCTCCTTAGTCGGGGGTTTGTTAGTTGGGCCCTCATCCATCTAAAAAGCGCTCTTATGTCAAAATGGAACGACATTCAAATGCATGCAAGAAACCCGAAAAGTGAATAAAAAATAAAATAAATTTTTACTACTCGTACTTGAGTTTATTTGTCATTGATTGTTGGTGGTTACCTTTGATTACTCGAAAAAAAATGACATTGATTACTTCGGAGTATTCTCAGGTTACGACGCATTTCGAAACCCCTTGAAACGAACCTCTTGGGATCCTTTTTTAGTGTTCTGTAAGGTTGACACTTTCGGTTGTCAGCAAAGATACCAGATTTGTCAGCAAAACGATGATTTGTTTTGATTCTCAGGTATGTGCGGTTTTTTTCAATCTCCATCCCGCATAATCAATAACCATAAACGGATGATAATCCATATGGTTTAACGATACCCCATACAGTCGAAACTATATCCCGAACTAGTTGTTAGGCACGTTTTATGGTTATTGATTATGCGGAAGGTTAACTACATTTTTTTTTCCTATGACTTTCTCAAAATGTGTGCAGTTTTTACAGATTTCTGCCTGCTCGAGCGCATTTTTTCGAATCACGATTAGATTTTTATCAGATTTAAAAAAAAGACTGCACAATTAAACCGGTACCTCTTACAATCGCATTATTCGTTGCTTTAGAAGCTAACCTGATTTTAATTAAGCTTATTCAGCTTATTTTTGTTTAAATGGCATGTCGCATGTCACATCAATGAGAAGAAAATCTATATTCTCCAGAATGGACTAGAGTCAATCGACAAAACATTTAATATAATCTTATAAGAGGATGAAAATAGTTTATAAATTTCATTTTAGAATAAAAATGTGATTCATTCATTATAAATATTCTGAAAATTTGCGTTAAAAAATCCATCTGTGCTATGATTTTTAAAAACTCAAAGTACTTTCTTTAGTTAAAAAAAAAAAACTCACGAGCTGCATTTGAAATTTTAACAATTTTCAAAAATAGCCGTCTATGTCACATGGTACAATTGTAAATGGAAGAATTGCAACATTAACGTTTTAAAACGCATGATTTTTCAATAACATTGATTGTTGTTCGTGTTTCAAATCAACATTTGTCGATTACAATACCTTCGTTACACTATTGTAATATGACAAACTCCACAAATGTGAATAATTGCGAATTTTTACCCAAAACGTTTTTGCATCGAACGTAATAGATTGTATTAAACGGATTAAACTGTTTAAATAACCGTCAATTCAAAACATCGAATAAATTATGCCACATTATACCACTGGCAAAGCGGCATAAACGTACACGACAAATATATATATTGCCCGAGAGCACAGAAAATTCAATTGTCATTTTTCAGTCCTTTTTGTGTGCACTTTCTGTTCGATCATATACCTGAAGTTGACCTTCCGTTCTGTGGTAATACTCTTTCTTAGGTTTTAGATCTATCCCTCTCGCGATGCAGTGGAACAAGGCCGCAGGAACAATTAAAATATACAAGGGAATAAGTAGTGTAGTGTAAAGAATATTAACGGTCTTTTTATACGAATTTTTTTACTTCTTTTACGCGGATTCTGGAATTAACGCGGTTTTCGGAATTCACGCGGATTTTTCAGAGAAGTTTTTATTTCCAAATCGCTTATTTAGACCGCCCGAAAAGTTTACCTAATTCAGTTAGGTTCTAAAGGTTACTGATTTGGCCTAACATAATTATATTTTTCCTTGATATTTAGCTCGATCTACAGGGTAAATAGCACTGCTATTGATTCTTGTTCGAAAGTATTTAGCAGAAATCATTGAAAACTTAGCAAATAAAGATTTTTTGAAGCATATTTCGGAAATTTCGCGGCTTATATATATAATATATATATATATATAAATAAATATATTATATATATTCATATATATATATATATATATATATATATATATATATATATATATATATATATATATATATATATATATATATATATATATATATATATATATATATATATATATATATATATATATATATATATATATATATATATATATATATATATATATATATATATATATATATATATATATATATATATATATATATATATATATATATATATATATATATATATATATATTTATATATATATATATATATATATATATATATATATATATATATATATATATATATATATATATATATATATATATATATATATATATATATATATATATATACATATATATTATATATAAGCCGCGAAATTTCCGAAATATGCTTCAAAAAATCTTTATTTGCTAAATTTTCAATGATTTCTGCTAAATACTTTCGAACAAGAATCAATAGCAGTGCTATTTACCCTGTAGATCGAGCTAAATATCAAGGAAAAATATAATTATGTTAGGCCAAATCAGTAACCTTTAGAACCTAACTGAATTAGGTAAACTTTTCGGGCGGTCTAAATAAGCGATTTGGAAATAAAAACTTCTCTGAAAAATCCGCGTGAATTCCGAAAACCGCGTTAATTCCAGAATCCGCGTAAAAGAAGTAAAAAAAATCGTATAAAAAGACCGTTAATATTCTTTACACTACACTACTTATTCCCTTGTATATTTTAATTGTTCCTGCGGCCTTGTTCCACTGCATCGCGAGAGGGATAGATCTAAAACCTAAGAAAGAGTATTACCACAGAACGGAAGGTCAACTTCAGGTATATGATCGAACAGAAAGTGCACACAAAAAGGACTGAAAAATGACAATTGAATTTTCTGTGCTCTCGGGCAATATATATTTGTCGTGTACGTTTATGCCGCTTTGCCAGTGGTATAATGTGGCATAATTTATTCGATGTTTTGAATTGACGGTTATTTAAACAGTTTAATCCGTTTAATACAATCTATTACGTTCGATGCAAAAACGTTTTGGGTAAAAATTCGCAATTATTCACATTTGTGGAGTTTGTCATATTACAATAGTGTAACGAAGGTATTGTAATCGACAAATGTTGATTTGAAACACGAACAACAATCAATGTTATTGAAAAATCATGCGTTTTAAAACGTTAATGTTGCAATTCTTCCATTTACAATTGTACCATGTGACATAGACGGCTATTTTTGAAAATTGTTAAAATTTCAAATGCAGCTCGTGAGTTTTTTTTTTTTTTAACTAAAGAAAGTACTTTGAGTTTTTAAAAATCATAGCACAGATGGATTTTTTAACGCAAATTTTCAGAATATTTATAATGAATGAATCACATTTTTATTCTAAAATGAAATTTATAAACTATTTTCATCCTCTTATAAGATTATATTAAATGTTTTGTCGATTGACTCTAGTCCATTCTGGAGAATATAGATTTTCTTCTCATTGATGTGACATGCGACATGCCATTTAAACAAAAATAAGCTGAATAAGCTTAATTAAAATCAGGTTAGCTTCTAAAGCAACGAATAATGCGATTGTAAGAGGTACCGGTTTAATTGTGCAGTCTTTTTTTTAAATCTGATAAAAATCTAATCGTGATTCGAAAAAATGCGCTCGAGCAGGCAGAAATCTGTAAAAACTGCACACATTTTGAGAAAGTCATAGGAAAAAAAAAAATGTAGTTAACCTTCCGCATAATCAATAACCATAAAACGTGCCTAACAACTAGTTCGGGATATAGTTTCGACTGTATGGGGTATCGTTAAACCATATGGATTATCATCCGTTTATGGTTATTGATTATGCGGGATGGAGATTGAAAAAAACCGCACATACCTGACAATCAAAACAAATCATCGTTTTGCTGACAAATCTGGTATCTTTGCTGACAACCGAAAGTGTCAACCTTACAGAACACTAAAAAAGGATCCCAAGAGGTTCGTTTCAAGGGGTTTCGAAATGCGTCGTAACCTGAGAATACTCCGAAGTAATCAATGTCATTTTTTTTCGAGTAATCAAAGGTAACCACCAACAATCAATGACAAATAAACTCAAGTACGAGTAGTAAAAATTTATTTTATTTTTTATTCACTTTTCGGGTTTCTTGCATGCATTTGAATGTCGTTCCATTTTGACATAAGAGCGCTTTTTAGATGGATGAGGGCCCAACGAACAAACCCCCGACTAAGGAGCAACCGGTAGGCGAATCACCATTGTATATCAATAGTGCCTTACCTCTAGCGTTCGTTCATATATGGAAACATTTGTATAATACATAACGTGCTCAGGGGAGAGGTGGAGGAAAGGTATCCAGCGAAGTGTTACACTGCATAAGACCACCATGCAAATTTGCGTTACTTAGTTGATGGGGGTTTTGAAAATTGCCAAATTTCACGTTACGTAATATACGAATATTCTTTAAGAGGACTCTAAACGAGATGGTAATTAGAGACTTGAAACAAAAGATGCGACTCTCACTTTATATAATTCGTGTTAATAATCTGATTATTTTCACAGTTAAAAGGAGTAGATTACTGAAAAACAATAAAGGAACAGTTCTACAATCATCTATGCCGGTATCTGAGTCAGCTGTTTTGAAGAATGCTAGGGGCAAGACACTGCGTAACCCAATAGGTGATTAGTAATCCTAACAAAAAGAAACAACCGGTGTCATCTTGCAACCTGGATAGCTCAACCCAAGCGTGAAAGTCCTTCACTAGTTGGGCTACGAATTTAGTGCAACGAGCAAAATTCGATTGTATTCATTGTTTCTAAGTGTTTATCGTTGCATTTCCAGACACTCCTCTAATTACATCAGAACTCTTTGAAGTCATATTATCGTTGTTGTGATGTTGGTGTATAGAAACATAGTAAAACGGTATGTCAAAAGTACAACCGGCTATATTGCAAAAAAAATGCCAAAGACTAAAGTTGTTTATTAGAACAACCGATGACCAAAATTCATCGCATCTTATAATATACTATTTCGATGCATTCAAATTATAAATCCGGTAAAGCTACATACCTTGCTACTGATATTCATTCATTTCAGAAGCAGTTCACAACTTGAAACACATGAATTTGCGATTTTCATTTGCTTAGTTAGTAAGAATTTATTAACAAGTAGAAAAAGTTATTTGCTGTCGCTTGGTGATGCCTCGTCTTCAACCGTACAAAATAATAAAACGCTTCCCCGCTCGTGCCTACTTGTTGATCAAACCGTTCACCAGGTCCTATACGCTATGGTTGGGAAGTTAATGTGATAAATAAATGATAGATATTAATATATATATCAACCATTACCGAAATATTTTTCATGAAATAAAGTTGTCAAGCCCCTAGAAATAATGTGTTTTCCTTCTTACAGATGCTTAGCAGGGTTAACATGTAGTGTTTTCGTCGACAGATTTATACCAGTGTGTTTGATTGATTTCGATAAAAGTAGTATAAATTTTGTTTATTTTCCGTGTAAAAAGCGTTCTTTCCACCCCTAGGGAGCGCTGCAAAATTCACTGAGCACTTAGCAGTTTTCGTATCACAGATGACCTTCCGTTCTGTGATATAACGCAAAATACTGAATAAAAGTATAGTCAACAAAATCCGAAATCGGAGAAAAATAAAAACTCGAGATAATCAAGCCATTCGAACATAATCGAACCCCGGATAATCGAGCTCCTGGTTGATTGTGCCTCCAGATAATCGAGTCCGATCTGTATTGCAATATGCGTAAGTACATTGGGTTTAAAATTTCTTATAAGGTTTTTCGAAAAATCCGTGGGTGGCAAAATAACTAACGAATTTGTTATGTCCTTCAAATGTATTTAAATAACTTTATTTTTTCGAAAATACAGGACATATTTGCATTTGTTTTACGAAAACCATCCTTCTGTTCAACATAAGCAGCATATTCAACTAGTAAATAAAATAAAAAGTAATAAAAGTAATAAAATGCGCTCCTATTATTTTGTTTTTATTTGCGATTGTTGTACATTCGAACATTTTAATTTTAGTACTTAAAATAGTTGGAAATCGATATGAACCTGATATGTAGAAGGTTCATTCAATAATTGAATAACTAACAGGTGAAAATTAAAGCACCTAGACCGAGTGCGTGTGGGTTATGAAGCAGAGCTACAATCAACTGCTTTGCTCGAGATGCTGTGCGGGCTTTACCAAGTTCGAATAGGAATTTTGTAATATTTTTTGAAATATGAACTCGTGTTGTGAATTGATAATTGATGATTATGCTTCCTGAAACGACGGAAAGTATCAAAATAGTGTCTTGATCATTCTCTACTGTATTCTTTGGCTGAAGGCTTAAAAATATAAAACAATTTAAGCCTCATATTAGAGGAAATATTTACCGAAACGTATGGTTTCCTTAAAACTGTGTAATGCGCTTCGGTTCTTAACCATATATCAAGATTTCTATATTTAAATAGCAACACCTCGTAGAACACTTTACTTTTATTCTTGCTTCATTTTTCCAAAAGAAGTAAGTTAGTCTCCTGGTTTGTGCGTGTGGACAGTACACGTGTGAAAAAATATCAAATGTGAGAACGAAACAAACAAAGCCAAGTAATTTCAACTGTTGCAATAAAAAAATTTCATCGCATGTTCTTTTAAAACTATAAAAAGAAATAGAAAATCAGTTTAGACTACTGATCAGTTATCACTTGAACCCTGTATCCTTTGCTACATCGGTGTTGTTAAACAGAGCATTATTTTGCTGATTCATTTTATTGAATTTCATTAAATTTCATTTCGTTAAATTCAAGACATTTAATTTTAAAAACAACACAAATATATAGTCACCCATTCACCCGCAAACGTCGTCAGCGCTCACTGTGCGCTAGCTCAACGTGTAATATACATAGCAAGGAGAATCAGAGTACAAGGAGGCGGAGATGCCACAAAGCAAAAAAGCAAGCAAAAATGGATCTGGCTACACCGCGCGCTCCATGTAACTTTATAAAAACACCAACGAAGAGATATCACCTGTTTGGTGCTATTCTCTTATTCTTCACGTGCCGAGTCGGCAACCGAAGCAGCTAGCTTGAGTGCGTGTTACCTAGCAAGCAAGAGCTCAATTTGCGTTCCGCTCCTAGTGCGGTGCGTGCTTTACCAAGTCTGGTTGCAAGAGGTTCCACTTCTGGGCTTTCTAAGAGCTTAGTTGGTGCCGTAAATCCTGTAATTCCTAAACGACTCTTGTACAGTGATGTCACTAGTCGAGTTAAAGTGGGTATACTACCTAAAAATTACCCTCTCGTTGAGCTTAGTACAGAACAGCAAAACCTCGTCGAAGAGGCTATCTTCGGTGCTGTAGTACTTCGACGCAAAGAGCAGTTGAAGCCGAAATTCGCCAACTGCACCTATAAACCAGGGTTCATGATTATCACTGTCTCGACAAGCAAACAGCTGAGTGGTTGATCAAGACTGTCCCTACCTTAGCTCCTTGGGAAGATGCGGAGCTTGTGGCCGTCGATGAAAGCAAAATCCCAAAGAAAGATATCCTTGTCGTTGTCTTTCCAAAAAGTGCTAAGTATGATACCAATACTATCAAAGCGCTAATTGAAAGCCAAAATGACAACCTGTACACTGACGCGTGGAGAATCCTGAATCGTTCGGTGTCAAATGATATTCACATTAAGTGGGCACTCACGGTCGATGGAGCGTCAATAAAGACGCTAGTTGATCGCGATATGCTCATCAACTATAAATTTGGACAAATAATGTTCAAAAAATCTCTTAAAAACTCAGGTAAACCCAGAACAACAGTCTCCAGCGAAGGGAGGAATGGCAACTTCGGGCAGCTTGGAAAGTCCAATTGCACAATCCCAGAGGGCAATACCAAGGGCATCAATGGTGCTTATGGTAAACAGAACTCAGAGGCAAACAATATGGAAACCATGTCTTTCCGAAGAGGTAACTCACGCCCCTCGTCAGACTCTGGAAAACCTGCATACGCTGTCCGTCAATCGAAATGCCATGCAGACCCGGCTATGAATACGATGAGAACGGGCACACTCACCTTTGGAAACCATTCCAATCATATGGAGCACCTCGCGCCTCTGAATAATGGAAACCAAAACAACAATGCCGAATAATATTAAATTTATTCAGGTGAACCTTCGCCATGCAAAAGGAGCAAGCAGCGTCCTATGCAGAAGGTTCACCCGTGAAAACCTGGACGTAGGTTTAATCCAAGAACCTTGGTCCAATAAGAATAAAATACTAGGAATTTCTACACCAAAATGTAAGGTTCTTTTTGATAGTATACAAACTACTCCTAGAGCAGCAATTTTTATAAGGGAAAATCTAACATTTGCACCCCTTACAAAATTCATCAGTAGAGACATTGTGGCAACATTTGTTACAAGAATTAGACAAGAAGTTCTTGATCTACCACATTGCAGCTCGAAATTATCCGGTATGATTAGGAATTGGCACGTGTCAGATGAACAATCATTATCGGATCATAAGCAGATTATGTTTGACTATGTTTCAGGGGAACTCGTAACTGAAACATTCTGGGACCCCAGAAAAACTAATTGGGATAGCTACAATTCCACACTTAAAAACAAGGTTTTTCTCTCAGTGGACATCTCTTCCACCGAGCAGCTTGAATCTGTTTCCTCAACTTTTTTAGCTAATATAACGGAAGCCTTCGAAGAATGTTGTCCGCTGAAACGGAAAACTTCTAGCAGGGACGTATCTTGGTGGAACAATAAACTTGAAAAGCTTAGAAAATCATCCAGAAGGCTTTTCAACCAGGCTAAAACTACCGGTGATTGGACAGAGTATGAAAGGTGTCTAACCGAATACAATCGAGAGATTCGTAAATCGAAGAGAAGGGACTGGAAGCTTATATGTGAGCAAGTTGAAAGCTTGCCTGCTGTAGCCAGACTTTACAAGGCCCCTTTCTAAAGATCACACCAATGGACTAGGCAGTTTGAAAAATAAAAATGGTCAATTCACAACAGATTCTCAGGAAACACTTAGTGTCATGATGGATACACACTTCCCTGGCTCGACTCATTCGACCTCTGATAACGCACAGGACTTCTATATAGCTCAGTCTAGCTCAATTCATGACAAGACTAGAGTTCAAGAAATAGCCAGTGTTATTTTCACGAGATCAAGAGTTGAGTGGGCAGTAGATTCATTCAAGCCCTTTAAATCGCCTGGACCGGATGGGATTTATCCAGTGCTTTTACAAAAGAGTAAGGATACTACAGCCCCCCTTCTGGTGAAGATGTTTAGGGCTAGCATGATACTAAGCTACATTCCTAGTAAATGGCGAGAAGTCCGCGTCATATTTATTCCTAAGGCTGGAAAACGTGACAGGACGAGTCCCAAAGCATATAGACCAATCAGTCTAGCGTCATCAATCTACATATCAAATTATCATATTTGAACAGTAGACCATTGAACAAATTCCAGTTTGCCTACCAAGCTGGTAAATCAACTGAAACAGCACTTCACACGTTGGTTTCAAAACTAGAAAAGTCTTTTGATGACAAGGAAATCTCACTGGCAGCTTTTCTTGATATTGAGGGAGCATTTGACAACGCTTCTCACGAATCTATAAAGAAAGCTATGATAAATCGGGGTTTTGACATATGCATCTCGAACTGGATACTTGCTATGTTAGACAATCGGTTAATCACAGCCAATTTAGGAAGATCTACTGTAACGACAAAACCAACAAGATGCTGCCCGTAAGGAGGGGTTTTATCTCCTTTATTGTGGTCTCTGGTAGTCGATGATCTTCTTAACAACCTAACAAACCTAGGTTATGAAGTCATTGGATTTGCTGATGATATTACTATCTTAGTTAGGGGCAAATGTGGGCATACTATTACTAATAGAATGCAAACTGCCCTAAACTACACACCCAAATGGTGTAAGCAGGAAGGACTAAAGGTTAATCATTCTAAAACAGTCATTATCCCATTCACAAGAAAGAGAAAGTATAATATTGCAACTCTAAAGTTGGGAGAGACACAGTTGGAGCTATCCAAGCAAACCAAGTACCTAGGTGTCATGCTTGACCATAAGCTTAACTGGAACGACCATCTGGAGTACGCAATCTCAAAAGCCAACAATGCTCTTTGGGCTTGCAGCAATACATTTGGTAAGAAGTGGGGACTCAAACCAAGGATGATTCATTGGATTTACTTGGCTATAGTGTGACCCAGAATAACTTATACCTCGTTAGTGTGGTGGCCTAAAACTACACAAACATCAGATCAGAAAAAGCTGGATAAGCTACAACGTCTGGCATGCCTATCAATACTTGGAGCATTGGCCAGCGCACCATCCAAAGCCTTAGAAGGTCTTTTGTATCTTCTACCTTTGCATCAATATGTGCAACTTAAAGCGGAAGAAGGTGCTCTCAGGCTCAAACGCGTTAAACTTCTTCAGGAAGGGGATCTAGAAGGACACTTACGAATCCTAAAAGATTATCAACTGAACAACTTAGTAACAATGTATGAAGACTGGATGAAATCCAAGACTAACTTCAATATTCCCTTCAAAGTGATTGAATCCTCTAGCAGCGAATGGGAAGAAGGAGGTCCTAAAACTCGCCCAGGATCACTGGGTGCCTGGTCACTGTGGTATAGAAGGAAATGGAAAAGCCGATCTCTTAGCAAGAACTGGTTCTTCAACTGCATTCTCAGAGGCTGGGAAGCAATGATGATTGGTGCCAACTGGAGGGCTACCTCCAATGCAAGACAATCTAAACTATTCATTAAACCTTGTAATAGAATCACCCGCAACCTCCTCAGTACAAATAAAGCTGATCTGAGTACGTTGACTGGCCTACTGACTGAACACTGTCCGAGTAGGTATCACCTTAAAAAAATAGGTAAACTGACAGAAGACATATGTCGCTTCTGTAATCTTGAAGTTGAAACTTCGGAACACCTACTCTGCCAATGCGGCGCATTATTTCAGCAAAGACTGCGTATTTTTGGAAAAGGTGTCCTTACGCCTAACGAGGTATGAAATGCTGAACTAACAAAGGTAATGAACTTCATCAAAGAGGGCATTCCTTCTTGGGGGGAAATGCAAAGTCCTAGGGCGACCGTCACTGATACCCTTAGTGATGGTACGAACTGACAGCGCATATATATTAACGCGGAGTATACCACAATATATCTCACTAATGGTAGCAGCGGTCATAAGCTCCTACAAGGGCAAAAAAAAGCTTATCCACAGCCGTGGACGTCGGTTGCAAAACCTAGTGATCCCAACCAACAACACGGCTTGTTACGCCAGTTCGATGTTCGTTCGAGGTGTGGTAAACTGGAATTCGTTGCCTACCGTTGTGAAGCGTTCTTCGTCGAAAGCAAATTTCAAGAGTGGCTGCATCAACTTTTGGAAGCGTGTAATCTAAAGTTTTCACATATTATTAGATTGAGTAGGCTAATAACAAGTTAAGAATAAGTTTTTCATAATTAGTTCATACGCATGGTGAAAACGGAGGTAGCAAATTTTTGAAAGATGTATAATCTTACGCTACTGGACAATAAATAAACAAACAAACAAACAAACAAACGGCTGTGGTTTTCTTCGGCAGGTTCCTGCATAAGAACGCTGTAGAAAACCTACCGAAGAAAATCACTGACGAAGCCGTTCGCTACCCTACATGAAGTACATGCAAGATTGAGATTTGAATTGCCTCATAGTTTGGAGGTTACAACCAAGAAATATATTATAGAATTATCGAGAGACTAGTTTGAAACTTTCTATACTTTATACTTTATGAGTCCAATTTTGTATCATTGTGAGACAAATCATTAGAGTATGGTATCATTTTATGTCGTTGATTCAATGTTGAATGTATTGCAGAAATTGCAGCTTAAAACTATTGAACTGAAAAAAAAAATCGGTGAGAGAATTTTCGTCTTCAGGAAACGAAAATTTTCAGTATTGATTCTCCTGAAATTGTCATTAACGATTCTGTTTTCATTTTTGTAACTAAGCAGCCGTATCATTGTTGATAAATGAAAATTGATAAAACGACTCCATGCGATAAAAAATCGCAAGTGATTCTCCGAGTGAGTGATTTTTTCCATCCTTGGCCCCAACCATGACAAGCTACTTACTATATTATTGAAAATGGTCAATCCTTGTTGAAGCACAAAATTCGATTGATCTGATTAGTCAACGTTTATTTACTAGAAAAAATGACTGACACGCAAGCAGCCGGGTTATTTTTCTTGTAAAAGTGTTCTACTTCAACCTTGCGGTCGTGGCTTTGCACACAACCCTCCTGTTATTTTTTTTTTTCACAACAAATGCCGACAGGTATGTTCTGATTCGACTAGCTATTTGAGTTATATTGAATGATGGCTTAACCCTTTTCCGCTCATAGTAACTCTAAAGCACCAAGAATTATAATCATCATATCTTGACATAAAATACTTTGTTGTGCTTACGATTGTTCCATAAACTTTTATATGCTGCCTCAGAGCATCACTGGGCATTTTCTTCAAAATACTATTGTTGACAGTAATTTTAGTTAGTCTACAAAGTGTTCAGCTTGAATTTTCTAGTGAAGCTATAAATTTTAATGATAAACCTTGTGAGCGTTAGAGGGTTAAAGGCCGTTGGCTTCAATGCCGGAAAATGTGGTTTTAATACCGGAAAATGAGGCTTTGATGCCGTTTCGATTTGATTTTTGGATATTGGAAGGAGCTGAAAAATTTATGCTTAGAGCCCAGAACAAGCGTATAAGTGTAAATTGGAACGAATTAACAGGAAAGCCGCGACATTTGCGTTTTTGATAAGATCACACTTCAGGCTCCGCCTGATCTCAGAGAGAAATTACTCAAGAAAGACCAACTCACTCTAGACGATGTCTTTAAAATCGTTGCTTCCCATCAGTCAGTAAAATACAAGCAAGTCAGATGGTACTAGCTGGGCCATCTGGGCAGTCACAAACGATGATCACATCATTTTTCGACACACCTTCGGACACCACATCAGCTGTTGAAGCGGTGGCTAAATCGGCAGCAACAGCAGCAGTAGCAACAATAACATCAACTACAAATCCAACGACAGACTCAATCAATAAATTAATCACTACCCTAAAAAATGACTTAGCTGAATCTCGTGCTGCCCTTACGCGTGACGTTAAGTCTCACATGGAAGAAATGGCAAAAAGAATACCTGCACCCGTCAATGTCCCGCTGAAAACGCACTCATCGTCTATCCCACTGCAAGCTCATCAGAACTTTGTCAGCAATAATGAATCAACTTCTGGCTGGCGCTTCATTGGAAGCAAAAAAATATGGAAATGTGACTGGTCACAATACGACGCAAAGCAGCGTTTACGTCGTCTGCAAGGAAAAAAAGGAAGACCAAGCTATAATAAGTTAGATCAACTCCATTCACTTTGATGTTAAAACATTGAATAATCTTTATTTTCTTTTTAGGTTTACAGGTTGGTTCTTACAGCTAAGTTTACGCTGCTTAATTCTAGTACTACGAACTAGTGGGAGAAAAACATAGCTACCTCATTTACTTGTCATCCAAACGTGGGCTAGCTTGATGACGCCGCTACGATTGGTAATTTGAATACATAACATACAAACATACAGGCGTGCGCGGCAGGCGCAGATAGCCTGTGAGTTTGTTTGTTTATTTTGCAGCCATATGCGCACATCGCATTGGGCTTGGGATAGGTCTGGACAAGACATGGGATAGTGACATTGGATACTCTCACTGTGGCAGTAAGGCATTATGCAACTCAAGTGCATTAGCTTAGTTATGCAACTTGTGAGGTTGGAAATAATTTATTGGCTGGGAAGGAACGTAACCCAGAATAACTGCTGGACATGTACTTCAGACTGGTGAGAAAATTAAAGGATTTGTTAATCGTTTTGGGACTTGTGGGAATCATGAGTGGTTTGGAAATTATGGTTTGTGAGTGGGAAACAAAGCAATACTTTGCTTTGGCTTTTCTTGAAAGCATATGGGAAAAAGGTTTCTTGGGAACATATGGGAAAAAGGTGGATTTCGTTATTAATTTATGGTCTTGGTCTATGGTCTTCAACCATTCATCCCAATCAGATTGATGCTCGTTAACGAAAGATCTCAGGTATTCATTTAAACATCTGTGATTTCTCTCGAGCGCTCCGATTGTCTGAGGATGATAAGCTGTACTAAATTTTTGTTTGATATGTAATATTTTGCAGATCTGATCAAAGACTTCATTACATTCCTTGATCGGATCTTAAAGTTAAAAATGTTCCATATGTTAGTATGAAATCATTAACCAACGCTTTAGCGATAACATTTGCTTCTTTGGTTGGTACTGGTATTAATATAACGTATTTTGTTAGATCGCATTGAATAGTCACTGCGTATCTATTGTTATTATTACTTTTAGGTAACGGACCAACTGTATCTATTGATATAATTTCAAATGGGAATGATGGAGTTGTAGTTACTATTTGTTTTTCTTTTGTATGCTTTATGAGTTTGTTTCGTTTGCATAATTCACAGGCCTTGATGAATTCTGCAATCGATCTTTTCATATTATACCATTTGTAAACTTCCCTTATTTGAAGATATAGTCTATGTTGTCCTACGTGTCCTCCTGTAGGTGTGTAATGATAATCGTGTAATATTTTCTGTATTACTTCCTTTTTTGTAACCATCATTGGTGGTTTATAAATTATAATTTGTATAGAATACGCTAGTGTATTGGCTATATTTTTGAAATTTTCGACAGTAATCATTTTGAATATTTCGTCGTTAGTCGACAGCGCTATTTTTCCTTGATTCATTTTTACCATGATATCCTCTAATTTCAGAAGAGCAGATTCTAAAATTTGACTTCCGTCATTTAACTGTTGATGCACTTGTGCAACAATTTTACTATTTTTCTTGATTATAAACTTTAATTCATTTGCGACTACAATTGTTTCTAACTTAAGTAATTTATTTGTTTCAGAGGGGTTATTAGTCGAGTACGCAGAGAGGTGATCAATCTCTTCTGGCGTCGACTCCCGTTCACCCGTAATAATATCATTTATTTTATTCTTTCGAGTCTCTCTAGTCATAGATCTCGTATTTACTTTTAATATATTTATATTCTTTAACTCGTCTGAGGTTGTAATTATTCTAGACAACGCATCAGCTCCTACATTTCCTTTGCCTGGAATGTATTCTATTGTGAAGTCATATTCTTCTAAATCGAGACGCATTCTGGTCAATTTAGAAGTAGGGTTTTTCATTCCAAACAGATAAACCAAAGGTCTATGATCTGTCCGAACTGTGAATTTTCTTCCATACAAGTAAGGCTTGAAATAATTAATGGCCCAATGAATAGCCGTTACTTCTTTCAGAATAACAGGTTTATTTTTCTCTGCTTGAATAAATACTTTACTTGCAAAAGCGATTGGTAAATTTCCATTTTGTGTTTGTTGAGACAGAACTGCTCCACATCCAACGTCTGAAGCATCTGTGGTCAGTATAAATTCCTTTGAAAAATCGGGATATTGCAACAATGTTGGTGATATTAAAATATTTCTCAAACTGTCAAATGCAATTTGACATTTCTCAGTCCAAACGAACGTCGTGTTTTTCTTTAACAACTGATTTAAAGGATATGCCAACGTTGCGAAATTTGGCACAAATTTCCTATAATAATTACAGAATGCAACGAATCTTCTAACTTCGTTTGCATTTGTTGGTACTGGGTAATTCAACACAGCTTTAAATTTGGAATCATCAGGTAACATACCTTGATCAGTAATCTTATGACCTAAATATGTCACTTCTGTACTGAAAAAATTACATTTTTGTGCATTAAGTTTCAGATTATAGTATCTCAAACGTTCAAAAACTTGAGTTAGGTTTGAAAGATGATGATTAACTGAACAACCAATAATTACAATATCATCAATATAAATGAATGCTAACTCTGGCGTCAAACCTGCCATGGCTATTGTCATCATTCTTTGAAAACTATTCGGGCTTATATTTAGTCCGAAAGGTAATCTTGTGAACTGATAATGACCATTTTTTGTTGAAAAGGCGGTGAATTTTCTAGATTCATTGTCTAGCGGTATTTGATGAAAACCTGACATGAGATCTAGAGTTGAAAAATACTTTGCTCTACCGAGTTGATCTAAGATGTCATCAATTCTCGGTAGCGGGAATTTATCCGCTAAAATCTTTTTGTTGAGTTGTCTAAAATCGACCACTAAGCGCCATTTTTTTTCATTGTCATTAGACTTCTTTGGCACCAGTAAAATTGGAGAGTTATATGAAGATACTGAGGGCTCAATTATGTTGCTCTCTAACATTTTGTTCACCTGTTTGTCAATCTCGTCATGCTGTGCATGAATTGTCTTATAATTAGGAATGTATACTGGAACATTGTCATTAAGAACAATGTTCTGTGAATAAAAATTATTCTGCGTAACCACTTCCTCTGGCAAACAGAAAATATCTTGGTAGTTATTAATTAAGTTCATAAATTTTTCTTTAGCATATTGCGGAATTTTTTCCATGTTAATGTTATTTAAAATTTGTTCACATCTTCTTTCATGCTGACGTTTGTTTTTATTCACGTTAAGAATAACATAGTCAGTTAAACGACTTAACGTAGGTTTAAATTGAGAATAAGATATATACAATGGTTCATTATTAGTATTTATAAACTTAACGTAAGGTTTTATTGCTGAAATAATGGAGTTTCCACAAAATACTCCTGGATAAATCTCTACAGAATGAACTACCATGTCTTCTGAGATTTTTAAATGTGGGACTCTTCTAACGACTTCACTACGACTCGGTATTATGAAGCCTTCATTTAAGTTATCTTCGATTGGTATTGCTATCTGTACATTTCCTATATTAAATGTAAGCAACCAATATTCGTAATCTAAAACACATTTATAATGAGCTAAAAAGTCACGTCCTAAAATACCATCCGCTTGAATAGGTAAATCGGGCGTAACTAAATGAAAACTATGGTTCAAAACTAGGCTATTGTTAAAGCATAGTGCGGTGTTAACTAAGCCTAAAGTCTCTACGCTATTTTCTGTAATACCAACTAATTTTATTTTATTATTAATATTTACAGATTGATCTGGGTTGATATTACGCGCTTTAAATAACGATATATCAGCTCCAGTATCAATGATTAAATTACAAATTGTATTCCCGGTCATGTGCACTTTGACCTGGATAAAGTTTGATGCATTTAAATTAATTGTCAATATCGGTGTGGCGGTTGGTAACAACTGACTAGTTAGTCGACATCTAGGATCAATTGTTACTGTTGGCCAAAAAAATAATTTGGATTGGAAAATCCATTTTGTGGTATTGCTAACTGTTGGTTATTAGCGTTTTGCTGACTGTTTGGTTGATTGGATTCCGTTGCTACTTGCGCGTAGCAGGGATTAACTAAGCGTTCATGATGTTGAGTCGGAATATTGCTCGGTAGTTGCGGAATGTTTTGCTGTCTTGCGAAAAACATTCTTGCAGCTTTGAAATTTCTATTCGGGTTAAACTGACGGTTTTGGTTGTAATTTTTATTAAAACCTCTATTAAACCGATTAAAGTTTCTATTGTTCTGCTGTTGATTGTATTGGTTGTTATGATTGCTATGATTTCTATAGTTATTAAGTGGTTGATATCGATTGTTGAAATTAGTTCTTTGATTATTATTCCTCTGCGGTATCCTGTTCACGTTATTGTTTTGATATCTATTTCTGTTACTCGTGGCGTTTAGTACCACTGCGTTCGATGTTGACGTAGTAACATTTTCATTCTCCACCATTATATTAATGGCTTCCTGGAGATTGGTGAATTTACCTACTTTTAACATTATTTTTGTCTCTGAGTTTGAAGCATTCGCTACCAATGTTTGGATAGCAGCTTTTTGAGACATTTTCTTTGCGACTTCGCTCGGAATTTTTTCGGTAATATAGGTTTCAGTCAATTTTTCAGCAAGTGAATCTACTTGCTTAGTAAAATTTTGCAAATCGCTTGGAGATTTTAACTTTAAGTTATTCAGATTACTTTTAGCTGAATCTGACGTACTTTTCTCACTGCAATTGCTGATCAAAGCTTGAGTAATTCCGTCATAATCATCCGGAATTGTAGCGAATAGATTTCTCGCTTTCCCACTTAGTTTAGTTAAAATAACTTGAATAGCCGCTGCTTTGTTTTCAGCGGGTACTATTGTCTTAACTAAATTTACTGCGTCCACGAAGGATTTAACTCCTCCGGAGTTTCCATCATACGCAGGAATTAAGGTAGCCAGTTCGGCTGCTGTTTTTATATTAAGTGCCATTGATACTGCGGTATGAGCACGTTTACACCAAATGATTAATTTGGCTAAAATTTTTAATTTAAATTTTCTTTTTATTAAGTGAATATCACTGTTCGTTCTCGAGAACGAGTTAGTGGTACTCGGTGTTGCTAATTTATTATCGCTGTTTGCTCTTGAAAGCGAATCATTAATGTCGGGTTTCAGAAGAAGTTTTTTATTAGTAACTTCAGGCTCACTATCATACCCTCTTTGAGTCACTGGGGTGTTGTCCAGAATATTTATGCATTTGTTATATGTAGACTTCTACTTCCTCATTCCAGTTTTCAGTTCTGATTCTATACCGTAGGGATTGTAATAAGATTTTATATTCTGTAAACAATTCCTGAAGTTGAATTGTTTTGGTTTGCATACCCGATAATGTTCTTCCTCTAGTTTTATTTTTTGATATAAATTAAGATATTCTCTGTTTATGAAAGCTTCAATCTCTTTCAACCGTTCCATCTACTACCAACTAAATTCGATATGATGCAAAATCATTTGCTTAAATTTTAGCATGAACAGATTTTTAATTTTAAATTATTATATTGATTATGCAAACACAAAATTCTAGCAGAGTTTTTTTTTTAATTTTAAATTATTATATTTATTATACAAACACAAGTATCACTTATCTGGCATTACTGCTGCTGTCTTGTCGTACAGGCTGGTTGACAATCGGTGATGAAGCTTGACCTCTGCTGCTGATGCGAACATTTCGATAACTGTACACTAGTGAATCCATTGATGGTGACGGTTTGTTTGGTTTATTTTTATATATATTTTTTAAACACTGTTTACCTGCTTCAGGCGAGGTAGCTACCGTTAAGTTTTTTATCAAAAATGTTTCAAATTTTTTTTTTTTTTTTAACACTGTTTACCTTCTTCAGGCGAGGTAGTTGCCCATGACTGTTTTTAATTATTGTTTATTTAAACACTTAACAGCCATCTTTCGGTGGCATAAAGTCTTTTGAAAGTTCACTACACGTGGCTGATGTCGTGGAGACTTTTTGCGATTTTCAGCGCGCGCTTATTAATGCGCCGTTTCAACATTTCATACGCGGTTAGCAATAGTTGAACTAAAGATACACACATAATCACCCATAACATCACTTCGTGAGTCTGCAATGATTCGCTATGCAGCTCCTGATTGTTAATGATTTTCACTTGGGGGTCCGCATTATGTACCGTCGCGGACTTCGACTGCGTTTTCCCCATCGTTACTATTTTTAGTGTCACTTTTTAGTCTATAGTTTTTAAAATTTTGTTCATAATTTTCTCGAATGTTAGTTCTTTGCACTTTCACTCAGATTGTTGCCGCAACAACTCCCACCTTTTACGCTCACCCGCGTAGAAGGCTTTTTTCTGTGCCTTCGTCATACGGGGTGGCGTTTTTTTTATAATTTTCTTCTCTTCTACGTTTGGGGTATACGCAGGGGCGTCTGCGTCGTCCCAACACTCTTCACTCTGCATTTCTAAGCAGGTCACTAAGTCTCTTTGTTTTTCAATTTTCGAGGATTTAACTTTTCCGTATTTGCTTCACTTTTCACTTCACGGCCACGAACTTCTGCAATCCGACGATTTGCAGATCACTCTGACGGTCGCCATATAATAAGTTAGATCAACTCCATTCACTTTGATGTTAAAACATTGAATAATCTTTATTTTCTTTTTAGGTTTACAGGTTGGTTCTTACAGCTAAGTTTACGCTGCTTAATTCTAGTACTACGAACTAGTGGGAGAAAAACATAGCAAAGGCGAAAGCAACGGAAGCAGCACAACCAACCTTTCAATCACAACTCTAGTACCAACAACAATAATAACATTATTGGTAGCAGAAACAACGGTAACATCCGCATAAATAACAACAACAGTAGCAACAACAATATCATCACCTACAGTAACAGCAACAGCAACGAAACTGGAACCATCAGCGCAACACACCACCTTCACTTTTGCCTCTTGACAAGGAATTATTGGCCGCAGCCCGTACCGAACTGAAAAGACTTTCAATGACCAGACAGAAAAAAAAACAGCAGCATCAACAACAACAGTACACCTCTATCGTTATCATCACCGCACGACAGCCAATTCGAGCTAGATCCAATGCGGCCTCCTATAGTGCGTTTAACGCAGCAATCAACAAACTGCAACGGGCGCTTTTTGAAAGCAAGATTTCGCGACCCGCATATAATGAAAATAGTGTGCTTGTACCTGGCATTCATGAACGACCAACCGTCATCAGTATGTGTAGAAGGGCTAACGCCAACCAGCATCAGAGTGCTCCTAACATCGGAAGGTCTTCCCACATCTCCCGACCATCTACGGAACATTTTCATCGAAGTTCATTAGGAATATGGACTCACACCACTCGAAGCCGAAGCCGACTAGCTGTCATATAAGAACTTTCTGACAAACGAACGAACCAAGCGTCTACAGCAATTACGTGAAAGCACCAAAAAATTTTACAAGTAAGGACGCCCCGTCTGGCAAGTATTAACGTAAGCACACCTGGACATTTTTCGCATTCTGAACAGAATGCTGAACTTTCAATTAGACTGACATCCTCTGCTGAAGAAGAAATTTTTTATTGTAATCGTAATATTTTTCCAAAAACTTCTTCAAATTCACAACAGCTTCCTCGACAGAATGCGACTGAAATTCTTATTTACTGTCAGAATTTCAATCGCATGAAAAGCCCAAGCAAAATAAAAGAAATTCAGCAAAAACTATTGTCATCTTTTAAAATTTTAGGAACTGAAAGTAGATGGGACGAAAGCGTAAGAAGCGAAGAAGTATTTGGAAACAATTATAATGTATTCCGGCACGACCGGAACTTGTCTACCAGTCGAAAAAAGTCAGGCGGTGGAGTCCTCATTGCCATTAATGCAGACTTTACTTTTGAAGAAATAATATCCGACAAATATAAAGAATTTGAACATGTATGGGCCAAAGCATTTATTGCTGGTGAAGAACATATCTTCTGTTCCGTGTACTTTCCACTGGAACATGCTCATATACATTCATATGAATTATTTTCCAAAACTTCAGAATCTATTATGTCTAACATGAAACCATAAGTAAACCTGCATGTCTATGGCGACTTCAACCAACGTAATGCAGACTTTATTGTAGACATTGAAATTGAATCTATCTTACTCCCAGTCGTGGGCGAAAACGAAACACTGCAGTATCTTTTTGGCAAATCCTCAGAACTCGGTCTATATCAAATCAATCATGTCAAAAACAAACAAAATGCATATTTAGACCTATTATTCACAAACTGTACTGAGGACTTCTGTGTAGATGCATCATTGACTCCCATCTGGAAAAACATAGCATTTCACACAGCAATTGAATATTCAATAGTAATGAATAACACTTCGTACCCTAGCGACTGCGAGTACGAGGATGTACCGGAATACCATAAAACTGACTTCGAACAAGTCAAACGTAGACTACGCATAATAAATTGGCGTAGTATAATTTGTACAGAAGCAAATTTAAACGAAGAAATACCAAAATATTATGAAATAATTAATCAAATTATATCAGAAAATGTACCACTAAAAAAAAAAAGACGTTCGAGCACCAACAAATATCCAGTGTGGTTTAATCCACAATTGAAGAACCTAAAAAATAGAAAACAAAAAGCACATAAAATATACAAAAAAGACAACAATAGCGAAAATCTACAAAATTACAAGAAATTTGCTGTCAACTTGACGCAGCCATTAACCCTCTAGTGTCCAAGTTAATTTCTAGACGGGCTTCGGTAAAATCACTATGAATCATTATAAACACTTTTTGAGTATTTATTGAAGCTTTTTAGAGGTTTGACTGAAGCCCGCCAAATGGCGGCATTGGGCACTAGAGGGTTAAAATTGCACATGAAGAACATAACCGTAAAATCGAATATCAAATCAAGTCTTGCCCTAAGAACTTCTTCAATTACGTGAAAACCACACTAAAAAGTATCAACTTTCCATCACGAATGCATCTTGACAGTAATGTACTGTCGTTCTACGCATATTCGTCCCATGTTCCAAATCATGCAAACGAGAAAAACGATGTTCCCAATACAAAGTTTGTTTTGGGGATACAAGGCTGTTTAATCTTTCAAGAAAATGATCACGCTAATCGTGTTGTCTTTATAAGCAGATGATGATAGTCGAGATGAAAGTTTAGTTAATTGAATAAGTATCAGATGACTTGCAATTACAAAGGGGAATTATTTTTTCAGATTGCCCATATTTGAACGTTGTTAGGCTTTCACCATTTTGGCTACACACAAAAGAGAGTTTTTATAACTTTCAATTAGTATGAATCTCATGCGTTTATCTTATTATGCTCGAAAAGGAAAGGCATTTTGATTACAAACCAGGACACAAGGTTTAAGTATTCCGAACAATGTTTAAGTATTTCGAACAAAGATATGAACGTACCGCATTTAAATAATCAAGAATCACTTTTCTCGGTACCGAATTTCTGACACCCGTAATGTAGCCAAACGTTATAAGGAGAAGTTTTTCTTACTCTGTAGCACTTCCTAAGTTGTAAATATAGGAATTGGTGATTAGTAGGATCGATTAGAATAGAAAAAAAATGTAGTGGGACAAATATGTGTAGAAAATCATCGATGGGACAAACATATTTGGTATGGTTTTTCAAGACTTTCGGAACAAACAATGTTATTTTTGAAAAGTTTTCAAAAATATACATAAAAATAGACTAATTGGTGATAAAAAACAAAAATCGACCAAAAGTAACTTGAGACAACTATGCGTAGAACGGCAGTGTAGGACACACTAGTAATGAAATGTGTAGTCTTTTTGCCACTTTTTTCAAGAAATATACACCACATTTGAAGAAACAGACAGCGACCGCGAATATTTCTCGTATTTTCCTGAATATTCGAATTCTTTATCTGTCAATCAAATATCTGAATTCGAAATTCAGAACGCACTTGGAAATTCAGATGCTACGAAAGGTCCTGGACCTGACAGAATAGCTCCAATTTTTCTCAAAAACTTGGCAGAACTATCTACACCTTTACTATACCTTTTTAATATGTCTCTGAAGAATGGATTTTTTCCAGAACTCTGGAAAACCTCATATTTAGTGCCAATTTTCAAATCTGGCGCTAAATCTGACATTCGTAATTATCGTGGAATCGCCATTATTTCATGCATTCAAAAATTATTTGAATCAATAATTGATGAAAAAATCTTTCAGCAAGTAAAAAACCAAATTACAACTCAACAACACCCGTGGTTGCATGCGAGAAAAAAGGAAGGATATAATATATTGAGTGCGTCTTGAACTGTCCTACAGATCTAACGAGTTTTCGGTTGCTTGTGGACTGGTCTTTGACTGCAAATAGCTTCAAAGTTTGTGTTTTGTCAGTGTGTCTTTTAAAGACTACCTGAAAATTATTTCCCATCAGTCTTTCTCAAGACTACCTACTTTTGAATTTAACATTTGTTTTACCTTTTTTTATCACCTGAAATGGCTGGACGAAAAAAGAAACCACGCATCGCTGCGGGGAGGAAAAGAGAGGCATCTCTTTCTGACACTTCGAGTGTTTGATATTTTGCCTGAGCAAGTCGCTGGTGAAATGGAAGTTATTAATAATGAAACTATACAAAATGTAAAATCTTTAAAATAGGAGAAAGTTCCACCTATTGTGGTAACTATTTCTTCTGAATTTAATATATCCAAAAAGGAACTTTCAACGTTTGTTTCTGACGTTAAAGTTACCTATCAAATTGGCCATAGAGGTGAATGCCGCTTATTAGCCGACTCTATAAAGGGTCGTGATCGTCTTGTTCAGTATTTAACTGACAAGATGTACAAATTTTCTACATATGACACCAAGAACGCCAAGCCGTTCAAGGTTGTCTTGAAAGGTCTCACCAACGATCCAAACCGTTGATGAGATCAAACTTACTTAAACAGAATTACTTGGCATAGCCCCTACCCAAGTAATTCTAATGAAACAAAAATCACGAGGCGAAAACAGTCAGCGAACTGGAATTTCCCTTGTAAACTATTAAATTCATTTTAACCGCAGTGAGGTTAATAACTTAATTTTTTTGGAAAAGCACATGCTTTATATAACGTGTGTGTAAAGTGAGAAGCTTATAGGAAGTTCGGCGGAGGTGAAAAGCATATCACCCGATGCCGTATTTGCCAACGTTATGGCCATGGTTCAAAGTTCTGTAACATGGACCAAAAATGCCTGATTTGTGGAGACTCTTCTCACAAAAAGGACACATGTCCTGTGAAAGAGAGTAAAAATTTTCCCTGTGCGAATTGTAACGGCGACCATATGTCGAATTTTTATCAATGCCCAGTTCGTTTAGCAATTGTTAAGGCAAGGCAAGGTAAACAAAATTCAATTTCCCAGTTAAAACAAGCTTCAAAACAAAATTCTCCAAGCGTACCAGTGACGCATAGTTTACCTACTCCTTTGCATACCCGTTGAACATATGCACAGGTTACAGGTAGTTCGAACATTCTACCGCCTAATGTTGGTAGTTTGAAAATGACCGTTAATATGGGTAAGCAAAACACGCTAGAAAATAATTGTACACCTATTACCCCAGCTAATATTACTACCGAAAATCTTTTGACGTAGGACTACGTCTAACCGCACTATATCGAGATACATTCTGAGGAAACTAAAAACCAAGATGTAACGTCGGAATGAAAGATTTCAAACGGTAATACTGATGTAACCACATGATGGATCACAATAATCAATATGTCGTTGGATTGATAAAATGATGGACAATTTTGTGATTCTTCATATATCATTGTTACTTAATTGTTAAACAGTGAAAATTGATGAAAAGTTTCAAGGTCGTATTTTTACGAACAATGTACCAATCACATGCGAGCACTCCTGGCACAGACTTCATGAGTGGACACCAACTGCTTGCTATGACAACCTCTATTCAATGGCAAAAAAAAATTGGACAGAACCTCCCCGTCCCAACAGGTCAACTGATATTTGCTTCTATGAACCTAGACTATTTTGATGTCTTGAAAGTAAAGCTCTTTCGGAAAGTTCATACACAGGCAACAGTACTGCACCGAGCCATGTATGAGAAGACGGTCGCTCGTCGTCAGTGCAGTAGCACTCGATTGCCATTTGTGTGCAGTCAAGCCAAGTGGAAACAATGTAGCTGCTGTCGACGTACAGTGGTGCGTGTTCGCACACTACGCTGTGCGACCGGGGATAAAATAATTCTGTACGCAACAGTATATCACGATATTGGATGTTGCATCCAATATGTGATTACAACTGAACGGATTTTGACCTTGATCGAACGACGACGGTTGCCAAAGCATGTGATACAATAATTGGCATATCATTGTATATTGTACGATGAACATAAATTAGTAAAAAGTTCAGTTGAAATCCACTTCTTCTAGTTTAGTTTCGCACCTTTCAACCAATCACGAGCTCGCTTTATATAGCTGCAACAGATGTTTTGTCATCGTTTTAAAGTGCTTATTGTGTTACTACCCCTGAACAGATTTCAAACACCGATGTCTTAATCGACAGGTAGAATATTGCGAAAGATTGTTATATAATAATTAAAATATCTCTTCAACAAAAGTTGTGTTAACATTCTACTAATCAGAAGCTTGCTACCCCGTTGCTCGTTTCCTTTTGGTTGTCGTGACGAGTAGATGGCATTTGAACTGCAACCGTAGTGATTTTCTTATACATGTTTAATGATAAAAACTTCTTTCAAATTCCTAAAATTCGAAGTTGCATTGGGTTGCTGTCTTTTTGAATTCTACACTCTGTTTTTCTCAGATTTATTTAAATGACCAACTATAGTCTATTTGCAAGACAACAGAAAACCAATATGCTTCGTAAAGATTTTTAAACAGATAGTTCAGATAGCTCGTTTAAGCTGTACTGATGGTTTTATTTTTCCAGTTAAATAAAATTAATTCAATATGACAATCCTAGTTGCATTACGCGGTTGTGGTATAGAGAAAACCCAAATTATATGCATCTTGACGTTAGGTTTCAAACATTCATATTCGTATTTTTCAATTACAAAAATATTACATCAGCATCTGCAAGAAAATATTACTAAACATATAAAGACAACCTGTCGCACAACACAACATATAAACACAACCGTGTAAAGATACTAAACATATGAACACAACCTGTCATTGCCAGACTTGTAATTGAACAACATTATGCAAACATCAGTTGGAGAGGTTAATGTTGTTTATCAAACCGAGCTAGGTTTATTCTTGAAGGAAACAGCCGGATGACTTTTAAATATGGCATTTTGTTGTTTGTTTTTTCATTGGTATCATAAAACTGATTAATTTTTTTCTGGTTCTGCCTAATGAATAAATGTTTCAATTGGCCAAAAATGAAAAAAAATGACTGTGACATGTTACATCCTCATAAATTCCAATGTCAATTTCAAAATTTTTGTGAATATAGATTTTCTACTAAAAACTGCAACTCTTTATCGTCACTTTTCCAACGAACTTGTAAATACAGGATTTTTTTATGTTACTTCTTTGCTAAGCAGTTGCATGAAACTGACAATGATACTGCTTCGAAATCGGTGAGTGAGCTATCTTTTACAGGCGCAATTGAAGATGAAAGTAAGTTTGCTTTCTACTAAATCGTTCTTAATTAAGACCTATATAAAAAATTGCCTTTTCGCGTGTTGAAGTAATTTGACTGCATTAGGATGAAAGGTATTCATCAATGTTAAAAACAGTGTTTATTTCTTCTTAAATAGATGTCTGCAAACAAATAATCTAAATTATTTTTAAAAATAAACGCTTTTCTTTTTATGATTTTCTGGTGGCATATGACCTTAACAATATGTGGCCACCAATGAACTAGTTTTAGGATTGTAAGTTGTTAGAGGTGTCGTTTGATGGATTAAGGCTCAATAATCTGAAAGTATTCGGAACGCAACGTCCGCATGAAGCCTTCAACGACCTAGACACTTGATATGACCCTTCCGAGTAATTAGAGGTATAGCACGGCATTGCTTTGATCATGTCTATTTTGGTTTCGGTTTCGGCAACATAATGGACAAAATGCCTTTCTCTTGGTGGTTGTTGAGTTTGAATTGTTTAAAACCAAAACAAGAAAACTATAAATTATGATTAAACATAACCGCTCGTTTTTGGCTTTTGTGTGCCGTGTCGAGAGTGAAACGTGGTCAAATCGAACAAAGTCTAAATTCTCTAAATAAAATATAAAACTATCGTAGTCCTACGTCAAACATGCGGTCGTATCTTGGATACCACCCTCGTACTATTTTTTTCTAATGTCAACTGCCTGGGGCCTATTACGGCAGGTAAACTTTCTTTTCTGCAACAGGCAATATTCGATCTCATGAATGCCATGTTGCAGGCAAAATCAATGTTTGAAGCCATTCAAATAGGTACCAATTTTACAATTAAAATTGTTTCTAATTTAAAATTTAGCAATGATTTTAAATAAACCGATCAAAATTTTTAATTGGAATGCTCGCTCGTTGAAGGCCAATGAGAATGAGCTTTTTAATTTTTTAACAGTAAATAATGTGCATATTGCAATTATTACTGAAACATTTTTGAAACCTAACATGAAATTAAAATATGATCCCAATTACGTGGTTCATAGATATGATAGGATTCAGGGTTCTGGCGGTGGAGTTGCAATTGTTATTCATCGCCGAATCAAACACCGTGCTCTTCCCCATCTTGAGACGAAAGTTATTGAAACTTTGGGAATTGAAGTTCAAACTTAACTTGGGATTTTATTTATTGCCGCAGCATATTTACCATTTCAATGCACACGCGAGCACAAAAATTATTTTAAAGGTGATTTACAAAAACTCACCAGAAATCGTTCGAAATTTTTTACTCGGCGATTTTAACGCTAAACATCGATCATGGAATAATTCTCAAAGTAATTCCAATGGCAAAATTTTATTCAATGAATGTTCTTCAGGATACTATTCTATTTTGTCTCCGAGTAGTCCTACTTGCTTTTCTTCTGGAAGAAACCCTTCAACAATTGATTTGGTGCTAACAGATCAAAGTCACGTATGTAGTGATTTGATCACACATGCTGACTTTGATTCTGACCATCTTCCAATAACTTTTTCTTTATCACATGAATCTGTTTTTAATTATAACAAGGCTAATTGGGAAAGATACAAAACTTATATTGAGAGAAATTTCAATAATGAGCTTGATTTGCAAAACGAAGCGAATATTGATTCCGCTTTGGAAGCATTAAAATGTGCAATTGTTGATGCCAGGAATTATTCTGTTCCAAAGGCTCAAGTGAAATTTGATTCACCAATAATTGACGAAAATCTTCAACTTCTAATTCGTTAGAAAAATGTCCGCAGACGTCAATATCAACGTTCTCGTGACCCTGTTTTTAAAACTATAAAGATTTACAGAAAGAGATTAAACATAGATTTACTCTTCTGAGAAATCAAAATTTTGAGACTAAAGTTGAAAAATTGAAACCATATTCAAAACCCTTGTGGAAGCTGTCGAAGATTCTTAAGAAACCTTCAAAGCCTATTCCAGTTTTAAAAGATGGTGAACGTTTTCTTGTATCCAATGAACAAAAGGCTCAAAGACTTGCTCAGCAGTTTGAGAGTGTTCATAACTCAAATTTGAATTTTGTGAGTCCAATTGAAAATGAAGTCACACGTCAATTTGATTAATTTTCTTTCCAGAATTTTTTACCTGCAGAAATAATTGAAACTAACTTGAATGAGATTAAATCAATTATTAAAAATTTCAAAAATATGAAAGCACCTACTAATCAAACATCTCCCTAAGAGCACAATGGAATATTTAGTGAAAATTTTCAATTGCTGCTTCAAAATTGCATATTTTCCCAAATATGGAAAAATGCAAAAATTACTCCAATTTTAAAACCGGATAAGAATCCAGCTGAAGTTTCAAGTTATCGACCAATCAGTTTGCTTTCTTCAATAAGTAAACTGTTTGAGAAAATTATTCTTAACAGATGTGACGTCACACCCCGCGCAGAAATACCTTATGTTCCGTCACGTAGGATTTTGTCATACGGTACAGTTTTAGCTTAGTCCGAAAGAAAGTAAGCCTTCTGTTGAATGAAATGAAAACAGGTAGAGTGTAAACCGGGACACTTTGCCTTCCGCGATGAATAGTCACTAAAGCCACCGAGGCGTTGAATAAACAAAAAGAACTCGACAAACGGTAGTGTCGCTCAGCGTCGCCCATGCTCACGCGCGGGTTCTTAGCGCTTACGCTGGCGCACGTGTTTGGAAACACATGTTATGGCGCTCTCAATCAAAATGCCCAAAATGTACTAAAAATTAAGCACAAGGAAGAGACATGCCAAGAAATGCCATAGGCCAGTATAGAACAGCTAGGTATGTTGTGACCGGATCGAAGGGGAAAAGCCTTTCGCTCTGAGTTACCTGCAGGGTATATTTAAGTAGTGATGTACAAAATAAAAGTTAATTATCATCAGCTCTAATCTGGTGTATTAATTCCGCGCCAATTTCACGTACAGGGATACCTAGAAGAAGAAGTCCCTGGTAGGATAGACTCTACATTAATTGGTGACAGCGTAAAAAAGAACTTACGCCATTTAGTTTGGTAGGCCAGTGGCAAGAACGAGTGAAAGTTTGTGTATATGCAGTAAAAAGTTTAAAAAAAAGGTAAAAAAAGTAGAACTCAAAATGGTGTGAATTTACAGAACTTATAAACCGTCGTAGTGTCACGTGACCCCTCGAAAAGGATCACGGAGGTGTGAAAAAAAATTAAAAAGAAGAAAGAACCTGCAATCTGTGATTTAATTTTAATTAGCTAAACAGCTATGAAGTGAGTGAGATCGTACATTAGAAGACACTTTTAAAGTTGTGCTATTCAAAAAGAACACAAGAAAAAATATAAACACAGGCAGTAAGTGTCTTATTAACAATCAAATAGGAACAATCGGCCAGACAACTGTGGAGTACCGAAGTTACATAGTAAGAATTAAAGGTGAGATGTTAATGACGATGACCGGCACTGTTCCAAAGATACTCGGGTGAGTGAGTCTTTTCCTTTTTGACACCCAGCACATTGCAAAAGCTGGAGTTGAGGTTTTTTTTTAATTAAAAAGCGGGTGTAATTCCTCCAGAAACAGATAATAAGAAAAATTTGGGTAAATAGTATCGCACATAATTATTAATAATAATCGTGGTACATCAGAAGCAGCGCAAATTTTAAACGGGAGAAATTTTTTTTACATGACGTGCAATATTCGAATTGAATAGCTTGGACAGCTTGAACAAGGGATATATCGTTCGACGCAGTAAAATTTAGGAATTTACATTTTAGACGAAGGGAGCGATAAATAAAACCGTGCTGCCCTTACGCGTGACGTTAAGTCTCACATGGAAGAAATGGCAAAAAGAATACCTGCACCCGTCAATGTCCCGCTGGAAACGCACTCATCGTCTATCCCACTGCAAGCTCATCAGAACTTTGTCAGCAATAATGAATCAATTTCTGGCTGGCGCTTCATTGGAAGCAAAAAAATATGGAAATGTGACTGGTCACAATACGACGCAAAGCAGCGTTTACGTCGTCTGCAAGGAAAAAAAGGAAGACCAAGCTATAATAAGTTAGATCAACTCCATTCACTTTGATGTTAAAACATTGAATAATCTTTATTTTCTTTTTAGGTTTACAGGTTGGTTCTTACAGCTAAGTTTACGCTGCTTAATTCTAGTACTACGAACTAGTGGGAGAAAAACATAGCTACCTCATTTACTTGTCATCCAATCGTGGGCTAGCTTGATGACGCCGCTACGATTGGTAATTTGAATACATAACATACAAACATACAGGCGTGCGCGGCAGGCGCAGATAGCCTGTGAGTTTGTTTGTTTATTTTGCAGCCATATGCGCACATCGCATTGGGCTTGGGATAGGTCTGGACAAGACATGGGATAGTGACATTGGATACTCTCACTGTGGCAGTAAGGCATTATGCAACTCAAGTGCATTAGCTTAGTTATGCAACTTGTGAGGTTGGAAATAATTTATTGGCTGGGAAGGAACGTAACCCAGAATAACTGCTGGACATGTACTTCAGACTGGTGAGAAAATTAAAGGATTTGTTAATCGTTTTGGGACTTGTGGGAATCATGAGTGGTTTGGAAATTATGGTTTGTGAGTGGGAAACAAAGCAATACTTTGCTTTGGCTTTTCTTGAAAGCATATGGGAAAAAGGTTTCTTGGGAACATATGGGAAAAAGGTGGATTTCGTTATTAATTTATGGTCTTGGGAAAATTATCTTGAAGTTGTGGGAAATTCACAAATTCAAAAAATTCATAATCTGGGATATACCATACCATCCCTCCAAGAGGAACATAAATGGTGAAATTGAAATGAAACCATTTATTGTTGTCAACACTTTGGAGTAAATTGAAAAATAGGATGTGCTATGTTTTCTCTTATAAACGGTATTTGAATTTTATTACATTGAATGATCATTAATACTGTGCTTTTGACATCGTTTGATTACTTATTTGAATTAAAATACATGAAAATGATTTTGATTTATATATGCTATCTGAGTATATAATATCTTGGAAATATTTGAATACATGTGATTTGAAATGTAATATGAAATTTAAGTTTTTATTAAACGGTTTTTGTGAACTAGTATTGAATGGTTTGAATTAATGTTTTTTATTTTGCAATTTGGATCTAAAAGTTCTTCTACTATATATGGACCTTCATAAAATGGATCCAGTTTTCTTCTGTTTTCAATTTTTAGATAAACCGTATCATTTATTTTTAATTGGATCGGGTTTGTACCTATTTCTGTTGAAATTGTTCGTTTTACTTTCTGTTCAATCAATTTATTTTTTGCAATTTCGTTCGATTTTTGAATTTTATACTTTAATTCTTTACTATATTGTTTTAAGTTGTAAACTGGTTCTATTCCTTGTTTGAAAATTTCTTGTGGTAATTTAGCTTTAACTCCAAAAACAAGTTCATGTGGAGAAAATCCATGATCTGTGTGTGGAGTAGTATTGTAGTTAAAAGCGTAAAATTTCAACCATTCATCCCAATCAGATTGATGCTCGTTAACGAAAGATCTCAGGTATTCATTTAAACATCTGTGATTTCTCTCGAGCGCTCCGATTGTCTGAGGATGATAAGCTGTACTAAATTTTTGTTTGATATGTAATATTTTGCAGATCTGATCAAAGACTTCATTACATTCCTTGATCGGATCTTAAAGTTAAAAATGTTCCATATGTTAGTATGAAATCATTAACTAACGCTTTAGCGATAACATTTGCTTCTTTGGTTGGTACTGGTATTAATATAACGTATTTTGTTAGATCGCATTGAATAGAATCATATTATACCATTTGTAAACTTCCCTTATTTGAAGATATAGTCTATGTTGTCCTACGTGTCCTCCTGTAGGTGTGTAATGATAATCGTGTAATATTTTCTGTATTACTTCCTTTTTTGTAACCATCATTGGTGGTTTATAAATTATAATTTGTATAGAATACGCTAGTGTATTGGCTATATTTTTGAAATTTTCGACAGTAATCATTTTGAATATTTCGTCGTTAGTCGACAGCGCTATTTTTCCTTGATTCATTTTTACCATGATATCCTCTAATTTCAGAAGAGCAGATTCTAAAATTTGACTTCCGTCATTTAACTGTTGATGCACTTGTGCAACAATTTTACTATTTTTCTTGATTATAAACTTTAATTCATTTGCGACTACAATTGTTTCTAACTTAAGTAATTTATTTGTTTCAGAGGGGTTATTAGTCGAGTACGCAGAGAGGTGATCAATCTCTTCTGGCGTCGACTCCCGTTCACCCGTAATAATATCATTTATTTTATTCTTTCGAGTCTCTCTAGTCATAGATCTCGTATTTACTTTTAATATATTTATATTCTTTAACTCGTCTGAGGTTGTAATTATTCTAGACAACGCATCAGCTCCTACATTTCCTTTGCCTGGAATGTATTCTATTGTGAAGTCATATTCTTCTAAATCGAGACGCATTCTGGTCAATTTAGAAGTAGGGTTTTTCATTCCAAACAGATAAATCAAAGGTCTATGATCTGTCCGAACTGTGAATTTTCTTCCATACAAGTAAGGCTTGAAATAATTAATGGCCCAATGAATAGCCGTTAATTTTTTCAGAATAACAGGTTTATTTTTCTCTGCTTGAATAAATACTTTACTTGCAAAAGCGATTAGTAAATTTCCATTTTGTGTTTGTTGAGACAGAACTGCTCCACATCCAACGTCTGAAGCATCTGTCGTCAGTATAAATTCCTTTGAAAAATCGGGATATTGCAACAATGTTGGTGATATTAAAATATTTCTCAAACTGTCAAATGCAATTCGTGTTTTTCTTTAACAACTGATTTAAAGGATATGCCAACGTTGCGAAATTTGGCACAAATTTCCTATAATAATTACAGAATGCAACGAATCTTCTAACTTCGTTTGCATTTGTTGGTACTGGGTAATTCAACACAGCTTTAAATTTGGAATCATCAGGTAACATACCTTGATCAGTAATCTTATGACCTAAATATGTCACTTCTGTACTGAAAAAATTACATTTTTGTGCATTAAGTTTCAGATTATAGTATCTCAAACGTTCAAAAACTTGAGTTGGGTTTGAAGGATGATGATTAACTGAACAACCAATAATTACAATATCATCAATATAAATGAATGCTAACTCTGGCGTCAAACCTGCCATGGCTATTGTCATCATTCTTTGAAAACTATTCGGGCTTATATTTAGTCCGAAAGGTAATCTTGTGAACTGATAATGACCATTTTTTGTTGAAAAGGCGGTGAATTTTCTAGATTCATTGTCTAGCGGTATTTGATGAAAACCTGACATGAGATCTAGAGTTGAAAAATACTTTGCTCTACCGAGTTGATCTAAGATGTCATCAATTCTCGGTAGCGGGAATTTATCCGCTAAAATCTTTTTGTTGAGTTGTCTAAAATCGACCACTAAGCGCCATTTATTTTCATTGTCATTAGACTTCTTTGGCACCAGTAAAATTGGAGAGTTATATGAAGATACTGAGGGCTCAATTATGTTGCTCTCTAACATTTTGTTCACCTGTTTGTCAATCTCGTCATGCTGTGCATGAATTGTCTTATAATTAGGAATGTATACTGGAACATTGTCATTAAGAACAATGTTCTGTGAATAAAAATTATTCTGCGTAACCACTTCCTCTGGCAAACAGAAAATATCTTGGTAGTTATTAATTAAGTTCATAAATTTTTCTTTAGCATATTGCGGAATTTTTTCCATGTTAATGTTATTTAAAATTTGTTCACATCTTCTTTCATGCTGACGTTTGTTTTTATTCACGTTAAGAATAACATAGTCAGTTAAACGACTTAACGTAGGTTTAAATTGAGAATAAGATATATACAATGGTTCATTATTAGTATTTATAAACTTAACGTAAGGTTCTATTGCTGAAATAATGGAGTTTCCACAAAATACTCCTGGATAAATCTCTTCAGAATGAACTACCATGTCTTCTGAGATTCTTAAATGTGGGACTCTTCTAACGACTTCACTACGACTCGGTATTATGAAGCCTTCATTTAAGTTATCTTCGATTGGTATTGCTATCTGTACATTTCCTATATTAAATGTAAGCAACCAATATTCGTAATCTAAAACACATTTATAATTAGCTAAAAAGTCACGTCCTAAAATACCATCCGCTTGAATAGGTAAATCGGGCGTAACTAAATGAAAACTATGGTTCAAAACTAAGCTATTGTTAAAGCATAGTGCGGTGTTAACTAAGCCTAAAGTCTCTACGCTATTTTCTGTAATACCAACTAATTTTATTCTATTATTAATATTTACAGATTGATCTGGGTTGATATTACGCGCTTTAAATAACGATATATCAGCTCCAGTATCAATGATTAAATTACAAATTGTATTCCCGGTCATGTGCACTTTGACCTGGATAAAGTTTGATGCATTTAAATTAATTGTCAATATCGGTGTGGCGGTTGGTAACAACTGACTAGTTAGTCGACATCTAGGATCAATTGTTACTGTTGGCCAAAAAAATAATTTGGATTGGAAAATCCATTTTGTGGTATTGCTAACTGTTGGTTATTAGCGTTTTGCTGACTGTTTGGTTGATTGGATTCCGTTGCTACTTGCGCGTAGCAGGGATTAACTAAGCGTTCATGATGTTGAGTCGGAATATTGCTCGGTAGTTGCGGAATGTTTTGCTGTCTTGCGAAAAACATTCTTGCAGCTTTGAAATTTCTATTCGGGTTAAACTGACGGTTTTGGTTGTAATTTTGATTAAAACCTCTATTAAACCGATTAAAGTTTCTATTGTTCTGCTGTTGATTGTATTGGTTGTTATGATTGCTATGATTTCTATAGTTATTAAGTGGGAATCGTGGTTGATATCGATTGTTGAAATTAGTTCTTTGATTATTATTCCTCTGCGGTATCCTGTTCACGTTATTGTTTTGATATCTATTTCTGTTACTCGTGGCGTTTAGTACCACTGCGTTCGATGTTGACGTAGTAACATTTTCATTCTCCACCATTATATTAATGGCTTCCTGGAGATTGGTGAATTTACCTACTTTTAACATTATTTTTGTCTCTGAGTTTGAAGCATTCGCTACCAATGTTTGGATAGCAGCTTTTTGAGACATTTTCTTTGCGACTTCGCTCGGAATTTTTTCGGTAATATAGGTTTCAGTCAATTTTTCAGCAAGTGAATCTACTTGCTTAGTAAAATTTTGCAAATCGCTTGGAGATTTTAACTTTAAGTTATTCAGATTACTTTTAGCTGAATCTGACGTACTTTTCTCACTGCAATTGCTGATCAAAGCTTGAGTAATTCCGTCATAATCATCCGGAATTGTAGCGAATAGATTTCTCGCTTTCCCACTTAGTTTAGTTAAAATAACTTGAATAGCCGCTGCTTTGTTTTCAGCGGGTACTATTGTCTTAACTAAATTTACTGCGTCCACGAAGGATTTAACTCCTCCGGAGTTTCCATCATACGCAGGAATTAAGGTAGCCAGTTCGGCTGCTGTTTTTATATTAAGTGCCATTGATACTGCGGTATGAGCACGTTTACACCAAATGATTAATTTGGCTAAAATTTTTAATTTAAATTTTCTTTTTATTAAGTGCATATCACTGTTCGTTCTCGAGAACGAGTTAGTGGTACTCGGTGTTGCTAATTTATTATCGCTGTTTGCTCTTGAAAGCGAATCATTAATGTCGGGTTTCAGAAGAAGTTTTTTATTAGTAACTTCAGGCTCACTATCATACCCTCTTTGAGTCACTGGGGTGTTGTCCAGAATATTTATGCATTTGTTATATGTTTCCTTTAATTTAGTATAGACTTCTACTTCCTCATTCCAGTTTTCAGTTCTGATTCTATACCGTAGGGATTGTAATAAGAATTTATATTCTGTAAACAATTCCTGAAGTTGAATTGTTTTGGTTTGTATGCCCGATAATGTTCTTCCTCTAGTTTTATTTTTATATAAATTAAGATATTCTCTGTTTATGAAAGCTTCAATCTCTTTCAACCGTTCCACCTACTACCAACTAAATTCGATATGATGCAAAATCATTTGCTTAAATTTTAGCATGAACAGATTTTTAATTTTAAATTATTATATTGATTATGCAAACACAAAATTCTAGCAGAGTTTTTTTTTTTAATTTTAAATTATTATATTTATTATACAAACACAAGTATCACTTATCTGGCATTACTGCTGCTGTCTTGTCGTACAGGCTGGTTGACAATCGGTGATGAAGCTTGACCTCTGCTGCTGATGCGAACATTTCGATAACTGTACACTAGTGAATCCATTGATGGTGACGGTTTGTTTGGTTTATTTTTAAATATATTTTTTAAACACTGTTTACCTGCTTCGGGCGAGGTAGCTACCGTTAAGTTTTTTATCAAAAATGTTTCAAATTTTTTTTTTTTTTTAACACTGTTTACCTTCTTCAGGCGAGGTAGTTGCCCATGACTGTTTTTAATTATTGTTTATTTAAACACTTAACAGCCATCTTTCGGTGGCATAAAGTCTTTTGAAAGTTCACTACACGTGGCTGATGTCGTGGAGACTTTTCGCGATTTTCAGCGCGCGCTTATTAATGCGCCGTTTCAACATTTCATACGCGGTTAGCAATAGTTGAAGATACACACATAATCACCCATAACATCACTTCGTGAGTCTGCAATGATTCGCTATGCAGCTCCTGATTGTTAATGATTTTCACTTGGGGGTCCGCATTATGTACCGTCGCGGACTTCGACTGCGTTTTCCCCATCGTTACTATTTTTAGTGTCACTTTTTAGTCTATAGTTTTTAAAATTTTGTTCATAATTTTCTCGAATGTTAGTTCTTTGCACTTTCACTCAGATTGTTGCCGCAACAACTCCCACCTTTTACGCTGACCCGCGTAGAAGGCTTTTTTCTGTGCCTTCGTCATACGGGGTGGCGTTTTTTTTATAATTTTCTTCTGTTCTACGTTTGGGGTATACGCAGGGGCGTCTGCGTCGTCCCAACACTCTTCACTCTGCATTTCTGAGCGGGTCACTAAGTCTCTTTGTTTTTCAATTTTCGAGGATTTAACTTTTCCGTATTTGCTTCACTTTTCACTTCACGGCCACGAACTTCTGCAATCCGACGATTTGCAGATCACTCTGACGGTCGCCATATAATAAGTTAGATCAACTCCATTCACTTTGATGTTAAAACATTGAATAATCTTTATTTTCTTTTTAGGTTTACAGGTTGGTTCTTACAGCTAAGTTTACGCTGCTTAATTCTAGTACTACGAACTAGTGGGAGAAAAACATAGCAAAGGCGAAAGCAACGGAAGCAGCACAACCAACCTTTCAATCACAACTCTAGTACCAACAACAATAATAACATTATTGGTAGCAGAAACAACGGTAACATCCGCATAAATAACAACAACAGTAGCAACAACAATATCATCACCTACAGTAACAGCAACAGCAACGAAACTGGAACCATCAGCGCAACACACCACCTTCACTTTTGCCTCTTGACAAGGAATTATTGGCCGCAGCCCGTACCGAACTGAAAAGACTTTTAATGACCAGACAGAAAAAAAAACAGCAGCATCAACAACAACAGTACACCTCTATCGTTATCATCACCGCACGACAGCCAATTCGAGCTAGATCCAATGCGGCCTCCTATAGTGCGTTTAACGCAGCAATCAACAAACTGCAACGGGCGCTTTTTGAAAGCAAGATTTCGCGACCCGCATATAATGACAATAGTGTGCTTGTACCTGGCATTCATGAACGACCAACCGTCATCAGTATGTGTAGAAGGGCTAACGCCAACCAGCATCAGAGTGCTCCTAGCATCGGAAGGTCTTCCCACATCTCCCGACCATCTACGGAACATTTTCATCGAAGTTCATTAGGAATATGGACTCACACCACTCGAAGCCGAAGCCGACTAGCTGTCATATAAGAACTTTCTGACAAGCGAACGAACCAAGCGTCTACAGCAATTACGTGAAAGCACCAAAAAATTTTACAAGTAAGGACGCCCCATCTGGCAAGTATTAACGTAAGCACACCTGGACATTTTTCGCATTCTGAACAGAATGCTGAACTTTCAATTAGACTGACATCCTCTGCTGAAGAAGAAATTTTTTATTGTAATCGTAATATTTTTCCAAAAACTTCTTCAAATTCACAACAGCTTCCTCGACAGAATGCGACTGAAATTCTTATTTACTGTCAGAATTTCAATCGCATGAAAAGCCCAAGCAAAATAAAAGAAATTCAGCAAAAACTATTGTCATCTTTTAAAATTTTAGGAACTGAAAGTAGATGGGACGAAAGCGTAAGAAGCGAAGAAGTATTTGGAAACAATTATAATGTATTCCGGCACGACCGGAACTTGTCTACCAGTAGAAAAAAGTCAGGCGGTGGAGTCCTCATTGCCATTAATGCAGACTTTACTTTTGAAGAAATAATATCCGACAAATATAAAGAATTTGAACATGTATGGGCCAAAGCATTTATTGCTGGTGAAGAACATATCTTCTGTTCCGTGTACTTTCCACTGGAACATGCTCATATACATTCATATGAATTATTTTCCAAAACTTTAGAATCTATTATGTCTAACATTAAACCATAAGTAAACCTGCATGTCTATGGCGACTTCAACCAACGTAATGCAGTCTTTATTGTAGACATTGAAATTGAATCTATCTTACTCCCAGTCGTGGGCGAAAACGAAACACTGCAGTATCTTTTTGGCAAATCCTCAGAACTCGGTCTATATCAAATCAATCATGTCAAAAACAAACAAAATGCATATTTAGACCTATTATTCACAAACTGTACTGAGGACTTCTGTGTAGATGCATCATTGATTCCCATCTGGAAAAATATAGCATTTCACACAGCAATTGAATATTCAATAGTAATGAATAACACTTCGTACCCTAGCGACTGCGAGTACGAGGATGTACCGGAATACCATAAAACTGACTTCGAACAAGTCAAACGTAGACTACGCATAATAAATTGGCGTAGTATAATTTGTACAGAAGCAAATTTAAACGAAGAAATACCAAAATATTATGAAATAATTAATCAAATTATATCAGAAAATGTACCACTAAAAAAAAAAAGACGTACGAGCACCAACAAATATCCAGTGTGGTTTAATTGTGGAATTGAAGAACCTAAAATATAGAAAACAAAAAGCACATAAAATATACAAAAAAGACAACAATAGCGAAAATCTACAAAATTACAAGAAATTTGCTGTCAACTTGACGCAGCCATTAACCCTCTAGTGTCCAAGTTAATTTCTAGACGGGCTTCGGTAAAATCACTATGAATCATTATAAACACTTTTTGAGTATTTATTGAAGCTTTTTAGAGGTTTGACTGAAGCCCGCCAAATGGCGGCATTGGGCACTAGAGGGTTAAAATTGCACATGAAGAACATAACCGTAAAATCGAATATCAAATCAAGTCTTGCCCTAAGAACTTCTTCAATTACGTGAAAACCACACTAAAAAGTATCAACTTTCCATCACAAATGCATCTTGACAGTAATGTACTGTCGTTCTACGCATATTCGTCCCATGTTCCAAATCATGCAAACGAGAAAAACGATGTTAAATGTTCCCAATACAAAGTTTGTTTTGGGGATACAAGGCTGTTTAATCTTTCAAGAAAATGATCACGCTAATCGTGTTGTCTTTATAAGCAGATGATGATAGTCGAGATGAAAGTTTAGTTAATTGAATAAGCATCAGATGACTTGCAATTACAAAGGGGAATTATTTTTTCAGATTGCCCATATTTGAACGTTGTTAGGCTTTCACCATTTTGGCTACACACAAAAGAGAGTTTTTATAACTTTCAATTAGTATGAATCTCATGCGTTTATCTTATTATGCTCGAAAAGGAAAGGCATTTTGATTACAAACCAGGACACAAGGTTTAAGTATTCCGAACAATGTTTAAGTATTTCGAACAAAGATATGAACGTACCGCATTTAAATAATCAAGAATCACTTTTCTCGGTACCGAATTTCTGACACCCGTAATGTAGCCAAACGTTATAAGGAGAAGTTTTTCTTACTCTGTAGCACTTCCTAAGTTGTAAATATGGGAATTGGTGATTAGTAGGATCGATTAGAATAGAAAAAAAATGTAGTGGGACAAATATGTGTAGAAAATCATCGATGGGACAAACATATTTGGTATGGTTTTTCAAGACTTTCGGAACAAACAATGTTATTTTTGAAAAGTTTTCAAAAATATACATAAAAATAGACTAATTGGTGATAAAAAACAAAAATCGACCAAAAGTAACTTGAGACAACTATGCGTAGAACGGCAGTGAAATGTGTAGTCTTTTTGCCACTTTTTTCAAGAAATATACACCACATTTGAAGAAACAGACAGCGACCGCGAATATTTCTCGTATTTTCCTGAATATTCGAATTCTTTATCTGTCAATCAAATATCTGAATTCGAAATTCAGAACGCACTTGGAAATTCAGATGCTACGAAAGGTCCTGGACCTGACAGAATAGCTCCAATTTTTCTCAAAAACTTGGCAGAACTATCTACACCTTTACTATACCTTTTTAATATGTCTCTGAAGAATGGATTTTTTCCAGAACTCTGGAAAACCTCATATTTAGTGCCAATTTTCAAATCTGGCGCTAAATCTGACATTCGTAATTATCGTGGAATCGCCATTATTTCATGCATTCAAAAATTATTTGAATCAATAATTGATGAAAAAATCTTTCAGCAAGTAAAAAACCAAATTACAACTCAACAACACCCGTGGTTGCATGCGAGAAAAAAGGAAGGAAATAATATATTGAGTGCGTCTTGAACTGTCCTACAGATCTGACGAGTTTTCGGTTGCTTGTGGACTGGTCTTTGACTGCAAATAGCTTCAAAGTTTGTGTTTTGTCAGTGTGTCTTTTAAAGACTACCTGAAAATTATTTCCCATCAGTCTTTCTCAAGACTACCTACTTTTGAATTTAACATTTGTTTTAACTTTTTTTTATCACCTGAAATGGCTGGACGAAAAAAGAAACCACGCATCGCTGCGGGGAGGAAAAGAGAGGCATCTCTTTCTGACACTTCGAGTGTTTGATATTTTGCCTGAGCAAGAAGCTGGTGAAATGGAAGTTATTAATAATGAAACTATACAAAATGTAAAATCTTTAAAATAGGAGAAAGTTCCACCTATTGTGGTAACTATTTCTTCTGAATTTAATATATCCAAAAAGGAACTTTCAACGTTTGTTTCTGACGTTAAAGTTACCTATCAAATTGGCCATAGAGGTGAATGCCGCTTATTAGCCGACTCTATAAAGGGTCGTGATCGTCTTGTTCAGTATTTAACTGACAAGATGTACAAATTTTTTACATATGACACCAAGAACGCCAAGCCGTTCAAGGTTGTCTTGAAAGGTCTCACCAACGATCCAAACCGTTGATGAGATAAAACTTACTTTAACAGAATTACTTGGCATAGCCCCTACCCAAGTAATTCTAATGAAACAAAAATCACGAGGAGAAAACAGTCAGCGAACTGGAATTTCCCTTGTAAACTATTAAATTCATTTTAACCGCAGTGAGGTTAATAACTTAATTTTTTTGGAAAAGCACATGCTTTATATAACGTGTGTGTAAAGTGAGAAGCTTATAGGAAGTTTGGCGGAGGTGAAAAGCATATCACCCGATGCCGTATTTGCCAACGTTATGGCCATGGTTCAAAGTTCTGTAACATGGACCAAAAATGCCTGATTTGTGGAGACTCTTCTCACAAAAAGGACACATGTCCTGTGAAAGAGAGTAAAAATTTTCGCTGTGCGAATTGTAACGGCGACCATATGTCGAATTTTTATCAATGCCCAGTTCGTTTAGCAATTGTTAAGGCAAGGCAAGGTAAACAAAATTCAATTTCCCAGTTAAAACAAGCTTCAAAACAAAATTCTCCAAGCGTACCAGTGACGCATAGTTTACCTACTCCTTTGCATACCCGTTGAACATATGCACAGGTTACAGGTAGTTCGAACATTCTACCGTATATAACTGACAAGATGTAGATGTAGACCGTATTTAACTGATAAGATGTACAATTTTTTTACATATGACACCAAGAACGCCAAGCCGTTCAAGGTTGTCTTGAAAGGTCTCACCAACGATCCAAACCGTTGATGAGATAAAACTTACTTTAACAGAATTACTTGGCATAGCCCCTACCCAAGTAATTCTAATGAAACAAAAATCACGAGGCGAAAACAGTCAGCGAACTGGAATTTCCCTTGTAAACTATTAAATTCATTTTAACCGCAGTGAGGTTAATAACTTATTTTTTTTTGGAAAAGCACATGCTTTATATAACGTGTGTGTAAAGTGAGAAGCTTATAGGAAGTTTGGCGGAGGTGAAAAGCATATCACCCGATGCCGTATTTGCCAACGTTATGGCCATGGTTCAAAGTTCTGTAACATGGACCAAAAATGCCTGATTTGTGGAGACTCTTCTCACAAAAAGGACACATGTCCTGTGAAAGAGAGTAAAAATTTTCGCTGTGCGAATTGTAACGGCGACCATATGTCGAATTTTTATCAATGCCCAGTTCGTTTAGCAATTATTAAGGCAAGGCAAGGTAAACAAAATTCAATTTCCCAGTTAAAACAAGCTTCAAAACAAAATTCTCCAAGCGTACCAGTGACGCAAAGTTTACCTACTCCTTTGCATACCCGTTGAACATATGCACAGGTTACAGGTAGTTCGAACATTCTACCGCCTAATGTTGGTAGTTTGAAAATGACCGTTAATATGGGTAAGCAAAACACGCTAGAAAATAATTGTACACCTATTACCCCAGCTAATATTACTACCGAAAATCTTTTTTCTAATGTCAACTGCCTGGGGCCTATTACGGCAGGTAAACTTTCTTTTCTGCAACAGGCAATATTCGATCTCATGAATGCCATGTTGCAGGCAAAATCAATGTTTGAAGCCATTCAAATAGGTACCAATTTTACAATTAAAATTGTTTCTAATTTAAAATTTAGCATTGATTTTAAATAAACCGATCAAAATTTTTAATTGGAATGCTCGCTCGTTGAAGGCCAATGAGAATGAGCTTTTTAATTTTTTAACAGTAAATAATGTGCATATTGCAATTATTACTGAAACATTTTTGAAACCTAACATGAAATTAAAATATGATCCCAATTACGTGGTTCATAGATATGATAGGATTCAGGGTTCTGGCGGTGGAGTTGCGATTGTTATTCATCGCCGAATCAAACACCGTGCTCTTCCCCATCTTGAGACGAAAGTTATTGAAACTTTGGGAATTGAAGTTCAAACTTAACTTGGGATTTTATTTATTGCCGCAGCATATTTACCATTTCAATGCACACGCGAGCACAAAAATTATTTTAAAGGTGATTTACAAAAACTCACCAGAAATCGTTCGAAATTTTTTATTCGGCGATTTTAACGCTAAACATCGATCATGGAATAATTCTCAAAGTAATTCCAATGGCAAAATTTTATTCAATGATTGTTCTTCAGGATACTATTCTATTTTGTCTCCGAATAGTCCTACTTGCTTTTCTTCTGGAAGAAACCCTTCAACAATTGATTTGGTGCTAACAGATCAAAGTCACGTATGTAGTGATTTGATCACACATGCTGACTTTGATTCTGACCATCTTCCAATAACTTTTTCTTTATCACATGAATCAGTTTTAAACCCTATGAGCTCTGTTTTTAATTATAACAAGGCTAATTGGGAAAGATACAAAACTTATATTGAGAGAAATTTCAATAATGAGCTTGATTTGCAAAACGAAGCGAATATTGATTCCGCTTTGGAAGCATTAAAATGTGCAATTGTTGATGCCAGGAATTATTCTGTTCCAAAGGCTCAAGTGAAATTTGATTCACCAATAATTGACGAAAATCTTCAACTTCTAATTCGTTAGAAAAATGTCCGCAGACGTCAATATCAACGTTCTCGTGACCCTGTTTTTAAAACTATAAAGATTTACAGAAAGAGATTAAACATAGATTTACTCTTCTGAGAAATCAAAATTTTGAGACTAAAGTTGAAAAATTGAAACCATATTCAAAACCCTTTTGGAAGCTGTCGAAGATTCTTAAGAAACCTTCAAAGCCTATTCCAGTTTTAAAAGATGGTGAACGTTTTCTTGTATCCAATGAACAAAAGGCTCAAAGACTTGCTCAGCAGTTTGAGAGTGTTCATAACTCAAATTTGAATTTTGTGAGTCCAATTGAAAATGAAGTCACACGTCAATTTGATTAATTTTCTTTCCAGAATTTTTTACCTGCAGAAATAATTGAAACTAACTTGAATGAGATTAAATCAATTATTAAAAATTTCAAAAATATGAAAGCACCTACTAATCAAACATCTCCCTAAGAGCACAATGGAATATTTAGTGAAAATTTTCAATTGCTGCTTCAAAATTGCATATTTTCCCAAATTATGGAAAAATGAAAAATTACTCCAATTTTAAAACCGGATAAGAATCCAGCTGAAGTTTCAAGTTATCGACCAATCAGTTTGCTTTCTTCAATAAGTAAACTGTTTGAGAAAATTATTCTTAACAGATGTGACGTCACACCCCGCGCAGAAATACCTTATGTTCCGTCACGTAGGATTTTGTCATACGGTACAGTTTTAGCTTAGTCCGAAAGAAAGTAAGCCTTCTGTTGAATGAAATGAAAACAGGTAGAGTGTAAACCGTGACGCTTTGCCTTCCGCGATGAATAGTCACTAAAGCCACCGAGGCGTTGAATAAACAAAAAGAACTCGACAAACGGTAGTGTCGCTCAGCGTCGCCCATGCTCACGCGCGGGTTCTTAGCGCTTACGCTGGCGCACGTGTTTGGAAACACATGTTATGGCGCTCTCAATCAGAATGCCCAAAATGTACTGAAAATTAAGCACAAGGAAGAGACATGCCAAGAAATGCCATAGGCCAGTATAGAACAGCTAGGTATGTTGTGACCGGATCGAAGGGGAAAAGCCTTTCGCTCTGAGTTACCTGCAGGGTATATTTAAGTAGTGATGTACAAAATAAAAGTTAATTATCATCAGCTCTAATCTGGTGTATTAATTCCGCGCCAATTTCGCGTACAGGGATACCTAGAAGAAGAAGTCCCTGGTAGGATAGACTCTACATTAATTGGTGACAGCGTAAAAAAGAACTTACGCCATTTAGTTTGGTAGGCCAGTGGCAAGAACGAGTGAAAGTTTGTGTATATGCAGTAAAAAGTTGAAAAAAAAGGTAAAAAAAAGTAGAACTCAAAATGATGTGAATTTACAGAACTTATAAACCGTCATAGTGTCACGTGACCCCTCGAAAAGGATCACGGAGGTGTGAAAAAAAATTAAAAAGAAGAAAGAACCTGCAATCTGCGATTTAATACTAATTAGCTAAACAGCTATGAAGTGAGTGAGATCGTACATTAGAAGACACTTTTAAAGTTGTGCAATTCAAAAAGAACACAAGAAAAAATATAAACACAGGCAGTAAGTGTCTTATTAACAATCAAATAGGAACAATCGGCCAGACAACTGTGGAGTACCGAAGTTACATAGTAAGAATTAAAGGTGAGATGTTAATGACGATGACCGGCACTGTTCCAAAGATACTCGGGTGAGTGAGTCTTTTCCTTTTTGACACCCAGCACATTGCAAAAGCCAGAAACAGATAATAAGGAAAATTTGGGTAAATAGTATCGCACATAATTATTAATAATAATCGTGGTACATCAGAAGCAGCTCAAATTTTAAACGGGAGAAATTTTTTTCACATGACGTGCAATATTCGAATTGAATAGCTTGGACAGCTTGAACAAGGGATATATCGTTCGACGCAGTAAAATTTAGGAATTTACATTTTAGACGAAGGGAGCGATAAATATAACCAAGTTTAAGCCATTCAGGAGCTATTGACGATAGACGAGAACGACTGAAAGACACACATTAAGAAGCACAAGTGACCTCGGACACTACATTAGGTGGAATACATCGTGTCAGATTATTCCCCATAATTACAACAGGGTTCCTCCTTGGTTCATAATTATTTTGATTTACTGGTTCTATCAAGTCTACTTGGGTCGAAAGGCCAATTTTCATAAATAATCATATCGCGCCGCTAATGCGCTGAAGAAGATTTCATTCCACTAACGACAAGCATTGAAGCTCTCGGCACGCATGAGCGCACGCTAGAGACTTCTTTTTTTTGTTACCCGACAAAATAATTAAAGCGGCAAAGCGGGGAGCAAACGGACGGCAACACCGCTGGCAAAACGAATTATCGAACGAAAACGGACACTCGCAGAGTTGCGCTCATACTTATTTAAAGTGAGAGTTCTAGCATACGAGTGACCATACTTAAGTACGGCTACGTTATCGCTATCAAAAATAAAGAAATATAAAAAAAGCGTGAGAGCGTAACTACGAATAGCGCGCACACACGTTGCTTACAAAAGCTAGTCAGTTGTTCTAATTTTCGGGTACACTGTCTCTGTTTATGAATTTTGCGATCAGCTGTGCCAGCCACGGCCAAGGTCGTATTTTGTAAGCATCTATTTTAATGGCCGATGGTAGAACGTTCTGCTAGCATAAGTAAAACGAGTCCAGTAGCGATGAAATGTTAAGTTGGTCAAAGAATAAAGTGGATCAATAAGCGCAACGCACGCAGCAACAAATTTGAACATCCGCCGGGGGGATAATGTTAACAGACTGCAAAGATACGTTATGATGAATGTTGTCGTAAGGAGACAGAAGTTACAATATTATGGATGAGAATCTAATTGACCATCTAACCCATCTAATTTAAACATTTACAATTTTTGATTAATTGTAAAATTGGTTCAATTACACTATACAACAATGATTATTTTAGTTCAGAAATATCAGGTAAAAACTTTATAATAATAGTAGTTTAGTTAATTAATAGAGATAAACGTTGAAGCTTTGACACCAAATGGTTCGAACATTGGTATTCAGATTTTTTGATGGCGCGACGAAGAAATTAGAGTCGGTCACGCTACGTTATCACATCTGGTCAACAGAATCGTTAGTGATACCTAGGAAAAAGAGGAAGAAGGCTACATAAGCCTTGTATAGTCATATAGTATTTATTCCGCAGTACCTTTTAATGTTTTTTAAGAAATATGTATAAAATTTTATATTCATAATGGAGTACACGTTTCCAAAAGCAGATGCCATGCAGTGCATCCCAGAATTTGATGGATCGCTAGACGAGCTAGAAGCGTTTGTTTATCATATCGAGCATTTTGCTCGGGAGATACCAGAAGGAGTATCACACGCTCCACTGGTTTATATTACACTATTAAAATTAAAAGGCAGAGCTGCTGCCGCAATACATAGAATTAACGCAACAGGTTAAGCAGAATTTATTAAAGGAACTTGGGGATATTATACGCATCGAGGCAGTTATAAATCAAGTAGAAACATTGAAACAGGAAGCGAATGAGACCTTTCCTGATTATAAAAAGAGAATATTGAAAACTAAGGAGCGAATCGACTCCTACGAAACTAATTGTACGAAGTCATGCATGACAGTTAGCCTTCGATTACATTTTATGACGGGTTTGTGTGACACCGCATTGAAAGAAGCTGCTCAAGGTGAACGAGTATTGAAGTTAGAAGAGCTGCTAGACGACTTAGAGGATTACAACCATGAGCGTAATCACATTTCGGAAATAGAAAATAGAATACAGGGCCTAGAATGGGTCGAAAAACAGCGCGATGCGCTTAGACAATATAAAGTAACAGAAATATTTTCTCGATAAATTACACAAATGCTGATTATAGTAACAGTCGTCTTGGGAGAAATGAATATTATAATTGCAAAAATAGGGATAGAATAATTTACAAGCAAAACAATTTGTTACCACTGGCAACTCTTCCCATTGTACACCAACCTAAAGGATACTGTGGTAAAATAATGACAAGCTACTTTAGACGTCAGATAATTTAGATAAAATAATAAAAAACTAAGAATCATTAGAAGAAGAAAAAGGAAGTAAAAGAGATAAAGTTAATTCTTTAGTGGTAGGAACATTCGCAACGTGTATGCGAAATTAATCACAAAATTCCATTTATGAAACTAAATCTTTGTTGCCTACTAGATAAAAAAGGTAAAACATATAAAATAATAATATCTAGTAATTAATAAATATACTATCCTTACAGAACTAAACTTAAAGTAGAAGGTAATCGCTAACCCTAACCCTAACTTTGTTCGTGGGATAAGTAAACCGTAATCCACTGAATTCGTACGTATATTACGAAAAATCCTATTAATCGAATTAATAAAATAATATTTGCAGCTTAAAGCATTACGCTAAACAGAATTAGTGCGTTTTACCTATTCGTCCCGCAACAAAACTTTAAGAAATTCATTCAAGATGAATGATCAGAATGAAAGCGTTCAGGAGAAAACGGTGGACAACAGCAACGTTTTTAGCTGTACTGCCTGTCAAAGGCCGGACTCTGCCGATGATCTCGTTGCTTGTGATATGTGCGATAAGTGGTGGCACTACTCGTGTGCCGGAGTGACCGACTCCGTTGAAAATACAAAATGGTATTGTGCTTCTTGTTTCCCACAACCAGCAAAATCAGTGTCTATCGCCTCGTCAGCAGCTTCACGAAAAGCTCGCTTAGAACTGCATTTGAAGCGCCTGGAAGAGCAACGAGAGCTTGACAAGAAACTGTTAGAGCTGGAACTGGAGAAAAAATATGTGAAGGAAAAATATCAGTTGATGGAAGATACGCTGCTCGAAGATTTCGAAACTCGCAGCGTACGTAGTCGGATCTACGATTTCGAGAGTCGAACGAAACAAGTCGCTGAGTGGGTGGATGGACAAGCAGCAGTGCAACCAATTCGGATGAGCGAAGCGCTGTCAATCCGCCACACAACAATGCAACCACATCTAAATTAATCCCAGCCGTACACGTCACGAGCACCAAAGAAGGCACAGTAAGAGGGATAAGCGGTGAGAATAGAGTTCCGCCACTCATTTCCGAAAGTGTTGTCAATCGTTCACCCAAACAAACGCTCAAAGATTGCCACAATACTCAGCGACCGACTGAGCAATCAACCTTGAAGCAGCTAAATGAACTGAAAGAGCAGCTGCGGTTATGTCAGCTGCAGATGCAACAACAATGCACCTCTATCTCTTCGCGCCCAGCAGTTACCACGAATGGAGCAGGTACTAAAGTGCTTCCAGTGAAAAATTTTAATTCACCATCGATGATTGGAAGCGGTCGACCCACACTACGGTCTCATACGACCGGCCATAATCCTACAGCGATACCGGGGGTGATCAGTAACGAGCGGCAACAAGAGCCGTCCGTCCCTAGACAGAATCGAAATGTACTTGATCAGGAACAACAAGCCGATCACTTCTCAGTTGAGCAGCAGCGAAATCCGCACGCGTTTCCAACTCCGCCGCAAATGATAGGTTCAATTCCAACTGCTAATTCGACTACACCTTTTTCACAAGGCCCGTCCCCAGAGCAGCTAGCTGCTCGGCAAGTAATGCCTCGAGATTCACCAGAATTCACTGGTGATCCCGAAGAATGGCCGCTGTTCTTCTGCAGCTATAATAATACTACTTCGGCCTGTGGTTACAATACTCAGCGACCGACTGAGCAATCAACCTTGATGCAGCTAAATGAACTGAAAGAGCAGCTGCGGTTATGTCAGCTGCAGATGCAACAACAATGTACCTATATTTCTTCGCGCCCAGCAGTTACCACGAATGGAGCAGGTACTAAAGTGCTTCCAGTGAAAAACAATACTTCCGTCCCTAGACAGAATCGAAATGTACTTGATCAGGAACAACAAGCCGATCACTTCTCAGTTGAGCAGCAGCGAAATCCGCACGCGTTTCCAACTCCGCCGCAAATGATAGGTTCAATTCCAACTACTAATTCGACTACACCTTTTTCACAAGGCCCGTCCCCAGAGCAGCTAGCTGCTCGGCAAGTAATGCCTCGAGATTTACCAGAATTCACTGGTGATCCCGAAGAATGGCCGCTGTTCTTCTGCAGCTATAATAATACTACTTCGGCCTGTGGTTACAATAATGCCGAAAATCTCTCTCGACTGCAACGTTGTTTAAAAGGACCCGCACTGAGGGCGGTTAGATACTTCCTGATGGTACCAGAAACAGTTCCAGATGTTATGAGAACCCTAGAGACACTTTTTGGCCGTCCTGAGATGATAATCAATAAGCTCATCAAAAACGTTCGTGAAACTCCCGCTCCGAGAGCGGAGAAGCTGGAAACACTGATCGAATTCGGAATGGCTATACGAAACCTAACCCAGCATCTAATCGCCGTAGATCAGATATCGCACCTTTCCAATCCTATTCTTTTACAGGAAATAGTAGACAAACTTCCTGCCAGTATTAAGCTGCAGTGGGCTCAGCATCTTCAGAATTGCCAAGTAGTAACGTTGCAAAATTTAAGCGAATTTATGACGACGGTTATTGACTCCGTCAGTAAAGTTGTGATGTATGTTGGCAAACCGATACAGGGGAATGAGATGTCAAGAGCGCGGGAGAGAGGATTTGTTCATGCTCACATTGAAACGGGTGAGAAAGAAGGAGTGCGTGCAGTAGTTAAAAGTTGTCCTGTTTGTAATAAAGATGGCCATCGTGTAGCAGATTGTGCTGCTTTCAAAAGGGGTAGCACTGAAAATCGATGGAAAACTGTTACTACGCTGAAGCTGTGCCGTAGTTGCCTGAATTTTCATGGTCGCCGGGCATGTAGGAAAACCTCCCGCTGTGGTGTTAACGGATGTGAACTACGTCACCATGCGTTACTTCATTCTACGCCTTCTTTACCCGCAAGAATTTCAACTACTAATCAGTATTTCGAAAACCACACTTACCATCACAACGGACAGTCGGTGTTGTTTCGGATTGTGTCAGTGATGCTGCATGGCACATCTAAGTCTTTGAAAGTATTTGCCTTTCTCGACGAAGGTTCTTCGGCGACCCTCATGGAACATAGCCTTGCAAAATGTCTGGGAATCGAAGGGCCAAATGCTCCGTTGTGCTTAAAGTGGACAGCAAACATGTCTCGATTAGAGTCGGAATCGCAGCTTATTTCTTTAGACATATCTGCAGTGGGTGGGAAAAATCGCTATAATCTGGCAAATGTGAGAACTGTTGAAAGTCTCAACTTGCCTTCACAGACACTACATGTCGGAGAGTTGCAAAATAAATTTCGTCACCTACAAGGTCTGGCCATTCAGAGCTACGAGAATGTGACACCACGTCTATTAATAGGACTTCGTGACCTTAGTCTCGCTGTACCACTGGAAACGATAGAAGGAGATCATGGACCGATTGCAACTAGAACGCGGTTAGGTTGGTGCCTTTACGGAAGTCTCGGCCATCAGTTTCAATCAGAAGAAAGCAACTACCATATATGCGAGTGTGACATGAACGAAAAGCTCAGTGTCATGATTAGAGAATATTTTAATGCAGATTACGAGGGTGTGAAGACAACGCCTCTGCTCGATTCCGAAGAAAATAAAAGAGCACGTCGGATTATGGAAGAAACAACTTCTAGAGTCGGTGAACGATACCAAACTGGTTTGCTATGGCGATACGATGAAATTGATCTGCCGGATAGCTTTCCAATGGCTCTACAGCGTCTTAAATGTCTGGAACGCCGCATGCAAAAGGATAGTGCTCTAAATGAGAACGTACATCGTCAGGTTCGCGAATATCAAGAGAAGAGCTACGCTCATAGAGCGACGGAGGAAGAATTACTCATGGCCAATCCAAACCGAGTGTGGTATCTTCCCGTTAGTGCTGTGACTAACCCGAACAAGCCAGGAAAATTTCGCTTGGTGTGGGATGCGGCAGCGAAAGTTCGCGGCATCTCACTCAATAGCCTTCTTCTGCCTGGCCCAGATCTGCTGATACCGCTACCCTACGTCTTGTTCCGCTTCCGCCAATTTCCTGTAGCGGTTTCTGGTGACATCAGAGAGATGTTTCACCAGATCCGCATCATCGAGCCAGACCGCCATTCTCAACGGTTTCTATGGCGTGACAGTCCTGAGCAAGAGCCTCAGATATTTCTTATGGACGTTGCGACTTTTGGAGCTACTTGCTCCCCATCTTCCGCACAATTCGTAAAAAACAAAAATGCGGAAGAATTTGCGAAATTGTACCCTAGAGCGGTAAACGATATTATAAAATCACACTATGTGGACGACTATCTCAGTAGTTTTGAAACGGTCGAGGAAGCAAAAAAGGTAGCAGAAGAGGTAAAACTAGTACACTCAAAAGGTGGATTTGAAATCCGGAATTGGGCCTCTAATAGTAGGACTGTGTTGGATTACTTAGGCGGAGCGTCAGCAGAAAGCGTGAAAAAATTAAATTTGATGCGTAGTGTTGACACTGAGCGAGTGCTAGGTATGCTCTGGCAGTCTATAGAAGACGAACTACGTTTTTCGACATCATTTCGGAAAGAGATTGCTTCGCTTATCGATTCGGGAGCGAGACCAACGAAACGACAGATTCTAAAATGTGTCATGAGCCTATTTGACCCACTCGGACTTTTGGCATCATTCCTGGTTCACGGTAAGATCATGATGCAAGAAGTGTGGCGAACAAAAATCCAGTGGGATGAGCGAGTTAACGATCACATATACGATCGATGGAAGAAATGGATCGCACTATTTCACCTCGTTCAGAAGGTCCACATTCGACGCTTTATTTTATGAACGCAAGCACCAGTGTTTACGACACTTTACAGGTCCATGTGTTTGTTGATGCAAGCGAGGATGCTTATTCCGCTGTGGTATATTTCCGTGTTGAGATGCCGGATGGAACCGCTCAGTGCACGCTGGTAGCCGCGAAAACGAAAGTTGCACCTATTCGGCACGCCACCGTACCTCGACTAGAATTGATGGCCGCTGCATTGGGGGTGCGGCTTGCAAATTTCATCATCAATGGCCATTCTGTAACTGTTCGTCGGGAAGTTTTCTGGTCCGATTCGAGAACAGTTTTGGCTTGGATTGAATCCGAACACCGCCGTTATAGACAATTTGTTGCTTGTCGAGTCAGCGAGATTCTGTCATCAACGAATGCTAACGATTGGAGGTGGGTGGCGAGTAAACTTAACGTGGCAGATGAAGCCACAAAATGGGGCAAAGGACCGTGTTTTGATTCCACCAGCCGCTGGTTTCAAGGGCCAGAGTTCTTGTACTCGGATGAAAAACATTGGCCACAAATGACAGAGGAAAACTCTACCAGCGAGGAGTTACGTGCCTGTTTTGTCCATCAAATAGTTCCAGTATCACTAATAAAATTTGAACGCTTTTCGAATTGGTATCGCTTGCTAAGAGCAGTAGCGTACGTGAGGCGTTTTGTGAACGCGTGCAGAAAGAAGACGCAGGAACCTTTCACGAGGGAAATTCTGACCCAACAAGAATTACATGATGCTGAAAACTTGATTTGGAGGATTGTGCAGTTAGACGCATATGCAGACGAGATTACCGTCATTCGAAAAAATGAGAGCTTGCCATTTCATGAACATGAATCGCTCGAAAAATCTAGTTTGCTATTTAAACTTACACCAGCTCTAGATGATCAAGGCGTCCTGCGTGTTGACGGTCGCATAGGTGCCTTGCAGTTAGTTTCGGCGGACCAAAAGTGCCCAATCATACTGCCAAAACACCATCGCGTGACCCTTTTGGTTATAGACAGTTACCACCGGAAGTACCTACATGCCAACTATGAGACGGTGGTTAATGAAGTGCGTCAACGCTTTTATGTACCACGATTGCGAGTTTTAGTGAAAACGGTATCAAATCGCTGTCAGTGGTGTAAAATAAAAAAATCACATCCGTCCGTGCCTAGAATGGCACCACTACCGGCGGCGAGACTGTCCCCCTTCATTCGTCCCTTTAGTTATGTCGGCTTGGACTATTTTGGCCCGATCACTGTGAAAGTTGGGCGTGCAAATGCTAAGAGGTGGATTGCCCTTTTCACCTTCCTCACTATACGTGCTGTACATGTAGAGGTAGCATTCGATTTAACTACAAAAAGTTGCATCTCCTGTATACGTCGTTTTGTTGCTCGACGAGGTGCCCCGATCGAAATCTATTCCGATAACGGTAGGAACTTCATCGGAGCTGATCGTATCCTGAAAGAACAAATCCAGCGCATTCATGGAGGCTCGGCCGCCACTTTCACCAATACCAACGCGAAATGGTTATTCACACCACCTTCTACCCCACACATGGGCGGCTCCTGGGAGCGCTTGGTTCGGTCGGTGAAAATTGCAATGACTAATCTACCCCAAGAGCGCAAGCTAGATGACGAGGCCCTGTGTACCATAGTCGTGGAAGCTGAAGCTATAGTCAATTCTCGCCCGCTGACCTATCTGCCTCTTGACGCTGCCGAGCAGGAAGCCATCACACCTAATCACTTTTTGCTCGGGTCTTCTAATGGAGTGAAACAGCCAGCGGTTAACATGACCGATTCAAACCATTCAGTTCGTAGTTCATGGAACCTAATCCAACACAACCTTGACCTATTCTGGAAACGCTGGGTAAGAGAGTACCTGCCTACACTGACTAAACGAACCAAGTGGTTCGGAGAGGCGAAACCAGTTCAGCCAGGGGATTTGGTTTTAATTATCGATGACTCGAAACGAAATGGATGGGTCCGAGGAAAAGTACTAGAGGTAATTACAGCGAAAGATGGCAGGGTAAGACAAGCTGCGGTCCAGACATCCGACGGAGTGTTCCGCAGGCCAGTATCCAAGTTGGCGGTACTGGAAGTGAACAGAAGCGATAAAGCTGAGGCAAATACCCATCTTTACGGGGAGGGGGATGTTACCACTGGCAACTCTTCCCATGGTACACCAACCTAAAGGATACTGTGGTAAAATAATGACAAGCTACTTTAGACGTCAGATAATTTAGATAAAATATTAAAAAACTAAGAATCATTAGAAGAAGAAAAAGGAAGTAAAAGAGATAAAGTTAATTCTTTAGTGGTAGGAACATTCGCAACGTGTATGCGAAATTAATCACAAAATTCCATTTATGAAACTAAATCTTTGTTGCCTACTAGATAAAAAAGGTAAAACATATAAAATAATAATATCTAGTAATTAATAAATATACTATCCTTACAGAACTAAACTTAAAGTAGAAGGTAATCGCTAACCCTAACCCTAACTTTGTTCGTGGGATAAGTAAACCTTAATCCACTGAATTTGTACGTATATTTCTGAAAAATCCTATTAATCGAATTAATAAAATAATATTTGCAGCTTAAAGCATTACGCTAAACAGAATTAGTGCGTTTTACCTATTCGTCCCGCAACACAATTATAACAATATATGTGGATCTAGCGACGGTAATCGATCTAAATACAATTATCGCACAGCGCGTTCATACCGGCGGAGCCAAGGGGACTACGCCCATGGTTGGAAATATAATTATTATGGTCAAAATGGACCAACTGATAGGAGGTACAGGAATTCGTATACCCGGATGCTTCAGAAAATGCTTATGGTAGCCAGCATTGATGAAAGAAGTGGTAATTTTCAAAATGAAGGTATTTTGGATCCTGTTGCACAGGAGTATTTTAACGAGGATTTAGCAGAAATTTGCGAAGATGTTGACTGGCGGAGATGTACCGATGAGCCCAGCAACATAGAAATAGCCAATTGGAGGACCGCATGCAATCACATAAGAGACAACAGTGCTTGTGTGGCTAAGCGAGTATATTACGATGTCAGAGGGTACTTTATGTTAACCCTACAGGCTAGGCAGAATGTCAAATTTACGTTGAACCTGATCTTAGATACGGGTGCATGTGCGAATATAATTAATGCACGCATTGTAAACCTTTTGAATGTACCGGTAAATACACAGGATGTAACCACTTTTGGAGGTATCGGCCGAAACATTGTGCGAACCTCAGGTACAATTAAGTTGGATTTAATAGTCGGAGACTTTTTGATCCCGACGCAATTTCTTATATTATAAAATTTGCCAAGCGACGGATTAATCGGAGCAAAATTCTTAAAGAAGCATACGCTTCAAATAGGAAATAATTTTGATTATATAGTGTTCAAAAAACACGGAAACAGAAGTCCGGACGACTTGAGTCCGTGGAGTATGCCCAAAGAGGAAGTCCTTAGTCGACATGTTAATGTGGCAGCCAGAGATAGAGTTATGGTGCAGAACTAGTTGCGAGATACTAGCAACACAACCCGAAATGAGGCTGACGTAGACAAAAACGGAATAAATAGAGAGTACCAAACATACGGGATGAAGAGCCGAAGAACAATTTGCTTGACTCGAAGAATACTATAATGCCCGAGTTAGACCTAGACTCGAAACTTGACTATGACCTGTTGGAGCACAAGCTGACACCAGAGTCAAAAGGTATTGCAAGAATTGAAAAAATACGGCAAGTGTTAAATTTGGCGCACTTGCCTGAGAGGGAATTCAAGACAGTAAAGAATATGGTTGAAAGCTATGCAGATATTTTCTTTTTCGAAGGCGACAGGTTAACCACTACTGACGCCGCCGTACACACGATAGAAACTTCATCGGAGGTGCCTATCAATAAGCAGCAATATAGATTTCCGGAGGCCACGAAACGGCACATTAATAAGGAAATCGATGAAATGAGGGCGCAGGGTATTATTAGACCCAGCACTAGTCCCTGGAATGCACCGGTGTTATGTGTACTAAAGAAACCGGATGCTGACGGTAATGAAAGATACAGAATTGTGGTGGACTTCAGGTCGCTGAACGAAGTTACCAAGCCGTTTGTATACCCAATACCTCTTATAAATGAGATGTTGGATAATGTTGGAGGAGCAAAATATTTCTCCTCAATGGATTTAAAATCGGGATTCTATCAAGTCCCGATCGACCGCCGAGATGCGGCTAAAACGGCGTTTTCCACTCCCAAAGGCCACTTCGAATTTACACGAATGCCGATGGGGTTAAAGAACAGTCCCTCAACATTCCAAAAACTTATGAATACTGTTCTTTTTGTGATAGGGGACGTGAAAGCATTTGTCTACCTCGATGATATTATAGTTTTCGGTGACACTATCACCGACCATAATGATATTACAAGCTTTGCGTACACATAACTTAAAAATAAAGCCGTCTAAGTGTCAGTTTTTGAAAAATGAACTGGATTATTTGGGTCATGTCGTTAGTGAAGAAGGCATAAAACCCACCAATGCAAATATTAAGGCCATTCAGAGCCTTAAGCCACCCACAAACGTGAAAGGTATAAGGTCATTTTTGGGAACAGTAAATTTTTACGGGAAGTTTATCCCCAACATCGCAGAGAAGCGCAAGCCGCTGAATGATTTGTTGAAGAAAGACGCTAAATTTGTGTGAGGAAAAGAATGTCAGGAGGCGTTCGAATTCCTTAGAAACGCGCTGATTACAGAGCCAGTTTTGGTCCGGCCAGATTATCAAGACACTTTTGTTATTACGACAGACGCTAGCAGTTATGCTATTGGAGCCGTCCTGTCGAATGAGAAATCCATGCACCGGCCGATCGCATTCGCGAGTCGTGCGCTTGTAGGTGCAGAGACCAGGTATCATATTATAGAAAAGGAGAGAAAAGATACGTGGGGATTTGTTAGTAGCTTAAGTATTTATGATAATTTTTAATGAATAATGAGTGTGTGTGTCCAATCACAAATGGTGACTTCTCAACACTGTTAGAAATTTGTAATTTTAATTGTTAGGATTTGTTTGCTTTCGCAATTAGGACTTATCATTCGTAGGGATTTAAACCTACTTGTCAGAAAAGGGGAAGTAAACTTACAACTAACTTAATTGCTAACTTATTGGCTATAAAGAGAGCTTATTGTAGGTAGCAATTGAGGATTGCAACGATTTTTGTCGAAAATTGTTAATAATTTTATTTGACATAGCTTCTAATGGTTCAACACCAGTAAGTCTATGTAATTCGAGTGTACCAAACCAAGGAGGACGCTTCAAAATCATTTTCAGAATTTTATTTTGAATCCTTTGGAGCGTTTTCTTCCTTGTTGAACAGCAACTTGACCAGATCGGTACAGCATAAAGCATTGCTGGTCTAAAAATTTGTTTTTAAATCAAAAGTTTGCTCTTTAAACAAAGTTTAGAATTCCTGTTAATGAGAGGATATAAACATCTCGTATATTCGATGCACTTGGCTTGTATACTCTCAATGTGCTCTTTGAAAATAAGTTTTTTATCATTAATTAGTCCCAAGTACTTAGCCTTGTCAGACCAACGTTCGATCAGTAAGATAATTTTTCAAATTTATTCACTTATGTTCGAGCGTCTTGATAGAAAAATTTTTACTACACTTTTCACTTTTTATTCACTTTCACTATTTAATTCTATCACTTTTCACTTTTCACTTGCAAATTCGTATTTCGGCACTGACATAGTACCTTCGTCAGTGCTTATTTGGACTGTGGAGAAAATAGTGAAACCCCAAGAATTTTGTACCTAATTAGGTAAACGACTGGGGCAAATTTTAACTCGGAAAACGTAAACAACTTGAGTTAGGTAGAGAAATGTGCGGCCTGGTGATCCATGCCTTGTCGGGGAGTTTTCGGTAGAAATTTAAAAAGCCAAGAGAAATGATTACCCTGATCTCTGTTAAGGAGGGTAGCTGGGTTTTGTTTGAAAATTTCTAAACTTTCTGCGACATCTAATTTCCAAGGGGATGTTACTGATCGAACTAGACTAATGTTGTCGGTAGTCATAGCGTGATCTTCATGAAATATATGTTCGGCTATTTTGGATCTGAAATGGTGAGTTATTCCTTTTTCTGAGTCTTTCCTAGCCTTTACAAGTTCTGAAGTATGTTCCTTAAACCGGATGTCTGAATTTCTTTTTGTTTGGCCAATGTAAACTTTATCACAATGTGGACATGCAACTTTATAAACGCCCGCCCTATGTAATTTGTCAATAGTGTCTTTAGTAGACCCCAACTTTGTTTTCGTTTGATTATTTCTACTACTGTAGATAATATCGATACCAAATTTTCTAAATTTTTTACGAAGTTGACGAGTGAAACTGACGTCATATTCAACCACTACTCTTTTCCGATCTTCTGTTAGCGGAGTGAGTGTTGTGTGGAATTTCCTATGTTGGATTCGTTTCTATTTGTCATAAATGGCTTGTATGGTTCTTCTGTTATATCCATTCTGCTCTCCAATATAAAAAATATATTCCATTTCGTTTTTCTTACCTTCATTACTGAGAGGCAAAGATTCCATACGGTGGATCATATGGTGGAAAGAAGCCATTTTATGCTGGGAGGAGTGGTTAGAAGTGTTAGGTATTACCCGCTTAGTATGTGTGGGTTTCCTAAATATTTCGAATTCAAAGTGGTTGGAGTTTTTAACAACGACTACATCTAAAAATGGAAGCCTGTTGTTTTGTTCAATTTCCAAAGTGAACTGGATATTTTTATGAAGACCATTCAAAATTCCCAAAAGACTTTCCAAGTCCCCCTGTTGTAAAATACAAAAAATATCATCAACATACCTCCACCAACGATCTGGTAAGCAGTCTTTTTCATTTAGTTTATTTTCCACATGTGCCATAAAAAGCTCACATAAGAAAGGTGAAAGAGGATTCCCCATCGGTGCTCTTTTTGTTCGTTTGTAAAATTTCCCACGAAATGAAAAATAATTGTCTTCCATGCAAAGTCGAGTTAACTTCAAGTAACTGCGTACTTTAGTTTTCCAAGGGTTGTCACATTGTTGGGAAAGAAGCCAATCTTCCAAAAGATTTATAGCTTCTTTCACTGGAACACTCGGAAAAAGTGCTGTGACATCAAAAGAAACCATTATCTCGCCAGTGTTGATGCCCCCCGATGATTTTAAATTTTCAACAAAAACTCCTGTGCTCTTAACAGATCGACTAGGAAATTTTTTCGGCATTGATTGAAATTCCTTGACTAACCATTTTGCCAATTTTTCTGTTGGTGCCCCCACCGCAGAAACGATTTCTCTCATTTCATTACCAGGTTTATGTACTTTAGAGAGACCCTTTATTCTAGGAAGAGAAGGGTTCGAAACACGAAGATTTTTCAAAGCGTCACCATTTTTTCAAAGTTTTTCACCATGTCGGTAAGGGGGTTGACTCTCTGTTGCCTGTATGGGCCATTATTAATTTTCTCCAACATTTGTTGATCGTAATCATTTTTGTTCAAAATAACAATTTTATTTCCCTTATCAGCTTTTAAATAAAAGACAGGTTTATTACATAATTCTTTGATTGTCTGTAAGTCTGTGCTATTATTTACAAGACGTGGTCATTTTTTAAATTATCCAAGAAGGATGTGCGCACTTCACGAATTTGTGCGGTGGAAAAATTGCAACTGCCCATCCCACTTTCAATATCAATGATTGCCTGTTCAACATTTGGTTTAGAAGAAACAGCAAAGTTGAGGCCTTTGTTCAAAAGATTTTGTTGCTGTTGTGAGAATTCACACGAAGATCGATTGACCACAAAATTTTCTATATATTTTATCTTAGTTGTCATTTTACTACTCTTATTTCGTAAAAACAACTGGTTAATCTTTTTTGCACCCAATTTTCGTTTTCTTTCCCCCTCACACTGTTCTGCAACTTTTACTTTGGTTAAATAAACTAAATGATACTAAATACTAGATGGTAAATAAACTAAATGAAAAAGACTGCTTACCAGATCGTTGGTGGAGGTATGTTGGTGATATTTTTTGTATTTTACAACAGGGGGACTTGGAAAGTCTTTTGGGAATTTTGAATGGTCTTCATAAAAATATCCAGTTCACTTTGGAAATTGAACAAAACAACAGGCTTCTATTTTAGATGTAGTCGTTGTTAAAAACTCCAACCACTTTGAATTCGAAATCTTTAGGAAACCCACACATACTAAGCGGGTAATACCTAACACCTCTAACCACTTCTCCCAGCATAAAATGGCTTCTTTCCACCATATGATCCACCGTATGGAATCTTTGCCTCTCAGTAATGAAGGTAAGAAAAACGAAATGGAATATATTTTTGATGTTGATGAGCAGAATGGATATAACAGAAGAACCATACAAGCCATTTATGACAAATAGAAACGAATCCAACATAGGAAATTCCACACAACACTCACTCCGCTAACAGAAGATCGGAAAAGAGTAGTGGTTGAATATGACGTCAGTTTCACTCGTCAACTTCGTAAAAAATTTAGAAATTTGGTATCGATATTATCTACAGTAGTAGAAATAATCAAATGAAAACAAAGTTGGGGTCTACTAAAGACACTATTGACAAATTACATAGGGCGGGTGTTCATAAAGTTGCATGTCCACATTGTGATAAAGTTTACATTGGCCGAACAAAAAGAAATTTAGACATCCGGTTTAAGGAACATACTTCAGAACTTGTAAAGGCTAAGAAAGACTCAGAAAAAGGAATAACTCACCATTTCAGATGCAAAATAGCCGAACATATATATCATGAAGATCACGCTATGACTACCGACAACATTAGTCTAGTTCGATCAGTAACATCCCCTTGGAAATTAGATGTCGCAGAAAGTTTAGAAATTTTCAAACAAAACCCAGCTACCCTCCTTAACAGAGATCAGGGTAATCATTTCTCTTGGCTTTTTAAATTTCTACCGAAAATTCCCCGACAAGGCATGGATCCCCGGCCGCACATTTCTCTACCTAACTCAAGTTGTTTACGTAAACTTATGAATACTGTTCTTTTTGTGATAGGGGACGTGAAAGCATTTGTCTACCTCGATGATATTATAGTTTTCGGTGACACTATCACCGACCATAATGATATTACAAGCTTTGCGTACACATAACTTAAAAATAAAGCCGTCTAAGTGTCAGTTTTTGAAAAATGAACTGGATTATTTGGGTCATGTCGTTAGTGAAGAAGGCATAAAACCCACCAATGCAAATATTAAGGCCATTCAGAGCCTTAAGCCACCCACAAACGTGAAAGGTATAAGGTCATTTTTGGGAACAGTAAATTTTTACGGGAAGTTTATCCCCAACATCGCAGAGAAGCGCAAGCCGCTGAATGATTTGTTGAAGAAAGACGCTAAATTTGTGTGAGGAAAAGAATGTCAGGAGGCGTTCGAATTCCTTAGAAACGCGCTGATTACAGAGCCAGTTTTGGTCCGGCCAGATTATCAAGACACTTTTGTTATTACGACAGACGCTAGCAGTTATGCTATTGTGATATTTTTCACAGCACTTTTTCCGAGTGTTCCAGTGAAAGAAGCTATAAATCTTTTGGAAGATTGGCTTCTTTCCCAACAATGTGACAACCCTTGGAAAACTAAAGTACGCAGTTACTTGAAGTTAACTCGACTTTGCATGGAAGACAATTATTTTTCATTTCGTGGGAAATTTTACAAACGAACAAAAAGAGCACCGATGGGGAATCCTCTTTCACCTTTCTTATGTGAGCTTTTTATGGCACATGTGGAAAATAAACTAAATGAAAAAGACTGCTTACCAGATCGTTGGTGGAGGTATGTTGGTGATATTTTTTGTATTTTACAACAGGGGGACTTGGAAAGTCTTTTGGGAATTTTGAATGGTCTTCATAAAAATATCCAGTTCACTTTGGAAATTGAACAAAACAACAGGCTTCTATTTTAGATGTAGTCGTTGTTAAAAACTCCAACCACTTTGAATTCGAAATCTTTAGGAAACCCACACATACTAAGCGGGTAATACCTAACACCTCTAACCACTTCTCCCAGCATAAAATGGCTTCTTTCCACCATATGATCCACCGTATGGAATCTTTGCCTCTCAGTAATGAAGGTAAGAAAAACGAAATGGAATATATTTTTGATGTTGATGAGCAGAATGGATATAACAGAAGAACCATACAAGCCATTTATGACAAATAGAAACGAATCCAACATAGGAAATTCCACACAACACTCACTCCGCTAACAGAAGATCGGAAAAGAGTAGTGGTTGAATATGACGTCAGTTTCACTCGTCAACTTCGTAAAAAATTTAGAAATTTGGTATCGATATTATCTACAGTAGTAGAAATAATCAAACGAAAACAAAGTTGGGGTCTACTAAAGACACTATTGACAAATTACATAGGGCGGGCGTTTATAAAGTTGCATGTCCACATTGTGATAAAGTTTACATTGGCCAAACAAAAAGAAATTCAGACATCCGGTTTAAGGAACATACTTCAGAACTTGTAAAGGCTAGGAAAGACTCAGAAAAAGGAATAACTCACCATTTCAGATCCAAAATAGCCGAACATATATTTCATGAAGATCACGCTATGACTACCGACAACATTAGTCTAGTTCGATCAGTAACATCCCCTTGGAAATTAGATGTCGCAGAAAGTTTAGAAATTTTCAAACAAAACCCAGCTACCCTCCTTAACAGAGATCAGGGTAATCATTTCTCTTGGCTTTTTAAATTTCTACCGAAAATTCCCCGACAAGGCATGGATCCCCGGCCGCACATTTCTCTACCTAACTCAAGTTGTTTACGTTTTCTGAGTTAAAATTTGCCCCAGTCGTTTACCTAATTAGGTATAAAATTCTTGGGGTTTCGCTATTTTCTCCACAGTCCAAATAAGCACTGACGAAGGCACTATGTCAGAGCCGAAATACGTATTTGCAAGTGAAAAGTGAAAAGTGATAGAATTAAATAGTGAAAGTGAATAAAAAGTGAAAAGTGTAGTGAATTTTTCAAAATTTTGATTAGAAAAATTGGAAAAGTAATGTTTGCAATTTCGCAATCAAACCTTTGTGCCAAACACTGTCGAATGCTTTTTCTATGTCTAAAAGAGCAGCTCCAGTGGAATAACCTTCAGATTTGTTAGCTCGTATCATATTAGTAACTCTGAGCCATTGATAAGTTGTGGAATGCCCATGGCGAAATCCAAACTGTTCATTTGCAAAAATTGAATTTTCGTTGATGTGTGACATCATTCTGTTAAGCATAATTCTCTCAAACAGTTTACTTATTGAAGAAAGCAAACTGATTGGTCGATAACTTGAAACTTCAGCTGGGTTCTTATCCGGTTTTAAAATTGGAGTAATTTTTGCATTTTTCCATAATTTGGGAAAATATGCAATTTTGAAGCAGCAATTGAAAATTTTCACTAAAAATTCCATTGTGCTCTCAGGGAGATGTTTGATTAGTATATTAAAGATTCCATCGTCACCAGGTGCTTTCATATTTTTGAAATTTTTAATAATTGATTTAATCTCATTCAAGTTAGTTTCAATTATTTCTGCAGGTAAAAAATAACAGGAGCGTTGTGTGCAAAGCCACGACCGCAAGGTTGAAGTAGAATACTTTTACAAGAAAGATAACCCGGCTGCTTGCGTGTCAGGCATTTTTTCTAGTAAATAAACGTTGACTAATCAGATCAATCGAATTTTGCGCTTCAACATTGACCATTTTCAATAATATAGTAAGTTGCTTGTCATGGTTGGAGCTTGACAATTTTGAAATTTTGAGATGGAATTTTTTCGGATGTCGTGGACATGACTGACGGAAAGATAATTCAGTACGTTTAAGACACGGAGATGCAGTAATATTTATAACTTTTACAGATTTGAAAACGTGAATTAACTCATTAGAAAATATTAACTCTTCAATCAAGTTTTTATTTCATCCTGAAAAGGACAATTTGTTGTTCATTTTAGTATCGGATAAGATGCCGATCACATCTTTGCGTTATCACTGACAGGGCGAATAAAGTATTTCTTGTGATGAAGTAAACAATGAAATGCTGATATAACACTCAAAACTAGACGGCTCACGTGTTGTCAAAATGAGTCAACTTTTCATTGAATGCATTTACTAGTGCCCACTATCGCACAGAGACTGCATTTCACTAAAGTGCCTCACTGCATCAGCCGCTATCGATGCTGAGATTCGCTGCAACTAGTTCGCTATCCAAAGCCATGCCACAGTTGTGGCCGCTATACGCTGCCATTGGTATCCACTGTCCCTGCATCAGCTGGCCCAGCTGCTATCGTTGCTGGAATCCGCTGCAACTAGTGCGCTATCCATTGCTACGCCACAGCTGTGGCCGCTTTCCGCCATCGCTGGTATCCACTGCACTGCTAGTGCTGCTGCTAAGGGAGGACGACTGCTGTTGTCGCTGTCTAGAACTATTATGAGCGGCTTCGACTGAAACAGGCTTTTATATAGGCCAAATAGCATGTTTTAAATTGCAAGGTATATGATTCTGTCGACCGTCATATAACGACCAATGAGAGGTCGAATTTCTCGTTTTGACAAGGCTTGACTATTTTCAATAGTACAATAGTTTGAATAATTAAATCACAATTATCTTCATTTGGGAAGAATCTTAGAAGATTTTTCAATCTATTGCTTCAAGAACGAAGAGAATCCATCGAATACTAACCGATTTATTAGCATTTGAAATTGGACATATTTTTCAATTTTTTCGGTTTTAGATTTTCATTTCACATCCCTATGTAGCCGAACTTCCTGAGAGAAGTATTCTACTTCAAAAACTCTGAGAAGACATTAAATCAAATTGACGTGTGACTTCATTTTCAATTGGACTTACAAAATTCAAATTTGAGTTATGAACACTCTCAAACTGCTGAGCAAGTCTTTGAGCCTTTTGTTCATTGGATACAAGAAAACGTTCACCATCTTTTAAAACTGGAATAGGCTTTGAAGGTTTCTTAAGAATCTTCGACAGCTTCTAAAAAGGTTTTGAATATGGTTTCAATTTTTCAACTTTAGTCTCAAAATTTTGATTTCTCAGAAGAGTAAATCTATGTTTAATCTCTTTCTGTAAATCTCTATAAATAGTTTTAAAAACAGGGTCACGAGAACGTTGATATTGACGTCTGCGGACATTTTTCAAACGAATTAGAAGTTGAAGATTTTCGTCAATTATTGGTGAATCAAATTTCACTTGAGCCTTTGGAACAGAATAATTCCTGGCATCAACAATTGCACATTTTAATGCTTCCAAAGCGGAATCAATATTCACTTCGTTTTGCAAATCAAGCTCATTATTGAAATTTCTCTCAATATAAGTTTTGTGTCTTTCCCAATTAGCCTTGTTATAATTAAAAACAGAGCTCATAGGGTTTAAAACTGATTCATGTGATAAAGAAAAAGTTATTGGAAGATGGTCAGAATCAAAGTCAGCATGTGTGATCAAATCACTACATACATGACTTTGATCTGTTAGCACCAAATCAATTGTTGAAGGGTTTCTTACAGAAGAAAAGCATGTAGGACTATTCGGAGACAAAATAGAATAGTATCCTGAAGAACAATCATTGAATAAAGTTTTGCCATTGAAATTACTTTGAGAATTATTCCATGAACGATGTTTAGCGTTAAAATCGCCGATTATAAAAAATTTCGAACGATTTCTGGTGAGTTTTTGTAAATCACCTTTAAAATAATTTTTGTGCTCGCGTGTGCATTGAAATGGTAAATATGCTGCGGCAATAAATAAAATCCCAAGTTCAGTTTGAACTTCAATTCCCAAAGTTTCAAGAACTTTCGTCTCAAGATGGGGAAGAGCACGATGTTTGATTCGGCGATGAATAACAATTGCAACTCCACCGCCGGAACCTTGAATCCTATCATATCTATGAACCACGTAATTGGGATCATATTTTAATTTTATGTTAGGTTTCAAAAATGTTTCAGTAATAATTGCAATATGCACATTATTTACTGTTAAAAAATTAAAAAGCTCATTCTCATTGGCCTTCAATGAGCGAGCATTCCAATTCAATATTTTAATTGTTTTATTTAAAATCATTGCTAAATTTTAAATTAGAAACAATTTTAATAGTAAAATTTGTGCCTATTTGAATGGCTTCAAACATTGATTTTGCCTGCAGCATGGCGTTCATAAGATCGAACATTGCCTGTTGCAAAAAAAGAAAGTTTACCTGCCGTAATAGGCCCCAGGCAGTTGACATTAGAAAAAAAATTTTCGGCAGCAAAATTAGCTGGAGTAATAGGTGTACAATTATTTTCTAGCGTGTTTTGCTTACCCATATTAACGGTCATTTCCGAACTACCAGCACTAGGCGGTATAGTGTTCGAACTACCTGTAACCTGTGCATAAGTTAAACGGGTATGCAAAGGAGTAGGTAGACTATGCGTCACTGGTACGTTTGGAAAATTTTGTTTTGAAGTTGGTTTTAATTGAGAAATTGAACTTTTTTACCTTGCCTTGCCTTAACAATTGCTAAACGGACTGGGCATTGATAAAAATTTGACAAATGGTTGCCGTTACAATTTGCACAGCGAAATTTTTACTCTCTTTCACAGGACATGTGTCCTTTTTGTGAGCAGAGTCTCCACAATTAAGACAATTTTGGTCCATGTTACAGAATTTGGAACCATGGCCATAACGTTGGCAAGTACGGCATTGGGTGATATGCTTTTCACCTCCGCCATACTTCCTATAAATTTCCCACTTTACACGCACATTATACAAAGCTTTTTCAAAAATTTTTAAGTTGTTACCCTCATTGCGGTTAAAATGAATTAAATAATTAACAAGGGAAATTACAGTTCGCTGACTGTTTTTGCCTCGTGATTTTTGTTTCATTAGAATTACTTGGGTAGGGGCTATGCCAAGTAATTCTGTTAAAGTAAGTTTGATCTAAAAAATTTATACATCTTTTCAGTTAAATACTGAATAAGACGATTACGACCCTTTATAGAGTCGGCTAATAAGCGGCATTCGCCTCTACGACCAATTTGATAGGTAACTTTAACGTCAGAAACAAACGTTGAAAGTTCCTTTTTGAAAATATTGAATTCAGAAGAAATAGTTACCACAATAGGTGGAACTTTTTCCTTTTTTAAAGAATTGACATTTTGTATAGTTTCATTACTCATAACTTCCATTTCACCAGCTTCTTGCTCAGGCAAAATATGAAAAGGATTGTCACTACAGACACTCGAAGTGTCAGAAAGAGATGCCTCTCTTTTCCTCCCCGCAGCGATGCGTGGTTTCTTTTTTCGTCCAGTCATTTCAGGTGATACGAAAATAGTTAAAACAAATGTTAAATTCAAAAGTAGGTAGTCTTGAGAAAGACTGATGGGAAATAACTTTCAGGTAGTCTTTGAAAGACACACTGACAAAACACAAACTTTGAAGCTATAGACAGTCAAAGACCAATCCACAAGCAACCGAAAAAACGTCTGATCTGTAGGACAGTTCAAGACGCACTGATTATAGAAAAGGAACTATTGGCAATTGTATGGGCAGTGGAATACTTCAAACATTACATTTTTGGTCAAAAGTTTATCGTTTACACGGACCACAGACCACTTATAGCGATTTGGAGGCTCAAAGAGACATCTCCAACGCTGACAAGATTTCGATTGAAGCTGCAGGGTTTGGAATGCAGCATCAGGTATAAACAAGGAAGCGAGAATGTAGTCGCAGATTTTTTGTCACGTTTGTCAGATGGGACATGTCAGGGGCAAGAAAGTGCTCCCCACAGGCAGATAGCAATGATTACGCGCCAGCAGAAACGCCTGCTAGAGCAGCAGAAAAACACTTCAGATGATTTGAACAGCACAATACAAGATTTGAGTGCCATAGACATTGCGGACATCGCTGAGGACGAGGATGAGCAACGAGTTCAAAATTTCGTATGATGACTTTTCACAGGCATTATCAAATGACCTGATACCAAGCGAGACGGTCGAAGTCTCGAAGAGAATATTGGACGAGAGGATTATCGAAGCTCGTCTTGTCATTTTGAACAGTCGGACGGCGTACAGAGAACTTCAGACACTGTATCAGCTGTCACAAGGACTGAAAGACTACGTAGAGGATGGTGTACTCAAATTTAAAGACAAGAAAGTAGGCGGTTTCATAATAGACGGCAGCGAAAATTCGTTAATCGATTGCCGGAAATTTTTTTCACAATTTTTGGATAGCTTCAATAAGAGCCCCGCGGCAGTAAAGGCAGCCGGGGTCATTCACCTAATATCATTCAGAAAAATCGAGCAACAGGAATTCTGCAAATGATTCAGTTCCTAGCGGGTAAGCTAGAAAAACAAGTAGTATTATATAATGCTAGTAGTGAACGTACAGTAATTGCGCCAGATCAAGTGGAAACAATTTTAAGGGAATTTCACGATGCACCTTTAGGAGGGCACGTCGGAGCGCGACGGATGCGCCAGAGGATTGGCACACTTTTTACGTGGGCTACAACGAAACGGGATATCGAGAACTACGTTCGGCAGTGTGATTCCTGTCAAAAGAACAAAATTGGAAGATCAAACAAGATACCGATGCAGATCACCACGACCGCATCGGAGCCATTTGAAAAATTATACATGGATATCGTGGTGTTACCTAAGTCCGATATGGGAAACCGTTATGGTCTAGTCATGCAGGATGACTTGACCAGATACCTAATTGTCGCTCCAATGGAGAATCAAGAAAGCCAGATGGTAGCCAAGACCTTCGTTGAGAATTATATTTGTAAATTCGGTGCCCCGTTGGAACTAGTCACAGACAACGGCGCAAATTTTGTGAGCTCACTGATGAAAGAGGTGTGCAAAATTTTAAAGATCAAGAAAATTACTACTAGCCCGTATCATCCACAAGCTAAATTGGTAGAGAGATCAAACCGCGAGTTAAAAACATATTTGAGACAATTTATTGGCAGAAAGCCGCACACATGGGCAAGTTGTTACCGTTTTTCACGTTCGAATACAATACATTAGTGAACTCGTCCACAGGGGAGCTGCGTAGCCGCAAGGTTACAGAGTCCGCTTTGTCAGGCGGATGGTCGTGGGTTCGAATCTTAGTAGAACTAGGCCATCCGATGTCAAAAAGGACTCAAGCATGGGTTTATTCTCAAGCTCCCCTCCAGTTACCCTTCCTTCACGCTGAAATCTACAATACCTTTGCGTGACTTCCTCTTAACAAAAAATAAGTCCCTTTTATCAATAAAACTGGCCAGAAGGACGCACGACGAAACTTCTCCAGGGAATTATAATTGGTGATATTTGGCAAGAGGAACGAGTATCGGTATAGTAGAACAGTAAGCGTGTAAGGAAGAGTATCACATCACACACAAGCACTGATGAACAATAATAATAAGCATGCCACTTCTCAATAGCGGTATTGCTATTAACAGAAGTGCGGGATACAACAGACACCCGGGCATATCTCACAATAGATCTACGATTCTGGTCGCAGTGAGGAAGTCCATACAGAAAAAAAAACTCGTCCACAGGATATACGCCGTTCGAATTATTGTACGGACGGATAGCTCGAATCCCGACTTCGATCTATAACGAAACGAAGTGGAAAAGATGACATATGACGCGTACGAACATGTAATGAAGAAAATATTTTACGATTTACATGCAAACGCCCAAGCCAACCTGAAAAAGAGTAAAGAGAACCGTAAACAAATTTACGACAGATCATCTAATGATTACAAACCCATGTGGGGTGAACAAGTATTAGTGAAGGCCGTAGCGACTGGTGCGGGCCAAAAGCTTCAGAACATATGGAGGGGACCATATGAAGTAGTGGACATTCCAAGCGAAATGACCACAGTAATATGAAACGGCAATCGTTTAGAAAAAGTTCATAATAACCGGCTTAAGCGTTATTATGACTGATTATTTGAACCTAAACTATGCTTTCAAGGTTAACGGACAGAATATATTTAATGGAATACGATATTGGATGGCATAAGTTATAATAGCAAGCACCTAAAGCTGTATGAAAAAGTAAGGAGGAAGTGAAATATAGGCGTGAAGAAATACGAAAAGTCGCCGAAAAAGATGAATGATTTTATTGACGGGAATCAATAGGCAGAACCAAACGGAGAAAAGTATACTGAAGTAAGGGCGTGAAGAAATAGAAAAAGTCACCAAAAATATCAAGAGCCTTTCAATGACAGGAATCAAAAAGCATGACAGGGTTTAAAGAAGGAAATGGCGTGAAAAAATACGAAAAGTCGCCGAAAGAGATATACAGCCTTTGAGGATAGCGGTCAAATGGAATGACACAGTTGGAAAAATTCAAATACGAATGAAGGCGTGAGGGACGAGGAACGAGGAACCCCGCCGATAAAAGTTAAATAAACAAAAAACTTGGGGAATTCAAATTACTAGAATGATCTGGATGGTTGTAATGGAAAGAAAGAGTTAAAAGAATTTAGAACAGCATTTGTTTTCTTTTGTAAAATGCAAATGTTAACATGGGAAAGAAATTATAGTGAACAAAAGACCTCATGAAAACGAGGTTTGATAGCTAATGGCTCAAAAAGAAAACGAAGAAGAAAATCGATGGATGCTGTATTGGGAATTTTTTTTTGTGATGGAGATGACTTAAATGACGGACAACAATAGAACTAGAAAAAACATTTAAAAAGAGGGCTGACTTTCCAGACGAAAAGACTACTGACTTTAAGGGATTCCAACTATTCTTTCATTAGTTAAGGTTGTGTGGGTGTATACATCGGGAGTAATTAACCCGGAATGGTTGAGGTGAATGCTGACTAAAAGAGTAAACAAGGGAGTAATTAACCCAGAATGAGTGAGGAATCTTTCAGGAATCACTAGAGCGGGTAGTCGCACCTTCGGACGGAAGGCAGTATGCGGTCTACTGCATACCAGGAGAAGAGTAAGTAGCGTGTAAGTACGACAGTAGCAGGAGACAATTCGAAAATTAAATGCTTACAGATTCAAAAAGAGATTAAAAAGAATAAAGAATAAAGCAGACGAGAGAGTGACGAGATATTTTAGTGCAAATAGAAAGATGTTGAAAAAAATGCCAGATATTAGACGAACATTGTATATGAAGACAGAAGAAAACGATGAATATTTAATCAACGCGGTTTGTACAATGAAAAGATTTATTTATGAAACGGACAGAAAATACCTGACAAAGGAAAAGAAAGATTGAACCAATGCGGTTTGTTCAAAGAAAACATGATGAAACAAAGATAAAGAGATGAAAGAATAATCTATCATGTCGAAACAGACTCATTTTATGTAAATCGAAAATGTTTTAAGAAAATGAAAGAAGATATTTAACGAGAAAAAGCAATGAGATGAAAAAATATGCAATTAAAGCAAAGCATTTAAGCTACTTAATAAAGAAGAAAGTTATTTGAAGAACATTTGATGAAAAAAAGTTAATAATGGGCCACAAGACAAGTTAAACTGATATTTTATAGCGGAAAGTAAAAGCCTACTAAAGATAAACGAATTGATACGTGTCGAAATGATTTTTATTGTAAAACAAAAAAAACATCGAATACCAAAGTACCGAATGTGTAATCAAAAAAATTAGTAAACAATGCACATTTGACATGTTATGTTTGTAAAATCGGATAAAACAAATGATGTACATCTTAGTAGGGGAAGAAAAACCGAATTATGTTATCCGAAAATAAAAAAATACGGGCCTAGAATGTAGGTAGAAGCGTAGGGTGGATAACTTCAGGTCACTGAACGAAGTTACCAAGCCGTTTGTATACCCAATACCTCTTATAAATGAGATATTGGATAATGTTGGAGGAGCAAAATATTTCTCCTCAATTGATTTAAAATCGGGATTCTATCAAGTCCCGATCGACCGCCGAGATGCGGCTAAAACGGCGCTTTCCACTCCCAAAGGCCACTTCGAATTTACACGAATGCCGATGGGGTTAATGAACAGTCCCTCAACATTCCAAAAACTTATGAATACTGTTCTTTTTGAGATAGGGGACGTGAAAGCATTTGTCTACCTCGATGATATTATAGTTTTCGGTGACACTATCACCGACCATAATGATAGCTTGCGAAAAGTGTTACAAGCTTTGCGTACACATAATTTAAAAATAGAGCCGTCTAAGTGTCAGTTTTTGAAAAAGGAACTGGATTATTTGGGTCATGTCGTTAGTGAAGAAGGCATAAAACCCACCAATGCAAATAATAAGGCCATTCAGAGCCTTAAGCCACCCACAAACGTGAAAGGTATAAGGTCATTTTTGGGAACAGTAAATTTTTACGGGAAGTTTATCCCCAACATCGCGGAGAAGCGCAAGCCGCTGAATGATTTGTTGAAGAAAGACGCTAAATTTGTGTGAGGAAAAGAATGTCAGGAGGCGTTCGAATTCCTTAGAAACGCGCTGATTACAGAGCCAGTTTTGGTCCGGCCAGATTATCAAGACACTTTTGTTATTACGACAGACGCTAGCAGTTATGCTATTGGAGCCGTCCTGTCGAATGAGAAATCCATGCACCGGCCGATCGCATTCGCGAGTCGTGCGCTTGTAGGTGCAGAGACCAGGTATCATATTATAGAAAAGGAGAGAAAAGATACGTGGGGATTTGTTAGTAGCTTAAGTATTTATGATAAATTTTAGTGAATAATGAGTATGTGTGTCCAATCACAAATGGTAACTTCTCAACACTGTTAGAAATTTGTAATTTTAATTGTTAGGATTTGTTTGCTTTCGCAATTAGGACTTATCATTCGTAGGGATTTAAACCTACTTCAGAAAAGGGGAAGTAAACTTACAACTAACTTAATTGCTAACTTATTGGCTATAAAAAGAGCTTATCGTAGGTAGCAATTGAGGATTGCAACGATTTTTGTCGAAAATTGTTAATAATTTTATTTGACATAGCTTCTAATGGTTCAACACCAGTAAGTCTATGTAATTCGAGTGTACCAAACCAAGGAGGACGCTTCAAAATCATTTTCAGAATTTTATTCTGAATCCTTTGGAGCGTTTTCTTCCTTGTTGAACAGCAACTTGACCAGATCGGTACAGCATAAAGCATTGCTGGTCTAAAAATTTGTTTGTAAATCAAAAGTTTGTTCTTTAAACAAAGTTTAGAATTCCCGTTAATGAGAGGATATAAACATCTCGTATATTTGATGCACTTGGCTTGTATACTCTCAATGTGCTCTTTGAAAATAAGTTTTTTATCATAAATTAGTCCCAAGTACTTAACCTTGTCAGACCAACTTAAAATAACCTTATTCATCTTGACAACGTGATTATTGTTTGGCTTGAGGAAAGAAGCCCTAGGCTTATGCGGAAAAATTATCATTTGAGTTTTAGAAGCATTGGGAGAGATTTTCCACTTTTGCAAGTAGGAAGAAAAAATATCTAAACTTTTCTGCAATCGACTGCATATGACACGAAGACTTTTTCCTTTTGCGGAAATGCTTGTGTCATCGCAGAACAATGACTTTGTGCATCCTGGAGGCAAATCAGGAAGATCTGAATAGGGATGGGAAATATCGACTAAAATGGCTATCGATAATTATCGATAAATTCCCTAATACCATCGATAACTATCGATAATTATCGATGGTTTGACAACTAGAACCAGATGAAGAAAAACAACAAAATGTTGCTCCCGTTGTGGACAGGAACAATATTTAAAAGTTTATTCGCACACATAATTCGCACTTAGGCGAAATCTTGTCGTTATCCGTATAAGGTAGAGTGAGCGAAAATGAGTATCCCTCAATTTTCTAACAATTTTAAAGAGGATTTCATGTGAAAGCAAACAATCATCGAATTCTCTTTAAACAAAGTCTAGGCCAATGTATTTTTTCTGTTCTGGCATCATTGTGGAGTATAAATGCCAATGCGAGGAAAATATCAATAACTATCGATAACGCGGAAAGCTTCACGATTCTATCGATAGCCGGCAACTATCGATACTATCGATAATTATCTATAGGTTTCCCATCCCTAGATCTGAAGTGAATATGTTGTACAGGACTGGACCCAAGACTGAACCTTGAGGTACACCTGCTCTGACAGGAAATCTATCAGATTTTGAATTCTGATAGACAACCTGCAGAGTTCGATCAGTAAGATAATTTTTCAAAATTTTGATTAGAAAAATTGGAAAATCAAACGTTTGCAATTCCGCAATCAAACCTTTATGCCAAACACTGTCGAATGCTTTTTCTATGTCTAAAAGAGCAGCTCCAGTGGAATAACCTTCAGATTTGTAAGCTCGTATCATATTAGTAACTCTGAGCAATTGATGAGTTGTGGAATTCCCATGGCGAAATCCAAACTGTTCATTTGCAAAAATTGAATTTTCGTTGATGTGTGACATCATTCTGTTAAGAATAATTCTCTCAAACAGTTTACTTATTGAAGAAAGCAAACTGATTGGTCGATAACTTGAAACTTCAGCTGGGTTCTTATCCGGTTTTAAAATTGGAGTAATTTTTGCATTTTTCCATAATTTGGGAAAATATGCAATTTTGAAGCAGCAATTGAAAATTTTCACTAAAAAATCCATTGTGCTCTCAATGAGATGTTTGATTAGTATATTAAAGATTCCATCGTCACCAGGTGCTTTTATATATTTGAAATTTTAAATAATTGATTTAATCTCATTCAAGTTAGTTTCAATTATTTCTGCAGGTAAAAAACTCTGGGAAGACATTAAATCAAATTGACGTGTGACTTCATTTTCAATTGGACTTACAAAATTCAAATTTGAGTTATGAACACTCTCAAACTGCTGAGCAAGTCTTTGAGCCTTTTGTTAATTGGATACAAGAAAACGTTCACCATCTTTTAAAACTGGAATAGACTTTGAAGGTTTCTTAAAAATCTTCGACAGCTTCTAAAAAGGTTTTGAATATGGTTTAAATTTTTCAACTTTAGTCTCAAAATATTGATTTCTCAGAAGAGTAAATCTATGTTTAACCTCTTTTTGTAAATCTTTATAAATAGTTTTGAAAACAGGGTCACGAGAACGTTGATATTGACGTCTGCGGACATTTTTCAAACGAATTAGAAGTTGAAGATTTTCGTCAATTATTGGTGAATCAAATTTCACTTGAGCCTTTGGAACAGAATAATTCCTGGCATCAACAATTGCTCATTTTAATGCTTCCAAAGCGGAATCAATATTCACTTCGTTTTGCAAATCAAGCTCATTATTGAAATTTCTCTCAATATAAGTTTTGTATCTTTCCCAATTAGCCTTGTTATAATTAAAAACAGAGCTCATAGGGTTTAAAACTGATTCATGTGATAAAGAAAAAGTTATTGGAAGATGGTCAGAATCAAAGCCAGCATGTGTGATCAAATCACTACATACATGACTTTGATCTGTTAGCACCAAATCAATTGTTGAAGGGTTTCTTACAGAAGAAAAGCATGTAGAACTATTCGGAGACAAAATAGAATAGTATCCTGAAGAACAATCATTGAATAAAGTTTTGCCATTGGAATTACTTTGAGAATTATTCCATGAACGATGTTTAGCGTTAAAATCGCCGATTATAAAAAATTTCGAACGATTTCTGGTGAGTTTTTGTAAATCACCTTTAAAATAATTTTTGTGCTCGCGTGTGCATTGAAATGGTAAATATGCTGCGGCAATAAATAAAATCCCAAGTTAAGTTTGAACTTCAATTCCCAAAGTTTCAATAACTTTCGTCTCAAGATGGGGAAGAGCACGATGTTTGATTCGGCGATGAATAACAATTGCAACTCCACCGCCGGAACCTTGAATCCTATCATATCTATGAACCACGTAATTGGGATCATATTTTAATTTTATGTTAGGTTTCAAAAATGTTTCAGTAATAATTGCAATATGCACATTATATACTGTTAAAAAATTAAAAAGCTCATTCTCATTGGCCTTCAATGAGCGAGCATTCCAATTCAATATTTTAATTGTTTTATTTAAAATCATTGCTAAATTTTAAATTAGAAACAATTTTAATAGTAAAATTTGTACCTATTTGAATGGCTTCAAACATTGATTTTGCCTGCAACATGGCGTTCATAAGATCGAACATTGCCTGTTGCAAAAAAAAGAAAGTTTAAGTGTTGCAAAAAAAGAAAAGAAAGTAGAAAAGAAAGTAAAAGAAAGTTTGTCATTAAGACATTTTTGCTCCATGTTACAGAATTTGGAACCATGGCCATAACGTTGGCAAGTACGGCATTGGGTGATATGCTTTTCACCTCCGCCATACTTCCTATAAATTTCCCACTTTACACGCACATTATACAAAACATGTGCTTTTTCAAAAAAATTTAAGTTGTTACCCTCATTGCGGTTAAAACGAATTAAATAATTAACAAGGCAAATTCCAGTTCGCTGACTGTTTTCGCCTCGTGATTTTTGTTTCATTAGAATTACTTGGGTAGGGCCTATGCCAAGTAATTCTGTTAAAGTAAGTTTGATCTCATCAACGGTTTGATCGTTGGTGAGACCTTTCAATACGACCTTGAACGGCTTGGCGCTCTTCGTGTCATATGTAAAAAAGTTATATATCTTTTCAGTTAAATACTGAATAAGACGATTACGACCCTTTATAGAGTCGGCTAATAAGCGGCATTCGCCTCTACGACCAATTTGATAGGTAACTTTAACGTCAGAAACAAACGTTGAAAGTTCCTTTTTGAAAATATTGAATTCAAAAGAAATAGTTACCACAATAGGTGGAACTTTTTCCTTTTTTAAAGAATTGACATTTTGTATAGTTTCATTACTCATAACTTCCATTTCACCAGCTTCTTGCTCAGGCAAAATATCAAAAGGATTGTCACTACAGACACTCGAAGTGTCAGAAAGAGATGCCTCTCTTTTCCTCCCCGCAGCGATGCGTGGTTTCTTTTTTCGTCCAGCCATTTCAGGTGATACGAAAATAGTTAAAACAAATGTTAAATTCAAAAGTAGGTAGTCTTGAGAAAGACTGATGGGAAATAACTTTCAGGTAGTCTTTGAAAGACACACTGACAAAACACAAACTTTGAAGCTATAGACAGTCAAAGACCAGTCCACAAGCAACCGAAAAAACGTCTGATCTGTAGGACAGTTCAAGACGCACTGATTATAGAAACGGAACTATTGGCAATTGTATGGGCAGTGGAATACTTCAAACATTACATTTTTGGTCAAAAGTTTATCGTTTACACGGACCACAGACCACTTATAGCGATTTGGAGGCTCAAAGAGACATCTCCAACGCTGACAAGATTTCGATTGAAGCTGCAGGGTTTGGAATGCAGCATCAGGTATAAACAAGGAAGCGAGAATGTAGTCGCAGATTTTTTGTCACGTTTGTCAGATGGGACATGTCAGGGGCAAGAAAGTGCTCCCCACAGGCAGATAGCAATGATTACGCGCCAGCAGAAACGCCTGCTAGAGCAGCAGAAAAACACTTCAGATGATTTGAACAGCACAATACAAGATTTGAGTGCCATAGACATTGCGGACATCGCTGAGGACGAGGATGAGCAACGAGTTCAAAATTTCATATGATGACTTTTCACAGGCATTATCAAATGACCTGATACCAAGCGAGACGGTGGAAGTCTCGAAGAGAATATTGGACGAGAGGATTATCGAAGCTCGTCTTGTCATTTTGAACAGTCGGACGGCGTACAGAGAACTTCAGACACTGTATCAGCTGTCACAAGGACTGAAAGACTACGTAGAGGATGGTGTACTCAAATTTAAAGACAAGAAAGTAGGCGATTTCATAATAGACGGCAGCGAAAATTCGTTAATCGATTGCCGGAATTTTTTTTCACAATTTTTGAATAGCTTCAATAAGAGCCCAAATGATTCAGTTCCTAGCGGGTAAGCTAGAAAAACAAATAGTATTATATAATGCTAATAGTGAACGTACAGTAATTGCGCCAGATCAAGTGGAAACAATTTTAAGGGAATTTCACGATGCACCCTTAGGAGGGCACGTCGGAGCGCGACGGATGCGCCAGAGGATTGGCACACTTTTTACGTGGGCTACAACGAAACGGGATATCGAGAACTACGTTCGGCAGTGTGATTCCTGTCAAAAGAACAAAATTAGAAGATCAAACAAGATACCGATGCAGATCACCACGACCGCATCGGAGCCATTTGAAAAATTATACATGGATATCGTGGTGTTACCTGAGTCCGATATGGGAAACCGTTATGGTCTAGTCATACAGGATGACTTGACCAGATACCTAATTGTCGCTCCAATGGAGAATCAAGAAAGCCAGACGGTAGCCAAGACCTTCGTTGAGAATTATATTTGTAAATTCGGTGCCCCGTTGGAACTAGTCACAGACAACGGCGCAAATTTTGTGAGCTCACTGATGAAAGAGGTGTGCAAAATTTTAAAGATCAAGAAAATTACTACTAGCCCGTATCATCCACAAGCTAACTTGGTAAAGAGATCAAACCGCGAGTTAAAAACATATTTGAGACAATTTATTGGCGGAAAGCCGCACACATGGGACGAGTTGTTACCGTTTTTCACGTTCGAATACAATACATTAGTGAACTCGTCCACAGGGAGCTGCGTAGCCGCAAGGTTACAGAGTCCGCTTTGTCAGGCGGATGGTCGTGGGTTCGAATCTTAGTAGAACTAGGCCATCCGATGTCAAAAAGGACTCAAGCATGGGTTTATTCTCAGGCTCCCCTCCAGTTACCCTTCCTTCACGCTGAAATCTACAATACCTTTGCGTGACTTCCTCTTAACAAAAAATAAGTCCCTTTTATCAATAAAACTGGCCAGAAGGACGCACGACGAAACTTCTCCAGGGAATTATAATTGGTGATATTTGGCAAGAGGAACGAGTATCGGTATAGTAGAACAGTAAGCGTGTAAGGAAGAGTATCACATCACACACAAGCACTGATGAACAATAATAATAAGCATGCCACTTCTCAATAGCGGTATTGCTATTAACAGAAGTGCGGGATACAGCAGACACCCGGGCATATCTCACAATAGATCTACGATTCTGGTCGCAGTGAGGAAGTCCATACAGGAAAAAAAACTCGTCCACAGGATATACGCCGTTCGAATTATTGTACGGACGGATAGCTCGAATCCCGACTTCGATCTATAACGAAACGGAGTGGAAAAGATGACATACGACGCGTACACACATGAAATGAAGAAAATATTTTACGATTTACATGCAAACGCCCAAGCCAACCTGAAAAAGAGTAAAGAGAACCGTAAACAAATTTACGACAGATCATCTAATGATTACAAACCCATGTGGGGTGAACAAGTATTAGTGAAGGCCGTAGCGACTGGTGCGGGCCAAAAGCTTCAGAACATATGGAGGGGACCATATGAAGTAGTGGACATTCCAAGCGAAATGACCACAGTAATATGAAACGGCAATCGTTTAGAAAAAGTTCATAATAACCGGCTTAAGCGTTATTATGACTGATTATTTGAACTTAAACTATGCTTTCAAGGTTAACGGACAGAATATATTTAATGGAATACGATATTGGATGGCATAAGTTATAATAGCAAGCACCTAAAGCTGTATGAAAAAGTAAGGAGGAAGTAAAATATAGGCGTGAAGAAATACGAAAAGTCGCCGAAAAAGATGAATGATTTTATTGACGGGAATCAATAGGCAGAACCAAACGGAAAAAAGTATACTGAAGTAAGGGCGTGAAGAAATAGAAAAAGTCACCGAAAATATCAAGAACCTTCCAATGACAGGAATCAAAAAGCATGACAGGGTTTAAAGAAGGAAATGGCGTGAAAAAATACGAAAAGTCGCCGAAAGAGATATACAGCCTTTGAGGATAGCGGTCAAATGGAATGACACAGTTGGAAAAATTCAAATACGAATGAAGGCGTGAGGGACGAGGAACGAGGAACCCCGCCGATAAAAGTTAAATAAACAAAAAACTTGGGGAATTCAAATTACTAGAATGATCTGGATGGTTGTAATGGAAAGAAAGAGTTAAAAGAATTTAGAACAGCATTTGTTTTCTTTTGTAAAATGCAAATGTTAATATGGGAAAGAAATTATAGTGAACAAAAGACCTCATGAAAACGAGGTTTGATAGCTAATGGCTCAAAAAGAAAACGAAGAAGAAAATCGATGGATGCTGTATTGGGAATTTTTTTTTGTGATGGAGATGACTTAAATGACGGACAACAATAGAACTAGAAAAAACATTTAAAAAGAGGGCTGACTTTCCAGACGAAAAGACTACTGACTTTAAGGGATACCAACTATTCTTTCATTAGTTAAGGTTGTGTGAGTGTATACATCGGGAGTAATTAACCCGGAATGGTTGAGGTGAATGCTGACTAAAAGAGTAAACAAGGGAGTAATTAACCCAGAGTGAGTGAGTGTGCGAGATTTTTCTTTTATTTCCTAACCTTCTTATCTTTCAGGAATCACTAGAGCGGGTAGTCGCACCTTCGGACGGAAGGGGGAGAGGCAGTATGCGGTCTACTGCATATCAGGAGAAGAGTAAGTAGCGTGTAAGTACGACAGTAGCAAGAGACAATTCGAAAATTAAATGCTTACAGATTCAAAAAGAGATTAAAAAGATTAAAGAATAAAGCAGACGAGAGAGTGACGAGATATTTTAGTGCAAATAGAAAGATGTTGAAAAAAACGCCAGGTATTAGACGAACATTGTATATGAAGACAGAAGAAAACGATGAATATTTAATCAACGCGGTTTGTACAATGAAAAGATTTATTTATGAAACGGACAGAAAATACCTGACAAAGGAAAAGAAAGATTGAACCAATGCGGTTTGTTCAAAGAAAACATGATGAAACAAAGATAAAGAGATGAAAGAATAATCTATCATGTCGAAACAGACTCATTTTATGTAAATCGAAAATGTTTTAAGAAAATGAAAGAAGATATTTAACGAGAAAAAGCAATGAGATGAAAAAATATGCAATTAAAGCAAAGCATTTAAGCTACTTAATAAAGAAGAAAGTTATTTGAAGAACATTTGATGAAAAAAAGTTAATAATGGGCCACAAGACAAGTTAAACTGATATTTTATAGCGGAAAGTAAAAGCCTACTAAAGATAAACGAATTGATACGTGTCGAAATGATTTTTATTGTAAAACAAAAAAAAATTGAATACCAAAGTACCGAATGTATAATCAAAAAAATTAGTAAACAATGCACATTTGACATGTTATGTTTGTAAAATCGGATAAAACAAATGATGTACATCTTAGTAGGGGAAGAAAAACCGAATTATGTTATCCGAAAATAAAAAAATTACGGGCCTAGAATGTAAGTAGAAGCGTAGGGTGGATAATAGAAAAAATAACAAAAAAAAAAGAATTGATGAAATAATGGCAAAAAAATAAATGCACCACTTGCTAAGTAGGGCAACTAGCATCTAAGAATTAACAGCGAGACGAGTTCCGGATCATCGAAGACGACCGAGGTGATTACAACGGATGCTAAGGTGGGGCATACCCTGATGCCCAGTACAGCGCGAAAAGGAAAGCAGGCGGTTGCGAGGGGAGTTGAACGGCGGGTGTCTATGGTCGAGATGTAGGTAAAGCCAAACGCTATTACCAAGAGGAGACGAGCAGTATCCAGTTTTAGACCCCTGAAGAGGCCAGATGTGCAACAGAACTCAATCAAAGCGGCTCATGGTCGAGCCTGAATTAAAACTTCAGCGCGAAGACGAATACATCAAACTATGCAGCGAAGGGAGTAATAATTTGCTCCAAATATATATTACTCATAGAGAGTTATTGACTTCTACAAATAAGGATTCGAGGTCAAAGCCAAACAAGCAAAATGACGCAATAAAATTTTGCTCGTGTTTAATCAACTATGTTCTTTCCGCACTACGATTTGAAAGTGTGCGCACATATGATAGCGGAAAATTGGACACCCCGCGCAGACAGTTAAAGATGATAAACCAAGTGACTGCATTGTGTAACAGAGCCAGTGGCAATCGCAAATCTTTTCGCCACACGGCGCGTAACAATACTATAAGCCAAACAAAAATACAGCCGATCTATGTCAAAAAGACACGGCTAACCCAACATTGAAGTTCAACAACACACTCTGAACAATCGTAAAACAACCAGCTGAACTGCAGCCTAAATTAAAATGCAATGGTAACCATTGAACTATTGTAAATAACCCGATGAAGCCTTAGGGATGAGTTCGCGAGGATAACACCACAACCAACCGATGAGAACCTCTACTGCTAGACGCACCCTCCCGTTTCAAACCTCCTGTAACCCGTCGCTTGAATACGACAGCCAAGCAGCGGATATCTACAAGGCGCAGCGCACCAGGCGAGCGAACATTTGTCAATTTGTTATGAAGAAAATCCATGTCTGAAAACGTTATTTTTGTATAAATGATATGTAGCACCATTGCAATTAATTGAATTTTACGTGCAAAGGAAAGAAGGAATATCATGAAAACGAATATGTATATAGTAGCATAAGTACGCGAAAAATAATTGTTATGAAAAACACACCTATTGGCCGTCAGAACGGACCATGTGACCATTATCTCTTCTAGATAATGGCCAACTAGGCGGGGTGGCAGATGTGACGTCACACCCCGCACAGAAATACCTTATGTTCCGTCACGTAGGATTTTGTCATACGGTACAGTTTTAGCTTAGTCCGAAAGAAAGTAAGCCTTCTGTTGAATGAAATGAAAACAGGTAGAGTGTAAACCGGGACACGGCCGTCCGCCGTTGTCCACCAAAACAAGATCATTTGTAAAGAAAACAGGAAAAATCTTGAAGAAAGTCCGCGAACGGTTCTGCTATGCAAGCGTTGGCGAAAACACTTTGCCTTCCGCGATGAATAGTCACTAAAGCCACCGAGGCGTTGAATAAACAAAAAGAACTCGACAAACGGTAGTGTCGCTCAGCGTCGCCCATGCTCACGCGCGGGTTCTTAGCGCTTACGCTGGCGCACGTGTTTGGAAACACATGTTATGGCGCTCTCAATCAGAATGCCCAAAATGTACTAAAAATTAAGCACAAGAAAGAGACATGCCAAGAAATGCCATAGGCCAGTATAGAACGGCTAGGTATGTGGTGACCGGATCGAAGGGGAAAAGCCTTTCGCTCTGAGTTACCTGCAGGGTATGTTTAAGTAGTGATGTACAAAATAAAAGTTAATTATCATCAGCTCTAATCTGGTGTCTTAATTCCGCGCCAATTGCGCGTACAGGGATACCTAGAAGAAGAAGTCCCTGGTAGGATTGACTCTACACAGAATGATGTCACACATTAACGAAAATTCAATTTTTGCAGATGAACAGTTTGGTTTTCGCCATGGACATTCCACTACTCATCAATTGCTCAGAGTTACTTATATGATACGAGCTAACAAATCTGAAGGTTATTTCACTGGAGCTGCTCTTTTAGACATAGAAAAAGCATTCGACAGTGTTTGGCATAAAGGTTGGATTGCGAAATTGCAAACTTTTAATTTTCCAATTTTCCTAATCAAAATTTTGAAAAATTATCTTACTGATCGAACTCTGCAGGTTGTCTATCAGAAATCAAAATCTGATAGATTTCCTGTCAGAGCAGGTGTGCCTCAAGGTTCTGTCTTGGGCCCAGTCCTGTATAACATAATCACTTCAGATCTTCCTGATTTGCCTCCAGGATGCACAAAGTCATTGTTCTGCGATGACACAAGCATTTCCGCAAAAGAAAAGCCTTCGTGTCATATGCAGTCGATTGCAGAAAAGTTTAGATATTTTTTCTTCCTACTTGCAAAAGTGGAAAATCTCTCCCAATGCTTCTAAAACTCAAATGATAATTTTTCCTCATAAGCCTAGGGCTTCTTTCCTCAAGCCAAACAATAATCACGTTGTCAAGATGAATGGGGTTATTTTAAGTTGGTCTGACAGGGTTAAGTATTTGGGACTAATTTACGATAAAAAACTAATTTTCAAAGAGCACATTGAGAGTATACAAGCCAAGTGCATCAAATATACGAGATGTTGATATCCTCTCATTAACAGGAACTCTAAACTTTGTTTAAAGAACAAACTTTTGATTTACAAACAAATTTTTAGACCAGCAATGCTTTATGCTGTACCGATCTGGTCAAGTTGCTGTTCAACAAGGAAGAAAACGCTCCAAAGGATTCAGAATAAAATTCTGAAAATGATTTTGAAGCGTCCTCCTTGGTTTGGTACACTCGAATTACATAGACTTACTGGTGTTGAACCATTAGAAGCTATGTCAAATAAAATTATTAACAATTTTCGACAAAAATCGTTGCAATCCTCAATTGCTACCTACGATAAGCTCTTTTTATAGCCAATAAGTTAGCAATTAAGTTAGTTGTAAGTTTACTTCCCCTTTTCTGAAGTAGGTTTAAATCCCTACGAATGATAAGTCCTAATTGCGAAAGCAAACAAATCCTAACAATTAAAATTACAAATTTCTAACAGTGTTGAGAAGTTACCATTTGTGATTGGACACACATACTCATTATTCACTAATATTTATCATAAATACTTAAGCTACTAACAAATCCCCCTATTAAAAAAAAAATAAAAAAATAAAAAGAAAAAGGAAGGAAATATTTTTGCTATTTTCATCCCGCACATTTTGACAATTGCATATGAGAGTTCGCGTTGGTGCGAGCCAACTAAGGCGTCGTACACAAATTACGTAACGCATGAAGGGGAGGGAGGGGGGTTGAGTCTGCGTTACTTATTGTTACGTAGGGGGAGGGGGGGGGGTAGTAGAGACAGTTACGTAACTGTGATGTTTGCTTGAAATTGAAAATTTCGGAGGAGGTCAGGCTGATCAGCGTTACGTAATTTTAGGGGGGGGGGAGTCATGTCGAACGTTACCTATCCTTACATAGGGGGGAGGGGGTCTGAAATCTAGATTTTTAGCGTTACGTAATTTGTGTACGACGCCTAACTGACATCTCTATCCTAATCCCATTGCTCTTGTTGCCTTGTGTTAACGAGCGAGACTTGAATAACGAACGCGGACACTCGCGATGATGTATACGATCACGATCCGCCGAGACGACAATACAGTGGACGGTAGAACGACCAAGTGGCTTTCTTTTCACTGTTAAACACTTGTATTAATCACAATAATTATTATTTATTTGACCGACAGAGCTTCTGCTTGGTGACCGGGTGGAATAAAACTGATCTCTCTAATCGACTCTGAATTTATAGGAATCTCGGGCATTAATACCTATTGTTTTTATTATATACTTCTTTTGGCGCGAAGTGCAGAGAATTCCAGGCCAGGGTGTATCCACAGAGAACAGACGTTCATCTTATTTTCAAAAGATGTGTAAAAACTTGCAACCGTCATTCAACAGTAAGTGGTAATGCTCCCGCTATGTGGCGCTCGTGTCACTTACAAACCAAGCACGGATATCGATAAAATATCGATACAGCGATATTTATGCAGTGCTACTGGGGCACCACAAGACAGATGTCGTTAGTGTATTAATGTATTTGGATTAGAATCTTTACACATGATTTTCAAATTTCTTTAAATGAACATGAATGTCTGTTCTCTGTGGTGTATCTCACAATATATAATTAATTTCAGACGTTTAATTAGGGTTGAATACAAGGAGGCGAAAAATTGAAACGAATTCTAATTTTTATCTTACACTAAACTACTTATTAAACATTCCGGCCACCATGAATGACAATTCATAACAAATTTCAAATTCCAGTATTTTTTTACATATTGTTCTGACGGAACCGATAACTTTTTTTTTTTTGAAGCAGCCTTTTATTAGTAAAGCTCAAACTGTAAAGGTTTTTATAAAGTGATTTTGCATAGTTCATAGCTCAAAATTCTTACAATAATTAGTTTCCTTCCTGGTCTTCCTGCACACTATAGGTCCTTTTCACTCGAACCTTCGTTTCCTTTTTTTCCTGCCTTTCTCTTCCTTTCCTTTTCCTGGTAAACATAATAATTAATCTTTATATACCTTCAGTTTTTCCCTACTTACAACTTTTCTATTACACCATATATTTTTCAGGTTATGCGATAATAAGTATTTGCACCGTGCTAGATGTATACTGTAAGCAACCTTGGGGCTAGATTTTTTTTAATGTTATATAATTTGCACATACCTTTCTTAAAATTTATAACCACTACTATAATCAATACAATATTTTTCTTAAATTTTAAGCAATAGCTCATTAACCACAGTTTCGCGGTTAGCGTGACCAAACTTTTCGTGGTAAAATTGAATTATTTTTCTTGTCAAGCCGTGCTTCCGCAGCAGAATAATCGGAAATCGTTTGTCAAACGGAATATCGGCTGATGTTTCCATTCGACCGCCAACGCGCAGTACCCCGTTTTCGTCGAGGACCGGTGTTAGTTTGTAAATACAACTGGATTTCGTAATCCTCCCCAAGCAACCTTGGGGCTAGATTTTTTTTAATGTTATACAATTTGCACATACCTTTCTTAAAATTTATAACCACTACTATAATCAATACAATATTTTTTTTAAATTTTAAGCAATATTTTTAGTCTTAATCCACGCTCGTTATCGTTCTTCTTTTATTATTTGTTTAATCCCCTCTGACATCGGCTGTCGCCTCGCTATCTCTCTGGTTGGTTGACGCTCACTGTCACTCCCGTTATCCCTGTGGCTTAGTTTGGCTGGCCCAGCGGTGTTAACATGCCCCAGCTCGTAACATCCGGTAACTTTTCCGGAAGTTTCGGATTTACAGTCTCCTATCTCCAGCACCGCTAAGTTGGCTACAGCACGTCTCGGTACGCCGCCAGCTGTTCTCACATTTGCTTGCCTGATTCGCCCATCCGGTCCCTGAAACACTTGTTCTACTATACCTCTAGTCCAGCACTTCCTGTTCTTTCCGTCGACAATGAATACTAGGTCATTTACTTCTAATGGTTTCTGGTCTCCATACCATTTGGTTCGCCTGTTTATAGTTGGAAAATATTCTTTGGACCAGCGCTCCCACATTCGGTTCGCAACAACTTGCGATCGCTTGTAAGCGTCTCGTAGAGCGCCTGCAACATTAACTTTCTCGTCTACCTTCATGTCTGCAATCGTCACATTTCCACGAAGGAAATGATGCGGGGTGATTGCTTCTTCTTCAGCTGACTCTTGTGGTATGCACGTTAGGAGACGCGCATTGATCATATCCTCTGCTTCCGCAAGGACCGTTAGCAAAACTTCATCGGTTAGGATTCTTCCATCATCAAGCGTTTTCATACATTCCTTCACGGTTCTTACCATTCTCTCCCAGATGCCACCCAAGTGCGGCGCTGCTGGAGGATTAAAATGCCACGCTGTCACTACTGTATTCGCGTACTCACTGTAGATTCTACGCATCTCGCGGTCTGCGCCCTTGAAACAAGTTGCGTTGTCCGAAAAAAATTCTGTTGGTATGCCATGCTCCTTATTAAATCTCCATATGGCCATTAAACATGATTGTGTTGAGAGGCTATGTACAACCTCAAGATGTACGGCACGAATCGCAAGACAAGTGAATACGCAGACCCACCTTTTCTCTTTCCTTCTGTTGACTGCCACTTCAATGGGACCCAGATAGTCGATGCCTATCGAGCTAAATGGTCGAAGATGAGGGGTCACTCTCTGAACGGGTAGTGGAGCCATCATCGGAGCCAATGGACGACAACGATTCACCTTACACCATATACATTGGCGCATGATCTGTATAATCGCTGCTCGAATATTTGGAATCCAAAAACGTTGGCGAAGCTCATTAACCACAGTTTCGCGGTTAGCGTGACCAAACTTTTCGTGGTAAAATTGAATTATTTTTCTTGTCAGGCCGTGCTTCCGCGGCAGAATAATCGGAAATCGTTTGTCAAACGGAATATCGGCTGATGTTTCCATTCGACCGCCAACGCGCAGTACCCCGTTTTCGTCGAGGACCGGTGTTAGTTTGTAAATACAACTGGATTTCGTAATCCTCTCGGGTTCTTGTCCTGGTTTGAGCGTTATGCTGGTCATCAGCGCGCTCATCTCGTCTGGAAGCCCATCAAACTGTGCTTGTTTCCAAAGAACACTTTCTGCCTTCTGGAACTCTTCTTTGCTTAGTGGCAGCTGAATCGTCTCATGTTTCGCTTTGATCAACTTCCGCTGAGTTTCCGTTGCTTTCATAGTGATGATGGAAAGTTTGATTTTCTTTCGCTTGCAGTTGTTCAGGAACCTTAACACGTATGCTGTACCTCGAAGTAATGTGGTCCATCGCGAGCATTATCAACGATGACTTCATGATACAGCACGTGAGCTCAAGTTTCTTCGTCGGTATCTTCAATTGGTATACTCGTAGACGGCCATTGGTTTTCCGAATTGTAAAGAAAACATGCACCTTTGAACCATTCTCAGTCCCTGTGCAAAAACGGAGTTCGACCCCATTTAGTTAGTAAGTCAGCCACATTCAACTTTGTCGGAATCCATCGCCAATCTGTTACACTGGTCTGTTACAGTTAGCTCCAGAATTTCCCCAACGTTGAAAGCCACGCACTGCTTAAATTTGTGCTGGTCAGAGCTTATCCAGCTGCACACTGTCCTGGGATCTGTCCACAGAATACAACGGTCAATCTTCAACGTATGTTTTGCTAGTATGGTCTGGCTCACTCGAGCCCCTAGAACAGCAGCCATCAATTTCAATCGAGGTATCGATTGGCGTTTCAGCGGAGCTACTTTCGCTCGAGACATAATCAGGCAGCACCGCACCTCGCCTTTGAAAACCGCCCGGAGATATGCAACGCTTCCGTAGGCGTTTTCACTGGCGTCGGTGAAAATTTGGATCTCTATTGACTCAGCGTCCGCCGCTACTGAATCGCCTAAGTAGCATCGTGGGACGCGTACGTTTTCTACGTCCACCAGTAAACCGATCCATCGTTTCCACATCTCCCAGCAGCTGTCGGAAATTACATCATCCCAGTCGTAACCGCTACGCCAAAGATGCTGAACGATAATTTTTCCGTGTATTGTTAAAGGTGCCAGCAGGCCCAAGGGGTAAAAAAAAACATTACACAACTCAACACTATTCGTTTTGTTGGCCATTTGTCCCCCCGAAGGTACGGAAGAGTTGCTTCTCGATGCTGTGTGGAGAAGGAAAACTCGTCATGTTCTGGATTCCATATCAAACCCAACATACGCTCTTGTAACGTAATCTTGTCCTGATTGAAATGGACCTTCGTAGCTGAAATTTCCTCTCCCAGACTCTGCAGTACTTCAGACGAGTTCGATACCAAATTGCGAATCTCGAATCCGGCACATTTATGAATGAACTTTACTTGATTCGTTCTGGTAATTGCTTTCTTAACGGTATCGACATTATCAAAATAATCGTCGACGTAGTGGCGATTTATAATTGCTTCCACTGCTTCTGGATATTGTCCGGCATACTTCAGTGCATTACAGTTTTTCCGTATTGAGCTGAGCAGGGAGAACATGTGGATCCAAATGTGGCAACATCCATAACGAAAATATTTGGCGGGTCTTGGGGTTTTTTTCGGAAAAGAAAACGTTGGACCTGCTTGTCAGCGTCGATTATTTTTACTTGGTGATACATTTCACGCAGATCGCCTCCAAAGGCAATTCTGCGCTCTCGGAATCAGTGATAATTCACTGTAACCAACGGAACAAGCATGTCAGGACCCGTTAATAACTGAGAGTTGAGTGATACGTTCTGTACGGCAGCTGCAGCATCCCAGATGAGCCGTACTTTTCCTGGTTTCCTGGGATTCAAGACGACATTTAAAGGGATGTACCATATTTTTCTTGGTTCTGTATTAGCAAGCTCTTTAGGAGTTGCTAAATGCGCGTACCCCTTCTCCTGGTACTCATCGATTTGTCGGCATACGTTCTCGTACAACTCTGGATTCTTCTCCAGTTTTTCCTCCAACTGCTTCAGTCTTTTCTCGGATAACTATCCGAGAAATGCGGATCGTTATTTTTCCACAGAAGCCCGGTTTCGAAGCGGTCTCCAAACACCACGGTCACGGAAGCACCTTCATCCAAAAACGCAAGAGCTGTGATTGTACGATCCTCCCAGTGGAGATTAACTGGAATCATTGGGAAAAATGTCACGTTGTTGGTTCGAATATGGGCACTCGTACCAACAACGTCTGTAAAGGGGTGTAGTAAAGGATTATGAGGTTCTCTGCATTCGCCAACATTGCATCGCAATTTGAATTTACATTAAGCCATACCGTGTTCCTTCAGGCACACTGAGCACAAACCCCACTGATCTACTATTTCCATTCGATCTGCGTACGAGAGGTTTCTAAAATCCTGGCAGTAACGCAGTCGATGATCAGTGCGCTGACATGCTCTGCAAGATTTTTGCCTCTTCCGTTCTTCATTGCTAGCTCTCGTGTCCTCGCTGATGCTATGGTTAAACAATCCGCCTTTCTCCTTCTGTCGGTCTTTGCCCGTTCGGAACTCGATGATGGGCTTATACTCTAGCGTCACATTTGCCTCGCAAGCTTCTTCTACTATTTCGGAAATTAAATCGGTGAATGTCCGTAGCGTGACTCGCTTCTTTCCGCGTTTGTAGCGGACCCACTCACGCTTGTATCAGGAGTGGATTAATGAGATGTGATTTTAAACTAGCAGCCTCTAAATGCTCACAGAGCTGTTCAACTACAGTCCCGAAGGGAATAAAACTGGCCAGCTTTCCAGCTTTTGGTGGCTCAAGTTTTCTGACTTTTTCTAAGTAGCTTTGTCACAGTGTGCGCGACGACCTTCTGTTGCCAATCGACTGCTGCAACCGAAGCCGAACAGTGAGGAAGAGCAACTTCCATCAACCAGCCAAACCGCTGTTGGCAGCCGTCAGCCAATACCCGGATCATCTTCCGATCCGGACAAAGACGGCAACTTCACTGCAAAGTGAGCAGCCTTCGCTGCGTGCAAGCGAATCTCCATCACGCAAAAGGTGCCTCGGGTGTTCTTTGCAGGAGATTCGCCAAAGAACAGCTAGCGGCTGCATTCATCCAGGTGCCGTGGATCAACGAATCCCAAGTTCTCGGACTTAACGCTCCTAACGGTAGGTTAATCTACTGTGAGACGCAGTCCAAACCAAGGACTGCAATTCTGCTAAATATAGAACTAAAATTTTTACCTATTACAGAATTTATCCAACGCAACATCGTTGCCGTCACGGTTGAAGTACCGACAACCAGAGGAAAGCAGGAGATGGTTGTCGCGTTGGCTTACTTCCCGGGCGACCAAGGTGATATACCGCCACCCGAAGTTGCTGCGCTCGTGCGGTACTGCAAGGCCATCAACAAGCCGTTTCTGATCGGCTGCGATGCCAACGCCCACCACACGATCTGGGGCAGCTCGGACAACAACACTAGGGGTGAGTACCTACTTGAATACCTTACTTCTAACGATGTCAATGTATGTAATGTAGGGAATAACCCCACGTTTATTAACGCTATCAGACAGGAGGTCCTTGATCTCACTCTGTGTAGCGCCTCTATTTCTGAAAGGATTAAAAATTGGCATGTCTCCGATGAACCTAGGTTGTCGGACCGCAGACACATCGTTTTTAATATAGAGGCTAACCCTCTGAAAAGAGAGCTGTTTAGATATCCTAAGAATACAGATTGGGAATCTTTTAGGGAACACCTGATCGATTCACGAACTTTCAGTTACAGCAACATTCGAAATTCAGTTGACCTGAATTCGGCAGCAAATGATCTACAAAACAGAATCATGGATGCTTTCGACGCTAACTGTCCACTGACACAGCGGTCAGTATGCCGTGACGTACCCTGGTGGAATGATCAACTTAGTGACCTTCGTCGGGAAACTAGGCGATTGTTCAACAGGGCAAAAGTCACGTTTAACTGGGACGACTACACGGCGTCCCTCACTAAGTACAACGCCGAGCTACGCAAGGCTAAACGGAAATCCAGAGTTAGTTTCTGTGAAAGAATCCAAACTCTGCCGGAAGCTACGCGGCTCCAAAAGGCGATGTCCAAAGACCATACTAACGGTTTAGGACAAGTGAGGAAAGAGGATGGATGCCTCACTGTCACTGCTAAGGAAACGCTGGAGGTTCTTATGAACACCCACTTTCCTTGATCGACAGAGACCGAAGGACTGTATAGTGATGGGTCGCGGCAGGACAATTCGAGACATATGGCGTCTCGGGAGTCCATCCTGCTGGCCCGTCGACTGTTCACGGGAGCTTCAATAGGTTGGGCTCTAAGCTCATTCGACCCTATGAAGTCTTCAGGTCCAGACGGCATACTACCCATCTTTCTACAAAAATCGGCCGCAGTTATCATGTCCGAACTCACCAACCCCAGCTTTATCCTGGCCCATATTCCGGATAACTGGCTGAAGATGAAGGTAGTGTTTATCCCCAAAGTTGGAAGAAAGGACAAAACCCTACCTAAAACTTTCAGACCCATAAGTCTGACTTCATCACTTCTCAAGTTGATGGAGAAAATAATGGATAAATATATTCCCGATGAGTTTCTTAAAGACTCCCCGCTGAATAGGAACCAACATGCCTATTAGAGCGGCAAATCAACAGAAACTGCTCTTCACAGCTTAGTGACGTTGATTGAAAAGTCCCTGAGTTATCAGGAGACGGCGCTATGTGCCTTTCTTGATATTGAAGGGGCCTTCGATAACACGTCCTTTGCATCAATTAATACGGCTCTCTCCAATAAGGGAATCAACCACACTTCAAGGAGCTGGATACACGCAATGCTCTCTAGCAAAGTGATTACAGCAACCTTGGGGGATTCGTCTGTAACAATGTCAGTGATCAAGGGATGCCCGCAAGAAGGAGTTCTCTCCCCCTTGTTATGGTCACTAGTTGTCGACGCACTTCTCAACAAGCTTTCACAGCTTGGTTACGAGATCATTGGATACGCCGATGACATCGTCTTCATCGTCAGAGGTAAAGATGACGCAACTCTGTCAAGCCGAATGCAAACGGCTCTGAATACCACCATGTCATGGTGTTTACAGGAGGGTCTAAACATTAACCCCTTAAAAACAGTCCTAATTCCATTCGGCAGACGAAGGAAGATCTCCATCACTCCTCCAATACTGAATGGAGTTAGACTGGGCTTCAGCAATGAAGTCAAATACCTCGGAATTATTCTGGACAAGAAACTGAATTGGTCTGCACAACTGGATCATGCCGCTAAGAAAGCGATCTCAGCGACCTGGGCCTGCAGAACTCTGTTCGGTAAAACCTGGGGACCGAAACCAAACTTGGCACTCTGGTCTTTCAAGACCATTGCCCCACCAAGAATCACCTATGCTGCCCTAGTGTGGTGGCCTAAGGTGAACGAAGTGACTGCGCAAGCCAATCTCGAAAAACTTCAAAGACTTGCATGTCATTCGGTTACCAGCGCTATGCGAACAACTCCAACTGCAGCCATGCTATGCTATGCCTACTACCTCTACATCTTCATGTGAAAAAGGAAGCAGAGCTTGGCGCTCTAAGGTTGCAAAGGTGGAAAACTATACTTGAAGGGGACCAAATCGGCCACCTTCGCATACTTAGGGAGTTCAAACTAACTCCGCTATTAACCACAGTCTCCGACTGGATGGACGTTAGGACCAACATGGATATTCCATATAGAGTGATTGAAACAAACCGCTCTATGTGGAACAATGGAGAGCCTAATCTTCCACCTGGCATCGTCAGTTTTTATACGTTTGGCTCGAAAATGGGATCCCTAACGGGATCTGGTATATACGGACCCGGTATTAGGGAAACGTTTTCCCTGAGAAAATGGCCCACCGTTTTTCAAGCAGAGGTATATGCCATATATATCTGCGCAAAAATATGTCTGTAACGCAACTAAAGACATGCGAAAATCGGTGTATTCTCGGACAGTCAAGTAGCACTACTAGCACTTAAGTCCGTCAAATGCGCTTCCAAACTTGTTTGGGAATGCATTGAAACTCTACGGGAACTTTCCCGACAGAATTCAGTTTTTCTGTTTTGGGTGCCCGGACACTGCGGAGTCGAGGGTAATGAACACGCTGACTACCTAGCAAGACAGGGATCAGCTCAGCGGTTTATTGGCCCCGAGCCGTTTCTGGGTACGTCCATTTCCGCTATCAAAAGCGAACTACTAACTTGGGAAAGGCTAGAAATAGTATCCCAATGGCAACAGGCACAGGGTTGTAGACAAGCTAAACAGTTTATCTATCCGAACCCTGGAACCGCCAGAAAGCTACTTAGTCTAAATCGTAGTGACCTACGGATAATCACGGGACTCCTTACCGGACGTGGTCCCGCTTTTTATCATTTAAAGAAAATCGGTGTAGTGTTGAACGACACCTGCCGATTCTGCAAATCTGAACCAGAGAGTTCAGAGCATTTGCTTTGCTCTTGCGAAACTCTTGCTTCTTCTAGGTACAACTTCTTAGGAAGTTACCGTTTAACTCCATACCAAGTGTGGAGCTCTAATCCCAAACAGGTAATTAGTTTCATAGTTCTAATTGGGGTACAGGTTTACAACAAAACAGCTCTACTCCATCAATGAGTACGAGCAATCCGTAACCTGTGCACAGCAATCGGGGCCGCCACAAAAGACAATCAGCAATAATGTCGCAGTGGCTTTTTGCGTACCCAGTGTCCTTCAGGCATATATTAGAAAAAAAAAGTAGCTTTGTAGCAACTGTTCCGGGCGACCGTATAAGCTGCGCAGTTTTTCAATTACCTTCGGTACGGATTTAGGTAAAAGAAGTTGCCCTCGTACCATTTCTAGCGCTGGACCTTTAATACATTCTTGCAGTCGAACTAAATTTTCAACGGCGGAGAAACCACATGCTTTATTCGAGGCCTGATATGCTCCGTAGAATAAGGGCCATTCCTCCGGCCTCCCAGAGAAATTAGGAAGTTTCTTCGATATACCACTTTTCGCAGCCAGTTGTGCCTAAGTTGGTCTCAATTGCAGCTGCCCCAGCCCTTCGCGGCCAATGCTACCGTTTTCCAGCATCATTTCTGCTTCCATAGCCTCTTCCAATCGTTTTTGGTTTTCTTCCATCTCCTTTAGTCTCTGCTGAACGGCCCGATCGGAATCGCTAGCAATTTTCTTACTAGTATTTTTTCTTTTAGCACCCTTCTCTTTTTCATTCTTGTAAGCCAGGGCTTTGCAGGTTTCTCTGTCGCGAAACCACTTTTCTTCCAGCCTCATTTCGGCGGTTATTCCGACACAACGGCAGTGGTACCAGCTTTCACATCCATCACTGCCAATCATACTCTCATTAGTAGTTGAAATTTGTTCGCAGGCTGCGCAAGGAGTTTGCGTGAAATTCATTTCGGTATTCTCAGCCATAGCGTTTTGAAGCAGAATCCTATTTCTCGTTAATTGTTTTTGAGAATGTTTTGACGGAACCGATAACTATTTTTTTGAAGCAGCCTTTTATTAGTGAAGCTCAAACTGTAAAGGTTTTTATAAAGTGATTTTGCATAATTCATAGCTCAAAATTCTTACAACAATTAGTTTCCTTCCTGGTCTTCCTGCACACTATAGGTCCTTTTCACTCGGACCTTCGTTTCCTTTTTTTCCTGCCTTTCTCTTCCTTTCCTTTTCCTGGTAAACATAATAATTAATCTTTATACACCTTCAGTTTTTCCCCACTTACAACTTTTCTATTACACCATATATTTTTCAGGTTATGCGATAATAAGTATTTGCACCGTGCTAGATGTATACTGTAAGCAAACTTGGGGCTAGATTTTTTTAAATGTTATACAATTTGCACATACCTTTCTTAAAATTTATAACCACTACTATAATCAATACAATATTTTTCTTAAATTTTAAGCAATATTTTTAATCTTAATCCACGCTCGCTATCGTTCTTCTTTTATTATTTGTTTAATCCACTCTGACATCGGCTGTCGCCTCGCTATCTCTCTGGTTGGTTGACGCTCACTGTCACTCTCGTTATCCCTGTGGCTGAGTTTGGCTGGCCCACGATTGATACCCAGCGATGTTAACACATATTACGGCTTTCCTCGGCATCAATGTGGTTACCAGAGTCGCCTGATGACCCTGTGGATGAACGAATAGCGTCCGACGATTGGGCGGTGGATGGAAGTTGCTCGGAATTCACTTCCACAGGCAGGACACATATTTTGGAAACGGCTCGCCTAGTGATATTGCCGGACGGCAACCGAATGGAGGCTACTCGTACGACTCCCCCATCGTCCGGGTGTACCTCTAATACTCGCCCCATAGGCCATTTCAGCACTGGTACCGAATCTTCCTGCAGCAGGACGATAGAGCCGACAACCAAATTAGCGGTGAACTTCGACCATTTGTAGCGCTTTTGTAGACCAGAAAGGTATTCCCGATGCCATCGCTGCCAGAAGTGCTGCGTGCATCGTTGAATGCGTTCCCATAACTTGAGACGATTCTCTGGAATGCCAGTGTAGTCATGATCGGGTAGAGCATTAAGCGGCCGACCGATGAGAAAATGGCCGGGTGTCAAAACCTGCATGTCGTTGGGATCGCTAGATAGAGGTGTAATTGGCCTCGAGTTGAGGCAGCTCTCAATTTGAGCTAGCACGGTGATGAAAGCTTCGTGACACAGGAACGCATTTCCGATGATGCGACGGAGGTGATGTTTCATCGATTTGACACATGCTTCTCACAACCCACCAAAGTTGGGTGATCGAGCGGGGATGGAATGGAATTTTATTTGTTGAGTAGCTGCTTCCATGTTTACAGAATGTCGATGCTCCGACGATCGAAAAAGGTTGCGAATTTCCCGTTTGGCCCCCACAAAGTTGGTCGCGTTGTCGCAGTATATATTCTGTGGCCGACCGCGTCTTGCAACAAAGCGACGAAGACAAGCTATGAAAGCTGCTGATGATAGCTCACTCACAAGTTCTAAATGTGTGGCTTTCGTATGACTTGATTGGTGATGCACGCGGGCTGGAACGTCGTAGATAAAATGGCTCAGCAAAATCAATTCCAACGTTTTCGAAGACGTAAGACCGTGTGACTCTAACTGCTGGTAGGGACCCCATTAGTTGCGACAGGTTGCGAGGTCGTGCCTTAGCACAGGTTACACACGCATGCACAACATCCCGAACTAGATTTCGACGGCCAGAATCGTTGATGTAGCGTGGCCAGTAGCAGTTGGGGCCCACAATTCAATTGTTGCTGGTGCGTGGTTTCAGCGATAAGCCGGGTAAGCGTGTGCTTTGCTGGTAGAACGAGAGGGTTTTTTGCGTCTGAAATAATACCAGCATGCTTGAGCCGACCACCAACACGAATTAAATTGTTATGCAGCTCTGGATTGAGAAAGCGTAAACGTGATTGATTGGGAACCGACTTATGCTCTTTCAAAGCTCTGAGTTCTGTAGCGAACTGTTCTTGTTGAACTTGCCCAATAATAAGTAATAGTGTTTCATTTAACTCGTCTACCGAGAGCGGTCCAATACGACACTCATGTAGCCACGAGTCGGCTTGCTGCTTTCGGCGCCTACGTGTTCGATAGTTATCAGCAAATCGTTTACAAAGAGCACTCATTCGTAGCAGTGTGGTGAAGGATGAATATTAAGTGTACAGATTCGGTTCATTTTGGACAACAATCGACAATGAAACTCCCTTTCGTGTTTCCAAGTCCTTCTGTTTCACATTACGAAGTTCTTCCGGTAGCTGGGGCCATGGTAGATCCACTGCAGCTAACCAAGGTGGGCCATTCCACCACAAAGAACTGTCGATAAGTTCGTTTAGATGCACACCTCTTGATATTAAGTCTGCGGGATTCTGTTCGCCAAGAACATGGTTCCAAGTGCAATTTTCCGTAATTTCTTGAATTTCCGCCACGCGATTGGCGACAAATGTTTGCCATGTCGATGGACTAGCGGACAGCCAATGTAACACAATAGTGGAATCGCTCCACAAGTACACGTTCTCGTGTTTTCCAATGCTTGCGAGTACAGACATTAACAGTCGTGCGAGAAGCTTCGCTGCACAGAGCTCTAAGCGAGCGATAGATTTGTTATTCACCGGAGTGACACGAGATTTAGCAACTAGAAGGCGGATAGTAACGTACCCATCGGAGGATATGGATCTCAAATAAATACACGCGCCATATGCGTGCTCGGATGCGTCGCTGAAGCCATGTATTTCTACCTGCTCAGGAAGTTTAAGCGAAATTTACCTAGGCGGCTAAATTGACTCCGATACTGCTCCCAGTCAGTCGCGAATGCTTCCGGTAACGGCTGGTCCCAGTCATATTCTAATTTCCAGAGCGTCTGAAGAACTATTTTGCTTTCACGATGGCGGGACCTATCAACCCCAAAGGATCGAGAAAAACTCGATGTTTGAGCCAGAACAATTCGTTTAGTATAACGTTCACAGCGCGAAAGTTTTGGTAATTTGTAGCGTATCGAATCGGATGATGGCTCCCAAAGCAAGCCAAGAGCCTTCACCGGCGTTTCTGAATCGAATTCAACTAACGTTTTCGTTTCTCGGCAGTCATTTGGAATCATATTTAAAATTTCCTGATTTTTTTTGGAGATTTTACGCAGCTGCATTCCAGCATTCCCGAAAATTTGCATCAATTGGGCACAAAGCTGGAACATTGTTTTCAAATCATCACAACCGGTAAGTAAATCGTCCATATACATATCTTTTCGAACTACTGCCGCTGCCAGAGGATATTCATTGATACCATCCTCCGCGAGCTGCTGCAGGACTCGGGTAGCGTGAAATGGGACAGAACTCGTACCATATGTGACGGTGAAAAGTTGGTATGTTTGTAACGGTTTGGAAGTAATTTCTCGCCAGAAGATTCAATATATTGACATCGTAAGCTAGGATTTGCCTCAAGCTTCCGCTCTAAAAAAACGACGCTGGGCATTAAAGCGATTATCCCGAAGACGTGGAAGCAGTTCCAGCTTTATTGGCAGACGCACAATATACCTTCCCTCCTTATTTCGAGGCACATTCGATTTAAAATGCTGCTCACAGATTTTTCCGGAGGGGACCAGCAAATATTAGAATAACATTGTTCCAGCTCCCAAAATCGTGCCACCATTTTTTCGAGTCGTTGATTATGAGGCCAAGTGGCAACTAGACGTTTTCGGTGGGCTAGGTTCTCACTCCAAACATTCGCCGGAAACAATCCAGCCCAGCACAGTGTTCTGCAGGAGAGGCAGGTGTCTTCCAATTGTTAACTTGCCATAACGAAGAAGAACGAAAAATATTCCGGCTCCTAGGAGAGCGTCAACTGGTCCAGGTGTGCCAAATGTTGGATCTGCTAGAGAGATCTGCTGAGGATTTCCCAGTCAACTGTCGATATAACCTGTGCAGGTTGGTTTGATGATATACTGGGTAGTACTAAAAACTTCAAAAGCTGAGAAAAGCAGGACGCTCGAGAAAATATATTTGTTTGAACGGCCTTCGAAATCGATGTAACCGTTTGTGCCACGCCGCCAAGGTTGACGTGTGCTGGAATGGCAGTCAATTTTAATTTTTGGTACAATGTTTCCGTGGTGAGATTGAATTGCGAACAATTGTCCAATAAGACACGAGCAGTGATCTTAGTTCCACAATTATCTTCGATGTAAATCAGGGCCGTTGACAAAGTAACTGTTCCGCTGGGAAGCTTTGCTGAGTGGGCTGTGAGAACTACTGGTGGTGGGTTCACGATGGGCTGAGATAAAGCACGCGACGGCAGCACTGGCGTGAACTGAGATTGAGTGACCGCTACGAGAGTCGTGTTTGAGTTACTGATGCTGCTTGAGGCTTGCGGTACAGTGTTGGCATGTTGAGCGAGATCAGGTGAATAGGTAGAAGCTGAAGGAATTTTTCTCTGCGGATTACTTACATCTGTCGAAGATTGTGAAGGACCAGTCTCTAGTGGAGGTAAATGAATGAGGGTGTGATGACGCCTTTTATATTTGCGACACCCTTCCGCTGAACAGTCCCTGCAACTATGACTTGAGCTCTTCATGCAGTTTAAACACAAATGATGTTGCTTTATGAAATCAAAACGTTGCTTAGGCGAGAGTTTAAACTTGAAGCATTGGTACAAAAAATGATCACCACCGCATTGTAAACATTTTCGACCGGCTGTTGAGCCATTACCCGAAACTTGAAGCATTGGTACAAAAAATGATCACCACCGCATTGTAAACATGTTCGACCGGCTGTTGAGTCATTACCCGATGGATGGCTAACGTGAAGAGTGGAGAATCTAGGTGCCGATTTGCATTTTATCTCACGAGAATGCGATTGAGATGGAGCGAGAGCCTGGAGAACGCGGGCATGGCTTTGTAAGAACGTAACCATTTCACTAAACTTGGGAGAGGATGCCACCTGCGATTCATCTGTTCTCATACTATTACGACTAACGTAATTTTCCCACTCACGAAGCGTATTATTGTCTAAACGTAAGCAAAGCTGGTATACTAGAATTGAGCTCCAGCTTTCTGTGGGCTCCCCGAGTTTTTTAAGGACAGCGATATTTCGGTCGAAGCGATCAACGAGATTTAAAAGCTCATCTGTAGACTCGTGCTTTATGGCTGGCGTATCAAAAAGCTCAGCGAGGTGGCATTTCACTAGCAGTCGCATATCATCATATCTTTCAACTAAACGTTTCCAAGCTTCTGAATAATTTTCATCGCAAATTGGAATCTCGGTGATCAACCCTGCCGCTTCGCTCTTTAGTAGGCCTTTCAGGTATTGAAACTTTTCCGAAGCACTTAATTCTTCTGATGAATGCGCAGCAGCGGTGAACCTATCATGAAACGACCGCCATTCGAGTGGGTTGCCAGAAAACTCTGGAAGTTTTAATTCGGGATAAATTATATGCGAGATATGCGGATTAAATCCGTTCGACGGCAATGTAGAAACGGACGGCTTAGGCGGGATCAATTTATTCAACTTCGCCTTTAACAGAAAATATTTCGTTTCGAGTCTACCTAGTACTTTCTCGTAATCTATCGCGGGTTCTGAAGGGGGGAGCAATTGCAGCTGAACTATTTGCTCTACGTACTGGCTATAGAACACTTCTAGCTTCTCTAACCTAACTTGCACCTGATCCGCTTGTTTTGACGACTCATTTGACTCAAGAAACGATTCAATTGCAGCTATCGAGCGTTTAATGTTATCTGCGCGAATATGATGTTCCCGCCTTTGTGTCGCAAACGGATCTACGACGGGAACATCACTTTCAGCCATTATCCTGCCAACTCAATCTCTTTGCTACTTTACTGCACAAAAGAAATGGAACGAACCCACCTCTATACTAGAGAATGATGACTTTACAATGGCGCCGCCAGCACACTCTCAGGCTTCCTCCAGCAGCAGAAGCAGCTCCTGATCCGGCACGCGTAGATGTATCAAGATTCCGCCAAAACTAGCAGCAAGCACTTTTATCTAGCACAATTGTTTCTCCGTGTCAAATAGCAATAATCCAATATATCACAAAATTCTATTTTAACTTTTCTTCTTCATGCACTTTGTCCAGGAGTTTCAGTTTTTAATTTCATACAGTGTTTATCGAGTTTTTTCAACGTTTATTCACAATTTTTTGGCGCGCTCAGGCCGCTTGGTTTCCATAGTCTCACTATTGTCGAAAAGACAATTGTTCCATATCATGGCCAATGGCCAGCCGCGAATTTTTCGACACTAGAGTTTATTCGGCACTAGCACACTGGTCCACGATCCGGCTCGAAGGACCATGCTAACGAGCAATTGTCAAAAAACGTTTAACGGTTTCAACGACTAGACGATTTCTCTCGTTAAGATTCAACCACAGACAGACGTCCAAGCAAGAACAACATTGATCAAAATTTCCGTGTAAATTTTCAAAGTAAATTGCGTTATAAATCACTTGTACACTAGCGCTGCCTGGTGACCTTATCGCTACAATAAAAATTTTTTCGCTGGTGTACGAGGCTGGTGGTACTGGTAGCGCTATCTGGTTACGTATTGCTACTACAAAAAACTTTCCACAAGTTTGGAACTCAGCTTGGACGTCTGTCTGCGATTCAACCAAAGAAAAAATTCTTTCGAAATAAGTTCGTTTTTTTCCCGGAGTCAAGATGATAATACTGAACAATTTGCCACTTTTTGGATATCCGGCATCAGCCAGAAAAATCAGGACAGATGCTAAAATATGAAAAATAAATCAGGACGTTCCAAATGGGTTTCAAAATCAGGGCATGTCCTGCTAAATCAGGACAGATTGTATCCCTATACACACACACTTAGATAATATCACCGAGTACGGTAAAATGAAATACCGAGATTTCAACAGCTGAGATCTCGGTAAAAATCTCGGTAATACATCAAAATACCGAGATTCTGTAAAATCAACAATTGACAACTTGTCAAACTTCAACGAGATTCTCGGTAATATTTTACCGGGACTCGGAAATTTCGACTGTCGAATTATTACGAATATTTCGGTAAAAATTACTGAAGTACGCATTTTGCGATTTCTAAGATAAATCCAGGAAATGATGAAAATGATTAATTATCCGTATAATTTTATTAATTTTTATGTCAAATTATTCAACTTATTACAGCATTGGTAGAAACAGGAGAGTTGTGTTGCTTCCTGGAAATAAAACCTTATCCATCACTGCAACTTCCATCCTGCGAAGCGAGTCATTAACCTACAAAATTGAGTAAGGAAAGAATTAATTGTTTTCTTTTAGTATTATGTTTGCATTAAAAACACAAACAAGATCTGAGACATAATATTGTATACTTACTCAACATTTTAGGTTAGTCTGAATATTACAGATTTCTCCAGAATGATGATTAACCGCGAAACCTGTTCCTTTTACATCCAAACCGAAACACGAACAAAACTGATAGTGAAGCTTTCGTTATTTTGACAGTTCTATTTTTCGGAATCACGGTAAGAGCTTTTTTGCTTCAACGAAATCTCGGTTAAATGGTGTCAAGCTTCCGAGATTCGGTATTTTAGTTTACTGAGCTCGGAAATTTGCTGTTTTACGGATTTTTTCGGCTAACAAATTTGCGGTATTCCGGTAAACACATTCGGTTTCCGATTTCTCAGTAATTTTGTTACGGAACAACGGTAAACGTAAATGTTTTCAAGTAGTTCGGTATTTTACTTAACCGAGAAAACATTATGCAGTTAAGTGTGTAAGGCAGAAGATACACCTTATATTCAGTGGTGGGCACCGCTAACCGAAAACTTAGCGACGCTAATCGCTAAGTCGCTAACCGGAAAATTTAGCTCGATAATCGCTAAACGCTAAACGCATAAAACCCACATTAGCGGAACTTTCGCTAATCGCTAATCGCTAACTTTTTAATATGTAAATAGTCATATCGCTATATTTATTGCTCGTGTTTTGTAAGATTTGGACCACTTTGATCTGTTTTGGTTAAACAAACGAAAACAATTACTTTTTAAAGCTATTTACAATAAGAGGTTCACGAAACGGTATTCATATTTGATTTTGTAAAAACAAGAATAACAAAAGTTATTTAGCTTGCATTGAAAATAGATACTCTTAGGAATGTTTTCATGAAAATTCAATTATTATCTGAATCGAAAAAGTAGAACCAAAGTTGTCATAATTTCAAGCGCATTGCAATTTACCAAAGTTCTTGGTGTGCCAAAAATTCAATCTAGTTTCGCTAACGCAATCAGTTTCGCTAACCAGCTCAAAAATTAGCGAAATCGCTAACTGAATTTTAGCGTCGCTAATTAGCGAATTAGCGGAATGGTGCCCACCACTGCTTATATTAAATCACCGAATTCGTCTTTTTTTCACCGACTTTTCAACAGCTGAGCGCTCGGTAAAACGTTCGGTTATATAAACCACTACCGACCGATCAGTTATCAATTTTTCGTTGCTTTCTGTCATTATTACCGACCTAATTTGTGAAAACGGCAAAGGCAATTAGTTGCCAAAACCACCGATCAAATCTGTAAGTTGTGTAAGACAATACCGAAAGATCTGTGATATTTGTTTTTTGTTCACTTTTAATTGTTTAAGTAAACCAGAAATATGATGTAACATTGTTTTGATAAAAAAATATTTTTATTCAAATATTATTAAAAATTTTAGCTATTAAAAATAAAAAAAAATCGACGCTCGTCGCACCGAATTTGTCAGGGTGAAAATCAATTAACCTTCATGCCAGTTGTGCTTATAGTTTCAAAGCCGAATATCTTCCGGGTGTAGAGATACTATCTGGACGAAGTTAGAAATCAGGTCACCTTTTCTAGACCCAAATTTGTATAAGTTATTCTATTCTTCGAAGTATGAGCAAATATAACTCGTAATATTTGATTTACTCAGTTTTTTTTTACGCGGGAGTACGTACCTCGCGGAAAAACGAGTTAATAAAAAAAAATCAACGTATAAAAACGCGTAATTTGAATATCCTTCGATTTAAAAATCCGCGTGAAAAAACCGTTAATCCGAAAATCCGTGTATAAAAATACCTAGTAAAAAATCTGAGTGTATCTCTGACGATCCACTTTTATCAAACCACTTTGAATTATTACGCATTAGTAGATACTTCAAAAATTCAACACACGTAAAATGTTTCAACTTAAACTTAACAAATGCCACATGCTTAATTGTAACGGTCAACGCGTGAGAGACTCGTCTTATTACTCTAGTGAGATTCAACCAATGAAAAATTTCAATCGCAGTGAGCGTTGTGACCTGGAATCGAAAACACTTCTTGAGCAATTTTGAAAAATTCTGCTCCTTGCCACACCAGAAAGTAAAATATCTCAAGAAAATCAGGACAAATGCTAAAATATGAAAAATAAATCAAGACGCCCAAACAGGACTTCAAAATTAGGATATGTCCTGCTCAATCAGGACGGATGGTATCCCTATCCGGGTGTGTCCATTTACAAGGCGGTGTAAACTATTTACGTAGCATCAAATATCTTAAAATAACAATATAGTTCACTCTCTAATTTCCCATATATTTCATTGAAGACAGACAGGGAACACCCCCTCTTGTGATGAAAAAGGTAACTAAACTCATTGCACAGTGGTACAGTAAGGCAATTTAGGCGGACATAAGCTTTTCGTTGCGATTTTGGTTTGCGGTTTAAAGCCATAGTTTTTGTAAAAAGTTGTATCTTATACATAGTCCTCTATTTATGTGCGAATGAAAATTAGGGTGGTTCTAAACTCAACGAAATAGAAACAAACTAACTTGTTTTTATTTGCATAAATAATTGTAAACATTCTTTGGCAAACTTGTAGACCAACTAATTCTAAGTAACTTTGTAAAAACTATTTCGTAGACATAGAATTTGGTTTCCAAAAACAGCCTTTTCGCTCTTTTTTTTTCAATTCAAATTTAAAAACAAAGTTTTCTTCGGTAACTTTAATCAAAAATACGCCAATTTTGACGAAAAAACATTGTCGATATATTGTACAGATGAAGAGTTTTCACTATTTCTATTTTAAAAATAGGCCCTTTTGATATATTGATGTCTCCGTTTAGGGCAAACATAAATAATATTTTTGGTATCATTTGAAAGACCAAATATTGTACAAATATTGTAAAGAAATACCGAAAAGTTGCTTAAAATTAGTTGATCTACAAATGTGCCGATGAATGCATACATTTATTTCTGCAAATAAAAAAGTTAGTTTTTTATTTAGTCGATTTCAGGACCACTCTAATTTTCATTTGCACATAAAAAAAAGACTAAATATAAGAAACAAGTTCTTAGAAAAAAATTTTACTCTAAAACCACAAAATCGCGTCGAAAAACTCATGTCCGCCTACATTGCCTTACTGTACCACTGGGCATTGTTGTTGAATTTCTGTGAGTGTGTAACCGCCATTCTCACACACGAAACTGAATTTACTCAAGAATTTGCACCACTGTTCAAATCAATTGAATTACAGCTGCGATTCCAATTGACAAACGTCAAAAACATAAAACGAAACAAAAATAGTCGCGGTGGCGAAAGGCGCAAGCAGCACATTTTCCCCGGAGATTTAAAATTTGTTTGGAAGTAAGTTCTATTGAATCTTTGATATTTATAAAATAATAATAAAACAACCCTTTTACAGATCCTGAATTCGAATACACCGACACAGCGACAGTGGTCATTTTGTAATCAAATTGAAAACCTAGAATAAAATAAAATTGAAAAATCTAAAATAAACAGAAACCTTTTAAATTTATTGTGATTAGCAGATAATATCCAAATGACCAACATTTTGTATCTCAAACATAAGAATATCAAAAAAGATTAACATAACAACAGAAAATCAAGTGATTTGCTGTTGATTTCACCGTTCTTTGCATTAACATGTTTCGAAGGATTTTCTTTTCACTTTGAAATGTTCGGCAAGTAGTGCGAATTCAACAGCAAATCACTTCACTTCGACGTGAAATTTTTTTACAGTGTATGTAAAACTAACGCCATTCCGGGAGTTAAATATTATTTTTCCAGTTGAAAATCGAAATATCGACTCGCGACTTTCGATTTTTTTACCTAATGCACAATGCGCATAGTGTCGCATCTAGTGCGCTGTATTGCTCGTCAGATGCGCTATACAGCGCACTAGATGCGACATTATACGCATTGTGTATAAGGTTAAAAAATCGAAAGTCGCGAGTCATTATTTCGGTTTTCAACTGAAACATTCATAAATAACACTTGAATGTTCTATCAATATAACAATTTAAGTATGGATACATATAATGTTGTAGTTGGTTTAAAGCTTTATTTTATGTTATATACAAAAAATATTCAACAAAACAAACATAATTAGTGATAACAACTGTTATGCAAAAACTATTATTTAACCGGAACCGGAACCGGAAGTCACCACCCTGGATTTGAAAATGGCATTTGGAGACAATTTCTGGCCCCTGAGCGTCATTCTGGTTTAAGAAACACCAATAATAGGTGTTATTTAGGCATTTTCGGCTGTTTTCCAGAAACCGGAAGTCACCATATTAGAATTCAAAATGGTGTCTGTGGTCGATTCTAGCTCCTGTGTATCATTCTGGTATCGAAGCATCTCATATTGAATGGGAATCGGCCGGTTGAAGAAATACCCATATTGGGTGGTATTTGGTCATTTCCGGCAGTTTCCCATTCACCGGAAGTCGTCATCTTACATTTCATAATGTTGTCTGAGGTCGATTTGTAGCTTCAGTGCATCATAACAATCCCGGAAATACCCATAATGAATCCCGAAAAAAAATAACATTGACAAAACATTAAAAAAACCTTAAAAATTGCTGTAACTGTACATAGTTATACCATAATTTAACTATGTTTTTCATTGTAGATACATCAATTTTACATTAAATATCATTGTCCAGAACAATAAAAAACATCGTTTTTGCCATTTTTACAATGAAAAAGGGGGGTCGTTATGTATCTTAACAGCATTTTTTCAAGCATTTTTCCCATTCATTTAGAAGTCACTGACAATGTTTTTCATGGTAAAATTATTGTCGTGGTAGATTCAACAACAAAAAACGTTGTTAAAACATGGTTATGACAACAATCGTTTACAAGCTTATACAGTAAAAATACCGTGTTTTTTATGAACCATAAAAACATGGTATTTTTACTGTAAGCTTGTAAACGATTGTTAACATTACCATGTTTTAACAACGTTTTTTGTTGTTGAATCTACCACGACAATAATTTTACCATGAAAAACATTGTCAGTGACTTCTAAATGTATGGGGAAAATGCTTGAAAAAATGCTGTTAAGATACATAACGACCCCCCTTTTTCATTGTAAAAATGGCAAAAACGATGTTTTTTATTGTTCTGGACAGTGATATTTAATGTAAAATTGATGTATCTACAAGGAATAACATAGTTAAATTGTGGTATAACTATGTACAGTTACAGCAATTTTCAAGGTTTTTTTTAATGTTTTGGTAATGTTATTTTTTTTCGGGATGTTATTTGGTCTTTTGCCACTGTTGTTTAGGAACCGGAAATTGCCATATTGGATTTCAAAATGGCATTTGGAGACAATTTCTGGCCTCTGAGCATCATTCTGGTTAAAGAAACGCCCATATTTGGTTGTTTTGGATCATTTTCGGCAGTTTTCCAGTCACCAATAGTCGCCATTTTACAACTCAAAATGTTGTCTGAGGTCGATTTGTGGTTTCAGTGCATCATCACGATTTCAGAAATACCCATATTGGGTGGTATTTGGTCATATCTCGCTGTTTCTCAGAAACCGGAAGTCGCTCTCTTGGATTTTAAAATGGTATTCAGCGAAAATTTCTGGCCTCTGAGCGTCATTCTGGATAAAGAAACATCCAAATTAGGTGGTATTTGGTCATTTTCGGCAGTTTTCCAGTCACCGGAAGTCGCCATTTTACAACTCAAAATATTGTCGGAGGTCGACAAACGTACAAACCGTGGAACACCACCCATGGATTTCCGCATACATACACACCTAATTTATCTCGGCAAACTTCTCAACAGCTGATCGTGCTCGGCGAAGTTTTTAACAAATGTCAGCAATATATTTCGACGAACATTCAGTAAATATATCGATCTACCGAAAACCAGCATGTATTGACATTTCGTTTGCCGAAGTTCTTGAAAATTCTGCCATAAATTTGTAGAACATTTCGCTGAATTTATCAGCTGTTGAGTTCTCGGTGTCGATCTAAGTGTGTAGGCGAACTTTATTATTATAAAATATTCGGCCGAGTTCACTTCACAATAAAATGTGCATTTTTTTCAGTGTACCCATTAGGGTAATATTATTTTCAAAAGTTACTTTTTTTCGTATGTCATGTAGAACAAAATCAGAAGTGGCGCACCTAGCGGTTGAAAAGATGACTAACGCTTCTGTCATTTTCAATTTGTCTTCATAATTTCACGTAAGTGAACTATATTGGTATTTAAGATATTTGGAAGCCCAAGCAGCACGCATTGTTGCAATGAAGCAAATGCAGCATTCAATGATTGTAATAAATCGCATCCGTTACTTTTATTCAACTTGTAAATAACCGAAAAAACGCAGGAGGTGGAGCCTATATGCAACTAACAGTGCTATGTGAACCATCATCTGCATCGATAGCCGCTGCAGTATAGGAAGAAAAGAGAGGAGAAATAAAGTTAAGTTTGTTTACCTTTACTGTTATTACTCTTCGGTGATGGTGTCGCGAAGTTTGATATAACTACATACATTATAAAACACCTCAAATATATCGAACTTTTTCTCTACTTACGCTTCTGATAGGTATGTAATTCTACCTGCGATTCAAAATTTACCGTGCAAAAAATGTTTTTACTTCGTAATTATTCACGCGCCTTTTATAAAGTGTTGTAAAAGAAACTTTATGATTCAAACTCGCCAAATTATAAACAATGTTTTGAGAAACGATAGTTCAGCAAACCTTGCTCAGTGGATTTGCAGGGTTAATCATGCGTAATATGGAATAACAAAACCATATTTCCAACAATAATCATTTATCATTCGTTTATATTAGAGATGGCTGTTTTACTACACAGTAATTTTAGCAAATATATGGTTCAACAAGATGTTGCTATACATTTTCATCACTAGTTTGCTTTCCTTAGAAGAAAACGTTTGTGAAACAACAATATGCAACATAATGTGACATTATCGTTATTCAAAAGCATCATGAAATATGCAGTTGGAAATAGATTGCAGAAAACTACAGTAAGGTCGCTTTTTACGCGGTTTTTTTTACGCGGCTTGCTTTCCTCCATTATTCAAAAACGATACAAAATATCGACCTCATTTCAATCACGTTTTCCGTTTTAGGCCACGAGTGATCATATATCATTTTTCAAAAACAAATCACAATTTTTGGTGTAAATACTCAAAATTTAAAATATTGCATTTTGGTCTCTAGTTTGGCCACTATCATATTCAAACGAGATTTGAACGTTTTCGGACGGTTTTCTTTGTTATATTTGCAACTCAAAAAAGTCGTTTTTTACGCGGGTCCATACAAATTTGGAACGCATCCCCCGCGTAAAAAGCGACCTTAGTGTATTAAGCAATTTCTAGTTTTCAGTTACGAGAATGATACACGTAAATAACAAAATGTTGCTCAGTTCTTTTATATTTCTTCGGAGTAACCGAAAAAGCTTCTTGCACCGTTAAAAAGGTTTTAAATCAACAACAATTGAGTAGTCTTATTTGAAAACATGTTGCAAGTGCTGCTTGGGAGCATGCAACAGATGCTCGGAAGTAGAGGCAAATTATGTGATGGTTTGATGCCTAAAATATTTACAAATTTTGTTATTATATACTTACGAAAAATTTGTACTATGCGATAATCTTTTAGCCGAAGTTGCTGGAGAAAGTCCTCCATTTTTTCGTAGGAACTTCAATATTCAAACGGAACCGAGAATATGACTTGACAACCAGAACGAGAACAACGAATAAAAAAAATTTGACAGCTCTATAGTTGGTCCAGTAGTTTTTTACCAATATTCGGTAAAAGTTTAATTTACCGAACAGTTCAGTAGAAAATATAGCAGTATTCAGTAAAATCATTTGCTGAACACAGAAAATATGTAAAGTTATATCAATTTTACAAACTACTCTGTATTTTCTCAAACTTACCGATCGAAATTGTAATAATAATTACCGAACATTTATTATCTGATTGAGTGTGTACACTAATGATTTAATAAGGTTTGTTTTTTTTTTTTTATTACATATATGTATATGCAAACAAAGATTTGAAAAAAAACTTGTGATTTTGTTATAATTGTATGCAACAATCCTCTGGCAATTTCATTCATCAAAGAGATCAAAAGTCAAAACGAGCAAACTGAGTAGCTTTTACTCAGTTTCATTTCAAAGCGGTTTTCTAAGAAGAGGGTGATTCCTACTCAATTTCTGACACATGGTGACTCTATTCATAAATGAGTAATATCATAAAAACTCTGTTCAGCCACGCTGCTTTATTTTAACTCTAATTTGATTAGGATCTACTCAGTTTGGTATTTTTATGCAAAATGTCAAAAAGTGAGTTATCGGGTACTGGATAATTGAGTAACATTTACCCAAATTTTCATAATTACCATGTTTACTCAGTTTTGAGTTATTATCCATGATGTTTACTCACCCCTGAGTATATGTATATGTCAAAAGTTTTCAACAGCGATATTATCTGTTTCCGAAGAACAATTGGTGTCGCTCTTTATTCGTTTGCTATCAGTAAGTATTTGATCTTTCATCAAATCAATAATTTCCTAATCAATTACATTACAAACAACATGTAACAATATTCCATAACAATTTCAGCCCAACATAATTATTGCAGAGGATTTGAAAACATAAAACATCTCTTCAAAATGAACAACCGCATGTTGTGTGTCCTGCGATGCCGTTTTTAAGTCGGGCTTTTATTCGTGATAATGAACGGAAACATTTGTATCGATGTACAGTGCCCAATACCTGCAATCGATACAATTTAAATCCTTCGCAGTGTTTGGTGACGGATGATGACGGATTTTCTGGTGTGCGTACTGTACAAAAACATGAGCCACAGTTCACGGGCAACTGTGAACCGGTTGGTTGCCGCATTATATAAAGATGAAAAATAAATCTATGATTTTGATTGTTCTGAATTTATTTTATTTATTGAGTTAGATTTACAAAAACCAGAAATCATCAAATTCCCAAATTTAGGCAAACTGGGTAACTTGTACTCATTTTCGTTAATTCCTGGTTTGCATGAACAGAGTAGATTCTAATCAGTTTTTGACGTATGACGCCCTTACTCAGAAGTGAGTAACCGTAAAAGTACTCAAATTAGGGTACCTCCACTTTTTTCAAAAATGGGTCATATCTAACTCACTTTAGAGTAACAAATAATGAGCGTGAGAGTAGGTTCACTTTTAACGAAAGTGAGTGACTTAAAGTTAAATTTGACGAGCGTGTATATACCGACCCATCACGCTCCATTAATTTTACTCTAAATTGAGCAACTTTGACTCAGTTTTACAATGTCTATTGAAACGTCAAAAATTGAGTAAGTTTCGTTTACCGAACTGAGTAACAGTTACTCAGATTGTCATAATTTTCTGCTTTACTTTTTTTTTGAGTTGTATTGAAAACTTTTTAAAACGTTTCGCTAAAAATAAGTTGTTGTTTGGAAAAACGTGTTGTATTTTTGTTTGAAAAAAGTGTTTTTTTTTATTTGTGTTTTAGAGTTCCTCCAGATATGAGAATGGTTATGGATTTTTTGGCATGTGTACTATTCAAAACCTCAAGTCACAGTTCTCGGGTAACAGTGAACCGTATTGCTGCGGTTTTTAATGAAGCTGCTAAGGCAGAAGATACACTAATGATTTAATAAGGTTTGTTATTTTATTACAAATATGTATATACAGGTACAAAGATTTAAAAAAAAACTGGTGATTTTGTTAAAATTGTATGCAACAATCCTCTGGCAATTTCATTCATTCAACTGAGTAGCTTTTACTCAGTTTCATTTCAAAGCGGTTTTCTAAGAAGAGGGTGATTCCTACTCAATTTCTGACCCATGGTGACTCTACCCATAAACTTAAATTATTGAAACATAGATACCCAACTCAATAATGAGCACACACAGAAAAATATTGAGGTAAATGCTATCTTTTTAGGCTTGGTCAGATTTGTGCGGTGTTTTTAACAGACTAATCTTTATGGTTTAGATAATAACAATAATTTAATGCAACAGGACTAAAATAAATGTCAATGTGTGAGATGACCATGATATGAATTATTTATTTTGATGATAGTATGACTAATCGTTCATAGTCGTTTCAACAATATGTTTTTAAGCATAACCAAAGATGACTACACGCTCGTTCAATTTTACTCTAAATTGGTTAGAAAGTACTCACTTTCGTATTTTGATTCAAAATGTCAAAAAATGAGTAATATTGAATAACGAAACTGAGTAACTTTCACCCAGTTTTCGTATTTTTTTGTTTTGCTCACTTTTGGGTAACCGTTCATTTTATATCAGTTTGCTGTAAACAAAAGCTAGGCATTTAACAGTTCCCTGTTTGTTTCGCTTATTCGTACATGGATTTAGTTTTGAAAGTACTGCAACGAATAGTTTACAATCAAATAATAATCCGCTCTTTGAAATATGAGCCACAAGTCAAATAAGTATGTGCTGCAGTAGTAATACCAGAAGGAATTCGTTCCTTGTACGATACAAGCTCGGATGGAAGCAATCTTGAAGTTAAATACGTGGGCACCTCTCTAACACCGGACAAAAAAACACAGCGCTGATTTATACTAGGGGTGTGCGAAACTGGCTTTTCTGGTGTCGAAACGAAACGAAACGAAATTAACCCTTAATTTCGATTTCGCCAAATTAGTCGAAACGAAATCAAGGTGGATTTCGAGTTCTCGAGACGAAACGAAATTGGTCTCTAAATTTCGCGAAATTTCGCGAAATTTCGAAAAATAAAATAAATGTTTCTGAAACATAGCATTACAATGATTTGTAACGTTGGAGCGTACGCTAACGAAGTACCCTTCAACAGCTGATCGCAAGGTGCTTACCTGGTCGACGAAGAGTAACGTAGGTATTCAGTTATCGATAAACCGACAATGACGAGAAATTCAAAAATGTTAAAAACTAAAATCTTGATGCATTCATTTATACAGATTATATTGCAGGTAATAGTAGCGCGATAGATACAAATGATATAAAGGTCAAACTCGAAATGTCTTTGTAAATAATAATTTAATGAACTTCTGAACTGATTCTTTTGGTTTGAATGCAACTATGTTTAAAATAGTAAACCTTCTTTCATATCACTTTCATCATTCAAAATCCAAGTTTTGTCCTAGAGCTCGAATTGGAAAAAATGAGAGATGGTAGGTAGGTTTTCAACCATTCCTGTGAGTTTTGGTGTCCCTAGCAAACATAACTTTTCCAAAGAGTTGTTCCCTATGCAAACGTAAAAGCGACGAATCCGATAAGCAATTCCTCGGCGGCCTTCTGATGCATTTCTGCATTCTCTAAAAGCAGCAAAATTCACAGGAATGGTTGAAAAGCTGTAAAACCTTTGGAGGGCAACTTTTTTTTCGCTTTTGTCGACCAGTGTTATTGAATTTTTTTTAACACCGTTTAGTCAGACTAGACTAAGTGACATTTTTATCAAATCGAGGAAAATAAAATTTAAGTTAACTATTCTGTAAACTTTGAAGTTTTCAATATTTTTGCACATTTTTTAATATAACTTAAAATTACTTTTTAACTGAGCAGTTCCACAAAAAATGTCTCAGTTTCAATATTTTTTGTCATTTTAGATTTGGCCTAAACTTTGCATAAACGTTTCTATAGGCTGAGAAGCTAGTTAAAATGCTATTTTGGGAGGGTTATTGTGATTATAAATATTTTTGTTTGACTGGCATAACTAGTGTCTCTGGTAAGGTTGTAGAAAATAATTTTGTCCTAAAAAAATATGCCCTGTGAGTTTCTGCGACACCCAAAATAATAAAATGCATTCGGGACCATTCCTAAACTACGTGGTCATATTTTGATCCCTTTCATACCCCCCTTCTCCTCCGTGGTCTTTCGTGGTCTTTTGTTTTGTGATCTTATTCTGCAAATATATGTACAATAAAGTATGAAAAATTTATGAAAAAAATGAAGGTTCAAGAAAACTGATTATTAGATATTGCGCAAATTGTAAATAGAATTTTCAGTAATATCATTTTCTCAAAACCAAAATAACAAACAGATAATGGTTGTTTAATTATTGATTATATTTCATTGTCTTTAACAAATATAATAATTTCCTTACCTGGAAGTAATTTAAAATACGCTTTTCTGTTGAGTATATTCAAAATGATTTTTAATTTGTTGTTGAGTATCAAAATAAATAAAATTTGTTTAAGCAAATTGATCATCTACGATAAATTTTTCGCTTATAGTTATGGTAAATTGTATACTCATCTAGGAATCATCTAGAAAAATATTTAGTTGATAATAAGTGAAACCTTTTAATTTAATTTTAATTTAATTTATTTCCGATATATTTTTTACACTTGAATCGCTAGAACAAGTTTGCACTTCCAGTGAGCATCTGCTCTTTTAAGGAAGTGTGATACGATGTTGTTAACTATAAGTTGAAGCTGGTGATGATACTTGTCGACAATTGTGGGGTGGTGCTGGTGGTTCGCGCGTTGATGGCGTTGCTCTGGTTACGGCGTACGGCAGAGGCATTGGTGAGTAGTGTTTTGTGGTATTCGGGTGTAATCCAGAATTGGGCTAGATACTGTGGTATTTTCGTTTTCATGATAGCTCGCAAACGACGCTTGAACATATATGTTGTGGGGGCATTTTTACATGATGGGGGGAGGTCGTTAAACAGTTTGCTACCAATGTACGACATTTTTTGCGACCGTATTCCGTGTTGAATCGTGGCAAATACAGGTGACCAGTTTGTCTGCTTGAGCGGTTTTCGTGCATTCTTCTTGTGACAAGGACGGTTGAAGTGATGTTATTTCGCAAGTGGATCAACATTTGATACTCCTGGGGTACACGGATTGGTAGGGTTGAGTCCCTGGGATCTTCGTATAGTAGATGAGTGGGATACAGATGAGGTTTCCGGAACACGGCTTTCAAGCTTCTGTTTTGTATCACCTGTAGCTCTCTCAAAGAAGATTTGCAAGCCAGTCCCCACGTTGCAACTAGGTACTGGAGCCGAGAATGGATAAGTGAGAAGTATAGTGTTTTCATAGTCGCCAAAGGCAAAAATGATGAAACCTTCCTTAATATACCACAGAGTGATGTTAGCTTTCGCTTGAGAGACTCAAGATGGGCCTTCCAGTTCATTCTATTGTCTAGCGTTAGGCCGAGAAATGGGTATTCAAATACTTCTTCGATGACACGATTGGCGATTTCAATTGGCTCGCGAGCCGGGAGTTCTCTGCGGAACGAGTGAATTAGCATATACTTGGTTTTTGATAGATTCATTGACATCAAATTAGTTTGAAGCTGGATAGCAGTGCATTCTGTTTCTTGATAGAAGACTGACGTGTCGTCAGCAAAGAGACGTAACTTTCCATGCAGCTCTAACTTGGCCAGGTCATTAATAAACAGCAGAAAAAGAATTGGCCCCAAGTTACTACCTTGGGGCACACCAGTCGACACGGCCCCATAGTGATCAACGGGTAATCATCTTTTAGGCACCTGACGATAGCATTACTTAAACCTGGGACGTATGGGAGTGATGCGATAAAAAGCCCGAGAAAAAGAAATTGAATCCACCAACGCATCGTGCTTTGTGATGTGGTAAAAGTTTGTAGGTAATCTCTAAACTGCCGCTCATAGCAAGTCCGTCCCATTTGCGTTTTGGTGCTGACGAGAAAACAGCAATTGAAAATCGTAACGCTTTAGGTGAAATTTTGCACTCAAATGCTTTTTCAATCAATACCATCAACAGAATTTAGTACTGCAATGACAATCTAACACTTTTGCATCATAAAACTTGCATGAACACCGAAATTTGATTAAAATTTGTTGAAAATCATAAGCTGGGACTCACATGCGATTACTTTTACGGTACGTAGCCAGAATGATAGCAAGTCAGTCCCATAGCCAGCTACGACCGGTGATGAAAAACAAACTACTGCAAATCGATGGCGGTGCTATACCGTGCGTTTGGAATGAATCTATCGCTGGTCAATTCATAAATGACCTTCTTTCGTGCTTTATTAAACAAGTTTTTTATGAGAAGCATAACACAATATACCTACCAACTGCGCCGCTCAAAATAAAATTAGATTTTGTTTTTACATACTGATAAATTCAAAGTCAGTTTAGGTGTAGGAACTTGTTCTAAATTTTCCTGAGAGCGGACACACGTTCGTGACGGCGGACAGCTTTCACGTAGCAGTGGAAACAAATATGAAAGAATACCTATAGCTTAGGAAAATGTTTGCTCCGTTAAAAAACAGCTAAGTAGCGTACCGAAGTATTTAATATGACTGACAAATTCTTCAAAACGAAATTCACGACAAAAATTGAACAATTCTTAAGCACGTCGTTACATAAAATACGGATAAAATACGAAAAGTAGTATTTACTCAAGAATGCTTCAACTAACAATACAGTGACACACCTAAAGCGTTCACTGTCAACAAACAACAGCTGAAAGAAGCTACTGGTGGAAACTTTGTCTTGAAGAAAACATTGTACTATCAGCTAGAGCCACACGATGTAGAACGCGTAAAATTTAATCAAACCTCCTATCGAATATCACTTGGTACATCCAATTCTAAACCTGAAGACCATTAGTTTTGGTAAATATCACATTTTTCATAATCATTATTGGCTGTGGGGTTAAATTGCGAAGATTTTTTCAATGGGACCGACTAGCGATCACTTTTGCTATGGGACAAACCAACTTGCTATTTTTTTCATAGTTCCTCAGAACAAAGTATTGTTTTATCGAAAGTAGATATAAAAAGGAATTGATTCCATAAATAAACTCAAAATTGATAAAAATGCAATTGGGACGGACTTGCCATGAGCGGCAGTAAAGCTCAAACTAACTCTAACGTTTCAATATAGGTACTTTGAAAGAGATCCTATAGACAGCTATGACAACCTATCGTAAAGCTTTGTACGAAAAACGGTACAACTCTATGTAAGTTTTTTGAAAAAAACAATGTCAGAGTTTTTGAAGAAAAAAAAATGTACTATTTTTATAAAATGTTTTTAATAAACTTGTAGATCCCCTTAGGAAGGCCAAGTTCAAAGGCCGAAACGTCGGACATAAAACCTAGTAGTGTTTTGATACACCCCTAAGACTGAAAAAGCCGTATTTCCCTTGAAATAAATTACAAAGTTTTTGAATGTCGAACAAAATATAAACATCTTTCTTTCTTCCTTCAGTTGACGAACATCCAGGTCTTCTATATTGTTTTTAAGACCAAAACGTTGATTTTTTTACCGGTCGTTGAGTATTGAAATATACTTTCAGGAAAAGTAACATAAATCCCGACGCATTGCAAAATAGAACTATTATTCTAAAGAAGTAAATGCCATATAAGGCAAAGCCTGTTTAAAACAAAAAAAAATTTTCTTCGTTCGGATAAATTTGAAATATGTTTCAAAAATTTGATTACAGTTAATTGCTGACAACTCTCAAACTTTCCGTGACACTTATTAATTAGTCGTGTCAAATAAATATATTAATTAAAAAATTGCGAAAGCTTCGACTTGACTTAGTGGCAATAATAAATTATAAGTCAGAAAAAAGACTACGTGGTCTATTCGTTAACCCACACGCGGGGGGATTTTTCGTGGTCTTTTGATAAGCCACCCCCCGTCTCCCTATATATGACTACGTGTTTGGGAACGGCCCCTTTGAAACAAACCAAAAATTATTTTTCTTTCAACCAATCAACAGTTAGAATGGAATGTTGTAATGCAACAAACAAATAGTTTTCTCTTTACTCAATCAAGTTATTCGAAATCATCCTCGTTCTCTTATTTCTCGTTCTTTCTAACCTTTCTTTTCTTCTACCTTGTATATTCGTCAAGTGCAAAGTCAGAATCACTTCTATGCCATAATCTGAACTTGTTTTTGACATTGTAAAATTGTGTGTCCCCTAAACAAGAGTAACATATCTCAATTATGTGTTCAACGATAACGAACCATTTACTTTTTATTCATTCATTGATCAAGTATACTCTTTTGATAACACGTTTAAAATATTTTTGATAAGGTACCTGGCAATTTTGAAACTGATGCTGACTTTGAAGTCAGAGTGTTTTGAAACAATACTAAAAATTCAGGCAATTACAACTTTTTCTGCTTAACACATCGATCACTCTGTCTGCACACTATAAGGCATGATATCTGGTCAGCCTAGTGATAGCAATGAACTATCTGATAAAACACATTTAAATACACTACGGTGTGCGAAGAAGAGTCCTCTAACACAGAGAAATCCGAAAAAACGCTTGAAAATTTTTACAAGTCGAGTAGCATAGAACATTTGGCCTGTAAGATAGAGCTTCAGAGCTTTAGTTTTGACAGAAATTGCTATGCCCTCCTAAACGAAAGACAAAAAGTGACCTCTTTAACCTTGTGGGCTGCAAATATAACCACATTTTGATGTACGTAAAAGATGCGTAAAATTTATTCCTACAAACAAATTACTAGATACCTTGTAGCGCATTTGGACGGCTTCATATTCCTCGAATTTGACTTCAGTGATGACATGAATTTTATGCTCTGCGTGAATAAAAAATACCTCCCGCATGATGTTACGGTTTTGTCTTTAAAAACAAAAATTACCGGCTGAGAGTTTATTCTTCTATAACTGACTTAGTATACCAGATATCTGTTGAGATATATTCAATTTAATTTATAGTCGCAATGAGCACAAACCAAAATAATGTAATAATGTGCATCGGAAATTTGGTCCGAAATTTCGCGAAATTTCGTAATCGTCGAAATTGGAACTTTAATTTCGCGAAATTTTAGGCGGAATTTAGCGAAATTCAACGAGATTTTTCGGCAATTTCGCGAAACCGAAATTTCGCGAAATTTCGGGAAATTTCGAGTTTTGCGAAATTATACGAAATCATTCGAAATCTCGCACAGCCTTAATTTATACACATTTGGGCTCTCCCTAGTGCTGGGCTTTGTCTCCATGATACTTGTACCGAGTTGTAGCTTTTTTACGCGAAGTAATCCGAAAGATGGTAATGATATAAAATATAAATAATTAGGTAACTTGATGGGAAATAAATCTACAATATATTAACAATTTTTCTTATGTTGTTTTCAAATTTTAATTTCCGAATCTCCTATTGTTTTTTTTTGCGTAGGGAAGTCAAATTAACGAAACTGAGTAACAGTTACTCAGTTTGGCTAATTCATGCTTTTTTTTTAAATGAGTACTACTCATTTAAAACTACTAGTACTCAGTTTTTGACATTTAAATATCTACACGCTCGTAAATAATAACTCTAAAATGAGTAACATTTGACGCATTTTCGTAAAAAGTGGAACAACTCTAAAATTGAGTAACTTCACAAATACTCAAAACTGAGTAACACCAGGCGTCTTTAAAAATGAGTCATTATTACTCAAAATTTGAGTACGATATTACTCATTTTTTGGGTACAGTTCAGTTTCATTTTTGGCTAGAAATCCGCCACGACCAATAAACAACACCACATATTTATCAATAATTATACCTTGTAAAAAAAGTAAACAGTTATAATGCCTTCTGAGGCGCACACAATTAAAAAACATATGTTACAAACTGAAGCACATCATAATCTCCTTTCAAAATGGACGTCGTTATATGCGACGTTACTCAGAAAGAAGTTATATGAAGGGAACTCAAAAATTGAGTCAAAGTTACTCAAAATAGGACTTCTACTCAGTTTTTGACGTCTACGAACATCGTTCTAAACTGAGCCAGAGTTGCTCAGTTTATGAGTTATTATTTACGAGCGTGTACTCAAAAACGAGTAACTATATGGTTACTTTTGTGGGATCCCAGAGATGGTTTTGAGTCAGTGTAGGGAGAGCAAATAAATAGATGGGTTGAACATACAAGTGACTGTTGTTATTAAAGAAAAAAAAAAGCACGAATAATGTCCGGGATATTACATTGGCGATCCTGCCTACATAGTCGTTCCTCTGGCAGACGTGTCATAGTTGTTTTCAGGAAGTGGAGAAAGTTCATAATTTTGCTAAAACTGTCTAAATGGATAACCAAGGTTATCTCGGGTAAGATATATATATATATGTATGTAAACGAAAAAGGAAAAAAAGAGGAAAAAATAAAAAAATAAAAGTTAGGCGTCGTCAGTTAAGAGTGGGCACGGTTGTCAGCTGATTTTTCTAAATACGATAAGAACTTGCGCTGAGTGCAGCTCCAAGCCAAGTTCGGTAGCAGAACAAGATCATGCGCTGAGTTTAGCTCAAAGCCATGAGGAGAAGAGTATATACATAAAACTTGCGCTGAGTTAAGCTCAAAGCCAAGAGTCATTCCGTACAACAAACAAACAAATTACTTGAGCTGAGTTTTAGCTCATAGCCAGGTTGAGTATTGTTGTAATAACTTACGTTGAGTTTCAGCTCACAGCTAAGTTATACAGAAGCTATAGCTTAGATCCAAGCGAGATGTTGAAACAAAAACAAAAAGAATTCAAACTGGTAATAGTAAAACTGACATCACTGTCAATAAACAATGTATAGATTTTACACTGGGTGCGTCTTAGACAGGGTTTATACTTAAGTCAATTGACTCGAGTTGGAAAAAGGAGGGAAACGTCTACTCTTGCTATATGTTTCCTCGGTTGTGTTATAATAATACGATCTGTTGTCTATTTTCTCATTCTCGCGTGTCGACTCGACAAAAAATTTCTTGCTAAACACAACCTTGAAATTAAGCTACGAAGCGAATAAAAAAAAGTTCTCAGAGTGCAGTCCGCAACTAAAAGAAAGGCGTCTTTCGATTTACGAGATAAGAAACTTAGTTTTGGCGTACAGTAATGTAAAAAACAAACAAGAAAAACTATTATTACTCAGCTTCAATGAAAAGTATTGCTCTTCATAGTTTCAGATGAGTGGATTTTGGACCGAATCCGACATTTTGTCAACCGATGACTCGGATGAACCAAATGTGGTGGCGAAGCCGCCAAGAAACGCTAAGGCAGGGCATAAATTGAAACGCGAAAGAGGTAAAGCTGAATGGCTTTCAGGTTCATGGCCCTTGACGAGTTTTGACGGATCGTTACCGACTAACAAGAGAAAGGCAGAATGGGTTAGATACCGGGACCAATTTGAACGTATAACTTCTTGTAAGCCGCCGGTCGATGCTGCTACTAAACTTACCGGACTGAAAATCTTTGCCGAAGATTATCTGTTGAGTATTATTGAGATGCAGCAAAAGTCAGTGCCAGATTCGGTTGAGGATGTTTACCAAGCAACTATAGCGGCACTCAATTGCTTTTTGAATCAGACTTGTGATGCGTCAAAGGAACGTATGAAGTTCCGGGACATGAAAATGAGAATCACAGAAGCGTTTTCGGACTGGGTGCTGCGTTTGGAAAATCAAGCCAAATTCTGCGACTTCGACCACGGACAGCGAGAGGAAGAATTTATTCAGGCTTTGGTGCGACGATCTGTAATGGGCATCAGGGAAAAGTTGTTCGAGATGTCCGACTTTCTCAGCAACGATCTTAAACGCATCATCAACCATGGCAAGCACCTAGACTACATTAGATCAGAGATAAACGAGGCGAAAAAGTTCAAGGAAGAAGATGAAGGAACTAACGATCCAGAGCCGGATGCATCCTCTGCAACATTGATAAAACCGGTGAATGCATTATATTTCCGGAAGTTTGAACGCCGGAATACACGGGATGATGGATCGCGTAGGACACCAAGAGGCGTTTTGAGCCATATAAATTGGACACACGTTACCGTGGAGGGAGCGCTTGGGAGCAGTCAGTCTCGAGTTGTAAAAACTGTGGTAATTTGCATGGCCCGCGTGCATGCAAGGCTTATCGTATAAAGTGCTACAACTGCGCTAAAGTAGGCCATTTTGCTCAATACTGTCAGTCGTTGAAAAACTATTCAAATTCAAACCCGAGGAAACGAATGAACGCAGACCGCGAAGAGAAATTGAGGAAGGAGGCTGGACGGATTAACCAGGTAGATAATGATCAATCTTTCGAGTAAACTTGTTTTGTTATTTGTCAGCGAAGGTCAATAAATTAATGTTTTGTGAAGTGTTGTACAATAAAATTATCTGTTTTATTTTTTTTTTCATTTTTTTTTTCCTTTCCTTTTTCGTTTAGTAAATTACAGTTGATTACCAAGAACACAAAACCTACACAAGAAACCACAAATCGAAGATTCGTGCGCTGTACTATTGGTACCGAGAGCCTGATGTTTCTGGTAGACTCGGGAGCGACTGTTTACACAATCACGAGCTATCAGTGGAAGGAGCTCGAACGTAATTGCCGGACTGTTATTCACGACGTAGTGATCCATCCTGAAGAGGTGCTCAAAAGTTATACAAACAATAGCCCACTTGATGTTATATGTTCCTTCAGAGCCTACGTAGGGGTTGCTGGTCACAATCAACCGGTGCAATTAGCCAAATTATTCGTGGTGAAAGGGGCTAACTTATCGCTTCTTGGGTATGAGACAGCATCGAACTTTAATTTAATCCGCATTGGACTCGCGCAGGAAAATGACAGGTTTATAAACTGCATCGAGTCTAACGAGGCCGCAAGCGGACACGATGAACTTCCGACATTTTTTCTAGAACAAAATGACGGCAAAGAATTTCGTAAAATACCGATCGGAGGTGTTCGATTCAAGGTCGATAACTCTATACCGTCAAAGCAAATTATTAGGTATAACATACCAAAAGCCTCTGAGTGCCATACAATAAAAGATTGCGAATCATGGAAGACAAAGGGATTATAAAACGAGCTGACAAAGAGCATGAAATTATTACTCATGTTTCTCCTCTTGTACTAGTACCAAAGGGAACTAATGACTTTCGAATCGTCGTAGATTATCGAGAAGTTAACAAATCAATAATTCGAGAGCCGTACCCAATGCCATCTCTAGAGAAGATTTGGAGCGACATCCCGAACGGTAAAGGTACATTATTTTTTACAAAACTAGAGATGCGTACTTTCATGTGGAGCTTCATGAAGATGCACGGCATCTAACGACATTCATGACAGCAAATGGGCTCATGAGGTTCAAAAAATTGCCATTCGGATTAACCTGTGCTCCCGAGTTATTTCAACGGGTAATGGAGAAGCTTTTGGTCAATTGTAAAAATATTGTCGTTTACCTCGATGATGTTTTGATTTACGGACGAACTTTGGAGGAATTAGAACATTATGTGGCTGATGTAAAAAGAGTACTGATTACCAATAACCTGACTATCAATGAGAAAAAATCTGTATACAATCAATCCTGTGTTGATTTTCTTGGTTTCACCATCGATGGATCTGGTATCCTACCGATGGCAGATAAGATCTCGGATATCAAATAAGAATCCAAAAGATGTATCTGAAGTTCGCAGTTTCCTAGGCATGTTAACGTTTATAATCCCTTTTATTAAACATTTCTCGCACAAAACTAAGCCATTACGTGACCTTCTCGCATCAAAGTCCAAGTTTATTTGGGAGGAAAACCATCAGAAAGCTTTTGATGAACTCAAAAACGCGGCTGAAAATGATTTGATAAAGCGGGGATATTTCGATAAAAACGATACTACAATAGTGTATACAGACGCGTCACCTTGGGGTCTAGGAGCCGTGTTGGTACAGGAAGATAAGGACACTAAGGACCATCGGATCATTGTTTGCGCATCTAAAAGCCTGACAAATGCTGAGTGTAGGTATCCACAGTTACACCACTTGCAATCGTTTGGACCATGGAACGATTTGCTTATTACCTGCTTGGACGACGCTTCATACTACGATCAGATTGCGAAGCTTTGATGTTCATGACTAAGAAAAAGAACCGGAAAGATGTCGGAAAGCGAATCATGTCAAGAGCAGAGGGTTGGCATCTCCGGATGGACCATTACTGCTATGATTTCGAACACGTTTCGATTAGTGAGAACATTGCTGACGCTGCTTAGAGAATTGGAACCACACGTGATGATCCACAGTTTGGAGTAAAGCAAGAACCTCACGAGCTATATTCCGTTACCGCCAATCCTGAAGAAATTAGCAATGAGCTCTTGGCTTTAACTAACGGGCAAGTGAGAGAAGAATCGAGGAGAGATGTGGAATTCCAAACAGTCATCAAATGGCTTAACAGAAATGAAAAATGGCCTCCTGAGATCATGAGATATCAAGCTTTCCAGAGAAATCTATATACACAAGGAGATATTCTAATGAAAGAAGAAGAAGTAGTCCTCCCGTCAGTCTTACGCAACAGAGCTCTACATCTGGCTCACCGTAGCCACCCTGGAATGTCAACAATGAAGAATTTTCTACGACAAGGGTTGTAGTGGCCTGGTGTGGATAGGGAAGTCGAAGAGTATGTAAGGAGTTGCCCAGAATGCCAGTTGGTAACCTTATACAGTACGCCACTGCCTATAACAATGACGAAGCTTCCAAACAATCCTTGGGATTATGTTTCAATGGATTTTGCAACTGCGTCCGAAGCTAACAACTGGAAGGCTTTGGTTCTTACGGACAACTATTCCCGGTTTTCAGTTGCTATCCCAATGAGAAAAACTGATGCTGATGCCGTTAAGACGGCACTCAAAAGGGTATTTAATACTTATTGCGTCCCGAAGACATTAAAGGCAGATAACGCCGCCTTTCCGCCTTTCAACAGTGCAGAACTTGAGACATGGCTTAAACAAAGATGGGGGATCAAACTCATCCATAGTACACCCTTAAATCCTACGGAAAATGGACTTGTTGAAAGGAGCATGCAGGGAATAAATAAAATAACTGCGATCGCAAAACTTGAACAGCTAAACTGGAAAGAAGCTTTGGCTGACTATGTGGCAGCTTACAACTCGTGGCCTCATCATGTAAAAAAGATTCCACCAGCGGAATTGATGTTTGGCAGAGCTTTTAGAAGCCTTTTACCAGATATGCGAACAGACGGAAAGCTCAACTTTGATGGAGAGCTGCGCGACCGGGATCAGTTGACTAAATTCAATCGAAACACACAAGCAGACTCTAGCCGTCATGCTCAGGAATTACAGATCAAGGTTGGAGATATAGTACTGGTGAGCCAACAGAAGAAAGACAAAGCTGATTCCACGTATAAAAATGCATTGCACAAAGTCGTTAAAATCACTGGGGCTGGTCGAGTTACAGTAATGGATATGTCAACAAACCGAGTGTATGATCGGAATGTTAAACTACTAAAAAAATTTGTTGAGCGAGCGGCAGAGGAGGTTAAAGAAGATATTGGAGGAACTCTGTCTCAGCCGGATACTAGGGATAACGCATCAAAACAATTGAGTCCTCTCCCACGTGGGCATCAGCCACCTTCGGATATCTTAGGAGAAAAATCAACGAACAGATGTCGCAATCAACTTGAAAAACCGATCCAAGAGAGCGAATCACCTAGGCGCCAGAATCCACGACAAATAAGACGCCCAAAGCGATACTTTGACAATATAGAGGTTGAAGACTGCTACTGAGTCTTTATCGTCTCGTTTTGAAGTAATATGCCATATTCTCGTATACTGGGAGGATGTGGGAACCCAGAGATGGTTTTGAGTCAGTGTAGAGAGAGCAAATAAATGGATGGGTTGAACATACAAGTGACTGTTGTTATTTAAGAGAAAAGCACGAATAATGTCCGGGATATTACAACTCTGTTTAGGGTAGATCCACTTTTAACGAAATTGAGTCAAAATTTACCCAATTTAGAGTAAAAACGGCCGAGCGTGTAGTACACAATACGTTACTCTTGCAGTATGCAGCGGACACGAGTTTCGCCACGCGTGAACGAAAACTTAACTAATTTGTATACTGTTAATTTGGTGATGACGACAAGGTGGTGAAAGGTGATGCATGTTTTTCAATATCATTGTATGGTCCTATCATCTAATTTTCAATATCCTTATACGGTATTGCCATCTTGTTTTCGTTTTCATCTAGCGGATTGAGCATGATAAATCGATTTTGCCAATAACCACAGTTTTAAGGTCATCAGATGGCACCGTTATAAAGGTATTACGAGCAAAATGTATAAAGTCAGGTATCTTGCTCTAGTCATCATTAGCATAACTCATTTGTTGTTTGTACCAATTTTAATAGTCGCTTGAGAACCACTATACAGCTTCAATCCCTTTGCGGAACAGATTGGGTTAATAATTCTGCCTCAGCCGTCAAATAATGCTGTAGAATGTTCTCCCATTCGGTTTGTAGCTTCCGTTGCAGATTATTGTTTGTGATCTCATTCATTATCAATTTCACTATTCTTTGCTTGAATGTTTAAATCGATTTATTAATATTTGCAAAGAACTGAGAAAATCAAATTTGAAAATTTTCACTCATCCTTTTAAGTTCTATTTAAAAACGATACAATATTTATTTTGGTGAATACCGCTAAACGTTGAAAATCGTTGTTATATACGTCTCCTAATATCCTCAAAATTCACTTACAACGAGTATCAAAGCATAGCATAACTTATTTCGTCAAAGTTCACGAACGTCAAGTACAACATAAACAATGTTAAAAAAAATTAAGTGAATGTGAAGCTCTCGTCACCTTCGACAATTCGATGAGAGTATCTATGAGATGTTTACATTTTGTGACTCATGCTAATTTATAAAATTAGGCGAGGTTTCTTTGCAGTGTTGTTGTAATAAATTGAAATTGCAAATCATCTAGATTATATTGTAAACACAGAGAACAGACATTCATGTACATATAAAGAAATTTAAAAACCGTGTGTAAAAATTTGAGTCAAAATACGTTAATACACTAACGACATCTGTCTTGTGGCGCCCCAGTTGCACTTCATAAATATTGCCGTATCGATATTTTATCGATATCAGTGCTTGGTTTGTAAGTGACGAGAGCGCCACTTGCTGGTAAATGACGGTTGCAAGTTTTTACACATCTTTTGAAAACAAGACGTCTGTTCTCTGTGTTGTAAAGTCGATTGAAAACCGCCGTACAAATCTGATTGAAAGTAACATGATATTTTTCTGGGTGTGAGAATTAGGTCAAGCTCACTACTGAAATGCAGAGTCTATGTGTATATAAAGTCGCGCGAAGAGAAAATCTATCGTTTCGGCAACACAGTTTTTGTGCCGTTTGTTGGCAAGAACTGTTTTCACCATGCATTAGCGAATATCATTTTTTTAAATTCTTCACAAGGTACACAGTTTTGAAAGATTACACCGGTGATGTTTTGTTAAATTTAAGTGAACCAGTGTACAGGTTTAATGTTGGATTAAAATGTGTAAGTAAAGCTTCGGAAAAACACATATTCTTTATTACGCTAAATTACAACACTTTTCATCCACTCCTAACATTATCACCTTGTTTATTTACATTGCTCGATTGGTACCCTCGTTTGACACTGATTTGGTTCCTTTGGTTTCATCTTTGCGGGACTCTTATTATAAACATAGACTCTGCTGATATGATAAGGAATACCATGATATTTTTCCCAGTGGATATGCTTTAGTTCACCCAACGGCCTACAGATGGCAAGTTCATAGTGTTGCCTTGATATTATATGCAGCGAAGCCCAACTTGGATATCTATGTCTCTTTAGTCTATGCCATAAATGAGTAATATCATAAAAACTCTGTTCAGAGTAGGTTCACTTTTAACGAAAGTGAGTGACATCTCACTCAGTTTAGAGTTAAATTTGACGAGCGTGCACGGCTCACAAAGTCGCGTACCGACAGATACACGCTCCTTTAATTTTACTCTAAATTGAGCAACTTTGACTCAGTTTTACAATGTCTTTTAAAACGTCAAAAATTGAGTAAGTTCCCGTTTACCGAACTGAGTAACAGTTACTCAGATTGTCATAATTTTCTGCTTTACTCTTTTTTTTGAGTGGTATTGAAAACATTTAAAAACGTTTCGTTAAAAATAAGTCGTTGTTTGGAAAAACGTGTTGTATTGTTGTTTGAAAAAAGTGTTTTTTATTTGTGTTTTTGAGTTCCTCCAGATATGAGAATGGTTCAATGAGTATAAAAGAGAGGTGAGGAGAAAACCTACTAACACTTGCACGCGCCCCTCTGCTTGCCCCCTTCTGCCAAAAGATGATGCCAAATAGTGACGTAGCTATTTGAGTTTACCATTGAGTTCGTCTAGTTGTTTACATTTGAAGCATTTACTAATACTAGGAAAATGCACTCTCCTCCTCACCTCTCTTTTATGCTCATTGAGAATGGTTATGGATTTTTTGGCATGTGTACTATTCAAAACCTCAAGGCACAGTTCCCGGGTAACAGTGAACCGTATTGCTGCGGTTTTTAATGAAGCTGCTAAGGCAGAAGATACACTTATGATTTAATAAGGTATGTTTTTTTATTAAATATATGTATATGCAAAATACAAAGATTTGAAAAAAAAACTTGTGATTTTGTTATAATTGTATGCAACAATCCTCTGGCAATTTCATTCATCAAAGGGCTCAAAACTCAAAACGAGCAAACTGAGTAGCCTTCACTCAGTTTCATTTTAGAGCGGTTTTCTAAGAAGAGGGTGATTCCTACTCAATTTCTGACACATGGTGACTTTACCCACAAATGAGTGATATCATAAAAACTCTGTTCAGGGTAGGTTTACTTTTAACGAAAGTGAGTGACATCTTACTCAGTTTAGAGATAAATTTGACGAGCGTGTACAATATCGCCCAGTGCTAAGTCAAAGTTAACGTGTGTAAGCAGCTCTTGCCATGGGAAATTTATTTGAACATCTTAAAAGTCTTTTTGATTATGAATTGTTTTCTAATGTGAAAATTTTGGTAAACAAAAATGTGTGATGTTTGGTTTAAAATTATCTCAATCTACTTATAGGCAAATCTGATACTAGCTGTTTATGAAAACAACAGAGGAATACTAACTCCGCAAGAGTATTTCTGCGTGCTTATATATTACGCCGAATCTCTTTTTCATGAACATCAATATCGAGAAGCAGAAGGAATATTTAAACAAGCATTGCAAGCAAGACGCATTTTACCAAAACCAAAATCACTTGGAAACAAAACTGAAGGAAATTGTTCAGATGTTTTTTCGGAAGTGGAAATCAAGTTCAAAACAGCGAAATGCATGATTGAGATAAAACGATTTCGCGATGCAATAGCTACCTTACAATCGCTTTCTATTAAGCAGCGTACTCCTAAAATCAATATGCTTCTCAGTCGGTTATGTCATAATCATGGACATGAAAGAACTGCCATCGGAACCTATAAAGAGGTATTGAAAGATTGTCCTCTAGCTTTTGAGGCTATTGAAGGTCTGCTTGCGCTTGGAACTAACGGGATAGAAGTTAACACGTTAGTACTAAATGCAACTCTTGCACCTCAGTGTAACGATTGGCTAAGTTATTGGATTAAGGCACATGCTCATATTCATAGCAGGAAGTACTCAGAAGCTGTTCAAACGCTGTGCTGGATTGAATCAAATACTGTTTTGTCAAATTATCATCAATTGTTAGTGTTAATAGGAGAGTGTTATTATTTTAATGGAGAATACGATAACGCATACAGTTATTTGAAAAGAGCTCATAATCAGTATCCGTATATGAAAAATGGAATACAAATTCTGGCTGTTCTCATAACAAAAAAAAAGAAAGTAAATGAATTGGAAAAGATGATAGCACCAACTTCTACCTTCCCTTATGAATATTCATCAGAAATGTGGTTTGTGATGGCACAATATTTATACGCCACTACCAAGTATGACAAAGCAGTTTATTTTGTGCAAAAAGCGTGTTTTTTGAATCCCAAAAACGCTGAAGCTTTAATACTAAAAGCGGAAATTCTGCTTCAACTCAAGAAACATCAAGAAGCAATAGCTCATTTACGATTTGCACAACAATTTGCGCCTTATCGGTACGAAGTACACAAAGTGTTAGTTGAAACATACATCAACATGAACCGTTTTCGTGAAGCTCAAACTCAAGCGTTAAAGGCATTAAAAACCATAGGAGAAACACCTAGATTGTTGGTGGTGAGTTTTTCGTTTCTTATGTGTTGACCATTGTCACTATATTAAAGTATTTTTTTTTTAAAGGGGGGTTGTTAGTAACTTAAGTATTTATGATAAATATTAGTAAATAATGAGTATGAAAATTGGAAAATTAAAAGTTTGCAATTTCGCAACCAAACCTTTATCCCAAAAACTGTCGAATGCTTTTTCTATGTCTAAAAGAGCTGCTCCAATGGAATTATCTTCAGATTTGTTAGCTCGTATTACATTAGTAACTCTGAGCAATTGATGAGTAGTGGAATGCCCATGGCAAAAACCAAACTGTTCATCTGCAAAAATTGAATTTTCGTTGATGTGTAACATCATCCTGTTAAGAATAACAGTTTGTTTATTGAAGAAAGCAAACTGATTGTTTGATAACTAGAAACTTTAGCTGGATTCTTATCCGGCTTTAAAATTGGAGCAATTTTTGCATTTTTCCATAATTTGGGAAAATATGCAATTTTGAAACAAAAATTGAAAATTTTTACTAAAAAATCTATTGTACTATCAGGAAGATGTTTGATTAATATGTTGAAAATTCCATCGTTACCAGGTGCTTTCAAATTTTTGAACCCTGAGCTTGGTGGTTAGCCTATAGGGCGCGTACTCCCGGGTGGCGGATGGGAGTGGGAGATGAAGAGAGTTGGCCATCTGTTACTTTTCCTTTTTCCTATTATGACTTCTCTTGGTTATCTCCTATGTGGGAGAATTCCTCTACTCATTAAAATATGCTTTTATTTTACAAAAGGCTAGTTTTAAAGAATGGATCTCACACGTGGACCAAACCACCGTTGTGTTGTTTTTGTTTTTTTTTTCTTTTTTTCTCTCTTTTTTTTTCTTTCTATATTCTCTTTCTTTTTTTTCTACTTTTCCTTAGAAATAAATCGTCGGTTAGATTTGGTGTTGGCGCGGCTTAAAATTTTGCAATTTTGAGTTTTCGATGGCAAACGATGCTAAATACGATTAAATTTTATCTCACAAAGACCCGTTTCAAAATTCACAAAAAATCCAGAGTTTTAAGGAGATGTGCCTTTATAGCTCAAATTTAAAATGTTCTAAAAAGACCACAAAATGAGATTACAGCTCGTATAACTTGCTCATTATCGACCTGAACAGGTTCAATTAAAATAGGAAGTCTTAAAATTTAAAGTTTTCACGGAAATGAAAAAAGTTTTCGACGTTGATTCTCAAAAACGGTTTACTCGAAGCTGTGAGTTTTGAGTTGTTGAGTTCATAAAAATATACAAAATATATGTTGTTGATTTCATACTGACATTACTGAAGTCTTTATACAGGGAATAGCGCGTAAAACCGCATAAATTCCGGAAACCGCGTAAAAAAGCGTAGAAAAACGGTGTAAGGGGAAACATTATGCCTCTGCCATGCTGGATGCCGATCCGGGCGGTCGGGCGGGTTTCTAGCCGCGGGTAAATAAACAGCCGTAAGTAGAGCTGTTTATTGGCCTACGGCAGGAGTTTCGCCCGATCGCTCACGTTGGCGTTCGGCCTGGCAGAGGCCTTAGTGTACCATTATTTATTATATCCTTTTTTCTCTTTTCTCTTCTATACAATAATGAGCCAGACATTATTATTATTATTATTATTATTATTATTATTATTATTATTATTATTATTATTGTTATTTTAATATTATTATTATTTATATCAAATTTTTTAAATGCATTACAAGTGCATACATCCCAACCAATGTCTTATTATGTATGGCTAGTGATTTACTGGAAATGAGATAGTGGAAGTGCTTGAGGGTTGCACGATATCATGCTCAATTACAATGATTCGTGCAAAAATCTAGTATTGCCGTTCTGTCTTAAATCAGTAAGTTGGACAATACTGTTTTGATCCGCCTGATCGCTTTTATGTTTCATCTCCACTATTCTACTAGTATAGCATGGACGGTGTATACACTGGAGACCTGGCCCTAGGCCCCCTTCTGTACTACACAATTACAATTACAATTACAAAAACTCCATCGTCACCAAGTGCTTTCAAATTTTTGAAATCTTCAATAATCGATTTAACCTCATTCAAGTTAGTTCCAATTATTCCTGCAGATAAAATATTCTGGGAAGAAATTAAATTAGTGGTGGTGACTTTATTTTCAATTGGACTCACAAAATTCAAATTTGAATTTTGAACACTCTCGAACTGCTGAGCAAGTTTTTGAGCTTTTTATTCATTGTGTGTATACAAGAAAACGTTCACCATCTTGTAAAACTGGAATAATCTTTGAAGGTTTCTTAAGGATCTTCGACAACTTCCAAAAAGGGTTTTGAATATGGTTTCAATTTTTCAACCTTAGCCTCAAAATTTTGATTTCTCAGAGAAGTAAATCTATGTTCAATCTCTTTTTGTACACCTTTATAAATAGTTTAAAAAACAGGGTCACGAGGACGTTGATATTGACGTCTGCGGACATTTCTCAAGCGAATTAGTAGTTGAAGATTTTCGTCAATTATTGGTGAATCAAATTTCACTTGAGCCTTTAGAACAGAGTAATTCCTGGCATCAATAATTGCACATTTCAATGCTTTTAAAGCGGAATCAGTATTCACTTCGTTTCAAAACTAGCTCATTATTGAAATTACTCTCAATATGGGTTTTATATCTTTCCCAATTAACCTTCACTACATCAATTCACTACATACATGACTTTGATCTGTTAGTACTAAATCGATTGTTGATGGATTTCTTACAGAAGAAAAACATGTAGGACTATTCGGAGACAAAATAGAATAGTATCCTGAGGAACTCAGCGCGTGCGTGTCCACTGGAATGGTAAATATGCTGTGGCAATAAATAAAATCCCAAGTTCAGTTTGAACTTCAATTCCCAAAGTTTCAATAACTTTCGTCTCAATATGGGGAAGAGCGCGATGTTTGATTCGGCGATGGATTACAATTGCATCTCCACGTAATTGAGATCATATTTTAATTTAATGTTAGGCTTCAAAAATGTTTCAGTAATCATTGCAATGTGCACATGATTTACTGTTAAAAAATTAGGAAGTTCATTATCATTGGCTTTCAATGAGCGAGCATTCCATTTTAAATAAGAAACAATTTTAAGTTTTAAATTTGTTCCAATTTGAATTGCTTCAAACATGGAATTTACCTGCAATATGGCGTTCATAAGATCGAACATTGCCTGTTGCAGAAAAAAAAGTTTACCTGGCGTAATGGGTCCTAGGCAGTTGGCATTAGAGAAAATATTTTTTTTCGAACTGGAGGACGGCAATGGGGAACTAAATTGTCCGAGCGAGGCGGCAAGGCAAATTTTGGTGGAAGATTTGTTAACTCAATTAGTTCTAAATAGAACTGGGTGGGTTGCCTCCACTCTGGTTAGACGGTGGAATATATTGGAATTAAACTCCAATGCTCGCTATCAAACTTGTATTTTCCTGTTTCTCTCTGCTTCTATGATTTTCTACTTCTTCTGCTTCTTCTACGAAGTGAACAACTGGGCATTGGGCAATCAAAACAAAACTGATGACTGACACTTTCCAATCCTCACCACGGGTTTCACTCGTTGCCGTCGATGGGTAAAACTGTACTATTGAAAAGTACTATTGTACTATTTGAAAACGATGCACTGTACTATTTAAGAACGATGTTCTGGACTTTTAAAACAACCGGCGGATTTTTGGGAGAACTACAGGGCTAGTAGCGAGTCACTTTTTAGTGACTTTGTCACTATTTTGAGCCTAGTCACTAAAAAGTCACTATTCACGCTAAAAAGTCACTAAAGTCACTATTTTACGACAAATTGGTCACTAAAGTCACTTTTTTGCTTTGAATGTATAAATTAACTATTGTTGTATTGCAACATACTTTAGAAAGCTTGCCTCTCATTTACAGGATATTTGGACAGTTCGGTTTGTAAGGCATTTTTTGTTAACTTTTCAATCATAGAAGTTTCATGCCAGGCAATGTTTTCAAATTTCTCATCGAAGTGAACAGTGCTGAATAGTTACGAGCGAATTGTCTAAGAGCTACACTGCCGTTCCAAGCATAGTTGTCCCATGTTCTACACAAACCTTATGTACGCTGGGACAACTATGCTTGAAACGGCAGTACAAAGGAATGTAAAGGTTTATTCTACAAGCTACTCGCGTCTTAAACCAGTGTTGTGCGTGAAATTCCGTTTGTAGTTTGGTTTGCTTGTCTCAAATCAACTGTTCCTCCTGGTTGAAGTGGATTCAAAAATTTCGAGCTTATATTGTGCATAGTCGTGTTGAGGTCTCAATTCGTAGGATTTTGCTTTCAATCATCCAAACCTACCTGTGTTTACCAGATACCATTTCGAAATTCCGTAATGATAACCCGTTCTACGCATATTTGTCCCATGCTCCAGATCAAACAAACGAGTGTTTAGTGGGACGAATTTGATTAGAAAATGTCAAGTGGGTTAAATATGCGTGGAATATCATTGATGGGACAAACAGGCTTAGCTAGAACATATAGTAATTAGCTCTGAAGAGTTTTCGAAGACACGGGTTTTTTCAAAACTACCGTTTTATAATAAACAGTATTAAATTCGGCGTCTTTGTTAATGAAAATCAGAGGAAGTTTACTCGCTTGCAAATTGCTCCCGAGACCATCACTAAAGCTGTACTCTGCAATCGAGGAACACTCCTTTAGAACTCTGAAATGTCTCTGGCTGCTGCCCACATTCGATTGTTTTGTGTAACCAGTCACACTCCAGGCCAAATAGTTTCTCATCAGAAACAATGAACTCGCGAACAGCGAGTTGTGAAAGTATCATTTTCACTCTATCGAGCCTCTTTTTCTAAAAGAATCGGCCAAAATATTGTGGACCGATTCAATAGATATACTCAGATGGGTGGGAATTACAAACCGAACGTTATCATTTCGCCGGACACACTTCTTTATAACAGTCACAATTTTACGACTTGCGTTATCCTTGCTGATCGTGGCCGACAGAATTTTCAACGATCCCCCAAAGAGAATGTTTCCTTGTTTTTTTCGATGGTTTAATAAACGAAATCTCGCCTAGCTAAATACAACTGACAGACCACCAACACACCAATGCGTATTCGAGAGTGCATACATTCGTTCACGTACTTTCATTAACACTTATAACTCGAAAACTTGTATTCGAATATATTGAACAAGGTGTTATTACAACCATTTCAATGTGAAATTATGATACAAATTTTAGTTAGACTTTTTTCTATGAGAACAAATCATTGCACATCCTATGTTCTAAAGACATAAATTTCAGATTAAATTTAATTCATTTATGGTTCAACAATAAATTTCAAAACCCTCTTGTATATTTTTGGTCACTATTTGGTCACGATGTAGTCTCTATTTGGTCACTATTTAGTGAAAAAAGTCGCTAAAGTCACCATTATTTTGCTCCAAGTTCGCTACTAGCCCTGGAGAACTAGGACGGGAGTTTTCTCATTTAGTGGTGACGGAGTTGAGTTGTCCTTTAAGCTAATCCGGTGAGCCGAACTGAAGTAGACCAGTCGCTTCGGAATGCTAAATAATAATTACTTCTTTATTGAAAATTTATTGCTTTTATAGGCAAATGCAATTGCCGAAATGCTCAACTCTATGAGTGTACATGTATGGCCAACTTGGGCTCCTACTGAAAACAGCTGGAGTGACGAGCATCAGAACCAACGCAACGCTGCATTTTGCGTGCTGTTTGAATCGGGCACCAAGCGTTGCAGTACACTCGCTACCTTGCGGAGTGTAATGTAACGCTTAGGCAACAGGCGTTCAGTTAAACACAGCTGAGTGTGTAACGGAACTTACCTGCGCGGGTCAATGATTTAATTTAATTTTATTTGTTTATAGTTTACGGTGCCGTACGAAAGAGTTAGTATACGACAGAACGGATACCTTGTTGATCGGGCGTCGATAGCGGGTATAATTGGAGAAGACATCAACTGCTCGTATTAATCCATCATTCCCAGGATAAACTGCTTCAATACGACCAAGTTTCCAGTTGAGAGGCGGTTGATTTCGCTCATGGAGTAGGACGATCATACCAACTCTAACATTAGAGATCTGTCGTAGATTCTTCCTCCGTGGCTGCAGGGTGTTCAAATAATCTCGACTCCAAGCACGCCAAAAATGTTCACGAAGGAGCTGTAAATGTTGCCATCGTGTCAAACGGGGTGCCTTCAGGGATGCCACATATACAGATTTTTCTGTATTTTACTGATTTTTGAACTGAAAAAGCAATGAATCTGTGTTACAGAATTACAGAATATTGCCAAAAATACAGATTTTACAGATTTTTTTGCTATCCCGAACAAAACTAAATTTTTTTTAATCAATTAGCATTTATTTGACACGGCACAATACATATTTATGTTTTACGGAGCCAATTATTTCTAGTGTCTTACTTTACGAAGTATTTTATAAACTAAGAGCAAATTTTTTATCCTTGCTGCCGACTACGAGCTAAAATTAAATCTAATTAAATCATGTCAACATTTTGTTTCTGATCAGTGGTTCTATGTTTTTGTTCGTTGGTGTTCAAGTAGCCATATGGTGTGTGTCACTGAGTCACTATATCATGGAAGGCCTCGGGTTCTCGGTCCTGACGAATTCGTGTGGGGTTCAGATGATAATTCCAATATCGAGGTCCAACGTGTTCTTGTCTTTTTGTTGAATGTAGACGGAAGGGAGTGGGACTAGACTGGGCATGGATGGATTTAGGAAAACGTATATGAGGGACATGTAGGGTAAGTCACGGCTCGCCAAGACATCACGATTAGGAACAGCTAGTAGTCTACCTCCAGCCCGGAGGGAATCTATCAATTTAGACCTAGCGTCACGATGTACAAGACATGACCAAACAATATGCTCTATGTCGTGATAACCTTCACCACAGGCCAGATACCGCTTTCGCTGACCCAATACGACCTACCCAAATCTCGACCTACATCCAACCCCTTGAACCACAGGTTCGTCGATACCTTGGGTATAATGGAATGTAACCACCTTCCCAGTTCCCCTTTGGTCCAAGGACTTTGCCAATTGATGATGGTATTCTGACGTACAAATGCGAAAAATTCATTAAAAGCAATTGGTCTTTCATAAATTTCACCGTTTGTTGCGGCCATCTTAGCCAAAGAGTCCGCTTTCTTATTGCCCGGTATCCAGCAGTGAGAAGGGACCCACACTAAAGTAATCTGAAACGATTTTTCGGATAAAGCACTCAGGTGTTCCCGTATTTTCCCCAAGAAATACGGAGAGTGCTTAACATCCTTCATCGAACGGAGAGCCTCAATAGGACTGAGACTGTCCGTAAAGATGAAGTAATGGTCCGTGGGCATTTTTTCGGTAGTCCCTAGGGTGTATTGAATTGCAGCTAACTTGCGTAAACAGAAGCATAGGATTATCGAGCTTATGGGAGACGGTTAAATTGTTATTGAAGATACCGAAGCCAGTGGACCCATCGAGAAGTGATCCATCAGTGTAGAACATATTATCGCAGTTGATGTTTTGATATTTATTATTAAAAATTTTGGGGATCTGCTGCTCGCGTAAATGATCCGGGATTCCACGAGTTTCTTCTATCATGGAAGTGTCGAAAAACACAGTGGGATCAAAAGTATTAGATAAGCTGACACGATTTGAAAAATACGAGGAAGGATTAATATTCTGGGACATGTGGTTGAAATACAATGTCATGAAACGGGTTTGGGAATTTTAATTCGACTAGCCTTTCAAAATTGTCAATCACAGGACGGTTCAAAACCTCACATTTGATAAGAACACGAGAAGATAGCCTCCAAAAGCAATCTTTTAACGGAAGAACCCCAGCCAGAACTTCCATACTCATCGTATGGGTCGACTGCATGCAACCTAAGGCGACACGCAAACAACGATATTGTATTCGCTCCAGTTTGATCAAATGTGTGTTTGCTGCGGAGCGGAAGCAGAAACACCCGTACTCAATTACAGACAATATCGTTGTTTGGTAAAGCCTTATGAGGTCTCCTGGGTGGGCTCCCCACCACGATCCCGTTATTGAACGAAGAAAATTCACTCTTTGTTGACATTTTTTCATCAGATACCTAATGTGACAACCCCAGGTGCCTTTAGAGTCGAACCAGACATCAAGATTCTTATGCACCAAAACCTGAGAGATCGTTTTACCCATTGATTGTGATTGGAGCTGAGCAGGTTCATGCTTCCTAGAAAAAACTACAATCTCAGTCTTTTCCGGAGAGAATTGCAAATCGGCAACTCTGGCTCTTGTAACAGAAACCACGCTGTCGTCCGCAAGTTGTCTTATCGTGCATGAATTTGCCAGGCATTCGTCGATGTCATTTACATAAAAATTGTAATTGTAAAGCTGATGCGAAAAGTTGCCAAATCGCCATGCGTAAAATGCATGTGCTTTTCGGACAACAAATTGTGCAAAATTGTTTAAAATTGGAGAAAATCCTTGTCGGTGAAGTTTACCCGAAAGAATGTCAATAGAAACGGAATCAAAAGCCCCCTTAATGTCCAAGAACGCAGACGCCATTTGTTCTTTGCGACATACGCTAGCTGAAAGCAACGCAAGACAATCATTCGTCCCTTTGGCACGGCGGAAGCCAAACTGAGTATCTGACAGCCCAGTGGTCTAAACGACGGAGTATCATTTTTTCCATCAATTTCTGTATACAGGATAGCATTGCAATCGGCCTATAAGAGTTGTGATCAGAAGCTGGTTTCCCTGGTTTTTGGATGGCGATCACGTTCACTTGCCTCCAATCCTGCGGTACAATGTTTTGCTCCAGAAACTTATTGAACAAGTTCAACAACCGCTTCTTGGCAGTGCCGAGTAGATTCTTCAACAAGTTGAATTCGATTCTATCTAACCCAGGCGCGTTATTGTTACAGGACAGGAGGGCAACTGAAAATTCTGCCTCATAAAAGGTGATTCTATCGCGTCATGGCCCGGAGACGTATCGCGAACAAAGTTTTGCGCAGGAACAGAGTCCGGACATACTTTCCTGGCAAAATCAAATATCCACCGACTTGAAGACTCCTCGCTTTCGTTGACCGGTAAACGATTTCGCATTCTTCGGGCTGTGTTCTAAAGAGTGCTCATCGATGTTTCGTTCACGAACCGACGCCAATACCCGCGTTTCTTTGCTCGGACCAAGCTTTTAAACTTGGTTTCGAGCTCCGAATACCGTACATATTCCTTGGCATCACCTGTATCCCGAAAAGCTAAATACGCGTCGGATCTCTTCGTGTAGACATCAGAGCACTCTGTCCCACCACGGAGTGCTTCTGAAACCAACTTCCAATCGATATTCCGTGTGAGGTCATACGGAATATCAACTGGCCGCATGCGAGTTGACCCGTTAGTAATCGAAATAAGAATAGGCAAATGGTCACTACCGTGGGGATCGAGGAAAAAACTAAATTTCAAATGTTGAATTCGATTACAAACAAACTTTTGACCAGAAGATTCATTGAAACAGACGACTTAACTTGTTTCGAGTAGTTGAACACCACAAGACCGATAATGCAGCAAATCGAAAGCCAGGAATCGCATTGCATCTAAGCTAATGAGCTCAATTTTGAAAGCTAAAAGCAACTCTGCAGACCAAGGTGGAGCTACTAATATTAAATTGACGAAAACTTAAGAAAATAAATTTTACAAAAACATGTATAAATATCCCGTAGAAATGAATAATACCTTGCTCAGTTAACACATTTGATTACCGTAAAACGGGGCGAATAGAAACAGTGGGGCGAATAGAAACAAAACTTCCGAACTTGAAAAATGCGATTTTAAGTCTTCGATTACATTTAAAAACCATGCAAAAAATGTTTTCTTCGATAGTTCAATAGTAAACAAGTCCTGCAAACCCATTTTTGGGTTAGCAGCACTACTGTCGGTTTGCTTAAAAAAATGCAAAGTGGGGGCTCAAATTCTGAACGTTTTCGAGTACCAAAAAACTTTGTCTGTGGAAGCCATTCTGCTTCACTTAGAACTTGTTCGTGTGATATACTGGGTCGGTAGTTAAACATTTCAAGTTTTTACGGCGAATTAAAAGATTGCTGTAAGGTATTAATCATCACGTTACCTATGTTTCATGGAAAACTCGCGGTTCTCAGATTAACGGGGCGAATAGAAACAACGCCGTAGCGGCTATTTTTTGTACCAAAACATGTGGATTTGAAAAATGCTATAATGTTTTATATGTAAAATGATGTCTGGAACATGTTTTGTGCATTTTCAGCCCATCATGGTCAGGACTTACTAACAATAAAGTCCAAAAACGTATTCGCTCCGCCTGTTGCTGTTGAGATTTTACGCAAAAAAAACTGTTTCCTTGTCAAGCGGTTACGAAATAAAGAATCAACTACTCTGTGATAAATCAGATGTTACCTTTAGACTTCAATCCAGTAGACAACCACGCTAGTTTCCAAAAACGTGATGAGTCTGATTTATCTGCTGCATGATGCTCAACATGGAGTGACCCGAGAGGTATGAATCAAGGTTTCAGATCCACCAAGACAAAATGTTCCCGGATGTCGTGTCCTAGATGAAACACCGGAAGATGCCAGACCGGTGGAAATGCTTGACCCAACCCCAAGTCCTTCTGTTCCTAATCAGGACTCTAATAGAACATATTCATTCATAAGATAACCAACATGAAGTAATAAACCGAACATTTCCACTATATTGATATTTTATATCGTTTTCTTGCCTCTCATATCAATAAATATGATGCAATTGTTCTGTTTTCTTCAAATTAAAACTAGAATTTTCTATCAGAACAAGGAAAACGTATTTTATTGGCGAGTGTTTCTATTCGCCCCATTGCGGGGTGAATAGAAACACGCAACATTTTTTTTCAATAAAACAATTAATTACTTATTCTATCAAAATGGACGTTACACCCTTAATAAAGGGAGGCAAGACCCATGTTTTAAAACTTTTATATCCATTCTATACATAATAGTATTTTTTGTACACTGCAAGATATAACACAGACTGTTTCTATTCGCCCCGTTTTACGGTATCGCCTAATCATAAGTTTGAAACCATGAAAAATAAAGCTAAAGCAAAAAATAATGATTTGTTTCAATATATGCAAGGAAGATTTTTTCCATTCAACGTTGTTAGTTTGCTTGATACAGATTTTAAATACAGATTTTTTGGCCCGTGATGCAGATATACAGATATTTTCGATAAAAATCGCAGGAGGGTTGTGTGCAAAGCCACGACCGCAAGATTGAAGTAGAATACTTTTACATAGCTCTACTTACCGGTTGTACATTAACCTACGGTCGGCGAATCGGTTCGCGCCGCTTTTCGCGTTTAGCCTGGCAGAGGCCTAATGCGCACGGCCAACACAATAGAAAGGTGTTTTCACATTGAAAATTAGACACGGCTTTACTGGAGTAAGTGTTGACAAATGCATCTACCGCTAATACCGCCGCTATCGTACGAAAGCGCGTCGTTTCATGTGGGGAATAATATCCTCAACGAAAAATGACGCGCGTCTAAGCACACCCGAACTGTTTCGCCGTGCCGCTTCCATTTACTTCCTTATAACATCGGCCTCATGGAAGTACCAGCTGCACCTACCGCTGAGGCTGTTACCATACTGCTACTGCTACCCAAACCTATAACTCTTTAAATTTAGTGTTTTATTTGTCCTCAGAAGAACAATTGTTCAATTCCATATCGGATATGATGCAATCGCATCTGTGTAATATTACCGACAGTAATATTCTTCTGAACAAAATGATCCAACTTTTCCATTAGAGGAAGTGCCGGCTGATGTACCGCAAAAATCTCGCCCGATCGCTCGCGTTGGCATTCAGCTTGGCAGAGGCCTGAGACGTGGTGACCAACCACAGGGCAAGTGATTTATTTAATTTGAAGGCAGCCACAGGCGCAACCCGCTGATATTGTCTGTTACTGCTGAGTGCTGATATCTGCTGCTACTGCTGTCAGCGTTGTGGAGGTCCATCCAGCTCACCTTCCGATTAATGAATGTAGCTAGTTTTCCCAGAAACACTCTTTTATAGCCGAAGGGTGCTACGAAATAGACCACGCCTTTCTTTTCAGTTGTATCATTTTCTAATGTTCTTTAGACGAATTATTCCACAATTCGCATTTGATTTTTGTATCCAGCGAATAAACACCGATGGTGCTCTCACACACGCAACGATTTAACCCCTAACCGTATTGCGGCTTGTAACATCAAGCGATTTCGTTTGCTCGCTGTTGCGTGTTGCATCATGTTGCAACTTGGCAGCAGGGAGACGACGAAATTCTGTTAATGCTGATTGATTGAATCGACTTCATATTAGCTCTGCAAAGTCGAACAAACTGTTTTTGTGAATGCGTTCTAACAGGGCAGTTTGTTATTCAAAGTTGGTTATGCTGATCGCAGCCTTTGCGCTGCCCTTACAGTGGGGGGTTTACTAAATAAAGTAAAAATTAGACAACTACAACAGAATTTGATTGCATCCCGCACAGAATATCTGCTTGTGTTGATGCCAGAAAATTATTACTCTTCAAATATTTGTTTATTTGCCTTGAAAAAGGCCTTTTGCGGTTCAAAATCGGTTGCTGATCACAACCTTTGAGCTGCCCTAACAGTGGGGGAATTAAGATACACGGACAACATCCCCTGTGGAAGCTATTTCACATTCAGTAAATTAGACGGGTGCGACAAATTTAAATTGCTAGGACCCAACACAGAATGCTTGCTTGCGTTGTTAAAAATTATTAACTTTCAATGACTTGTTTATTTGCCTTGAAAAAGGCATTTTGATTTCCAAAATTGGATTTCCTGATGGCAATCTTCATGTTGCCCCACTTCACTTACTTCAGCAGCCTAGAGCCGGGGTGGCTCGTGCCGTATCAAGAATTTTCCTCCATTCTACTCGGTCCTGGGCTACTCGTCGCCAATTTCCTAGACGTTTCGATACTCGCAGATCCGCTTCAACCTGGTCAAGCCATCTAGCACGTTGGGCCCCTCTATTCCTGGTGCCGGTGGGGTCCTTGAAGAGAACCGATTTTACCGCGCAGTCATCCGGCATCCTCACGACATGCCCGGCCCATCGTAGCCTCCCGACCTTTGTCAGGTGTGCAATGGGAATCTCTCCAAGTAGTGTCTGTAGCTCGTGGTTCATACGCCTACGCCACTCTCCGCTTTCGGTTTGTACTCCACCAAATATTGTCCGCAACACTTTCCGTTCGAATACGGCCAGTGCGCGTATGTCCTCTGTGAGCAGCGTCACGGTTTCGAGTCCATAGAGAACTACGGGTCTAATTAGGGTTTTGTACATCGTCAGTTTCGTGCGGCGGCGTATGCTCCTGGATCGAAGCGTCCTGCGAAGGGCAAAGTAGGCTCGATTTCCAGCTTGAATACGTCGTTGGACCTCCTTGCTTGTGTTATTGTCGGCGGTTACCAGAGATCCCAAGTATACGAACTCCTCTACCACTTCGAGTTCGTCGCCGTCCATGACCACCGTCCGTGGGAGGCGAATGTTAGTTTCTTTCGAGCCTCTTCCTATCATATACTTGGTTTTCGACGCATTTATTTCTAGTCCAACTCTTCTAGCTTCCACTTTTAGTCTGGCGTAGATTGCCTCCGCCGTCGCTGAGTTGCTTGTAATAATGTCCAGGTCGTCTGCGAAGCCTATGAGTTGACTACTTTTGCTGAAAATCGTGCCTCTCGTTTCGATGCCCGCCCGTCGGATTACACCCTCAAGGGCGATGTTGAACAGTGTGCAGGATAATCCATCTCCTTGTCTCAACCCTCTGCGCGCTCCGAAGGGGTTCGATAGTGTCCCCGACACGCACACGTAACACATCACTCGGTCTAAGGTAGCTTTGATAAGTCGTGTAAGTTTATCCGGAAAACCGTAGTCGTGCATTATTTGCCATAGCTGGTCTCGATCGACTGTATCATACGCTGCCTTGAAGTCCACGAAAACATGATGTGTGGGCACGTTGTACTCCCGGCATTTCTGAAGGATCTGCCGGAGAGTGAAAATTTGATCCGTAGTAGCGCGAGCTTGTGTGAAGCCCGCTTGATACTGCCCTATGAATTCTTACGCTAAAGGAGATAGACGGCGGAGTAGGATCTGGGAGAGGACTTTGTAGGCAGCGTTGATCAGCGTAATGCCGCGGTAGTTGCTGTATTGTAGCCGATCGCCTTTTTTATAGATGGGGCATACAACTCCTTCCATCCATTCCTCCGGTAGTCTCTCTTCCTCCCAAATCCTAGAGATTACCCAGTGGAGTGCCGTTGCTAGAGCCTCTTTTCCGTGTTTATAGAGCTCTGCCGGGAGCCTGTCCTTACCGGCGGCTCTGTTGTTCTTAAGTGACCCAATTTCCCGTTCGATCTCCAGGATATCAGGAACTGGGACACTACTGTCGTATGTAGGCACTCCAAGGATAACTTCCCTTCCGCCTCCTTCCGTTGCTCCGCTATTGAGGTGCTCATCGAAGAACTGCTGCCACCTATCAACCACCTCGCGCTCGCTTGTGATCAGGTTCCCCTCCACGTCCCTACACATATCTGGACTCGGTGTGTAGCCCTTACGGGATTGGTTCACTTTTGACGTAGGACTACGTCTTTGTTTTCTATACTAGATTACACTTTGTGAAAATGAAAATGAAACTGGCAAATGTTGCGTCAGATTTCAAACGGTTATAGCAAGCGAACGACTTAATGCATCTTAGTCATTTATATTTCGGTGGATAGATAAAATGTGTAACAATTTTTTGATATTATGTTCAACATTGTTGCTTTACTGCTTAATGGTGGAAAAAGGTGAAAAGTTCCAAGGTCAAGCTTTCCCATACATTTCCTTGTTCTTGGCTTGCTTCCCAAGCACAGATAACAATAACATGGACGAAATAAATTCCACTGCCTACATATTTTGACACAACAAAGTGTTTTGGTTTGTTTGTCTTTGTCTAAGCTGCGTGGCCCCGCCTTAATGGTAAAAATCTACGCTGAACTCGATACAAAAGACTGCGTGTGGAAAATTTAGCTTCAGTTTAGTTTGTTCCACAATAGCGAGTGCGTTGCAGCCGTTCAAGCTTTGCGACATTGAGAAACGAGAGCTGCATACGAGTCAACTTCCAGGCACCGCGGAGCATGTTACCTGTATTCTGCACACGGCAGCAATAATAACCATTGTACGCTGCAGGATATTTTGCTGGCACAGCTGCTGGAGGGCACAGCGGAGAGCAAATTTTATATTTTATCGATGCTACCGGTGGTGGTGTGATTATCAGCATTCTGTAGCATACATTTCGAGCTGAAGGTTATCGAATCGGTTCTTTTTAGAACTATAAATGCTTGAAGATAAGAGTTACGAGAATTTTCACAACTACTCCTAGTGTGAAATGTCCATCTATTTCTCAATAATCATTTTTACAATAACGACCAGGGCGCACCAAAGATAAACGGTAGTGTTGCCTATGAATAGCTTATCACAACAAGACATAACCCTCATTTCAAGAATTTTCACTGCTAAATTGAGTGATTTTCCGGTTTAATTGTTTGTTTGTGTTCACTCGAACACCGTTATCAGTCAAATATTAGCAACGAAAATTAGTTAATCTAAGAACCAGAGTAATTTTCGCAGCGGGAAAGCAAAAACTTTCTTTTGATGCTTATGAAAATCACTCAGTAGTATTGAAGATGTATTGGTTTGTTTCTCTTTCTTTCTATAAGCTACGTGGCCACGCCTTAATGGCAAAAATCTACGCTGAACTCGATACAAAAGAGTGCGTGTGGAAAATTCAGCTTCAGTTTAGTTTGTTCCACAATAGCGAGTGCGGTGCAGCTGTTAAAGCTTTGCGACATTGAGAAACGAGAGCTGCATACGAGTCAACTTCCAGGCACCGCGGAGCATGTTACCTGTATTCTGCACACGGCAGCAACAATAACCATCGTACGCTGCAGGATATTTTGCTGGCACAGCTGCTGGAGGGCACAGCGGAGAGCAAATTTTATACGCGGCCAACAAAATAATCGATGCTACCGGTGGTGGTGTGATTATCAGCATTCTGTAGCTACATTTCGAGCTGAAGATTATCGAATCGGTTCTTTTTAGAACTATAAATGCTTGAAGATAAGAGTTACGAGAATTTTCACAACTACTCCTAGTGTGAAATGTCCATCTATTTCTCAATAATCATTTTTACAATAACGACCAGGGCGCACCAAAAATAAACGGTAGTGTTGCCTATGAATAGTTTATCACAACAAGACATAACCCTCATTTCAAGAATTTTCACTGCTAAATTGAGTGATTTTCCGGTTTAATTGTATGTTTGTGCCCACTCGAACACCGTTATCAGTCAAACATAAGAAACGAAAATTAGTTAATCTAAGAACCAGAGTGATTTTCGCAGCGGGAAAGCAAAAACTTTCTTTTGATGCTTAAGAAAATCACTCAGTAGTATTGAAGATGTATTGGTTTGTTTCTCTTTCTTTCTATAAGCTACGTGGCCACGCCTTAATGGTAAAAATCGACGCTGAACTCGATACAAAAGATTGTGTGTAGAAAATTCAGCTTCAGTTTAGTTTGTTCCACAATAGCGAGTGCGGTGCAGCTGTTGAAGCTTTGCGACATTGAGAAACGAGAGCTGCATACGAGTCAACTTCCAGGCACCGCGGAGCATGTTACCTGTATTCTGCACACGGCAGCAATAATAACCATTGTACGCTGCAGGATATTTTGCTGGCACAGCTGCTGGAGGGCACAGCGGAGAGCAAATTTTATACGCGGCCAACAAAATAATCGATGCTACCGGTGGGGGTGTGATTATCAGCATTCTGTAGCATACATTTCGAGCTGAAGATTGTCGAATCGGTTCTTTTCAGAACTATAAATGCTTGAAGATAAGAGTTACGAGAATTTTCACAACTACTCCTAGTGTGAAATGTCCATCTATTTCTCAATAATCATTTTTACAATAACGACCAGGGCGCACCAAAGATAAACGGTAGTGTTGCCTATGAATAGTTTATCACAACAAAACATAACCCTCATTTGAAGAATTTTCACTGCTAAATTGAGTGATTTTCCGGTTTAATTGTTCGTTTGTGTTCACTCGAACACCGTTATCAGTCAAATATTAGCAACGAAAATTAGTTAATCTAAGAACCAGAGTGATTTTCGCAGCGGGAAAGCAAAAACATTCTTTTGATGCTTATGAAAATCACTCAGTAGTATTGAAGATGTATTGGTTTGTTTCTCTTTCTTTCTATAAGCTACGTGGCCACGCCTTAATGGCAAAAATCTACGCTGGACTCGATACAAAAGACTGCGTGTGGAAAATGCAGCTTCAGTTTAGTTTGTTCCACAATAGCGAGTGCGGTGCAGCTGTTAAAGCTTTGCGACATTGAGAAACGAGAGCTGCATACGAGTCAACTTCCAGGCACCGCGGAGCATGTTACCTGTATTCTGCACACGGCAGCAACAATAACCATCGTACGCTGCAGGATATTTTGCTGGCACAGCTGCTGGAGGGCACAGCGGAGAGCAAATTTTATACGCGGCCAACAAAATAATCGATGCTACCGGTGGTGGTGTGATTATCAGCATTCTGTAGCTACATTTCGAGCTGAAGATTATCGAATCGGTTCTTTTTAGAACTATAAATGCTTGAAGATAAGAGTTACGAGAATTTTCACAACTACTCCTAGTGTGAAATGTCCATCTATTTCTCAATAATCATTTTTACAATAACGACCAGGGCGCACCAAAAATAAACGGTAGTGTTGCTTATGAATAGTTTATCACAACAAGACATAACCCTCATTTCAAGAATTTTCACTGCTAAATTGAGTGATTTTCCGGTTTAATTGTATGTTTGTGCCCACTCGAACACCGTTATCAGTCAAACATAAGAAACGAAAATTAGTTAATCTAAGAACCAGAGTGATTTTCGCAGCGGGAAAGCAAAAACTTTCTTTTGATGCTTATGAAAATCACTCAGTAGTATTGAAGATGTATTGGTTTGTTTCTCTTTCTTTCTATAAGCTACGTGGCCACGCCTTAATGGTAAAAATCTACGCTGAACTCGATACAAAAGATTGCGTGTGGAAAATTCAGCTTCAGTTTAGTTTGTTCCACAATAGCGAGTGCGGTGCAGCTGTTAAAGCTTTGCGACATTGAGAAACGAGAGCTGCATACGAGTCAACTTCCAGGCACCGCGGAGCATGTTACCTGTATTCTGCACACGGCAGCAACAATAACCATCGTACGCTGCAGGATATTTTGCTGGCACAGCTGCTGGAGGGCACAGCGGAGAGCAAATTTTATACGCGGCCAACAAAATAATCTATGCTACTGGTGGTGGTGTGATCATCAGCATTCTGTAGCTACATTTCGAGCTGAAGATTATGAAATCGGTTCTTTTCAGAACTATAAGATGATGAAGATAAGAGTTATGAGAATTTTCACAACTACTACTAGTGTGAAATTTTTATCTATTTCTAAATAATCATTTTTACAATAACGAGTAGGACGCACCAAATATAAACGGTAGTGTTACCTATGAATAGTTTATCACAACAAGATATAACCCTCATTTCAAGAATTTGCACTGCTAAATTGAGTGATTTTCCGGTTTAATTGTTTGCTTGTGTTCACTCGAACACCGTTATCAGTCAAATGTTAGAAACAAAAATTAGTTAATCTAAGAACCAGAGTGATTTGCGCATCGGGAAAGCAAAACCTTTCTTTTGATGTTTATGAAAATCACTCAGTAGTATCGAAGGTGTTTTGGTTTGTTTCTCTTTCTCGAAGCTACGTAGCCACGCCTTAATTGCAAAAATCTGCTCTGAACTCGATACAAAAGACTGCGTGTAGAAAATTCAGCTTCAGTTTAGTTTGTTACACATAAGCGAGAGCAGTGCAGCTGTTAAAGGTACGCGACATTGAGAAACGAGAGCTGCATACGAGTCAACTCAAAATATTCATGGTGCGATTATCAGCGTTCTGTAGCACGAATTTTCAACTGAATATTATGGAATCGGTTCTTTTCAGAACTATAGATGCTTGAAGATAAGAGTTATGAGAATTTTCGCAACTACTACTCTGCCGCTCATAGCAAGTCCGTCCCATTTGCGTTTTTGTGCTGATGAGAAAACAGCGATTAAATATTGTAACACTTTGGGAGAAATATTGCAATCTTATGCTGTTTTAAACAAGGCCATCGACAGAAATTGTTACTACGATGTTAATTTATTACTTTAGCATTATAACCCGTTCATAAACACTAAAATTCGATTGAGTTATGTTGCAAACCATAAGCTGGGACCCATATGCGATTACCTTTTCGATACCTAGCCAGAATGATAGCAAACCAGTCCCATAGCCACCTACGACTGGTGATGAAAAGCAAACTACTGCAAAGCGATTCCGGTTATAGCTTGCATTTGAAACGAATCAGCTGCTGGACGATCACCTTCTCGCGTGCTTCCACAGAATCATTAAACGATTTTGTAATGAGAAATGTATCTAATACTATGATTTAATTCTCAATCAGTTCAGGTGGAGGAACTTGTTCTAAAATTTTTCGAAAGCGGTCAATGTGTGACGGCGGCGGACAGCTTCCACGCATTAGACAGGGAAACCAATATAACAAAGACCCTCTTATTACTAATTTAGATTTTTACTACGTTGTGAAAAAGCTAAGAAGTATGCTGAAGTATCCGGTATGACTGTTGACACGTTGTTCAAAAAATAAACCACCGTTTATCAATTGTTATCCACGGCCCAACATGGATAAAATACGAGGGTAGTATTATTTTATATTGATTGGATGCTCTAATTAACAGTACAGTGACACGCCTAACGGCGACGGCAGAAATGCTGTTCATTCAAAAAAAAAAGGTGAAAGAAACTTAGCATTGATAAATATTTGTAGTTTTACTTTTAAAATTATACAAAGACATTACCAATCAACTGTCAAACAATAAGGTTTTAATTTTTATCCCATCCTCAAAAACACACATATGCAATAAGCTTTTTTTTTTCCTCATCTATAATTTATTTGACACGGCACAAATACAATTCAATGTTTAACGGCGCCAATTATATCTGGTAGCTTACTTTCTAAAGTATCTTAATAACTAAAAGCAAATTTTTTATCCTCGCTGCCGACTACGAGCTGAAACTAAATCTAACTTAAGCTAGAATGTTTTGCATGAAAAGCACTGATTTGTTGTTTGATGGTTTTCCATCGCCATAGGTAAGCAGCATATTGAATATGTTCCGCTGCTGGGCCAAGATATTACGGACTGGCATATGGGGTTGTCTCCTTCGGGGCCTGAGAGTATCGTGCGGGTCTAGTTGCTGTTTCCGGATCCGGGGTCTTAACGTGTTCTTGTCGTTTGGTTGGATGTAGGCGGAAGGGGATAGGACTAAACTGGGGCGTGGATGGATTTCAGGAAAACGTATATAAGGGACATGTAGGATAGGTCACGGCTCGCCAAGACATCACGAACAGGAACAGCCGGCTGCCTACCTTCGGCCTGCAGGGAAGCTACTAATCTAGACCTGGCGTCACGGTGTACAGGGCATGACCAAACAACGTGCTCTATGTCGTGATAACCTTCACCAGAGGCACAGATACCACTCTCCCCGAGCCCAACACGACGGAGATGCGCGTCAAATCTATAGTGATTGGACATAAGCCGGGACATCACGCAAATGAAATCCCGACCTACATCCAACCCCTTGAACCACGGGTTCGTCGATACCTTGGGGATTATGGAATGTAACCACCTTCCCAGTTCCCCCTTGGTCCAAGAATTTTGCCAACTGATGATCGTATTCTGACGTACAAATGCGAAAAATTCATTAAAGGCAATTGGTCTTTCAATATCACCGTCATGGTCAATATCACCGTTTGTTGCGCCCACCTTAGCCAAAAAGTCCGCTTTCTCATTACCCGGTATCGAGCAGTGAGAAGGGACCCACGCTAAGGTAATCTGAAACGATTTTTCGGATAAAGCACTCAGATGTTCCCGTATTTTCCCCAGGAAATACGGAGAGTGCTTAACATCTTTCATCGATCGGAGAGCCTCAATGGAACTGAGACTGTCCGTAAAGATGAAATAATGGTCCGTGGGCATTTTTTCGATAATCCCTAGGGTGTACTGAATTGCAGCTAATTCTGCGACGTAAACAGAAGCAGGATTATCGAGCTTATGGGAGACGGTTAAATTGTTATTGAAGATACCGAAGCCAGTGGACCCATCAAGAAGTGATCCGTCAGTGTAGTACATATTGTCGCAGTTGATGTTTCGATATTTATTGGAAAAAATTTTGGGGATCTGCTGCACGCGTAAATGATCCGGGATTCCACGAGTTTCTTCTATCATGGATGTATCGAAAAACACAGTAGAATCAGAAGTATTTGATAAGTCGACACGATTTGGAATATTCGAAGAAGGGTTAATATTTTGGGACATGTGATTGAAATACAATGTCATAAAACGGGTTTGAGAATTAAGTTCGATTAACCTTTCAGAAGACAGGCTCCAGAAGCGGTTTTTCAATGGTAGTACTCCAGCTAAGACCTCCAAACTCATCGTATGGGTCGACTGCATGCAACCTAAGGCGATACGCAAACAACGATATTGTATTCGCTCCAGTTTGATCAAATGTGTGTTTGCTGCGGAGCGGAAGCAGAAACACCCGTATTCAATAACAGACAATATCGTTGTTTGGTAAAGCCTTATAAGGTCTCCTGGGTGGGCTCCCCACCATTGTCCGGTTATTGTACGAAGAAAATTCACTCTTTGCTGACATTTTTTCATCAGATACCTCACGTGACAACCCCAGGTGCCTTTAGAGTCGAACCAGACACCAAGATATTTGTGTACCAAAACCTGAGAAATCGTTTTACCCATTAATTGTGTTTGAAGCTGAGCAGGTTAATGCTTCCTAGAAAAAACTACTATCTCAGTCTTCTCCGGAGAGAATTCGATACCTAGCTGTAAAGCCCAAGCAGACAAATTGTCCAAGGTATCTTGCAATGGTCCTTGCAAATCGGCAGCTTTGGCTCCTGTAACAGAGATTACACTGTCGTCTGCAAGTTGTCTTATCGTGCATGAGTTTGCCAGACATTCGTCGATGTCATTTACATAAAAGTTGTAAAGAAGGGGGCTTAAACATGAGCCCTGGGGAAGACCCATGTAGCTAATGCGAAAAGTTGCCAAATCGCCGTGCGTAAAATGCATGTGCTTTTCGGACAACAAATTGTGCAAAAAATTGTTCAAAATTGGAGAAAATCCTTGTCGGTGAAGTTTACCCGAAAGAATGTCAATAGAAACGGAATCAAAAGCCCCCTTAATGTATTCAAGAACGCAGACGCCATTTGTTCTTTGCGAGCATACGCCAGCTGAATATCTGTTGAAAGCAACGCAAGACAATCATTCGTCCCTTTGGCACGGCGGAAGCCAAATTGAGTATCTGATAGTAGACCATTTGATTCGACCCAATGGTCTAAACGACGGAGTATCATTTTTTCCATCAATTTCCGGATACAGGATAGCATTGCAATCGGCCTATAAGAGTTGTGATCAGAAGCTGGTTTCCCTGGTTTTTGGATGGCGATCACCTTCACTTGCCTCCAATCCTGCGGTACAATATTTTGCTCCAGGAACTTATTGAACAAGTTCAACAAGCGCCTCTTGGCATTGCCGGGTAGATTCTTCAACAAGTTGAATTTGATTCTATCTAACCCAGGCGCGTTATTGTTACAGGACAGGAGGGAAACTGAAAATTCTGCCATCGTAAAAGGTGATTCAATCGCGTCGTGGCCCGGAGACGCATCGCGAACAATGTTTTGCTCAGGAACAGAGTCCGGACATACTTTCCTGGCAAAATCAAATATCCACCTACTTGAAGACTCCTCGCTTTCGTTGACCGTTACGCGATTCCGCATTCTTCGGGCTGTGTTCCAAAGAGTGCTCATTGATGTCTCCCTCGACGTCTCGTTTACGAACCGACGCCAGTATCCGCGTTTCTTTACCTTAGTCAAGCTTTTAAACTTGGTATCAAGCTCCGAATAACGTTTAAAGTCGTCGGCATCGTCTGTATCCCGGAAGGTCAGATACGCGTCGGATCTTTGCGTGTAGAAATCGGAGCACTCTTGGTCCCACCACGGAGTGGGAGGCCGTTCTTTGATCGTTACGCCGGGATATTTCTTCGTTTGGGCTTGCAACGCGGCGTCGAGAATCAAGCCCGCGAGGAGGTTGTATTCTTTAAGTGGTGGATGATGTTGAATCGACTCGACCGCTTTTGAAATCATTTCCTCGTATAACTTCCAATCGACATTCCGTGTGAGGACATACGGAATGTCAATTGGTCGCATGCGAGTTGACCCGTTATTAATTGAAATAAGAATAGGCAAATGGTCGCTACCGTGAGGATCAAGGATTACCTTCCATGTGCAATCCAACCGTAGCGACGTCGAACATAAGGATAGATCCAAAGCGCTTGGGCGCGCTGGAGGTTTCGGGATACGTGTCATTTCACCGTTGTTTAAAAGTCATGTCGAAGTCATCGCAAAGGTTATAGATTAAAGAGGAGCGGTTATCATTGTATGGGGAACCCCAAGCCACGCCATGAGAGTTGAAGTCTCCCAAAATCAAACGTGGCGAGGGAAGAAGTTCTATTAAATCAAAGAGCAGCCGTTGCCCAACCTGTGCTCTGGGAGGAATATATATTGAGGCAATACAAAGCTCTTTACCTTGTATTGTCATTTGACATGCGACAACTTCGATGCCTGGAATCGAGGGGAGGTTAATACGATAGAAAGAATAGCACTTTTTAATCCCTAAAAGTACTCCTCCATATGGGGTGTCTCGATCAAGGCGAATAATATTAAAATCATGGAAGTTGAGATCAATATTTGAAGTAAGCCAAGTTTCACAAAGGGAAAATGCATCGCATTTGTTTTTATTTATCAAAACTTTAAACGAATCAATTTTTGGTAAAATACTTCTACAATTCCACTGTAACACAGAGATAGAATCCTTCATATACGCAGTTGAATTAGGCATCGAAGGATACAATCGCTGCAAGGAGGGGCAGTCAACTGCTTCAAAAATGATCTAACTGTTGGGAGGAATGCTGTAAGAAAAATTTTAATTGGATCGGGTACATTGAAATTTTCAAAAATCCAGTCCACAATGTCAGAAAATTTCACTAATCCAGAGTTTGTTTCATCAACTGGATGTGCAAAAGGAACAACTGGGGTTTTAGATGTTCCTGGCAGTGCTGGAAACTCCTTCTGGGACTTTAAATTTGCAAGCCCAGGAGGAGTTTGCTTCGGTTTTTCCGCAGCACTGTTTGGTTTGTTCGTACTTTTCATTACACTTTGGGAAATCTTAGGACCTTTACGGGGAAGTTTAGGAGAAGAAACATTTTTCCCCTTCCTAGACTCCCCAGGATTGGCATAAGATGTTCCCGCTGATGAATCGTCAGAATCGGTTTCATCAGAGGGCAACAGATCAAAGGGGTTCGATGTTATGGTAGAAGTGGTCACGGTCTTCTTCAGCATCTCAGCGTAAGAACGCTTTGAACGCTCCTTAAGTGACCGCTTGATTTTATCTCTGCGCTGCATGTACACCGGGCATGTGGAGAGCTCATGCTGGTTTTCCCCACAGTGAATACATTTTTCAGCATTAACACTGCAAGAATCTTCCGCATGAGTCTCCCCACACTTGCTACATCGTGCCTTATTGCAGCAGTAGGCGGCTGTGTGGCCTAACTGCTTGCAATTGGTGCAATTCATCACACGGGGTACATACAATCGCACAGGCAGACGAACCCGGTCGATCGAGACGTGGCTAGGGAGTGCAGATCCGGCAAACGTAACGCGAAACGAGTCTGACGGAGTGTAAACTTTTTTACCGCCGACGAGAGACATGGACCGCAATTGCTTACAATCCAAAATCTTCGCCTGTGTTTCGGTATTTTTGAAGCAACCGGTTGCGCTTTTTAGGATACACTCGACAGACAGACTCGAATCGGTTATGACACCGTCGATCTCCACGTCTCGTGCGGGTATGTAGACGCGATACTCGCGTGTGAAGAGCTCAGAGCAAGCGATAGCATTGGCCTGTGCCAGATCACTGACCACGACACGGAGCTTGTTAGGTCAGACCTTGGAAATTTCGGTCACGGCCTTGTACCCCTTCGTCAGGTCTTTAGCAATTTGCAGTATGTTTAAACGCTTTGAATTCACTCCTGCCTTTGGACGAAAATAAACAGTATAGCTGCCCTGTTGAGATCCGTCCGGGTAAAGCCTGGGACGAGGGGGGACTGGAGAATGAACAGGGGAGGGGGTAACAGAAGGATCAGGGTCAGGGGGGTTCGGGGATGGTGGCACGGGAGGCGAGGGATCTATATCCATTGCGCTAAATGTAGCGCACTAGCGCCGACAAGAACACGTACCTCTTTACTTCTTCCTTCCAGCAGTGGTTGTCCGATCGTTCGAAGCTGCACCCAAAGCAGCCAGCAGCACCAGTACAGCAGCACCAATACAGCCACCAGCAGTGAGCCGGGTGTGAGATCACTCAGCACAGCGACACGGACTCGACTGTCAACTGATGGGCTTGGATTAAAAAGATCTATTCACGGTGCACAGATCAAAACTGCAGCTGGTATTTTGCACCAATACAGCCAAAGTTGTGAGCCGGGTACAGAACGTATCGACACAACTCACAATCTAGTTGGCCTTTAGCGCGAATAATACACTCTTTTGTTTGGCTATTCGTACACACGGACCGGATTGTAATAGAACGACCACTTTGCACGTCCGTTTCTGTCGAGTGTTCGACGCGGAATGCAATAAGCTTTGTTCCCTCGTGATTACCTATAACAAGATATCGGCACAACAACTAACGATTCCAGCAGATTCTAGAAATCAGGTTTCTCTTATAGAAAACGAAATGTTCTATTTTTCCAGTTTTAAATGCGAAACTATAGTAAAATTCGATCGAACCGCCTATTGAATTTTACTTGGTCAACTGGTACATCGAATTCTGAACCTGAAGACCATGAACTATGTTAAACATAACATGTTTCATGATATATTTTTGACTGTGGGACTGATGATTGTGATGATTTGTTTTATGGGACCGACTTGCGATCATTTTTGCTATGGGACAAACCGACTTGCTATTTTTTTCATAGTTCCTCAGAACAATGTATTCAAAATTATGTGTTCTATCGAAAGTAGATGTAAAAAGGCGATGATTCCACCAATAAAGTCAAAATTGATAAAAATGCAATTGGGACGGACTTGCCATGAGGGGCAGTACTAGTGTAAAATTTTCATGTATTCATGCATCGTTAGTTTTAAAATAACGACTATCAAAAATAAACGGTAGTGTTACCTATGAACAGTTAAGCGCAGCATATAATAATATTTAGTTTAGCATATATTAAAAATTAGTAAAGCGGGCAATGTATGTAGTTTCGCGGGAATGCGAAGATGAACGGGAATAGAAGGTGTGACTAGAATTAGAAAAAAATTTCCCTCGTCCAGACGGGACCTGTCTGGACGAGGGAAATTTTTTTCTAATTCTAGTCACACCTTCTATTCCCGTTCATCTTCGCATTCCCGCGAAACTACATACATTGCCCGCTTTACTAAAACTTAAAATGTAAGTCAATATGACAAAAAATGAAATTAGTTCGTAAAAGTATATATTAAATATTTAGTCCTACATCACCATTTCATACAACCCCTAGGGCTGTATACCTTGTAGTATTTCAAAAAACTTGCGTGTATCGTTAGCCCGAAACAGTTGCTCCAGCTCTTCACGATCTCTGTCCTCCTGCTGGCGCTTCTTCCTCCGCAGAATCGTGGTCAACTCATTTCGTGCTCGTCGGTATGTGGCCGCGTTCTCTCTTGTGGCGATGCTTAGATAATTTTTCCAAGCTCTTTTCTTCCTCTCCATCGCTTGCTGGCATTCCCCGTCAAACCAGTCATTTTGTCGGCTCGACGATACCACACCTAGTGCCGCGGATGCGGCCTCTCCAATGGCCGAGCGTAGCTTCCCCCATCCATCGTCGAGAGTCGAAGCACATAGCTCTTCCGTGGAAGGTAGTGCCTCCTCAAGTAAGCGCGCGTAGTTCTCTGCAGCCTGCGGGTTGGTCAACTGCCGGATGTTTGGCCGGGGAGGACGGTTCTGACGTGTGTGAAATACCGTGGATAGTTTTGAGCGCACATGTACTGCTACTAGGTGGTGGTCTGAGTCGATATCCGCACCCCGGAGGGAGCGTATGTTTGTAATGTTTGAGAAAAATCGGCCATCAATGAGAACGTGGTCAATTTGATTTGTTGTACGGTGGTCAGGTGATCTCCAGGTGACTTTGTGGATATCTTTGCGTGGAAAGAAGGTGCTGCGAAGTTGATGCATCGTTGGCCGTTGTCGTTCGTGTCGGTGTGTAGGCTGTGAGGCCCTATCACCGGTCTATACATCGCTTCCCTACCAACCTGGGCGTTCATATCCCCGATGACGATTTTGATGTCCCGTGACGAGCAGCTGTCGTAAGTTGCCTCCAACTGCGCGTAGAACGATTCCTTCTCGTCGTCAGGTCTACCTTCGTGCGGGCAGTGCACGTTGATGATGCTGTAGTTGAAGAAACGACCTTTAATCCTCAACAGACACATCCTCTCGTTGATCGCCTTCCAATTGATCACGCGATCCTGCATTCTGCCTAATACACAGAAACCCGTTCCCAGCTCGTTGGTTGCTCCACCGCTCTGGTAGAACTGGGCCTTGCCTCCACGGACTTTCCACACTTTCTCACCTTTGCGACAGATCTCCTGCAGAGCCACGATGCCGAATTTGCGGGGTTCTAGCTGCTCGAGCAGCACCCTGTCTCCGCCCACAAAATTTAGCGACTTGCAGTTCCAGGTACCGAGTTTCCACTCGTGGTCCGTTTTTCGTTGCCTAGGTCCATACCGAATGTTCCGAGTTATATTTTCTTGAATATTCGTAGTGTAATTGTTTTGGTAGGTTGCCTTACTAGGGCTACGCTACCGAGTCTCGTGATGGGGCTGCCATCTTAGGTGTAGCGTTCGAGACAACTCGTTTCTTTATTCAGCCGCCCGCTCCGGGTCAGACGCTGTTATGAGCCGCCCCTAACCTGGGGAACAGACGCTCGGAAAGGTTGAGCTTTCCTCCGAGGAGGTCAGCCCACCTCCCCCTTCCTTGTCAGCATACGACCAAGGTCCCACCACGGGTTGGTTACCACGATCTTCGGTTGGTTACTCGTATCCCGGCTGGTACCAAGGGGAGGTAGGGATATGAGTTGCTGGGCAGGATGCTATGGACCACAATGGGGTCTATTTTATGCCAACTAGTACGATTTGTACTGCAGGTACGCTCTGCCCAGCCGTTCACCAGCAAATAAAAATTCATGTTGCCCCAACAGTGGGGGAATAATGATAGTATGGCGACACACACTGAGAAGAATCGCGCTGCTTCTGAGACGTGGTGACCAACCACAGGGCAAGTGTTTAATTTGAAGGCAGCCACAGGCGCGACCCGCTGCTATGGTCTGTTACTGCTGAGTGCCGATATCTGCTGCTACTGCTGTCAACGTTGTGGACGGTCCATCCAGTTCACCTTCCGACTAATGAATGAAGCTAGATTTCCCAGAAACACTCTTTTATAGCCGAAGAGTGCTACGTAATAGGCCACGCCTTTCAGTTCAGTTTTACCATTTCCTAATGTTCTTTACACGAATTGTTCCACAATTCGCATTTGATTTTTGTATCCAGCGAATAAACACCGATGGTGCTCTCACACACGCAACGGTTTTAACCCGTATCTTATTGCGGTTTGTAACATCAAGCGATTTCGTTTGCTCGCTGTTGCGTGTTGCATCGTGTTGCAACTTGGCAGCAGGGAGACGACGAAATTCTGTTAATGCTGATTGATTGAATCGACTTCATTATAGCTCTGCATAGTCGAACCAACTGTCTTTGTGAATGCGGTCTAACAGGGCAGTTTGTTATTCAAAGTCGGTCATGCTGATCGCAGCCTTTGCGCTGCCCCTACAGTGGAGGGTTTACTAAATAAAGTAAAAGTAAAAATTAGACAACTACAACAGAATTTGATTGCATCCTGCACAGAATGTCTGCTTGTGTTGATGCCAGAAAATTATTAACCTTCAATTATTTGTTTATTTGCCGTGAAAAAGGCATTTTGCGGTTTAAAATCGGTTGCTGATCACAACCTTTGAGCTGTCCTAACAGTGGGGGAATTAAGATACACGGACAACATGCCCTGTAGAAGCTATTTCACATTCAGTAAATTAGACGGGTGTGACAAATTTAAATTGCTAGGATCCAACACAGAATCTTGCTTGCGTTGTCAAAAATTATTAACTTTCAATGACTTGTTTATTTGCCTTGAAAAAGGCATTTTGATTTCCAAAATTGGACTTCCTGATGGCAATCTTCATGCTGCCCCAACACGGGGGGAATAATGGCAGTCTGGCGACACACGCTGAGAAAAACCGCGCTGCTTCTGAGACGTGGTGACCAACCACAGGGCTAGTGCTGCTGCTAAGGAAGGACGACTGCTGTTGTCACTGTCTAGAACTATTATGAGCGGCTTCGGCTGAAACTGGCTCTTATATAGGCTAAATAGCATGTTTTCAATTGCAAGGTATATGATTCTGTCGACCGTGCTTGGGAAGCAATCATATAACGACCAATCCAAGGAAATCCATCAGATACTAACCGATTTATTAGCATTTGAAATTGGACATATTTTTCACTTTTTTCGATTTTAATTTTCATTTCACATCCCTATGTAGCCGAACTTTCTACTTTAAAAATACAGAAATAAATGTGGCAACCCTGGATGCCTTAACGTTCTCTAAAGAAGGTTCGACAGGAGAAGTAAGCGGACGATTCATGAGGTAATGTGCTGGCGTAATCACTTGTGGATCTGCGGGATCATTAGAGATTGCAAAAAGGGGTCGAGAGTTCATGACTGCCTCGATTTCAGCCAGAACAGTAGCCAGTTCTTCGAAGGTTAGCTTCACGTTGCCTGCGACACGCTTAAAATGAGTTTTACACGCCTTAACGGCGGCCTCCCATAGGCCTCTGAATTCGGGTGCATCCGGTGGGATGAAATGCCACTCGATCTCACGACTACGACAAAACGATTTTATGGCCTCTTCAGTCTGCTGATTGCGAAACTGCTGGTACAACACGTGTAGTTCATGGTTGGCACCTCGGAAATCAGTGGCGTCGAGCTATCAATCGTCGAAGAGATGCTAAAAGGCATCGGTGCTCAGGTCGGATACAGCTTCCAAGTGTACTGCTTTGGTTGACATACAGCCACGTATGATTTTACTATCGCAGGATGACGCGAACCTTGTCTAGTCCAAAAGGGACTGGCGTAGTAAACACCAATTACAGAAAATGGAGGTGAAGGAACAACTCTTGGTACCGGCAGGTTACCCGTCAACTGGTGGATGTTGGGTTGATTCGGAAACATCTTACACAGCAACGTGTTATCAATCGAATAGTAGATCTAGCATTCAGAAGCCAATATCTTTGTCCCATGGCATTCATCAGACCAGTCTGGCCTACGTGGAGCATCTCGATGTGCATTTGTCGAACTAATAATCGCACTATAACTGCGGTAACTGCGAGTGATCCAATCGACCTCCTACTCGTCCATCGATGTATACAGGACGTAAATTTCCAAGTCTCCTACAAGGTATGTTGGCACGAACTCGCTTGATTTTATGGGCGAAATGCTGCTGTTATATGAGACGAACGATCATATTGGCTGAGTGACGAAGTTCACAAACGGTCAAATGATTTTGAAGTTCTCGATGTTCTGGATTTCTTTTGTCACCATGGCCTTGAGTTCAGGCAGCTCATCATCTGGTATTTCATCTGCAGCATCCATTTCAGAATTCTCTATTTGTAGGAACTCCGTGCCGTTCCACCAGAGACTGTTATTTTTGAGGAGTTCGGGAAGCTGACCTCGGGACATAACGTCGGCTGGATTTTGCGGAGATCGGACGTGTTGCCACTGATGCTCGCCGGTTTGCTTTTGGATTACAGAAATTTTGTTTCGTACGAAAAGCTGTAGCTGGCTAAGTGATTTTTTAATCCAAGCCAAGATGATTTCTGTCACACCACAATACGGACCTTTGAATTGTTATTTGCAGAGCTGGTAGCACCTTTTGTACTAGTTTGGATAACAAATGCGCGGCGCATAATTCCTTCCGTGGAATGAAAAGCTCGCTCAATGGAGCCAGCTTCGATTTGCTAGGAACTATGCAAAGTTTAGCCGAGCCATCGACAAAAATGCTTTGTAAATATACGCATGCACCATATGCTACGGTAGAAGCGTCTGAAAACCCATGAAGCTCGTAGGCAACCGCGTTGTCGAATATTACACACCTTGGAATCTGAATGTCGGTTAGGTACACAAGTGAGGCTTGCAATTCTTGCCACTGACGTGCTGTTTCATCGTCCACTATATCATCCCATCCAATTTTAGGTTTTCACAGTTTCTGTGTTAGGAGTTTGGCTAAAACTATAACCGGTGATACCATGTCAAGAGGATCAAAAAATTTGGCAATTTCTGAGTATATGACTCGTTTCGTAGATGGTCGCGAAGCTGATTGATTTGGATGTGCAGCAATGCATAGAGTATCGGCAGACGGATCCCAAAGTAATCCCAACACTTTGATACCTTCATTTACTCCACGCTCTTCCAAGGTTATTTCTTTCTCTTGCTCTTCCACTAGGATGCGTTCCAGGAACATCTGGGAGTTGGAGCACCACTTATGTATGGAAAATCTTCCTTGTGAAAGAAGCGGCTTCAGTTGTTGTGCGTTAATGGGCTTCTCTACTGACCCGTGTAAGATCCGCGTTATACGGGGACCTGATGACATTATTGATATGATGTGAAAAGACTATAGGTTTTGAGTACCCGGTGTTCCAACTAGAGAAGTCCAGTGGAAGCGGGGTCGATACTAGAAGTCAACTGACTTGGCCTCGTTTTTTGAACCTTTTTCAAATGCTTAAGAAGTATTTACAAATGTCTCCAAAATATTAAGTCTACACATTGATTTGATATTATTGATATGTATAAGACGGAGACGGGTAGTTGAAACAATTAGAGTGTCAAACGCGGAAATATTCATCTTCTGCACTTATGAGCTCGAACGCCTTGGGTAATTGAATGCCTCCTTCGCACTCGCGCTGTACGGCTTGGACCTCACACTGTAGGTGTGAAAGCGAGAGTGCGAAAGGGTCTAGTTAAATTGCAACCAGCTGTGTTGCATAATCGGATATCTTGTATGTTTATATTTTTGTTGTAAAGTTGAAGTCGGTACAGTGACGCTCATGTTAAGAGTCACCTCCTCTTCCCCCTTTAGAAAGAATAATGAAATTATTCGAATGTCTCTCTCTAATTGCTTCTTACATAGGTCATTTTTTTTTTTGATATTTTGTGATAGGGGTCTTTTTACAATATATTATTTATAAGGATGTTTGTGAATTTATAAAAGGCATGATAATGTGCGTGACAATTGTTATATAAGTTTTTATTATCCTGTTCATATGGACTGTCATTGCTTTTCCTGTGGTTATGTTCGTCACTTTGCAATTTGGCTCTTCTATTGAAGTTACTATGTATGGTTCCAAATAGTATGCATCTAGTTTCTTTCTTGCTTCGTTAGTTACATATACCTTGTCGTTTATTGCTATTTAGATCGGATTTATATTTACATAGAAATTTTCTTCACATTTTTTTTGCCAAGTTAGTTTTTGTCTTGCTGATTGATGGGATGTCTTGAGCTTGTATTGTAGTTCGATCTTGTATGAGTCGAATTTATATATTGGTCCGTTGTTGGTTTTGGATAAATCTTGCTTTAGATTGGCCCGCCTTCCAAAGATTTAGTTCGAATGGTGTATATTTATGGTCCGTATGTGGTGTCGTGTTATATGTAAATTCGTAATATTTTGTTCAATCATCCCAGTCTGTTTGGTGCTCATTGGTTAAAGATCTCAGACATTCATTAAGAAATCTGTGATTTCTCTCCAATGCCCCAATCGACTTCGCGTGATATGGAGTTGAGAATGTTTGTTTTATTTAAGTTTGCAGATTTGTTCAAGCACCTCGTTGTTATACTTAGTGCCTTGATCAGATCGCAAACCTATGAAATTTCCGTAAATCAAGATACATTTTTCTATTAATGCTTTTGCTATAGTCTTAGCTTTCTTGTTTTCAATTGGAATCAAAGATATGAATTTTGTTAAATCGCACGGAATGGTGATACAGTATCGATTTTGGTAATTGTTCTGGGTAAAGGTCCTACTGTGTCTATGGAAATCATTTCAAAAGCTGTTGAGGGTGTCGTCGTTATTGTCATTGGTTGCTTTGTGTGTCTAATTATATTATTTTTCTTGCACAATTCGCACGCGTTTACGAACTGGGCTATAGTTTGTTTCATTTATACCATCTGTACTTTTCTCGGAGTCTAAGGTACAGGCAATTTTGTCCTATATGAACTCCTATTGGTGTATTATGATGGTTGTATAAAATGGTTTGGATACTTACTTTTTCTTTTAACTTTGTTGGCTAACGGACCGTTCACCGGTCTAGGGCCGAACTCTGTCTTGGGCAGCCGTTCTCCAGTGTCCTCGTACACCAGCAGATCGTGCATATTCTTCCACCACGCACATCCACCGCGTGCGAGGCCTACCACGGAGTCGACGGCCTCTTCCTGGTTCTCTACTGAAAAAAGTTTTGGCGGCTCTCTCGACAGGCATTCTGGCTACATGTCCAGCCCACTGAAGCCTGCCCCGCTGGATTTATTTATTAATTTTTTTATATGTCAACAGATAAAATAACTACCCCAATGACAGATTAAAGTTAAGATTACTAAATATTAATTAACAGAAAATACTCTTAAAGTTATTCTTATTCCTAGCACGAGAGACATTAAAATCAAACACAAAATAGCAACGATTGAACACACGAGTCATACTACGCATCGGTTCATTTAACCCGTAATTGTTTCTCGAAGGCTGGATGTGAAGGAATGTATGAGAGCGAGTATTGCGACGTCGTGTGTTTATGTCAAGAAGACCCAGTAGAGCATAACAGTCAATGTTTCTTTGCAGCAGATCGCCTACAAAGCAAGCTTTAGCCACATATCGCCTCGCTTCTAGCAACTCTAAATTGATAAGCTTGCACCGATCGGCATACCCAGGTAAGTTGAGGGGGTCCCGCCATGGAAGCCTACGCAGGGCAAAGCGAACAAACTTCCGCTGAACGGCTTTAATCCTCTGTGTGTCATTTTTGATAAAAAGGACACCAAATTATTGCAGCATACACCAGTATTGGACGTACCAGAGCACAGAATAGAGCCTTTAGGCAATAAATGTCGCGGAATTTCTTACAAAATCTTAAGATAAACCCTAATTGGGAAGAAACCTTCGAAACGATGAATGAAACGTGTTTTATAAAGTAAGCTTCGAATCAAGTAGCAATCCTAGATCTTTTACTGTCGTTTCACGCTTCAACTCAGTACCAAAAAGCGAGTAGTTGTGATGGTATAAAGCACGCTTACAGCCAAACGAGATTGCTGAGCATTTAGACACGTTCAGGGACATCCGGTTGTTGGCCGAGCTGCAGGCCACCACGGGTCGACGCCTGGCGACCGTCGAGGCCATGCACGCGTGCGTGACCACCGATAGGTGTGTGATAGCATCAATTAGTCCTGGACCGGCAACGGGAGCTTGCCTAGGGAGTGGTGGGGTTTCGGGCATTGGGCAGTCGATTCCCCGTAAAAGCCACGGCCACCCGTAAACAGCTTCGACGGAGCGAGTAGTGCCGCTCCCATCATCCAAATGCACTAACCTGCCTATTGGGACTGATACCAGTAAGGTCCCAATTATGGTGTACTGGTCGCTGTGTTTTTAGGTTTTTGAGAGGGAATACGATTTTATACCACGACGTAGGGCTGGCACCTGCATCGAGCTCCCTTAGTAAAGTCGTGTGACAACGGCTTGAAACGGCGAGGTGGCATACGGCTGCAGGGGTCTCCGTCCCGTAAAACCTGGCAGGCCTTCCAGTACGTTCCGCGGTCATTGCCTGATGGGAATCAGGCAGGAGTGGGATCAGATGCCCTTTCCTGACTTACGCCGGTCGGGAGGCGTCATAGTTGCTCATGAGGGGCTATGGCGACCTTCACTAGCCATGACCTCACTGCTCCGGCATAGGCCACCATGGGACCATATAGGCGACCACTCCACCATGACCAAGGATAGCGGCTGGAAGGGGGACCCTTTTAACCAAAATGTTTTCCATTAAAATCGACGAAGAGGCGAAGGTAGTGGATGGGGCGGACAGGTTAGTAAACCCGTTTGCCAGGCGGGGCATCGCCCGGTCTCCACCGAGACTGGCCGATGCCGGTAAAGGCGGCGCACAGGTTGGTACACCTTTTGCGACACCGACAGGGGAGTTCCGAGTTGGGGAAAAGGCGGGCACGCCTAAGCCAGCACCAACCGGAACGGCGAAGACTGGTGGCAAGGTGGAAACACCTAAAACCGCCAAGGAGCGGGAACAGATATCTGGGGCTATGCTACTCTCTGCGGTAGAAAGCCACATGAATAAGTTCCCAAGCGTGGAGGCGGTGTCCGTACAACTTGATGAAATACTCAAGTTCACGGACGAACGTAGCAACATTTCAAAAGACCTGAAACAATGTCTTCTGTTGTTACGTATGAACGTTTGCAGCGCGAAGTTCGAGCTTTCGCAAGCCCTTAAACGGGCTAACGATGCCGAAAGCAAGGCACTCGCGCTAGAGGCGAGGCTCAACCAGCCTAAAAAAGGGAGTGCTGCAGCTGTGTCTAAATACACACAAACAGCTGCAGCATCGTTTGCCGAAGTCTGTTCAACTGAACCGACTGGCAAACTTGCGAGGGGCTCTCCGGGGGAAACGGCCCCCAGGACGCAACGAAGGCGGTTGTTCGGTGACAGCCAGGAAGCTGGCTCGTCGGTCCAGCCGAGCAAAGAACCGGCAAACGGCGAAGCCACGGATTGGACCACCGTGGTGAATAAGAAGCGGCAGAAGCGGGAACGACGCGTGAAGCGCGGCGACCGCAATAAGAAGCCGCAAGGGGCGAGTAGGCGGAGCAAGGGTGACGCCGAAGTCTTAAGGGCCATGAGAGGCGAACCCAAGCTCAAAGACCTCGGCACGGACGTCGGGTCAATTCGTCGGTCACGCACCGGCGAGATGATCCTCGAACTCCGTAAAGAGGCGAAGGGTAAGGGCTGTGCCTATAAAAAGACGGCCCAGGAAGTGCTAGGCGAGGAGGTTCAAATCCGAGCCCTCACTCCTGAAGTGACTCTCCAGCTTAAAAACCTGGACGAGATCACCGAAGGGTGCGACATAGCACAAGCCTTCGAACGAGAGTGTGGAGTGGTAGTGACCGCAGAGGCAGTTCGTCTCCGCAGGGGCCCGGCCGGCACCATACCATGCTACCATAAAGCTTCCACTAGCGGAGGGTAACAAGGCCCTGAAGAAGGCCACGTTGAAGGTGGGTTGGTCGGTCTGCCCTCTGGGCACCTTCCAACAGCCTGACGTTTGCTTCAGGTGCTTTGAGCGGGGGCATAAATCCTGGTCGTGCAAAGGGCCCGACAGGTCCAATTTATGCCGCCGCTGCGGTGGCGCAGGCCACAAGGCACGGGACTGCGGTGCACCTCCCAAGTGTCTGGTATGCACCGGTAAACAGGACGCCAAACACGCCATGGGAGGCCCCAAGTGACCGGCTGCACGGCCGGCTACTAAGCCGCAGGCCTGAGGGTGATACAGTTAAACCTGAACCACTGCTATGCGGCGCAGCAGTTGCTACACCAAGCGGCTGCTGAGTCGTTGTCAGACGTGGCCATCGTCTCGGACCCATACCGTATCCCAACCGGAAACGGTAACTGGGTATCGGACAAGTCTGGGAAGACGGCCATTTGCACGACAGGCAGGTCCCCGGTTCAGGAGATTGTGTCGATCTCCAGAGAGGGGTACGTTATTGCCAAAGTGGATGGAGTATTCTACTGCAGTTGCTACGCTCCGCCAAGTTGGTCTACCGAAACGTTCGCGCAGATGGTCGATCAAGCAACCGTGGAACTGACGGGCCTATGGCCGTTGGTGGTTGCGGGTGACTTCAACGCTTGGGCTGTCGAGTGGGGGAGTCGCTGTACAAACCAGAGGGGCCAGGTCTTGTTGGAAGCTTTGGCAAAGCTCAACTTAGACTTGGCTAACGTTGGTACAAAACGCACCTACAGTAGAAACGGTGCCGAATCGATTATCGATGTGACGTTCTGCAGCCCGGGACTGATCACGAACTGGAGGGTAGACGACAGCTACACGAATAGCGATCACCAATCGATCCGCTATGAGGTAGGCGTGCGGAAGCAAGCAGCGAGTAGGGCCAATATTCCATCCTTCTACGGCTGGAAAACATTGCATTTCGATGCAGATGTTTTTGGGCAGGCAATTAGATGGAAGCACGAAGGGGGTGAACTGCTCCCGGATGTGGACCATCTAAATTCGATGCTGTCATGGGCGTGCGACGCCACGATGCCTAGGTCTCGTCCGCCTAGAGAGGGTGGGCCACCGACATACTGGTGGAGCGATACGATAGCAGGCCTGCGCAATGCATGCCTCCGTGCAAGACGGAGGATGCAACGCGCACGTTCCGACGAGCAAAGAGCGGAACGCGGTGTCGCATTCAGATCCGCTAAGGCAACGCTTAAGAGCGCAATCAGAGCCAGCAAACGAGCCTGTTTCGAACGACTCTGCGCCAGTGCCAATTCGAACCCGTGGGGTGACGCCTACAGGATCGTTATGACCAAGACTAGAGGTGCGCTAGCCCCGGCCGAACAATCACCAGCGATGCTAGAAACGATCATTCAGGGCCTCTTCCCAAGCCACGAACCAAGTCCCTGGCCTCCGGCTGACGAGTCACCACCTACCGTGAGTGACGGCAGCCGTGCAGAGGCTGACGATGCGGTAAGGGTGACGGAAGATGAATTGATCGAGATCGCAAACTCCCTGAAGGTAGGCAAGGCTCCGGGACCAGACGGAATCCCGAACTTGGCCATCAAGACGGCCATCAAAGAAGCCCCCGGGTTGTTCAGGGCGGTCATGCAGAAATGCCTCGACGACTGCCTCTTCCCGGACGTGTGGAAGCGCCAGAGGCTGGTGCTGTTGCCGAAGGTTGGGAAACCACCAGGTGACCCATCGGCATACAGACCAATCTGCCTGCTGGACACGGCGGGCAAGGTGCTTGAGAGGGTAATACTCAATAGACTCGTGAAATATACAGAAAGTGAGAACGGTCTATCAAGCAACCAGTTCGGTTTTCGAAAAGGTAGGTCCACGGTGGATGCAATTCTCTCCGTCACCAGAACGGCTGAGGTTGCAATCCAACGCAAGAGGAGGGGCATTCGTTACTGCGCGATCGTCACGCTTGACGTGAAGAACGCGTTTAACAGTGCCAGCTGGGACTCCATAGCCTTAGCGCTACAGAGTCTCAGAGTGCCGACGCCGCTGTACAAGATTCTGGGCAACTACTTTCAGAATCGAGTGCTAGTGTATAACACAAACGAGGGTCAGAAAAGCGTTCCGGTTACCGCAGGTGTACCGCAAGGTTCCATCCTGGGTCCGGTACTGTGGAACGCTATGTATGACGGCGTGTTAAAACTAACACTCCCTCCAGGGGTGGTGATCGTGGGCTTCGCCGATGACATAACTCTTGAGGTCTATGGCGAGTCTATTAGAGAGGTAGAGTTAAAGGCCGCGCTATCAATACGCGTAGTGGAAGACTGGATGCACTCCAGGAAACTGGAGCTAGCGCACCATAAGACTGAAGTTATTGTTGTAAATAACAGAAAGTCTGAGCAGGAGGCATCGATTAGTGCCGGTACATGCACTATCGCCTCAAAACGCTCGTTGAAGCTTCTGGGGGTTATGATCGACGACAAGCTCACGTTCGGGAGCCACGTCGATTATACCTGCAAGAAAGCTTCCATGGCTGTGGCAGCGCTATCTCGCATGATGGCAAACAGCTCGGCGGTTCGTAGCAGCAGGCGCAAAGTCCTTGCTAGCGTTATCACGTCCATACTCAGGTATGGAGGACCAGTGTGGTCCAAGGTATTGAGTACCTCGTGCCATCGCGGCAAACTCGAGAGTACGTACAGGCTAATGTGCCTAAGGGTCGCGTGCGCATACCGAACAGTGTCGTACGAGGCGGTTTGCGTCCTGGCTGGCATGATGCCCATCAGCATCATCGTCAAAGAGGATGTAGAGTGCTTTGACCAACGCGACACGAGGGGTATTCGCAACACCATACGGTCATCCTCAATGGCCAGGTGGCAGCGGGAGTGGTCCAACACTACAAAAGGTAGATGGACACACCGACTCATTCCAGAGTTAGCAGGCTGGATTAATAGGCGTCATGGGGAAGTAACCTTCCATCTGACACAGATCCTGTCAGGCCATGGCTGCTTTAGGCAGTACCTGCATAGGTTCGGGTACGCCGAGTCCCCTATGTGCCCCGCTTGTACGGGTGCGGAAGAAAGCGCAGAGCATATGTTCTTCACATGTCTGCGCTTCGAGCGGGTACGGTACGAAATGCTGGCAATAAGTGGGATGGACACCACGCCAGAGAATATAGTGCGTAGTAGGGGTGTGCGAAACTGGCTTCTCTGGTGTTGAAACGAAACGAAACGAAATTAACCCTTAATTTCGATTTCGCCAAATTAGTCGAAACGAAATCAAGGTGGATTTCGAGTTCTCGAGACGAAACGAAATTGGTCTCTAAATTTCGCGAAATTTCGAAAAATAAAATAAATGTTTCTGAAACATAGCATTACAATGATTTGTAACGTTGGAGCGTACGCTTACGAAGTACCCTTCAACAGCTGATCGCAAGGTGCTTACCTGGTCGACGAAGAGTAACGTAGGTATTCAGTTATCGATAAACCGACAATGACGAGAAAATCAAAAATGTTAAAAACTAAAATCTTGATGCATTCATTTATACAGATTATATTGCAGGTAATAGTAGCGCGATAGATACAAATGATATAAAGGTCAAACTCGAAATGTCTTTGTAAATAATAATTTAATGAACTTCTGAACTGATTCTTTTGGTTTGAATGCAACTATGTTTAAAATAGTAATCCTTCTTTCATAGCACTTTCATCATTCAAAATCCAAGTTTTGTCCTAGAGCTCGAACTGGAAAAAATGAGAGATGGTAGGTAGGTTTTCAACCATTCCTGTGAGTTTTGGTGTCCCTAGCAAAGATAACTTTTCCAAAGAGTTGTTCCCTATGCAAACGTAAAAGCGACGAATCCGATAAGCAATTCCTCGGCGGCCTTCTGATGCATTTCTGCATTCTCTAAAAGCAGCAAAATTCACAGGAATGGTTGAAAAGCTGTAAAACCTTTGGAGGGCAACTTTTTTTTCGCTTTTGTCGACCAGTGTTATTGAATTTTTTTTAACACCGTTTAGTCAGACTAGACTAAGTGACATTTTTATCAAATCGAGGAAAATAAAATTTAAGTTAACTATTCTGTAAACTTTGAAGTTTTCAATATTTTTGCACATTTTTTAATATAACTTAAAATTACTTTTTAACTGAGCAGTTCCACAAAAAATGTCTCAGTTTCAATATTTTTTGTCATTTTAGATTTGGCCTAAACTTTGCATAAACGTTTCTATAGGCTGAGAAGCTAGTTAAAATGCTATTTTGGGAGGGTTATTGTGATTATAAATATTTTCAGAGCCAAAAGTTTTTTGATCAGTGTGACGTCTCTGGAAAAGTTTTAGACAGTAATTTTATCTTTCCGATAAAAAAAACTCTGAAAAATTGATTTTTTTAATGTAAAAGAAACATTAAAATTAACATAAAAAAGCTTATTTTTCAAAAATCTTTTTTTGTGTAAAAATTACAAAAAAAAATACCGAAGCGATGAAGAAATCAAAGAAAAATTTACAACATGTTTATTTTTGGAAGGACAATATTATTATCTATAACTTTGCCAAAGGCACTATGCCAATCAAACCAACTGTTTCGATTATAAAAATATTTTAATTACCCACAGAGTGTCCAATTGGAGATTAAAATTATTTTTTCAGCTAAATCGGTTTGTTTGACTGGCATAACTAGTGTCTCTGGTAAGGTTGTAGAAAATAATTTTGTCCTAAAAAAATATGCCCTGTGAGTTTCTGCGACACCCAAAATAATAAAATGCATTCGGGACCATTCCTAAACTACGTGGTCATATTTTGATCCCTTTCATACCCCCCTTCTCCTCCGTGGTCTTTCGTGGTCTTTTGTTTTGTGATCTTATTCTGCAAATATATGTACAATAAAGTATGAAAAATTTATGAAAAAAATGAAGGTTCAAGAAAACTGATTATTAGATATTGCGCAAATTGTAAATAGAATTTTCAGTAATATCATTTTCTCAAAACCAAAATAACAAACAGATAATGGTTGTTTAATTATTGATAATATTTCATTGTCTTTAACAAATATAATAATTTCCTTACCTGAAAGTATTTTAAAATACGCTTTTCTGTTGAGTATATTCAAAATGATTTTTAATTTGTTGTTGAGTATCAAAATAAATAAAATTTGTTTAAGCAAATTGATCATCTACGATAAATTTTTCGCTTATAGTTATGGTAAATTGTATACTCATCTAGAAATCATCTAGAAAAATATTTAGTTGATAATAAGTGAAACCTTTTAATTTAATTTTAATTTAATTTATTTCCGATATATTTTTTACACTTGAATCGCTAGAACAAGTTTGCACTTCCAGTGAGCATCTGCTCTTTTAAGGAAGTGTGATACGATGTTGTTAACTATAAGTTGAAGCTGGTGATGATACTTGTCGACAATTGTGGGGTGGTGCTGGTGGTTCGCGCGTTGATGGCGTTGCTCTGGTTACGGCGTACGGCAGAGGCATTGGTGAGTAGTGTTTTGTGGTATTCGGGTGTAATCCAGAATTGGGCTAGATACTGTGGTATTTTCGTTTTCATGATAGCTCGCAAACGACGCTTGAAGATATATGTTGTGGGGGCATTTTTACATGATGGGGGGAGGTCGTTAAACAGTTTGCTACCAATGTACGACATTTTTTGCGACCGTATTCCGTGTTGAATCGTGGCAAATACAGGTGACCAGTTTGTCTGCTTGAGCGGTTTTCGTGCATTCTTCTTGTGACAAGGACGGTTGAAGTGATGTTATTTCGCAAGTGGATCAACATTTGATACTCCTGGGGTACACGGATTGGTAGGGTTGAGTCCCTGGGATCTTCGTATAGTAGATGAGTGGGATACAGATGAGGTTTCCGGAACACGGCTTTCAAGCTTCTGTTTTGTATCACCTGTAGCTCTCTCAAAGAAGATTTGCAAGCCAGTCCCCACGTTGCAACTAGGTACTGGAGCCGAGAATGGATAAGTGAGAAGTATAGTGTTTTCATAGTCGCCAAAGGCAAAAATGATGAAACCTTCCTTAATATACCACAGAGTGATGTTAGCTTTCGCTTGAGAGACTCAAGATGGGCCTTCCAGTTCATTCTATTGTCTAGCGTTAGGCCGAGAAATGGGTATTCAAATACTTCTTCGATGACACGCTTGGCGATTTCAATTGGCTCGCGAGCCGGGAGTTCTCTGCGGAACGAGTGAATGAGCATATACTTGGTTTTTCGATAGATTCATTGACATCAAATTAGTTTGAAGCTGGATAGCAGTGCATTCTGTTTCTTGATAGAAGACTGACGTGTCGTCAGCAAAGAGACGTAACTTTCCATGCAGCTCTAACTTGGCCAGGTCATTAATAAACAGCAGAAAAAGAATTGGCCCCAAGTTACTACCTTGGGGCACACCAGTCGACACGGCCCCATAGTGATCAACGGGTAATCATCTTTTAGGCACCTGACGATAGCATTACTTAAACCTGGGACGTAGGGGAGTGATGCGCTAAAAAGCCCGAGAAAAAGAAATTGAATCCACCAACGCATCGTGCTTTGTGATGTGGTAAAAGTTTGTAGGTAATCTCTAAACTGCCGCTCATAGCAAGTCCGTCCCATTTGCGTTTTGGTGCTGACGAGAAAACAGCAATTGAAAATCGTAACGCTTTAGGTGAAATTTTGCACTCAAATGCTTTTTCAATCAATACCATCAACAGAATTTAGTACTGCAATGACAATCTAACACTTTTGCATCATAAAACTTGCATGAACACCGAAATTTGATTAAAATTTGTTGAAAATCATAAGCTGGGACTCACATGCGATTACTTTTACGGTACGTAGCCAGAATGATAGCAAGTCAGTCCCATAGCCAGCTACGACCGGTGATGAAAAACAAACTACTGCAAATCGATGGCGGTGCTATACCGTGCGTTTGGAATGAATCTATCGCTGGTCAATTCATAAATGACCTTCTTTCGTGCTTTATTAAACAAGTTTTTTGTGAGAAGCATAACACAATATACCTACCAACTGCGCCGCTCAAAATAAAATTAGATTTTGTTTTTACATACTGATAAATTCAAAGTCAGTTTAGGTGTAGGAACTTGTTCTAAATTTTCCTGAGAGCGGACACACGTTCGTGACGGCGGACAGCTTTCACGTAGCAGTGGAAACAAATATGAAAGAATACCTATAGCTTAGGAAAATGTTTGCTCCGTTAAAAAACAGCTAAGTAGCGTACCGAAGTATTTAATATGACTGACAAATTCTTCAAAACGAAATTCACGACAATAATTGAACAATTCTTAAGCACGTCGTTACATAAAATACGGATAAAATACGAAAAGTAGTATTTACTCAAGAATGCTTCAACTAACAATACAGTGACACACCTAAAGCGTTCACTGTCAACAAACAACAGCTGAAAGAAGCTACTGGTGGATACTTTGTCTTGAAGAAAACATTGTACTATCAGCTAGAGCCACACGATGTAGAACGCGTAAAATTTAATCAAACCTCCTATCGAATATCACTTGGTACATCCAATTCTAAACCTGAAGACCATTAGTTTTGGTAAATATCACATTTTTCATAATCATTATTGGCTGTGGGGTTAAATTGCGAAGATTTTTTCAATGGGACCGACTAGCGATCACTTTTGCTATGGGACAAACCAACTTGCTATTTTTTTCATAGTTCCTCAGAACAAAGTATTCAAAAATATTTGTTTTATCGAAAGTAGATATAAAAAGGAATTGATTCCATAAATAAACTCAAAATTGATAAAAATGCAATTGGGACGGACTTGCCATGAGCGGCAGTAAAGCTCAAACTAACTCTAACGTTTCAATATAGGTACTTTGAAAGAGATCCTATAGACAGCTATGACAACCTATCGTAAAGCTTTGTACGAAAAACGGTACAACTATATGTAAGTTTTTTGAAAAAAACAATGTCAGAGTTTTTGAAGAAAAAAAAAATGTACTATTTTTATAAAATGTTTTTAATAAACTTGTAGATCCCCTTAGGAAGGCCAAGCTCAAAGGCCGAAACGTCGGACATAAAACCTAGTAGCGTTTTGATACACCCCTAAGACTGAAAAAGCCGTATTTCCCTTGAAATAAATTACAAAGTTTTTGAATGTCGAACAAAATATAAACATCTTTCTTTCTTCCTTCAGTTCACGAACATCCAGGTCTTATATATTGTTTTTAAGACCAAAACGTTGATTTTTTACCGGTCGTTGAGTATTGAAATATACTTTCAGGAAAAATAACATAAATCCCGACGCAATGCAAAATAGAACTATTATTCTAAAGAAGTAAATGCCATATAAGGCAAAGCCTGTTTAAAACAAAAAAAAAAAATCTTCGTTCGGATAAATTTGAAATATGTTTCAAAAATTTGATTACAGTTAATTGCTGACAACTCTCAAACTTTCCGTGACACTTATTAATTAGTCGTGTCAAATAAATATATTAATTAAAAAATTGCGAAAGCTTCGACTTGACTTAGTGGCAATAATAAATTATAAGTCAGAAAAAAGACTACGTGGTCTATTCGTTAACCCGCACGCGGGGGGATTTTTCGTGGTCTTTTGATAAGCCACCCCCCGTCTCCCTATATATGACTACGTGTTTGGGAACGGCCCCTTTGAAACAAACCAAAAATTATTTTTCTTTCAACCAATCAACAGTTAGAATGGAATGTTGTAATGCAACAAACAAATAGTTTTCTCTTTACTCAATCAAGTTATTCGAAATCATCCTCGTTCTCTTATTTCTCGTTCTTTCTAACCTTTCTTTTCTTCTACCTTGTATATTCGTCAAGTGCAAAGTCAGAATCACTTCTATGCCATAATCTGAACTTGTTTTTGACATTGTAAAATTGTGTGTCCCCTAAACAAGAGTAACATTTCTCAATTATGTGTTCAACGATAGCGAACCATTTACTTTTTATTCATTCATTGATCAAGTATACTCTTTTGATAACACGTTTAAAATATTTTTGATAAGGTACCTGGCAATTTTGAAACTTATGCTGACTTTGAAGTCAGAGTGTTTTGAAACAATACTAAAAATTCAGGCAATTACAACTTTTTCTGCTTAACACATCGATCACTCTGTCTGCACACTATAAGGCATGATATCTGGTCAGCCTAGTGATAGCAATGAACTATCTGATAAAACACATTTAAATACACTACGGTGTGCGAAGAGGAGTCCTCTAACACAGAGAAATCCGAAAAAACGCTTGAAAATTTTTACAAGTCGAGTAGCATAGAACATTTGGCCTGTAAGATAGAGCTTCAGAGCTTTAGTTTTGACAGAAATTGCTATGCCCTCCTAAACGAAAGACAAAAAGTGACCTCTTTAACCTTGTGGGCTGCAAATATAACCACATTTTGATGTACGTAAAAGATGCGTAAAATTTATTCCTACAAACAAATTACTAGATACCTTGTAGCGCATTTGGACGGCTTCATATTCCTCGAATTTGACTTCAGTGATGACATGAATTTTATGCTCTGCGTGAATAAAAAATACCTCCCGCATGATGTTACGGTTTTGTCTTTAAAAACAAAAATTACCGGCTGAGAGTTTATTCTTCTATAACTGACTTAGTATACCAGATATCTGTTGAGATATATTCAATTTAATTTATAGTCGCAATGAGCACAAACCAAAATAATGTAATAATGTGCATCGGAAATTTGGTCCGAAATTTCGCGAAATTTCGTAATCGTCGAAATTGGAACTTTAATTTCGCGAAATTTTAGGCGTAATTTAGCGAAATTCAACGAAATTTTTCGGCAATTTCGCGAAACCGAAATTTCGCGAAATTTCGGGAAATTTCGAGTTTTGCGAAATTATACGAAATCATTCGAAATCTCGCACAGCCTTAGTGCGTAGGATGTGCGAAAATAGGGAAATCTGGGATGCGGTCATCACGGCAGCATCACAGATCGTTAGTATTTTGCAGGGCACCAATCGACGGGAAACCATCGACGTGCCCCAGTTAGTTAACGGTTAACTAACTGGCCTGTATAGGCTGCTCTGCTACCCATAGAGGTAAGTGCGAAAAAGCACGACGGGCCCTCTCCCTGAAGTAATGCCTAACGGCGGTCCCGGGGAGACCAAGGGCTTTAGCTGTTCAGCTTAGGTTGCTCAGCATGGGTAAAAGCAGGGACATCCGGTTGATGCAGCACCAAGTTCCAAACAGCTCCAGTTGCTCTTAAGAAAAACCGTAACTGAGAAAAAGCCTTCGAAACGAGGAATGAAACGTGTTCTTTAAAGTTTAGCTTCGAGTCAAGTAGCAATCCTAGATCTTTTACTGTCGTTTCACGCTTCAACTCAGTACCAAAAAGCGAGTAGTTGTGATGGCATAGAGCACGCTTACGGCCAAACGAGATTGCTGAGCATTTAGACACGTTCAGGGACATCCGGTTGATGCAGCACCAAGTTTCAAACAGCTCCAGTTGCTGATGGAGGAAGGAAGCGTCAGCGTGGTCCTTTATGACGAAGTATAGCTTAAGGTCGTCAGCGTACGATAGCTTGAAGCATTTGATGGTGCTGTGAACATCGTTCATATATAGCAGGAAAAGGAAAGGACCGAGATTGCTGCCTTGAGGGACTCCAGACGAGACAGCAATTGGCGATGTATTACCTTCACTATATCAGCATATTTGTATACCTGGTACAACTCGTGATTCATGCGTCTGCGCCACACTCCATCTTCCAGTTTACCGCCAAGTATCGATCGCAAAACTTTACGCTCAAAAACTCCGAGCACTCGTCGATCAGCTTCCTTCAGCGTCCATGCTTCATGTCCGTAAAGGGCCACCGGCAGTATCAGCGTCCTATACAGCGCTAGTTTTGTGCGAGTTTGCAAACTACGGGACCTTAGCTGGTTACGCAGTCCGTAGAAAGCCCTGTTCGCAGCTGCAACTCGTCGTTTCACTTCACGGCTCATATCGCTGTCACATGTCACAAGCGTACATAAACGAATTCGTCAACCACTTCAAATCGTTCCACATCTATCTCCACCTCAGCACCAACACCACGGGCACACTCCCACGCTCTCTGCCAGCTACCATGTACTTCGTTTTGGCAGAGTTAATGACAAGTCCCAATCTCGCTGCTTCTCTCTCAAAAGGTACGAAGGCCTCCTCCACGGCCTTACGTTTGATACCAATGATATCGATGTCGTCCGCAAAGCCAAGAAGCATGTGAGATTTCGTGCTGATCGTGCCGTTTCTTTCCACGTTTGCTCTTCGTAATGCACCCTCAAGAGCGATGTTGAACAGTAAGTTGGAGAGGGGATGCACTTCAGTCCATCCAACGTTACGAACGCGGCTGATGTCTCGCCAGCTTTCGCACGATTTTGATCCCTCCAGCGTTATACGACTCAGCTTAATTATTTTCGTAGGGGGACCGTGTTCCAGCATGATCTGCCACAGGTCGTTTCTTTTCACTGAGTCGTATGCCGCCCTGAAGTCCACAAACAGGTAGTGAGTCGGTAAGTTGTACTCCCGGAACTTATCGAGAATCTGTCGCAGGGTGAAAAACGCCCAGGTCGAAAACCAGCCTGGTATTCGCCAACAAAGGATTTCGTTAACGGTCTCAATCTGAAGAACAGGATACGGGAGAGCACTTTATATGCGGAGCTGAGCAACGTTATGCCTCGATAGTTGCCACAATCCAATCGATGGCCCTTATAGATAGGGCATATGGGGCCTTCCAACCAGTCGTTCGGCATTTGTTCATCCGCCCAGATCTTTAGTATTATCAGGTGGATCGCATAGTACAGCCGCTCGCTTCCCGCTTTTAGAAGTTCGGCCGAGATACCGCCCTTCCCAGCGGCCTTGCCGTTTTTCAGCTCTCTAATCGCCTTTTTCACCTCCTCCTGTGTTGGTGGCTCCACAGCTTGTTCGTCACTTATAATCGTAATCCTGTCCCTGCTCTGCTCATCCGGCTCCTCACCGTTCTACTTATCTGTCGCTCTTGGCCATTAGGCTGTCTTCCACGCGTCGTACCTACCACCTCTCGCAGTCGTTTCAATGGCGCCGTGGATACTGCTTCACAGCCCATTTGTGTCTTCCACTCCTTCCTCCTGCTGTTCTGCGATCCGTTGATCCAGCTCTCTGGCGTATTCTGCTGCCACGCCATCAGCTTTCAACCGTTGAATGTTGAAACGCGTCGTCCTCTCTGTGCGACAAACGTGCGCGGATCTTACAAACGACGAGATAATGGTCAGAGTCAATGTTTGGCCCCCGAAAAGACCTAACATCAGTGACATCCGAAAAGTGCTGACCGTCAATCACTACGTGATCGATCTGGGAGCAGGCTTCTCCATTAGGATGGACTCAGGTGTGCTTCCGAACATTCAAACGAGGAAAATAGGAGCTACATATGGCCATTCCTCTGGCCGCGGCAAAGCTCATCAGCCTCAGGTTGTTTTCATTGGTTGACGAGTGGAGGCTATGCCTTCCAACGACCGGACGGAAGAATTCCTCCCTCCCAACCTGTGCGTTTGCGTCTCCGATGACGACTTTCACGTCGTGTTTTGGGCACTCGTCATAGAGCTCATCTTTGACTTCATCGGATTTGTCGTTTGTCGGTGCGTAGGTGTTGACTAAGCTGTAGTTGAAGAATTTGCCCTTAATCCTCAACACGCATATACAGTCATCTACGAGTCTCTACCGGATGACTCTTGTTTTCTGATTTCCCAGCACTACGAAACCGACGCCCCGTTCCGCTGCTTTGCCGCCACTGTAGTAGATGTGGTACGTGAGAGAAGTGCATGCAATAGGGTCCACTGCACGGAATTCCTTTTCTCCGGAATTTGGCCACCGAACCTCCTGAACCGCTGCGCAGGGTGGCCACCCAACCGGGAAAACCGGAGAACCGGGAAAAAACCTGGAATCGTTTGAAACCGGAAAAAAACCGGGAAAAACCGGGAATTTCACTGAACATTACAAGCCGGGGTGAGATTGTGTCAGTGGGGTGGGATTGTGCCATACAAACCCATTTTTTGTCAGCCATCTCATGGCGATCAGAAGACCAAAATTTCTTAAGTAAGTTTCCTCGAATACTTAACCAAAAACAGACTAGTCCTGTGACCCGGAAAAGATGGCTGACATATCTTACAGTGCATAAAACAGTTTTTATTTTTATTCATCTTTCTCTTGGAAGTTAACTTGACCAAGGTAAGCTCCCCGGAAGTAGCATTCAAATGGCTCGAATTTAGCCTAGAGCAAATGGTTCACAACGATAATCTCGCGGGAACTGTAGCTGATAGATGTCGCCAAGAATACTCACAACTATTGAGTATGCATTCGACGAAGACATTACTGACTTCCTACCTTGATACTTTTTGTAGAGATCTGATAGCTGCTTCAGGCAAGTTTACTGTGTTTATTAAGAAGATTCAGATTCTATCGCATGGCAATGCCACGTTGGAGAGAGATTTCTCCGTGAACAAGGAGTGCGTAGTCATCAATTTGGAAAAAGACAGACTTGTAGCGCAGCGCTTGGTGTACAATACAGTACAGGTTGCCGGAGGAGGACACGAAATTGATATTGATGAGGAGATGCGTGAGCTGCTGAAGTAACGTGTTTTAGGTGTTATGAAAATACTCTTTTATATAAAACAATATCGCACGCTTAGCCTTGGGGCTGATAGCGGTCTCGATCAACTAGATTAGTTGAGAGAATTCGTTATCGATATTGTTTTTTGGCACATTTTGCATGTGTAGGATAAGTACAACGATACACCGTGCCCCAGTACTGAGTCGAGAAAATTTCCAGCTCGAAAAAATCCTCGACTCGATCGGGAATCGAACCCGATATCACAACCGTGTGGGAGAGCTAGCCGACCGACATCGCTAACCACAGAGCCACGGGGACCACATTTCGAACACTCTTATATATTGCTCTTTTATATATTGAATCCTATCTGGTTGAGGTAAAAACGATTCCTTCAAACCTAATTTGGCCTAGAATTCCTCGGTAATGAGTATTATATGCGTTGTTTATAAGATATTTGTAGACATCTCCTCTCGGAAAGGTGACACCCGTCGCATTTTTCGATTTTTTACGACTATATCTCTTGATTTCAATAAGGCTGAACACGTCAAAAAGTGACATAGAGCATATTGAGATGTAAATCGAAAGTCACGCTTTTTTATTCCTTAACTGCATGGAAAACTACAGAATTCAAAAGTACAATTAACCAGGAAAAATATTTCAACGAACCGGGAAAAACCGGGAATATAATTTCGGGTTTTGAGTGGCCACCCTGGCTGGGATTTCGACTCCCTGCCGCTGTAGTTCTCGAGCAAGCAAGCCAGCCCGCGCCGGTTCATTGAGAGATCGGACGCACCAAGTACCCAATTTCCAATCGTTTACCTTAATCTTTTTTCGTGTTCGTAGCCTAGGTCTTTGCCGATTGATCCGTTCCGTATTTTTAAATTCGTTGTTCGTGGTTGAAGAAAGGTTTCGGTATGCTACCTTACCAGGGTCGCGATACCTACATCCTGCTGATGGGGCTGCCATCTTAGGTGTAGCTGGCGAAATACAGCATTCCATAGTTCAGCCGCCCGCTCCGGGTCAGACGCTGTTATGCGCCGCCCCTAATATGGGGATACAGCCGCGTACGACCCCCTTCCCAGTCAGCATACGACCATAGTTTCCACCCTGGGTTGGTTACCTGATCTCCGCCAATGTTACTCGTATTCCGGTATGCACCACGTGGAGGTTGGGATAGGAGTTGCTGGACAGAGGTGAAAGGTCACATTAGGGTCTCAAGCTACACGTGTCCAGCCATTTGCCAACCATGGTTTGGATATCTTCCGTATTATTTATAAGGATTGGTTCTTTGTATATAATTATTTTTAGTTTCTTTAATGTTTCGTTTGCAATCTTTTTAAATAGGTTGACTGGCACTAGTTTAAAAATTATACCATCTTCTGATATTGCTATTTTATTTGCGCATATTCCTTTTAATTTGGCTTAAATTTCTGAAAGTGCAAGCTCTAATGCCTGAACTCCATTTCTAACCTCTTGTTGCACTAATGCATGAAGGGTTTTGTTCATTATATCATTTTTTGATTTTGCTACATTATTTGCGCATTTTCCTTTTGATTTGTTTTCATTTTCTGGAAGAGCAAGCTCTAATGCTTGACTTCCATTTCTAACCTCTTGGTGCACTAATGCAAGAAGGGGTTTGTTCCTTTTCGAAATCATGTATTCGATTACGTGTTTCCCTCCGGCTATCGACAGTTTCATTACCTTTTTTATTTCCGTAGGATTATTTGTTTCGTAGCACAAGAGTTGATCAGGCGCTTTATTTGTCATTGATCTAGTGTTAACCAGAAATATATTTTTACCTTTTAACTCTTCCGATGTAGTAACTATATGCGACAGTGCGTCGGCTGCTATATTTTCCCTACCTTTAATATATGCAACGTCGTAATCGAATTCTTCTAAGTCGATACGAACTCTTGTTAAGTTAGAAGTGGGATTTTTCATCAAAAAAAAAAGATAAACTAACGGCCTATGGTCCATTCTTACAGTAAATTTCTTACCATATAGGGTAACGGGGGTATTTTGGCCAACTTTGGGAAGTGTTCGCACAGTTCAATAAAAACAAACACAATTTTTCAACATAAATACCTACTCTATTATACCATTGTCAAAAGCTAAGTGTCTATTTTAATATACACCGTTCAACAATGCAATATATTGAAAAATATCCTAGAAATATCAAAATTTCTACGAAGTACTAAAAACATATTTTGGTCCACCAAATTTTTACTTTGGCCCACCTTTATATCTACAGACGTGTATGGAAATCGTTCGGACTAATTATATTAAAGATCATCATCGGTATTTTTAGAGCAAAAATAGTGGGTTTGAGGAGAACATCCTTCTGCTGTGAATTTTTGTAAATTTAAGGTATCTAAAAATGAAATGATTTGGCTTATAGCGGTTTGACAAGCATTCTCATCTAATTTTATATCGTTAAATGTGATAAATTAAGAAGTAATTACCTGTAAATTGTCACAAGCTGCTTCTTTGTTCACGTGCAACGGCCGATCGGTAATCAAAGAGATGTCAAAACTTGGCATGGCCAAAATATGTTTGCTTCAGAAAGAGGCAAACATATTTCGGCCATGCGTTTAACCACTTTTTAACTTTTTCCAACATGTTAGAGTATAAAAACTGATTCCAGGACATTTTATTGATGTTACTACAACAACGAATTGTTTCATAAGCATACATATTTGTTACAATAGCTTCCGGACGTTGACTTGTATATTACCACTTCCTCTTGACTTTGGGTTGACTCAGCCATGGCTTTGAATATGTATGAACTAATTCCAAAATAACACTACCTAGAGCCAGTTTTTCGCCGAAAATTATAGTGTAGTATGATTCTTAGGTGTGTTATTCAATGTTGCATGCATAGTTTTCTAATATTCATTGAATTTATCAGATAAAATACCTAAAATGTACCCGGGTGGGCCAAAATATGCATGTGGGCCAAAATACCCCCGTTACCCTACACACCAAAATCTGAAAAGAATTTTTAGCAAAGAAAAAACACTGAAAAAAATCAGTAAAAATATTCTTGCTGATTATCAGCATTCAGAATTCTGTTTGCCGGAAATCAGCAAATTGCTGGTAATTGCTGAATTTCTGGCAACTCCATTCGTCAAACTGTCAGAACAATCGCCATTTTGTGCGTAAAAAGTTAACAAAACTATAGAGAAATAAAAATGAGCTTATAAGCGTTTGTATCATGGATAAGGAATTTAAAAATGCCTTGCATGCGCTTAAATTGAATAATTTCTGCTACCAATTAGTGGAAGGTTATGTCGATGGGTTACAAAGACATTTAAAAGTTCATACTGATAATTCAGATTTAAAGTCAGATAACTTTAAAATAAATATTCGCAATGTAAAACATTTGTTTTAATAAAATAACAAAAAACAAAAGAACATTCTGTGTGTTGTCTAACTTTTGCTGAGATACATCAGCAAATTCATGTCAAATGCTCAAATGCTGAACAGGCAGCAATTAATTCAAACAACTGATTTTCAGCAAAATGGTGTCAAAAATTTGACGTTTCGATTTGCTGATCGTTTCAGCGAGAAAGTTTGCTGATATCATAGCTGATTTTCCAGCTTGTAGAATATCAGCAACATTTTGCTGGTTTCCAGCAATAAAAATTTAGTGTGATAAATATGCCTTAAAAACAAGAAGAAAGTACAACAAAAAATATGCCTTAAAATAATTCATTGTATGGCTAACAATTCTTTAAGAATTGTTGGTTTTTTCTTCTCTGCCTTGGTAAAACTTCTACTAGCAAATGCTATTGCTTTATCCTCGTTGTTGGTAATTTGTGACAAAACTGCGCCACATCCGATGTTAGATGCGTCAGTTGTCAACGTGAACTCTTTCGTAAAATCTGGGTACTGTAAAATGTGCGGTGACGTTAGTTGATGTCATGTGTCAAAAGCGATTTGACGTTCTGCTGTCCACTCAAAAATTGCATTTTTTTCATTAATTGATTCAAGGGGTTAGCAATTTGCGCAAAATTTTTAATGAATTTGCGAAAATGGTTGCAAAATGCAACAAATCTGCGCACATCGTCTGTGTTTTTCGGAAGAGGGTATTTTCTGATGGTTTCGAATTTTGAATCATCAGGTATCATTCCTTCATCTGTTATTGCGTGGCCTGGGTAAGTCACTTCGGTTTTAAAAAATTGACATTTTTCTAAGTGTGTTTGTTTGTGCGTGCCTAAAAGGTTAAAGTTCTTCAATGGTTCCATTTTTGGGATGTAGCATACCACTTCGTGTCGAGATGAGAGAAAAATTTTGCGCTGAAAGTTGTCTTCAATTGGGATTTCAATATCCTGGTTATTTATTGATAATGTGAGCAGCCATGGCTCGTAATCTATTTTGCATCTATGAGCTGTTAGGAAGTCTCTTTGGGGGGAAAGCTCATCAAAACTTCCGGCCCTCTCCGTAGCACATACTACGGAGAGCCAGAGGGACACTTACCAATTACCTGTCAATCTTCCTAACTGGAAAACGTCTGCAAACTATCTCTAATAATGATCTGATGATGATCTCTTTTTTTCCTTTTTTGCGCACCGAAGGAGGAACAGATAAGCAAACTATTTATTATTTTTATTATTGGTATTATTACTATTATTATCATCACTATTGTTATTATTATTATTACTAACGTATTTCTTACTATCGTTATTATTACTATTATTACTATTACTATTGTTATCATTACTATTATTACTATTATTATTAATATAAATACTATTGGCAGTATTACCATTATTATTGTTATTGTTATCATTATTATTATTGTTAGTATAAACATTATCATTATCATTAACATCAATTACTGTTACAGGTCGGACTCGATTCTCCGCAGACTCGATTATCCGGAATTCGATTATCCGGAATTTTAGTCTCGATAACCCGGAATTTTATAACATTTTTTTTTGTTCGTTTTTAATTTTTATTTCGAAATTTTACCTTTACCATCCCTCCTGGCATATTTGAGACCATTTATGTCACTCACTGCATGTTTGGGACATGTTCGAATTGAGTGAAAGTTTTTTTTTCTCTTCTCAAGATTTTACCCCTTTTCGCCACAGAAATAATTTCTGGTTACGCCACTGCATTATACAAGTAAAATAAATAAAAGAAAATATTTATTTTATGTTCGTTAATAGCAAATTGGAATATTTTTTCTGTGATTCGATTATCCGGAAAAGTCGATTATCCGGAATGAAATTTTTTGATGTTCCGGATAATCGAGTCCGACCTGTACTGCCGGTACCCGGATAACTGTCCCATAATGAAAAACAACATGTTGAGGAAACGGCGATTTAATATTATTCGTGAATTTTCGGATTTCCAGCAATTACATCCAGAACCAATGACCATAACAGTTTCATGGCACCACAAGTTTATCGTTGAGAACAAAAAACCATGGATGAAAATGGTTTTACGTTATATAACTTGAAAAAAGACAAAATGGGACAAAATATGCGGGTACACTTCAAAGGTACTCGCATATTTTGTCCCATCACATATAAATTCAACCAGTAACCGGCAGTATCTTTGGCAACGTAGATTGTACTACAGAAAAACAACATTAGTCTAGGTAATTAAATGACATACTTCAACATGCCTAAAATAATCCGATATACACTAATCTGGAGCAAAATTACATGTTTGCAGTTTGTACCACTATGCAGTGGGACTGTAATGCGGGTACTTTCAATATGGGACAAAAACAACTTGGTATTTTTTCCATGTTTTTCCATACAAAAGTATCAATTTTAATTTTATTCCAGAAAATATGATAACAATTAAGTCGATTCCCGATGATAACTCAAAAGTGACCAAAATCAGTATGGGACAGTTATGCGGGTACCGGCAGTGTACTGCTATCATTATTATTATTATTATCATTATTATAATCATTATTATTATTTTTTTTATTATTATTATCATTACTAGTTGAATGTTCCCGGCGATGCTCGGGATCAAAAGTTTCAAAATCATTTTTTATAATTCATTGCATTATTAGCACAACTCACTTCAAAAATATTTCACATCTTATACGTCCATCATCACTTTAAGTACTTTAACATTCTGAGAACGCACAGAACGGAAATACCCAAATTGGATTGCATTTTGTGATTTGGTGATGTTTTACAGAAACTGGAAGTCGCCTGAAACCAGAAGTCGTATTTTGGAAAATATTATGTGAGGTCATTCCAGTTCCGAATATATCACCCTCGGGTGATAACCGGATATGTGACCATTCATGCTTAGTTCTTCTCCAAATCACATCTAAAGAGATAACATGTGAATTTTTATAACGAAAATGTTTGTTGGTGTCCAAGGAACAGGTCTGAGAAGAAGTTAACGTTTTAATCCACATAACTACGTAGAAATTTAAAAAAAAGATTAAACCAATGAAATGCGGCCTTTCCTCCAGCCAAATGTCCCAAGATCTAGTTTTGGTAAAAGTAAAAAAGTATTTCGAATACCGTAATGTGTTACTATTCACAAAACTACGAAAACATCAGAAATGTAATTTTTTCTGCCCGACTCGCGCCAAATTAAAGCATAAATTCTTCTGCAAGAAAATATTTGCAGATGTTGAAGGAACAACGAACATTTTATTGAAAAAAAAATTAATTTACAGGCGAATTGAGCTCTTGCTCAAAAAGCCAAAATTTTGCTTGTATTATATGTATAATGTATATAAATTTCAAAAAGAGTATTTTAATGTGTTTTTCTGTATGCAGAAAATTATCTTCAAACATACGCAGTTTTTAAAGTAATATTTCAACTTTCAGCAATAAGATATCTATTACTTTTCCTCAAATGTCTTTCCTGAACATTAACAAACATTTCAATGAAGAACAATTACATATCATAGCTTTGAATTTCGATTTAAAGGCAAATTGAGTTCAAATATTTAAATATTTAAATTTCAAACAATCAGATACCTATTATTTTTTCCCTCAAATATCTTTCCTAAACACAACGAACATTTTATTATAGTAAAAATCGCAGATCACTGCTTCGAATTTTGATTTAGAGGCAAATTAAGCATAAAAGTAATGATTTTGCATGTTTCACGTAGTTTTGTGAATAATATCTCGAGTTTTAGTAATCAGATACCTGTTATTTTTTCTCGAATGTCTGTTTTAAACATCAGCGCACATTTTTATGAAAAAAGAATCACGTGTCATTGCTTTGAATTTTGATTTGGAGACGCATTTAGTATAAATAGTCATAATTTTGCATGTTTTACGTAGTTTTTTTAATAATATCTCAAGTTTTAGTGTTTTAAATACTAATTATTTTTCCTCAAATGTCTTTCCTGAACATAACCAAACATTTTAGTGAAAAAAGAATCATATGTCATCGCTTTGAATATTTTGATTTGGAGACGAATTAAGAATAAAAAGTCAATTTTGCATATTTTACATAGTTTTGTGAATAATATCTCAAGTTTTAGTGATCAGATTCTAATTATTTTTCCTCAAATTTCTTTCCTGAACATAAACAAACATTTTAGTGAAAAAACAATCATATGTCATCGACTCTTGATTTAGAGGCAAATTTAGAACAGAAAGTCATAATTTTGCATGTTTTACGCAGTTTTGTGAATAATATCTCAAGTTACAGTAATTAGATACCTATTATTTTTTCTCAACTGTCTTTCCTGAACATCAGCGAACATTTTCATGTTAAAAAACCTACACCGCTTATTATTTTTGATTTAGAACGATTCAAAATGATGATGATTACTGTACACCTCAAAGACGGAGGGAATAATATCAATAAGATTAAGCGTTACGGAATTCCATTTTTATATAGTAGATGTCTTTCTAGAACGTTAACAAACATTTCAATGGAAAAATAATCACATGTCATTGCTTTGAATTTTGATTTAGAGGCAAATTCAGCATAAAAAGTCATTATTTTGCTCAGGCATTATTCAAAGTTTGTCTTTCTCATGTTTTGAATACTCATATGTTTTGACAATAGGGGTCTTATAACTCCGTCGGAAAGAGCACAGAAGTCTAAGCTGTGAGGCAAGAGTTCAATTGCCGGTACAGTCACCTGTCTTTTCGAGTTGGAAATTCGGCAGGCTGTCTTAGAGTTTAAGCGTATTTGATAACTGTGAAAATGCGGGCTGAACGATCAGCGAGTGCTTTTAAAACCAAGAAGAAGCCTGAATTTTCTAAACTGGTTCGGAATACAAAATTGTTTGATATTTTTAAAATGAGTACTGCCATGCATTGAGCACGATCCAGTTACTACTTCAATAGTTTGGCGATGATTCTGATGTTCTTAAATATGCTCTTGACAATTTTCATCAACCATCATTCCGGGGTGACTTTGATGAATTTGGAGTGAAACTTTGCTGATTTAACAAATTTGAACAGTCTAAAATGACTTGAATGGGTTTATTAATATGTAAAGCAATTTTGGCCGTTCACATTCAACGAATGTCCATGATTCATATAAAATTTTTAGAATATATATGAACGGTTGTCCACGGAGAGGGAAGGTGATCTAAAATCATCAAAAACTAGTCTACGTGGAATATGGCTTATGCAATTGTCCAAATTTGCATGTTACTTTACGTCTTGGGTTGTTGTTGAGAAAAAAACATGTAATACGATGTTGAGATTATTAAGACTCAACATTGCCTTTGAGAAAAAATTTGCCAAAACAAAAATGAAAATCGCTGTGATAATATTTTTTTGTTTTGAGAACTAATCTGGGAACAAAATTAAAAAACTTTACCTATCGCACCTTGTTGTTTTGTATCTGCTTGAACCAATTGTTTGCAGGCAAAAAGAAATCGCTCAAAATGAAAAACACTTTTTAAATAGCAGGAAATGCATGAATTATCACAAATTCGAAAACGGGGCAGAATGATCAAAGTCACCCCAGTTTATAGTGTACCAGTTTCTTCACTAATTAAAATGCCGATACATAAATATATTCAAGCGTTATGCTTATTAGTGCACTAAACTTCATTTCGACTATGGAAAGTCATTAACATGCGTTAAAAGCCAATACAAAATAGAGCCTAGCCGATATTACTGGGTGGCCCATAATACTGGGAAATCCAAATTTCGTGTCCAGTATTATGGGCCAATACTTACTTACTTTACTTTACTTACTTCTAAGGCGACAGACCGATTATCGATCCAGTGCCGAATCCAGAATACGTCGCCATGTCCCTCGGTCTTGGGCTGCTATCCTCCAATCGCCCCTAACACCTATTTCGCGTGCATCATCGTCGACAGCACACATCCACCGAGTGCGGGGTCTACCTCGAAGTCGACGACCTCTATCGGGATCCCTGCTAAATATAGCCTTCGCTTGACGCTCATCCGGTATTCTCGCTACATGCCCAGCCCACTGAAGCCTGCCGTGTTTTATCCGCTTGACTATATCCGCCGATTTGTATGCCTGGTACACTTCATGGTTCATGCGTCTGCGCCAAACACCATTTTCTAGTTTGCGCCAAGGATTGAACGCAAAATCCTACGCTCAAAAACACCAAGAGCTCGCCGATCAGCCTCTTTCAGCGTCCATGATTCATGGCCGTAGAGAGCCACCGGAAGAATCAGTGTTTTATAGAGTGCAAGTTTAGTACGGATTTGCAGACTGCGGGACCTTAGCTAGTTACGTAGTCCGTAAAAGGCCCTGTTTGCGGCTGCTATCCGCCTCTTTATCTCACGGCTAACCTCGTTGTCACATGTCACTAATGTTCCCAGGTAAATAAATTCGTCGACTACTTCAAATGTTTCCCCATCTAGCACCACCGCAGCACCAACCTCCGACGGACTCTGTCAGCCACCATGTATTTCGTTTTGGCAGAGTTTATGACGAGCCCTAATCTCGCAGCTTCCCTCCTGAGAGGTCCGAAGGCCTCTTCCACAGCTCTACGGTTGATACCAATGATGTCGATATCGTCCGCAAAACCGAGAAGCATGTGCGACTTCGTAATGATGGTGCCGCTTCTCTGCACACCAGCCCTCCGACTAGCACCTTCCAATGCGATGTTGAACAATAAGTTCGACAGCCAGTCACCCTGCTTCAAACCATCTAACGTCACTAACGAGTCCGATATCTCACCGGCTATCCTGACGCTTGATGTAGAACCTTCAAGGGTGGCACGAATCAGCCTAATCAGCTTTGTTGGGAAGCCATGTTCAATCATAATCTGCCATAACTCATTTCTCTTGACTGAATCGTACGCTGCCCTGAAGTCTATGAACAGATGGTGCGTCTGCAAGTTGTATTCTCGAAATTTATCGAGGATTTGTCGCAAGGTAAACATTTGGTCCGTCGTGGAGCGTCCCCCTCGAAAACCGCATTGGTACTCGCTAGAGATGGTCGGGTTTAATGTTTTTCAAACCCGTACCCGACCCGAACCCGACCCGAACCCGAATTTTTTTTTCGGTCAAAACCCGAACCCGAAACTTTTTTATTTGTTCAAACCCGAACCCGACCCGAACCCGAAAATTTATTTCATTGAAACCCGAACCCGACCCGAACCCGAAATTGTTAAACCCGAACCCGACCCGAACCAGAGATTTCATTAGCGCAGGGGTTTCGCACAAAACGCACATAGAGAAATGTTGTTCACGTCTATTAAACTTCAATTTGACTATTAAAAGTTATTGACCTGCGATAAAAAGCAATACAAAGGGCCGACTGGCCCATAATACTGGGATGACTGTATAAGATAGGAACGCAAATAAATATTATTCAATAAGGGCGAGTTGCATTCTTCAATAACTTAAAAACGGTCTCAAGACCTCATTCCAATCACGTGTTCCGTTGTATATATCAGTTTTCAAAATAGGTATACAGTCCTAGGGTTGTAAGAATTTGTGACGTGGGACTAAACACTGTAATGAAAGGGATTGTTTAGTTACACAGGATACAGAATCGAATGAACCATTCTCCAGAATACTGAATCCCAGAATATACTAGTTACAAGAATTCTAAACCCCTGAAAGTACTAGTTACAAGAAAACCGTTCCCCAGAATGCACTAATGCCCAGAAAACTATTCTCTAGCATCACCGTAACCAGAAAAAACATTAGTATTCAGTTATTATATTGTTAACTTTCTAAATTACTTGACATTTTTAATTAGCACGTAATCAGGTACGCACTCCAGAGCCGAAAAAATGAAAAAAAATTACCTGCCGTTCCGCAAGATCTAAATTTGATCGAACCTTTCTCAAAAGATCATAAATTTATCATACTTTTTGGGACAGTAGGGGACATTTGTTCAGGATTTATCGAGGGGAACCGTGGGGTAAGTACCCTTTAAGAGACACAGGCTAAATTAAAAACGATAGCGAAACCTTGATTCAACATATCAAGCTTTAGGTTTTTGAAAAACAACACTATTAACGATCGGTATTTGGCCACTTTGTTTTAATTAGATAGTCGGATTCCCTCAGCCGTGCCAGTTCTGAATTGACTGTTAATCGATGACTGCAGCCCAAGCCGGGAAGCGTATAAACCCGGGCGCGACGGGCGAGCGGACGAACGGGTGGCCCACACCACCACACGGCCGGACCCCCCGGAGTGCGTTGAGGCAGAAGCGCCGGCAGGTCCACGGCGTGACACCCGCGCGAACCGGGAGCACGCGGAGACCCCTGACCCGGCAGTCTTGTAGCCCGAGTCATCCCAGTCTTCAGAGTCAATCCTTATCCCGAAGTTACGGATCTAATTTTCCGACTTCCCTTACCTACATTGACCTATCGACTAGAGACTCTAAACCTTGGAGACCTGCTGCGGATTCGGTACAAGCTGTTGAGAGTTTGCGTGCCCCAGTCTTTGATTTTCAAGGTTTAAGAAGAGAATATCGACACAGCAATTCAATACCATGCTCTACCAGCCTGTCTAACCATATCTCTCTATGAAAGACTTCCATGGCTAGTATGACTGTTAAGCAGAAAAGAAAACTCTTCCGATATCTCTTGTTGACTTCTCGAAGGAAAGGATTCATGTTGCCATGATTACAAAGGCACTACAGTTTCCGGTGTGCACGCCAATGCAAATGTATACTCAACAAGCTCTGGAATTGTAACCGGATTCCCTTTCGCTCATTTAATATATACTAGTGGATGTTGCTTCAACCCAGAAAAACGAACGAACCTATACAGAGGTAATTTCTGCAGGGGGGTTGCCCTCTATATAAACTAGATTTACCGAATTAAGATAAGAAGGTGTATTTTAGATTTCTGGTCAAGGAGCCTCAAAAATCAATTCGCTACTGGGTCATTCCATGTCAAGTGTCCGAGGAAATGCATCGACCATCTCCGATTTCGATCAAAATTTGTGAGTCGATGTATTTTGGGCCGGAACTTATAAGTACAAAGTATTGTACCGATTGGTGGAACCCTCGGCCAACGGGACTGCCTCCACTTTTTGCGAATTTAGCAAAACACCTTTTTTATTTTGTGAATATCTCGGGACCCTGAAGAGCTACAGGTGATTTTGGCATATCATTTTAAAGGGTTTGAGATGTAGAATCGAACTACGTGGTCAATTTTTTCCTGCAGTGTTGCCAACATTGCATTTTTTTGATTCAAAACTTAATTTGCAATTTCCTCGAAATACCCCCCCTTCGATTTTTTCGAATCACTTATCAGCAAAAAACAAAATGTAGCGTTCCAGAGATACAGCATTTTCAAAATTGTAAGATTTTGGATTTTGTCTACGCACGAAAGCGCTTCTACATAAATTGCTGCTATCTTAATGGTATCCTAGCAAGCGTTTTTGTTATCGAAGAGATGTTCCTTAGAGGAGCATCCGTTAATGATGTAACGCAAAAATCCCGTTCTAGAATCATTTTCACGAAAAGTTACAGGACAGTTTTGATTACACTTTTCCCATAATTCTCCATTTTATTGATTCATCATAATGTTAAAATCATCCAATTTATAACCGTTTCCTAACAGACAATTTTTCATGTTTTTTTCCTGATTTAAGGTTTGCTATGATTTCAAAATTGTAAACAATGTGTTTCATCACGTGTGCAGTTATTTCATTCTTGAAGATGGTATGTTTAATTGGATTGTATTTAAAACAAATTTGTATCACTGGAAAACGGTATTGGTTATCACAGCAGCTTTCGCGATGAGATTTACTAGCTACTAAGGGAGCATGCATAAATGACCTAACTTTTTTAGGTTTTTTATACCCCCTTCCCCCTCTCCCACCGTTGCACTTCGTCACAAAGTCAGACCCCTATAGATAATTACGTAGCTTTATAACCAACTCCATCGCCCCACCCCCTTCCACCCCACCCCAATGACTTTTTTTGCAAATTTTATTACTAAAAACATACATTGTTCCATAATGAATAAGACAAGACAAAGAATCAAAATTGGCCATGAACAAACAAGGCCGTGAAAAAAAAAACAATTAGAATAAATCTAAATTTTAATTTTATATTTGCTACGTAGCTTGGCTTGACCCCCTAGCCTCCCCCCCGTCAAATTTCGTCACAAAACTGATAGTCGTTGCATATTCGAGTCCCGGCTCGGGAGAAGACTATTATTATCAGTAGGAACATAGCACTAGCCTCACAATTGTCCTGTACACTAAACAGTTGGCTGCGAAGCCTGTGTCAAATAAACAGAATAGAAAAAGCCACCTTCGCTCTAATCCTGGGTAAGAAGAAGAAGGAGAACATAGGCAGATGATGATTAAAGATCATGATGAATGTTATGATATGCTTACTTCCTTTATGACGTGCTATAATATGAGCAAATTATGATATTCGGTTATGATAAAATATTTTGGATGCGTTCGGAGATTTGTTTGAACATGTGGTCTTGATTGTAAATATGCAAAATTATGAAATGAAATCTGAAATCAAAATTTTTTTCCACGTTATTAACAATGTCACAAGTTGGTTTCAAAATTCGAATCATGGACAAAAGTGTACATTTAACAAAAAACAGTTTGAATTTAAATACGAAAAGTGTAGCCAAAACTCTCCTGTAACCTTTCGTGAAAATGATTCTAAAGTGGGGTTTTTTTGCGTTACATCATCAACGGATGCTCCTTTAAGGTACATCTCTTCGATTACACAAACGGCTGCTAGGATACCATTAAGATAGCAGCAAAATTATGTAGAAGCGCTTTCGTGCGTAGACAAAATCCAAAATTTTGAAAATGCTGTATCTCTGGAACGCTACATTCTGTTTTTTGCTGATAAGTGATTCCTATGTAAAATCGTCTGCTAAACACATTGGCGTGGTCAAAATCAAAATCGAAGGGGGGGTATTTCGAGGAAATTGCAAATTAAGTTTTGAATCAAAAAAATGCAATGTTGGCAACACTGCAGGAAAAAATTGACCACGTAGTTCGATTCTACATCTCAAACTCTTCAAAATGATATGTCAATATCACCTGTAGCTCTTCAGGGTCCCGAGATATTCACAAAATAAAAAAGGTGTTTGCTAAATTCGCAAAAAGTGGAGGCAGTCCCGTTGGCCGAGGGGTCCACCAATCGGTACAATACTTTGTACTTATAAGTTCCGGCCCAAAATACATCGACTCACAAATTTTGGTCGAAATCGGAGATGGTCGATGCATTTCCTCGGACACTTGACATGGAATGACCCTACTGTGTTTTTGTGGTCGACTTTTGATGTTCCTTCAGTCAAAAATTATCACTGAAAGTTCTCTGATTTTATGACTAAGGCCTGGTGTCAAGCGCTTACTTATTTATTCCATGAAAGAACAAATGTATAAATTGACAATAAGTTGATTCAAATGATAGAATCGCAAAACACAAAACTTCTCAGGCTTTCAGCTCGATTTTCAGTTTTCTATGATTAAGCACATATGTATACATTTCAGATATACAAAAACTTAGTTTTAACAGCTTTTGCATGTTAAAAAATAAGAATGCATATTTCTTCGTTTCAGGATAACAGTTTTCTGGAAAACGGTATTTTCTGGGAAATAGTTTTCTGGGCATTGGTTCATTCCGGATAATAACTTTCTGGGGATTAGTACTTTCTGGGTAGCACATTCTGGGATTTTGTTTTCTGGGGAAATGGTTTTCGAGGAATTGTTATACAATCTCTTGCAGCAATAGATTGAAAAATCTTCTAAGATTTTTCCCAAATGCAGATAATTGTAATTTTATTATTCAAACTATTGTACTATTGAAAATAGTCAAGCCTTGTTAAAACGAAAAATTCAGCCTCTGATTGGTCCCCAAGCTTGGTCGACAGAATCATAGACCTTGCCATTTGAAATGTGCAATTTGGCCTATATAAGAGCCTGTTTCACTCGAAGCCGCTCATTATAATTCTAGACTTCAACAGGAGCAGTCCTCCCTTAGCAGCAGCAGTGGATACAGCAGCAGTAGCAGTGCACCGGATAACGGCCTCAGCTGTGGTATGGCAACGGATAGCGGAGCGCGTCTCAGCATCGATGGCAGGACCAGGTGATGCAGGGCAGCGGTTACCAATGGCAACGGAAGCGTCCACTACTGTGGCAACGGAGATAGCGCAGCGGTTGACGTTGGTCTCAGCATCTATATAAGCAGGGCCAGCTGATGCAGTGTGGCTTTTTAGTGAAATGCTGTCTCTGAGCGATAGCAGGCACACTAGCAAATGCATCCAACGAAAAGAACGTTCTGGGAAGCTTTTCAGTGTTTATTTTCCCCCAAGGAATACTTAATTCGCACTGCCAGTGATAACGCAAAGATGTGATCGGCATCTTAACAAACATTAAAAAAAACCTAATTCAATAGTTAATATTTTCTCTTAAATCAATTTACACTTTCAAGAAATTTGGAACAGATATATATTCGGCTTCATCTCCGTGTCTCAGAACGTACTGAATTATCTTTTTTCAGCCATGAGCACAACACCCGAAAAGCTTTCATTATCCGCATAAAAATTAGTTTTTCACATAATCAAAATTCAAAAATTTCCAAATCATGACAAGCAACTATATTATTGAGAATGGTCAATCCTTGTTGAAGCGCGAAATTTGACTGATCTGATTAGTCGTTAATATGATTGCTTCCCAAACACGGTCGACAGAATCATAGACCTTGCCATTTTAAATTTGCTATTCGTCTGTATAAGAGTAAGGATGGGAATTATCGACTGAAATGGCTATCGATAGTTATCGATGATTTCCTACTACTATCGATAGGTTTTTCATCCCTATATAAGAGCCTGTTTCAGTCGTAGCCGCTCATAATAGTTCTAGACAGCGACAACAGCAGTCTTCCCTTAGCAGCAGCAGTAGCAGTGCAGTAGATACCAGGCGGATAGTGGCCACAGCTGTGGCATAGCAATTTTATTGATGCTTTTGATCAGACCCGCCTTATCCCAATCGATCTCGTGTTGGTTACTCACTGTATGTGTTGCTACACTGGATTCACTCGTTTTGTTCATTTCTACTGCTCTTCTATGCTCTTTAAGCCGCACTTTAACTTTTCTTCGTGCTTGCCCGATATATACCGCGTCGCAGTCTTTGCACGGTATTTTATAAATTCCAGCTTGTTCGTCTTGTGGGACTTTGACATTTTTTCTATGATTGTACGCGAATGAAGATCGGGTACCACTTCAACGATAGACGACGAGAGACTAGCGCCGCACGATGTGCACGAATGGAGGAACGGACGGCAAAAGTATTTTTTCAAGTCCTATGTTATCCATATATTCTAGAAAGTTGTTCGTTTACTGCTGTCCTTCATATGCTTTAATAGAATTAGTTACAAATTTCGCCGTATAGAGGGCGCGATACCTAACTTTTAAACGTGACTTGCTAGACGAATAGTTTCTTCTGCAAAGTTGTGTAAAATTTGATTACAATACTGTTTGTTAAATACCTCAAACCTCTAGAAATTGAGATTTCAGAGCTACAAGACGTTTTCTAAAACGACTTTTCAAAAGCAGTTTTTCATCCATATGTTTAACTCTAAGGCCTAAAACATGACTGTATATTATTGAGAGTGACGTGGTAAATCAAAATGAACAATTTCTAGTGATATATTGGTTATTATATACAGTATTCATGAATAAAAACTGGTAAAAATTGTTTTCAAAGGCTTTTTTTATTTGAGTTGAAACTCGAAAAGGCGCAAACGAATCCAAGCTTCCATGAAGCCATCCGATAGAGTACCTTTCTGACTAACAGAAAAACACAAAACTACAGTGGGTTTTTTTTTTTTTTCTTCACATAACATTTATTTGACACGGCACAAATACAATTTAATGTTTAACGGCGCCAATTATATCTGATGACTTAAAAACTAAAGCAAATTTTTTATCCTCGCTGCCGACTACGAGCTGAAATTAAGTCTAACTTAAAACTAGCATGGGATTTCCAATCAGTGTTTTGTTGTTCAATGGTCGTCTGATAATCGTCGAATGGCATGTATGGATTCGTTCTGCTGAGCCACGATGTCGTGAGTTGGGACAGAGACTCGTAGTCCTTGGGTCCTGGTTCTGTTGTGCGGGGTCTGGTTGCTGGTTTTGTGCTTAAGGTTCAAACGTGCTCTTGTCGTTTTGTTGGGTGTAGACGGAGGGGAACGGGACTAGACTGGGGCGTGGATGGATTTCAGGAAAACGTATATAAGGGACATGTAGGATAGGTCACGGCTCGCCAAGACATCACGAACAGGAACAGCCGGCTGTCTACCCTCGGCCTGCAGGGAAGCTATTAATTTAGACCTGGCGTCACGGTGTACAGGGCATGACCAAACCACGTGCTCTATGTCGTGATAACCTTCACCACAGGCACAGATACCACTTTCCCCGAGCCCAACACGACGGAGGAGCGCGTCAAATCTATAGTGATTGGACATAAGCCGGGACATCACGCAAATGAAATCCCGACCTACATCCAACCCCTTGAACCACGGGTTCGTCGATACTTTGGGGATTATGGAATGTAACCACCTTCCCAATTCCCCTCTGGTCCAAGCATTTTGCCAACTGATGATCGTATTCTGACGTACAAGTGCGAAAAATTCATTAAAGGCAATTGGTCTTTCATAAATATCACCGTTTGTTGCGCCCACCTTAGCCAAAGAGTCCGCTTTCTCATTACCCGGTATCGAGCAGTGAGAAGGGACCCACGCTAAGGTAATCTGAGTAGATTTTTCGGATAAAGCACTCAGATGTTCCCGTATTTTCCCCAGGAAATACGGAGAGTGCTTAACATCTTTCATCGATCGGAGAGCCTCAATGGAACTGAGACTGTCCGTAAAGATGAAATAATGGTCCGTGGGCATTTTTTCGATAATCCCTAGGGTGTACTGAATTGCAGCTAATTCTGCGACGTAAACAGAAGCAGGATTATCGAGCTTATGGGAGACGGTTAAATTGTTATTGGAGATACCGAAGCCAGTGGACCCATCAAGAAGTGATCCGTCAGTGTAGTACATATTGTCGCAGTTGATGTTTCGATATTTATTGGAAAAAATTTTAGGGATCTGCTGCACGCGTAAATGATCCGGGATTCCACGAGTTTCTTCTATCATGGATGTATCGAAAAACACAGTATAATCAGAAGTATTTGATAAGTCGACACGATTTGGAATATTCGAAGAAGGGTTAATATTTTGGGACATGTGATTGAAATACAATGTCATAAAACGGGTTTGAGAATTAAGTTCGATTAACCTTTCAAAATTTTCAATCACGGGACGGTTCAAGACCTCACATTTGATTAGAATACGAGAAGACAGGCTCCAGAAGCGGTTTTTCAATGGTAGTACTCCAGCTAAAACCTCCAAACTCATCGTATGGGTCGACTGCATGCAACCTAAGGCGATACGCAAACAACGATATTGTATTCGCTCCAGTTTGATCAAGTGTGTGTTTGCTGCGAAGCGGAAGCAGAAACACCCGTATTCAATAACAGACAATATCGTTGTTTGGTAAAGCCTTATAAGGTCTCCTGGATGGGCTCCCCACCATTGTCCGGTTATTGTACGAAGAAAATTCACTCTTTGTTGACATTTTTTCATCAGATACCTCACGTGACAACCCCAGGTGCCTTTAGAGTCGAACCAGACACCAAGATATTTGTGTACCAAAACCTGAGAAATCGTTTTACCCATTAATTGTGTTTGAAGCTGAGCAGGTTCATGCTTCCTAGAAAAAACTACTATCTCAGTCTTCTCCGGAGAGAATTCGATACCTAGCTGTAAAGCCCAAGCAGACAAATTGTCCAAGGTATCTTGCAATGGTCCTTGCAAATCGGCAGCTTTGGCTCCTGTAACAGAGATTACACTGTCGTCTGCAAGTTGTCTTATCGTGCATGAATTTGCCAGACATTCGTCGATGTCATTTACATAAAAGTTGTAAAGAAGGGGGCTTAAACATGAGCCCTGGGGAAGACCCATGTAGCTAATGCGAAAAGTTGCCAAATCGCCATGCGTAAAATGCATGTGCTTTTCGGACAACAAATTGTGCAAAAAATTGTTCAAAATTGGAGAAAATCCTTGTCGGTGAAGTTTACCCGAAAGAATGTCAATAGAAACGGAATCAAAAGCCCCCTTAATGTCCAAGAACGCAGACGCCATTTGTTCTTTACGAGCATACGCCAGCTGAATATCTGTTGAAAGCAACGCAAGACAATCATTCGTCCCTTTGGCACGGCGGAAGCCAAATTGAGTTTCTGATAGTAGACCATTTGATTCGACCCAGTGGTCTAAACGACGGAGTATCATTTTTTCCATCAATTTCCGGATACAGGATAGCATTGCAATCGGCCTATAAGAGTTGTGATTAGAAGCTGGTTTCCCTGGTTTTTGGATGGCGATCACCTTCACTTGCCTCCAATCCTGCGGTACAATATTTTGCTCCAGGAACTTATTGAACAAGTTCAACAAGCGCCTCTTGGCATTGCCGGGTAGATTCTTCAACAAGTTGAATTTGATTCTATCTAATCCAGGCGCGTTATTGTTACAGGACAGGAGGGCAACTGAAAGTTCTGCCATCGTAAAAGGTGATTCTATCGCGTCGTGGCCCGGAGACGCATCGCGAACAATATTTTGCTCAGGAACAGAGTCCGGACATACTTTCCTGGCAAAATCAAATATCCACCTACTTGAGGACTCCTCGCTTTCGTTGACCGTTACGCGATTCCGCATTCTTCGGGCTGTGTTCCAAAGAGTGCTCATCGATGTCTCCCTCGACGTCTCGTTCACGAACCGACGCCAATTTCCACGTTTCTTTGCTTTAGCCAAGCTTTTAAGCTTGGTATCAAGCTCCGAATACCGTAAATAGTCGCCAGGTATACCTCCCGTCTGGTAGGCCTTAAACGCGTCGGATCTTTGCGTGTAGACATCGGAGCACTCTTGGTCCCACCACGGAGTGGGAGGCCGTTCTTTGATCGTTACGCCGGGATATTTCTTCGTTTGGGCTTGCAACGCGGCGTCGAGAATCAAGCCCGCGAGGAGGTTGTATTCTTCAAGTGGTGAATGATGTTGAATCGACTCGACCGCTTTTGAAATCATTTCCTCGTATAACTTCCAATCGACATTTCGTGTGAGGTCATACGGAATGTCAATTGGTCGCATGCGAGTTGACCCGTTAGTAATTGAAATAAGAATAGGCAGATGGTCGCTACCGTGAGGATCGAGGATTACCTTCCATGTGCAATCCAACCGTAGCGACGTCGAACATAAGGATAGATCCAAAGCGCTTGGGCGCGCTGGAGGTTTCGGGATACGTGTCATTTCACCGTTGTTTAAAATAGTCATGTCGAAGTCATCGCAAAGGTTATAGATTAAAGAGGAGCGGTTATCATTGTATGGGGAACCCCAAGCCACGCCATGAGAGTTGAAGTCTCCCAAAATCAAACGTGGCGAGGGAAGAAGTTCTATTAAATCAAAGAGCAGCCGTTGCCCAACCTGTGCTCTGGGGGGAATATATATTGAGGCAATACAAAGCTCTTTACCTTGTATTGTCATTTGACATGCGACAACTTCGATGCCTGGAATCGAGGGGAGGTTAATACGATAGAAAGAATAGCACTTTTTAATCCCTGAAAGTACTCCTCCATATGGGGTGTCTCGATCAAGGCGAATAATATTAAAATCATGGAAGTTGAGATCAATATTTGAAGTAAGCCAAGTTTCACAAAGGGAAAATGCATCGCATTTGTTTTTATTTATCAAAACTTTAAACGAATCAATTTTTGGTAAAATACTTCTACAATTCCACTGTAAGACAGAGATAGAATCCTTCATATACGCAGTTGAATTAGGCATCGAAGGATACAATCGCTGCAAGGAGAGGCCATTGGGCAGTCAACTGCTTCAAAAATGATCTAACTGTTGGGAGGAATGCTGTAAGAAAAATTTTAATTGGATCGGGTACATTGAAAGTTTCAAAAATCCAGTCCACAATGTCAGAAAATTTCACTAATCCAGAGTTTGTTTCATCAACTGGGAGTGTAAAAGGAGCAACTGGGGTTTTAGATGTTCCTGGCAGTGCTGGGAACTCCTTCTGGGACTTTAAATTTGCCAGCCCAGGAGGAGTTTGCTTCGGTTTTTCGCAGCACTGTTTGGTTTGTTTGTAACTTTCATTTCACTTTGAGAAATCTTAGGACCTTTTCTGGGAAGTTTAGGAGAGGAAATATTTTTCCTCTTTCTAGACTCCCCAGGATTGGCGTAAGATGCTCCCGCTGGTGAATCGTCAGAATCGGTTTCCTCAGAGGGCAACAGATCGAAGGGGTTCGAAGTAACGGGAGAAGTGGTAACGGTCTTCTTCAGCATGTCAGCGTAGGAACGCTTTGAACGCTCTTTGAGAGACCGTTTTATTTTATCCCTGCGCTGCATGTACACCGCACATGTCGAGAGCTCATGCAGATTTTCTCCGCAGTGAATACACTTTTCAGCGTTAACACTGCAAGAATCTTCCGCATGAGACTCCCCACACTTGCCACAACGTGCCTTATTGCAGCAGTAGGCGGCTGTATGGCCTAACTGCTTGCAATTCAGGCAGTTCATGACGCGGGGCACGTAGAGCCTCACAGGGAGACGAACCCGGTGGATCGAGACGTGGCTTGGTAGTGCAGACCCGGCGAACGTAACTCGAAACGAGTCTGACGGAGTGTATACTGTTTTGCCACCGATGATCGATGCTGACCGCAATTGCTTGCAGTCGAGCACCTTTACTTCGGGACACGTTTTGTTCTTAAAGCACCCTTTGGCACTTTGCAGTATACACTCGACGGACAGACTCGAATCGGTTATGACACCGTCGATCTCCACGTCTCGTGCGGGTATGTAAACGCGATACTCGCGTGTGAAGAGCTCAGAGCAAGCTATATCGTTGGCCTCTTTCAGGTTACCGACCACGACACGGAGCTTGTTAGGCCGGACCTTGGAAATTTCGGTCACGCCCTTGTACTCCTTCGTCAGGTCTTTAGAAATCTGCAAGAGGTTCAACTGTTTCGATTTCGGTCCCGCCTTTGGCCGAAAATAGACAGTATAGCTGCCCTGGGCTCCGTCTGGGTAAAGCCTGGGGCGAGGGGGGACTGAAGAATGAACAGGGGAGGGGGTAACAGAAGGGTCAGGGTCAGAGGGGTTCGGGGATGGTGGCGCGGGAGGCGAGGGATCTACATCCATCGCGCTATGTTTAGCGCACTAGCGCTGACAAGAACACGTACCTTTTTATTTCTCCCTTCCAGTAAGGTTGGTTGTCCGATCGTTCGAAGTAGCAGCCGTTACAGCCAGCAGCACCAATACAGCAGCACCAAACAGCCACCAGCAGCGAGCCAGGTGTGAGATCACTCCACACAGCGATACGACTCGCTGACACTGATGGCTTCTTCTTTTTCCTCGTTTGTGTCTCGTCCACTGCTGTAGCACAATCCAGCCAGCAGCCAAATCGGCTTACGCACCAGCTGGCAGTCACGATGCGAAACAGTTGCACAAAGGAACGACCTTGAACCCGGATTTATTTCACTCGACCAGGCAAACAATGCCAACACTTGTTCACACGTCTTTTGTTTTATACTCTATCGGACCGATCACCAAACACGTCCAGTACTGATGCGTGTTCGGCACAGTACAGTGGGTTATTCGTAGTTTCTGATATATGGCCAACTGAAGTAACCGATTTTCACATGCATTTGTGTGCTCTCTATAGCACAAAGGCCGGCGCGTACACTACGTTTCATAAAATATATCGTAAAATATCATATAATTTTATTTCATAAAATATATCATCTAACAATGTTGAAATGTAAAAAGGATTCTGAATAAATCTTAGTAAAAGGACAAAAAATTCACTAGCTTTCGCCGGTTTTTACTCTTCTATAAATTTGTATTTTAAGGAGTTTACCCTTTCGATATTATGCCGGTCACGACTATTGAGTGAATATCGAAGATACAATGAAATAAGAATAATTTATAACTTATAATAGTTGCAAAAATGTTTAACTCTTGTTGAGTAATTTATGGTTTTATCGTAACCATATTCATGAGAAAAACTTTAAATCAATATCAGCAGTAGCAGCATTGCAGTTTTTCCTATGATTGTACGCGAATGAAAATCGGGTACCACTTCAACGATAGACGACGAGAGACCAGCGCCGCACTATGTGCACAAATGGAGGAACGGACGGCAAAAGTATTTTTTCAAGTCCTACGTTATCCATATCTTCTAGAAAATTGCTTCGTTTACTGCTGTCCTTCATATGCTTTAATGGAATTAGTTACAAATTTCGCCGTATAGAGGGCCCCATACCTAACTTTTAAACGTGACTTGCTAGACGAATAGTTTCTTCTGCAAAGTTGTGTAAAATTTGATTACAATACTGTTTGCTGAATACCTCAAACCTCTAGAAATTGAGATTTCAGAGCTACAAGACGTTTTTTAAAACGGCTTTTTAAAAGCAGTTTTTCATCCATATGTTTAACTCTAAGGCCTATAACCTGACTGTATTTTATTGAGAGTGACGTGGTGAATCAAGATGAACAATTTCTAGTGATATATTGGTTATTATATACAGTATTCATGAATAAAAACTGAAAAAAAAATGTTTTTAAGGCTTTTTTTATTTGAGTTGAAACTCTAAAAGGCGCAAACGAATCCAAGCTTCCATGAAGCCATCCGATAGAGTACCTTTCTGACTAACAGAAAAACACAAAACTACAGCGGGTTATTCGTAGTTTCGGATATATGGCCAACTGAAGTTACCGATTTTTACATGCATTTGTGTGCTCTTTATAGCACAAAGGCCGGCGCGTACTGCATGGATTGCTGCAACTACCGCGCAATCACGTTGCTGAACGCCGCCTACAAGGTACTCTCACAAATTCTGTGCCGTCGACTATCACCGTTTGCAAGGGAATTCGTGGGGCAATACCAAGCGGGATTTATGGGTGCCCGCGCCACCACGGACCAAATATTCGCGGTACGGCAGGTCCTACAGAAGTGCCGTGAGTATAACGTGCCCACACATCACTTGTTCATCGATTTTAAATCGGCATACGACACAATCGTTCGAGACCAGCTATGGCAGATTATGCACGATTACGGCTTTCCGGATAAACTGACACGGTTGGTCAAGTCGACGATGGATCGGGTGATGTGCGTAGTTCGAGTTTCGGGGACACTCTCGAGTCCCTTCGAATCTCGAAGAGGGTTACGGCAAGGTGATGGATTATCGTGCTTGCTATTCAACATCGCTTTGGAAGGTGTGATACGTAGGGCTGGTATCGACACGAGTGGCACGATTTTTAGAAGGTCTGTTCAGCTCTTTGGCTTCGCCGATGACATTGATATTGTAGCACGAACCCTTGAAAAGATGACGGAGACGTACATCAGACTGAAGGCTGAAGCCGGACGAATCGGGCTGGCCATAAACGCATCGAATACCAAGTACATGAGAGGAAGAGGTTCCAGAGAAGACAGTGTCAAACTCCCGCCACGAATTCATATTAGCGGTGATGAAATCGAGGTGGTAGACGAGTTCGTGTACCTGGGCTCACTGGTGACTGCTGACAACGACACCAGCAGAGAAATTCGTCGACGCCTTATGGCAGGAAATCGTGCCTACTTTGGACTCCGGAGGACACTCCGCTCGAATAAAATCCGCCGCCGCACGAAGTTAACCATCTACAAAACACTGATCAGACCAGTAGTCCTCTACGGCCACGAAACCAGGACTATGCTCGTGGAGGACCAACGCGCCCTTGGGGTTTTCGAACGAAAGGTGTTGCGTACCATCTGTGGTGGAGTGCAGATGGAAGATGGATCATGGCGGAGGCGGATGAACCACGAGTTGCATCAGCTGCTGGGAGAACCACTCATCGTTCAAACGGCGAAAATCGGGAGACTACGGTGGGCTGGGCATGTCGTTAGGATGTCGGACGACAACCCGGTGAAAATGGTTCTTGATAACAACCCGACTGGAACAAGGCGACGGGGCGCGCAGCGAGCAAGGTGGCTCGATCAAGTGGAAGACGACATGCGGGGCCTCCGCAGACGACATGGCTGGCGAGCTGCAGCCATGGACCGAGTTGAATGGAGACGACTTCTTCGAACAGCAAGGGACACTTCGGCCTGGAGCTGACTGGTAAGTAAGCCGGCGCGTACACTACGTTTCCGTTTCTATGCCCAACGAACAGACACCACAATGGGGCTAAATCTAGAAACGGACGGAAATAGGAAATTTTGAAGTCCAATGTTATCAGTGTCTTCTAGAAAGTTGTTTCGTACACTGTTGTCCTCCTTTATATCCTCCATGCAACCCGCTTCAATTTTCACCATATAGAAGGCGCCACACCTAACTTTTAAACGTGACTTGATAGACGAATAGTTCCTTCTGCACAGTTGTGCAGAATTTTATTACAAAACTGTTTGCTGAATACCTCGAACCTCTAAATATTGAGATTTGTTTTTAAATTATTATTTTTTGTAAAAGATGCTGTATCTCTAAAATCTTAATTCCTAGAGGTTCGAGTTACTTGGCGAACAGTTTTGTAATAAAATTCTGCACAACTTTGCAGAAGAAACTATTCGTCTAGTAAGTCACGTTCAAAAGTTAGGTGTGGCGCCCTCTATATGGTGAAAATTGAAGCGGGTTGCATGGAGGATATAAAAGAGGACAACAGTGTACGAAACAACTTTCTAGAAGATACTGATAACATTGGACTTCAAAATTTCCTATTTCCGCCCGTTTCTAGATTTACCCCCATTGTGGTGTCTGTTCGTTGGGCATAGAAACGGAAACGTAGCGCACGCAAATGCATGTAAAAATCGGTAACTTCAGTTGGCCATATATCCTCAACTACAAATAACCCACTGTAGTTTTGTGTTTTTCTGTCAGTCGGAAAGGTACTTTATCGGATGGCTTTATAGAAGCTTGGGTTCGTTTGCGCCTTTTCGAGTTTCAACTCAAATATAAAAAGCCTTTGAAAACACTTTTTTCCAGTTTTTATTCATGAATACTGTATATAATAACCAATATATCACTAGAAATCGTTCATCTTGATTTACCACGTCACTCTCAATTTTATACAGTCATGTTTAAGGCCTTAGAGTTGAACATATGTGTGTGTTCGCCATTTTGGCGTCGATCACTCATCGTGCAGCAGACGCACACTGGACTTACCTGTACGGGAGCTAACTGCGTAATGAATGCCGACGGTACCACCGAATAACCCGACAGTCATGCGAGCTTAATTCTATTATAGACTGGCGTATACCACACATCTCTCCTCTTCTCTCAACAAAAAGGGAAGAAAATCTTCAACTCACTCGAAAAACATAACTTTTTTAAATATTTATTTTTGATATTCCGCAATCATTTAGATTTATCCCCACCTAACGTTTGAACATAGTCTGACAAATATTTTGGGAACTTAGGCACTCTCTTAGACCTGTTAGATGAGTTATCCTCTATCGGCATGTCGACTTTTGAACCAGAGTTATCTCTCCATTGACTAACTTTCCTCGTTTGAGATACATGTCGTTTTGTTATACGCCCTTCTTCATCAGTCAGCAATAAATTGCCGTTCTCTTCTTTCAGAACCGTGAACTTTTTGGTGCCGATCCTTGATTCACCCTTTCCTTTAGACTGGTAACGCTCACAAGGTCTCCTGGTCCTATTGCACTTGGTTTCGCTCCTCGTCGTCGATCTTCCCTAACCTTTCCCTCAAGCTTGCCCTCACGATCTCTAGTATTTATAACCTGTTCATCAATAACCGACTTTCCATACTTCAGTAACGGTAAACCACGCCTAACTTTTCGACCCTTCATAATCTCTTCTGGCGGCACTTTAATAACTGAATGAAAACCAGCGTTGTATGCATGAACGGCATCTTGTAGCTATTTTAAATAACAAGTCTCCGACGATGTTGCTGCACACATGGCCTTATTGACAACCTTCATAAAGTTTTCCGCCAAGCCATTCTGTTGAGGGAAGATAGGTGTCGAAAAAACTGTTTTAATTCCGCGTTCGGCACAGTACTGTTTATATTCGCTACCGCTGAAAGGAGGCCCATTATCTGTCTTAATACATCTGGGAAAACCTTCATATCCAAATACGTTATCTAAAATTTTTTTCGTATGTTCAAAGACAGTGGATCTTCCAGGGTGAGCGAAAGCATATCTAGATCTTAAATCAATTAAAACTAGAATGGATATCCCGTCAAACTTCGCATAAGGTCCATTTAAATCCATAGGTATAGTCTCCCAAACGGCTTTAGGAGCAAACGTACGTCTCATAGGAGTATGGCGTTCCGGTTTACCAATAATTTCACAGGCAACACATGGTTTCACCCACCGCTCGGGATCTTTAGCCATCCCAGGCCACCACGCACGTGCTCGCAAAATGCTTTTAAGTTTTGCCGCTAAAGGATGACCTTTATGAGCGACCTCTAGAGTTTTTGATCTTAGTAGTTCCGGAATCACTGCACAACCACTTTTTACTACTATGCCATTCTCGATGGACAAATCATTAGAAATTATTTTATATCTGCGTAATTCATCCGGCCAATCTCCTGACTCCAACGAATCCATCAAGCGTTGGAATAAAATGTCTTTGGAAGTAGCCTGCCTAATAGGGTGGGGAATCGTTATATGGAAAAAACGAAACTTGATAGCAAAAAGCCAGAACCAAGTTTTTTTTGTTCTATTTGGGGCCCCAAACAATCCTAACTTTATCGGAAATCGATTGGTTTAGTCTCCGCTTGGCGCATTGCAATCTAAATTTATATGGAGATTTGTATGGAAAAACCAACGTTTTTGCATTTTCCATTCTAAAGGGCTCAAAGTGGCTCAAACCATAGGTTTCATGACTTCAAATGGTAGGTTTTTTTATGCCTAACAACTTGGCCGAAGACATCAAACAGCTAGGGTGTCCCAAAAAAATACTGGAGCTGTTCAAAGTTGAGTATGTCGAAATTTATGTTGCAAATCATTTTTTCTTCCAACACTGCCACCGTACCGGCGTTAGTCAGATTTCCATCAGAAGTAACCTCTGAAACACGTTGTAGATTCTACCTACGCCTAGAATATTGACCTGAATTTGTTTGTTTGATTCAGCTGAGTGTATAAACTCGTTACGACAGGTTATTTCTGATGAGAATCCTACTGACGCCGGTGCATTGGTAATGTTGGCAGAAAACAAGATTTTCTGCATTTAAATCGACATACTCAACTTTGAACAGCTATAGCTCTTCTTAGGGACATCCTAGCTCTTCAGTGCCTTCGGCAAAGTTGTTAGGCATCTAAAATACCATACTTTTACATAATGTAGTGCATTATTAGATCATTATTGAGCTCTCTAGAAAGGTAAATGCAAAAAAGTAGGTTTTCCCATATAAATTTTCATACAAATTTGAAATGCAATGCGCCAAGCGGAGACAAAACCAATCGACCTCCGGTAAGTTTAGGGTTATTTGGGGCCCCAAAAGGAACCAAAAAAACATGGTTCTGGAAAATCGATCATTTTTCCCCACCCTACTGCCTAATCTCTTCATCGATTAGGAACTCTACGTTATTTGCCTGCAATGGGTTATTCCCCAAGAACTACTCTTTTCATTAAAGGTATTATCATTCCCGTCGTATAACCTGGAGGACGGATCAGCCAGGTTGTCTCTACCACGCACAAACTCAACGTCGTACCGGTAAGGACTGAGTCTTAGCGCCCATCCATCAGCTCTAGTCAAGGCTCTTTTGGTAGATTCGCGCGACCTGTTCAGTAAAAAGGTAATGCCCTTAGCATCAGTTCGTAGAGTAAACTGTCCTCCCAACAGGTAGTATCCAAAATGCTCGACTGCCCACACAGCACTTAACGCTTCACGTTGATTCTGAGGGTATTTTTTTTCGGTAGAAGTTAACGCTTTAGATGCGAAACTTATTATTCGAGAGATACCTCGTGCCAACCAAGTGTTACCGTGCAACGTATAATGCGATCTTCAAGGAGTTCGAAAAATTCATTTTGCTCTTTTCCCTAACTTCAAGTTTTTGACGAAACAACAAACCACAAAGGCGATGATATATCGGCAAATTTGGCTATATGCGGACTCACAAAAGTCGCCAAACCCAGAAAACTTTTTAGTTCTGATATTGATGTAGGATGATGGAATATTCTGATATCCTTTATTTTGGTTTCCTCGATATTTATTCCCTTTCCACTGAATCCGTGACCTATAAATGTGATATGAGTTTTATCGAACTCGCATTTAACAAGGTTAAGGGAAGGATTGTTCGCTTTCAGAATTTGCAACACTTTAGCTACTATCGAATGCAGCTTTTCTAGTGTTAAGCAAACACAAGTATATCATCGATATACACTATCTTGTTTTCTATGCCTTCCAGAATTCGAGAAATTTCCCTCTGGAAGATTTCTGGAGCGCAGTTCACACCAAACATAAGCCGAGTGAATCGACATATCCCATTTTCGGCTAGGAAGGTCGTCAAATCCCTTGATTCACTACTCAGCTCTAAATGGTAAGCGCTGGACAAATCGAATTTCGAGAAATATCTCGCACCATGCAGCTTCAGTTTCATTTCCTCAAGAACAGACAAACGAAAATAATGACGTTTTATAGCCTTGTTAGGCGCTCGCATATTCACAACGAGGCGAAAGTCGTTCTTACCTTTCTGAACAGCAGACATGCCACTGATCCACTCCGGTGCAGTGATGACTTTTTCGATGATTCCGCGATTTTCCATTTCTCTCAGACGATCTCTTGCTGCTTCGCGGTAAGCCGCCGGAACATTATAGTAGGCATTCTTTTCGGGGGGTACCGTTTTATCTATGCTAAATATAACTTTCACCCCAGGCATCTTCGGAAATATTTGCATATGCTCTAATTTCTCACAGGTATTCACTTCAAAGCCTATTTTCAAAAGCTCCATATCACTAGCAGTGCTTCTACCAAGTAAAGATCGACGACCCTCCTTGACGACCAAAAAATCGGCGGTAACGATCGGTTTTTCGAGTCCTATAGCTTGTATTTTGGTTCTGAAAGCACGTTCAATAAAGATTGGGGTATCGGCCCCATAGCCACGTAGTTCTTTTTGAGGAATGTCGATACTCTCAACATCAGCTATACCTGACCGACATTGATCTTCCAGCATGCTCCAGTCATCTCCACCAATTACATTAACATCAGCCCCTGAATCAACCAAAAACTCAAGGCGCTTGATGAACCTACGCGGCAACTAATCAAAACATCTCTAAGAGACAATGCGTTGATTTTCTGAAAAAAAAAATATGCAAAGATAGAGGGGCTGTCATAATAGCAATACGAAGAGATAAAAAAAGTATAAACCAATACGATTTATTACTAACATAACTATTAAATATTAAATCACAATATAAATATATATATATATATATATATATATATATATATATATATATATATATATATATATATATATATATATATATATATATATATATATATATATATATATATATATATATATATATATATATATATATATATATATATATATATATATATATATATATATATATATATATATATATATATATATATATATATATATATATAGCTGCATGGTGCGAGATATTTCTCGAAATTCGATTTGTCCAGCGCTTACCATTTAGAGCTGAGTAGTGAATCAAGGGATTTGACGACCTTCCTAGCCGAAAATGGGATGTGTCGATTCACTCGGCTTATGTTTGGTGTGAACTGCGCTCCAGAAATCTTCCAGAGGGAAATTTCTCGAATTCTGGAAGGCATAGAAAACAAGATAGTGTATATCGATGATATACTTGTGTTTGCTGAAACACTAGAAAAGCTGCATTCGATAGTAGCTAAAGTGTTGCAAATTCTGAAAGCGAACAATCCTTCCCTTAACCTTGTTAAATGCGAGTTCGATAAAACTCATATCACATTTATAGGTCACGGATTCAGTGGAAAGGGAATAAATATCGAGGAAACCAAAATAAAGGATATCAGAATATTCCATCATCCTACATCAATATCAGAACTAAAAAGTTTTCTGGGTTTGGCGACTTTTGTGAGTCCGCATATAGCCAAATTTGCTGATATATCATCGCCTTTGTGGTCTGTTGTTTCGTCAAAAACTTGAAGTTAGGGAAAAGAGCAAAATGAATTTTTCGAACTCCTTGAAGATCGCATTATACGTTGCACGGTAACACTTGGTTGGCACGAGGTATCTCTCGAATAATAAGTTTCGCATCTAAAGCGTTAACTTCTACCGAAAAAAAAATACCCTCAGAATCAACGTGAAGCGTTAAGTGCTGTGTGGGCAGTCGAGCATTTTGGATACTACCTGTTGGGAGGACAGTTTACTCTACGAACTGATGCTAAGGGCATTACCTTTTTACTGAACAGGTCGCGCGAATCTACCAAAAGAGCCTTGACTAGAGCTGATGGATGGGCGCTAAGACTCAGTCCTTACCGGTACGACGTTGAGTTTGTGCGTGGTAGAGACAACCTGGCTGATCCGTCCTCCAGGTTATACGACGGGAATGATAATACCTTTAATGAAAAGAGTAGTTCTTGGGGAATAACCCACTTGCAGGCAAATAACGTAGAGTTCCTAATCGATGAAGAGATTAGGCAGTAGGGTGGGGAAAAATGATCGATTTTCCAGAACCAAGTTTTTTTGGTTCCTTTTGGGGCCCCAAATAACCCTAAACTTACCGGAGGTCGATTGGTTTTGTCTCCGCTTGGCGCATTGCATTTCAAATTTGTATGAAAATTTATATGGGAAAACCTACTTTTTTGCATTTACCTTTCTAGAGAGCTCAATAATGATCTAATAATGCACTACATTATGTAAAAGTATGGTATTTTAGATGCCTAACAACTTTGCCGAAGGCACTGAAGAGCTAGGATGTCCCTAAGAAGAGCTATAGCTGTTCAAAGTTGAGTATGTCGATTTAAATGCAGAAAATCTTGTTTTCTGCCAACATTACCAATGCACCGGCGTCAGTAGGATTCTCATCAGAAATAACCTGTCGTAACGAGTTTATACACTCAGCTGAATCAAACAAACAAATTCAGGTCAATATTCTAGGCGTAGGTAGAATCTACAACGCGTTTCAGAGGTTACTTCTGATGGAAATCTGACTAACGCCGGTACGGTGGCAGTGTTGGAAGAAAAAATGATTTGCAACATAAATTTCGACATACTCAACTTTGAACAGCTCCAGTATTTTTTTGGGACACCCTAGCTCTTTGATGTCTTCGGCCAAGTTGTTAGGCATAAAAAAACCTACCATTTGAAGTCATGAAACCTATGGTTTGAGCCCTTTAGAATGGAAAATGCAAAAACGTTGGTTTTTCCATACAAATCTCCATATAAATTTAGATTGCAATGCGCCAAGCGGAGACTAAACCAATCGATTTCCGATAAAGTTAGGATTGTTTGGGGCCCCAAATAGAACAAAAAAAACTTGGTTCTGGCTTTTTGCTATCAAGTTTCGTTTTTTCCATATAACGATTCCCCACCCTATTAGGCAGGCTACTTCCAAAGACATTTTATTCCAACGCTTGATGGATTCGTTGGAGTCAGGAGATTGGCCGGATGAATTACGCAGATATAAAATAATTTCTAATGATTTGTCCATCGAGAATGGCATAGTAGTAAAAAGTGGTTGTGCAGTGATTCCGGAACTACTAAGATCAAAAACTCTAGAGGTCGCTCATAAAGGTCATCCATTAGCGGCAAAACTTAAAAGCATTTTGCGAGCACGTGCGTGGTGGCCTGGTATGGCTAAAGATCCCGAGCGGTGGGTGAAACCATGTGTTGCCTGTGAAATTATTGGTAAACCGGAACGCCATACTCCTATGAGACGTACGTTTGCTCCTAAAGCCGTTTGGGAGACTATACCTATGGATTTCAATGGACCTTATGCGAAGTTTGGCGGGATATCCATTCTAGTTTTAATTGATTTAAGATCTAGATATGCTTTCGCTCACCCTGGAAGATCCACTGTCTTTGAACATACGAAAAAAATTTTAGATAACGTATTTGGATATGAAGGTTTTCCCAGATGTATTAAGACAGATAATGGGCCTCCTTTCAGCGGTAGCGAATATAAACAGTACTGTGCCGAACGCGGAATTAAAACAGTTTTTTCGACACCTATCTTCCCTCAACAGAATGGCTTGGCGGAAAACTTTATGAAGGTTGTCAATAAGGCCATGTGTGCAGCAACATCGTCGGAGACTTGTTATTTAAAATAGCTACAAGATGCCGTTCATGCATACAACGCTGGTTTTCATTCAGTTATTAAAGTGCCGCCAGAAGAGATTATGAAGGGTCGAAAAGTTAGGCGTGGTTTACCGTTACTGAAGTATAGAAAGATTCGCGATTTTCCATTTCTCTCTGACGATGTCTTGCTGCTTCGCGCCGCCGGAACATTATAGTAGGCATTCTTTTCGGGGGGTACCGTTTTATCTATGCTAAATATAACTTCCACCCCAGGCATCTTCGGAAATATTTGCATATGCTCTAATTTCTCACAGGTATTCACTTCAAAGCCTATTTTCAAAAGCTCCATATCACTAGCAGGGCTTCTACCAAGTAAAGATCGACGACCCTCCTTGACGACCAAAAAATCGGCGGTAACGATCGGTTTTTCGAGTCCTATAGCTTGTATTTTGGTTCTGAAAGCACGTTCAATAAAGATTGGGGTATCGGCCCCATAGCCACGAAGTTCTTTTTGAGGAATGTCGATACTCTCAACATCAGCTATACCTGACCGACATTGATCTTCCAGCATGCTCCAGTCATCTCCACCAATTACATTAACATCAGCCCCTGAATCAACCAAAAACTCAAGGCGCTTGATGAACCTACGCGGCAACTAATCAAAACATCTCTAAGAGACAATGCGTTGATTTTCTGAAAAAAAATATGCAAAGATAGAGGGGCTGTCATAATAGCAATACGAAGAGATAAAAAAAGTATAAACCAATACGATTTATTACTAACATAACTATTAAATATTAAATCACAATATAAATATATATATATATATATATATATATATATATATATATATATATATATATATATATATATATATATATATATATATATATATACTAGCTGACCCTTCGCTGCTGAAACTTCGTCCCGCCTATTTTTGTGTTTAATTTAATAATTTTCAACATTCCAAATTCATTGATTTCTTGCGATTTGTTTATATCGTTTGAAATTATTGATTTTATCGGAATGACAACATCCTCGTTTTCTGCTTTTAGTACATCACCTCTCCAGAAATAGTCATATTGGGCGGTATTCAGTTATTTTCGTTGTTTTTCAAAAACTGAAGGTGGTCATCTTTGAATTCAAGATGGTGTCCAGGGTCAATGCTTGTCTTCTATACATCATTTCGATTACGGAAATATTCATGTGTAGTAGTATTCGGCTGTTTTCCAGAAGTTGCCATCTTACAATTTAAAATGGTGCCTGAGGTCAATTTTTAGCTTTATGCATCATTCTGGTTAAAGAAACGCACATATTGGGTGGTAATTGCTCACTTTAGGCTATTTTTCAGAAACCGGAAGTCACCATCCTGGATTTTAAAATGGCATTCGGAGACAATTTCTGGCCCCTGAGCGTCATACTGGTTCAAGAAACACCCATAATAGGTATTATTTAGTGATATTCGGCTGTTTTCCAGAAACCGGAAGTCACCATCTTAGAATTCAAAATGGTGTCTGTGGTCGATTCAAGCTCCTGTGTATCATTCTGGTATCGAAGCATCTCATATTGGATGGAAATCGGCCATTTTTGGCTGTTTTTCAGAGAGCGAAAGTCGCCATCTTGGATTTCAAAATGGCATTTGGAGACAATTTCTGGCCTCTGAACGTCATTCTGGTTGAAAAACACCCATATTAGGTGGTATTTGGCCATTTTCGGCAGTTTTCCAGTCACCGGAAGTTGCCATTTTACAAATCAAAATGTTGTCGGAGGTCGATTTGTGGTTTCAGTGTATCATCACGATTTCGGAAATACCCATATTGGGTGGTATTTGGTCATATCCCGCTGTTTTTCAGAAACAGGAAGTCACCATCTTGGATTTGTAAATGATATTTGAAGACATTTTACGGATAGAAACCGGAAGTTTCCATCTTAAATTTAACAATGGCGTCTGGAGTCAAAAATTTTTCTTGCTCTTAGTAACCTCAACATATCAAATTTGGTTCTATTTGCTTGATTATTTCTCGAGATGTGCAGAAATTTGTGTAGAACCCCTCCTTTCAGAAGAAGGAGGGGTGCCGAAAGTTTATGAACATATTTGTTACTTCTAAAAACATTGACATGCCAAATTTGGTTCTTTTTGGTGGATTGGTTCTCGAGCTGTGCGAAATTTGTGTTTCTTTTGTATGGGACCCTTTTAAAAGGGAAAGGGGCGTCAATTTGTTATGGATATATTTGATACCCCTAAAAACATCCACCTGCCCAATTTGGTTCCATTTACTTGGTTAGTTTTTGAGATGTGCATGAATTTGTGTTTCATTTGTATGGGACCCCTCCCTTCCAGAAGAGGGAGGGGTGTAAAACCATTATGGATATATTTGTTACCCCTGAAAACATCCACCTGCCAAATTTGGTTCCATTTGCTTGGTTAGTTTTTGAGATGTGCATGAATTTGTGTTTCATTTGCATGGAACCCCTCCTTTTTAGTAGAGGGAGGGGTGTCAAACTATTATGGATATATTTTTTACACCTGAAAACAACCACCTGCCAATTTTGATTCCATTTGCTTGGTTTGTTTTCGAGATGTGCATGAATTTGTGTTTCATTTGTATGGGATCCCTCCCTTCCAGAAGAGGGAGGGGTGTCAAACCATTATGGATATATTTGTTACCACTAAAAACATCCACCTGCCAAATTTGGTTCCATTTGCTTGGTTTGTTTCCGAGATGTGCATGAATTTGTGCTTCATTTGTATGGGATCCCTCCCTTCCAGAAGAGGGAGGGGTGTCAAACCATTATGGATATATTTGTTACCACTAAAAACATCCACCTGCCAAATTTGGTTCCACTTGCTTGGTTTGTTTTCGAGATGTGCATGAATTTGTGTTTCATTTGTATGGGATCCCTCCCTTCCAGAAAAGGGAGGGGTCTCGAATTACCTTAGTCACCTTTCTCGGCCCCTAAAACCCCTATATACGAAATTTCACGCCGATCGGTTCAGTAGTTTCCAAGCCTATATGGAACAGACAGACAGACAGAGCTGCATTTTTATATGTATATATATATATATATATATATATATATATATATATATATATATATATATATATATATATATATATATATATATATATATATATATATATATATATATATATATATACATATATATATATATATATATATATATATATATATATATATATATATATATATATATATATATATATATATATATATATATATATATATATATATATATATATATATATATATATATATATATATATATATATATATATATATATATATATATATATATATATATTATAGGTCTATACCTGAACGTTACTGTTGTTCTGAGAACTAGATCCAGAATGCTCTTCGACGATGCGAACCCGTCTTCTTCTACATGTTGCAGCGAAGTGACCTTGAAGACCACAAGCGTTGCAGTTTCTGCTCAACGCTGGACACAACCGATCACCATGCGCTGCTCGATTACACCGTGAACATCGCTCCTGCCGACGCGTCGATGGAATTTCCCAGTTTCGTCCAGTGCTACGGGCCTGTTTCCGCCTAGAACAAAACTCTCTTTCATCTGCTGCTATACGCTTGCGTTGTACACTGTCACGAGATTGCGCATGTGTAATCGCCATAGCCATTGTTGAATCTAAATGTGTACTTTCTAATGGTAGTGAATCGACTTGAAACGCTTCGTCTCGTGTTGCCGACTGCACAATAAAATATGTATCATAACCATAGGTTCGTGCTGTTTTAGCTAATTCGCGATTTTTCAAGTTGTGTTTTCACGAATCGGTCTTGGTCGGAGAGACTAAAACCGCACAAACACACTTTATCCATTAATCTTGCATGAAAATTAACAGCCGACTCTCTATTCTGCTGTCGCATACCCGAGAATGCATCATGCTCTGTTGAAGTATCGGTCATTGCTTTTGAATTATCTTCGACATTCTTCACAAAAACTTTGTAGCATTCGGAATCGACTGTCACAGGGCGAAGCTCAGCCGCACGAACTATAGCTTGAAGCTCGTCAAAAATAATAGTTGTGATCGCTTAACCGGATCGTGCGCATTGGATAAAGATGCTGCAATTTCAAAATTCTCAATATACTTCGTCCAAGCTTCCCACATTTTGTTAGCCGGTATGCCTTTTGGGAACGGTTTGATGCTATCCCATCTTATGTTTTGTAAGTTGTTGTTGGTCGATAAGGTAACCGCGTCCTGTCTGTCATTTATGACTCCAATGCTCAAATTTTGTTCCCTGTTTCGTTGGTTGGTACGTGCTAATTCAGTAATGGCTTGCTCAAGCTCACTCACCCTTTTCCTCAATTCCATGTTTTCATTATCAGGATCGATTTCCGTCTGATAATGACTATACAGATTACCCTGAACTACATGTTCATCATGTGACTCGGCAACACGAACATATTTTCCCCGACTTAACGAGAAATCATCGTCCGAGCTATCTGTAAACTCTTCATTAGCCGGAGCGCGAACATACAGTCATGGAGAAAATAATAAATACACTGGCAGTTTTAGGTAATTTTCCATATTTTGGGCACTGGTTTTATTTGTTATATGATGTTATGTTACATCATTACGATCTGCAGACACTCTTTTTCAGAGAGGAACGGAGAAATAACTGGAATTTTTCTGTATCGGTGATTCCGAAATTTTTTTGTGTGAGTTAGTGCTTTTTAAGGTGGCGAAAAAAATAAATACACTATTGAAATATATATACAAAACATTCCAAATAAGCTTTATTTATCTACATATCCTTAGCAATGTGTCCTTATATGTTACAAAACTCGCTTTCAATATGTTGTGGCTTGTCCTTTGTTTTGTAAAACCATATTCAATCTTCGGGTATGATTACCACCAGTTTTTTACGAGTAGAAGCTAGACTTGCAATTCCCGCTGCCTGTACGACGTTCCATAAGTCTGTTTCATGTTTTAGATGATGCTTTGCAACCCAGACTTTCACAATTTTCCATAGAATTTCTAAATGAATTTAAATTAAGAGACCGCGCTGGCCAAACTAATAATTTTATATTTTCGTTTGAAAATCATCTTCGTGTTTTCAATACTGTATGTTTAGGATCGTTATACTGCCTAAAGATCCAGCAAAGTGGCATATTATCTTCGGTATACGGCAGCAAAATGGACCACCTAGGTACATAGGAAACTTAACTCTACTTCAAAAACGACACATTTTGGCAAGAACTGAATTTTCTAAAAAGTTCTTAGACTAGGTGGCAACTAAATGGCACATCGTGTCTTGGTAGGATGAGTCGAAATTTAACCTTTTTGGTCCAAACGGTCAGCAGCTGGTGGGAAGACCGGTAAATATTGCCTTCAACGCACATTCAACCAAAAAATAGTCAAATTTGGAAGTGACCACAAAATGGTGTGGTGCTGTTTTCTGATGCTGGTGTGGAACCCATTCATTTTATAACGTAGACAATGAATACTAATGACTATGTAGATATTTTAAGTAGCGTGATGCTTCCGTATGCCAAAGAAAACATGCCTCTCCGTTGGAGGGTAACGATCCTAAACATACAGCATTGAAAACTTGAAGATGGTTTTCAGAGGAAAATATAAAATTGTTGGATTGGCCAGCATAGTCTCCTAACTTTATCCGTATCAAAAATCTATGGAAGATTGTTAAGTTCTACGTTGCAAAGCATCATCTAAAGAATGAAACAGACTTATGGAACGACGTACAGGCAGCGTGAAATGCTAGCCCAGCTTCTACTCGTGAAAAACTGGGGGTAATCATACCACGAAGATTGAATATGGTTTTACAAAACAAAGTACAAACCACAAAACATTGAAAGTGAGTTTTGTAACGCAAAAGGTCACTTTGCTAACGATATGTAGATAAATAAAGCTTATTTGGAATGTTTTGTATATATATTTCAATAGTGTATTTATTTTTATCGCCACCGTAAAAAGCACTAACTCACGCAAAAAAATTCGGAATCACCGACACAGAAAAATTCCAGTTATTTCTCTGTTCCTCTCTGAAAGAGAGTGTCTGCAGATCGTAATGATGTAACATAACATCATATAACAACTAAAATCAGTGCCTAAAATATGGAAAATTAACCAAAACTGCAAGTGTATTTATTATTTTCTCCATGACTGTATTTTCCCGGACTATACATTTTGCAGTCGATTTTGTTGTATGCATCAATCGCAAAATGGAATTCGTGCCAATAGTGAGCGAGGTCCAGGCATTTGCGAGACAGTGATGAAATAAACTATGTCGATAGCATTACCAAAACAAACAAATCCGAAAATAAGTTGCATCACTATAACATATAGGTTCGTTTGCGTATCCCTTTCTCGCTGCAATAACGTATAAGGAAAGAGAAAAAAAATATCTAAATTTCTCTCCATTCTCTCATGTGCCTGTTTCGAGCTACAATCACACACAAGAAGAAAACAAACTCTCCCGAGGGTTCCTTTTCACGAGCGCCATTAACATCGAACCTGTTCCGCGCTATTTCACATCGATTCTTCGCTCAACGAAAGAAAAAAAAAGCTTCAATCACTGCTCGTCCTTAGCTATCATACTTTCCGCTTCCCCCTCCCGCTCGTCACGAGCTATCATTTGCTTGTGCTCGTCCCAGAGTTGCCAATAATATTTTCGATTTAACTGGAAAAAGGCTGAAGAAAAAACTGGAAAAAACTGGATCCCAACTAAATTTAGAAAATAGGAAAAATGATTGTGAAAGAGCTTTTCTGTTACGGGGATTGAATCCAGTGTCAGTTTTGGATACATAGCAACTAAAGTGATAACTATTACTCATTTTAATCAATACTGTTTTGTTTTGGGCTTACATTTTGTTAAAATTATGGACTGAAAAATTTCTCGAACAGCAGCAAAATTTAAAATTACGCAATCAATCTATCTCAAAATTAAGATATACAGCTTTTCCATCTACTTATATATTTAACAAAAGTATTAACGCAACATTTCCTTCTGTTACATCAGTGAAGTTTAAATTTCAATTATTTCTGACTTCGCTATCTTTTGGTATTTAAGTCCTCTAACATTTTTTAACTGCTACGCAACAGAAAATAAATAGAAGGTTTTTTATGGTCTGGTAAAATCTATTTGTTTGGTTTTATCTCAACCATTTGACCGTGTGAAAACCTGGAAAAACCCTCGGAAAACCCTTAAAAATCAAGGAATATCAGGGAAATAATTTTTCGATCAGGGAACTGACAAATATTCAGGGAAAATTTTTCAAACCAAGAAGCGATTTTTTTAAAGCGGCTCTTTAGTGCAAAAACTGATTTTTTCAGCGCAAAAGGTTAATACGGGACATCTACTGTTGGGTTCAATATCCGATTGAATACTTTATTCACTGTGATTTCGGATTTGCGTTGTACTTTTTTGTGCCGAATGCTGAAAAATATCAGGGAAATTGATGTTAAATTTCAGGGAAAATCAGGGGATTTTATTTTGAAAATTTTTTCCCCACCGTGTGTTAAGAATTGTCATAATAATTTATCAATCTACAAAATTTCCGTTTTAAAAATATTTCCGAAAACCAATCGGAGCTTGAGTGAATAAAAAACTGGATGAAACTGGCAAATATCTGAAAAAACTGGAAGATTTTGGGAATAAACTGTTTGACTGGATCACTTAAAAAAAAACTGGAGGAATCCAGTTTAAACTGGAACATTGGCAACCCTGGCTCGTCCCGAGCTATGGCTTTCTTTCGTGCTCGTCCCGAGCTATGGTTTTCATTCGCGCTCGTCCCGAGCTTACAAAAAACAAAAACCGATCGCGGCTCGTCCCGAGCAATTACACTCTCTCACGCTCGTCCCGAGCTATTGTACTCTAGTGCCCATTTCGAGCTCAAAAAAAGAGAACCGATCATTCCCACAACACGTTCGCGCTCGTCCCGAGCTATGACATTCTTCTATGCTCGTCCCGAGCTGCTTTACTTAACTATTTTAAAAGCCTACTATTAAAATATGCCCATCTCGAGCTCACACAAACACATTCTAATAATGCTCGTCCCGAACTATTTCATTTCACTTATATTCAATATAAGAAATCAAATGTTCGACACAAAATCACTGCCTCACAAACGACACCGTTTCACTTTTTGTTACTGCTTACACGATGAGTGATACCGGCAGTCATGGTATAAACACTGAACCGTGCTGCACTGCTGCGGTTTTTGCATAGCAACACGATACGACGTGTTTCGCTACCACCACTCAGTGTTAGTGTTAGACAGACGGCGCGAAGGGCAAACTTGAAACACCGAAGCCAGTGTGAGTATTATATGATCGGCACCAGTGCCTTAAGCTTCGGCAAACACCGGCGCCGGTTCGCTTCGCATTAGGCCTAGCAGAGCCATATGGCAGTAATCGAGGTGTTTCTACGAAGTTCAAACATTCAGCTTCGGTGCTTTCACGAAAGTGAAGCCCTCGTTTCCGGTGTTTGCCGAAGCTTGAGGCACCAGTGCCGATCTTATAACACTGCCACTGGCTTCAGTGTTTCAAGTTTCGCCCTTCGTGCCGTCTGTCTTACACCAACACTGAGTGGCAATTGCTAAGCACGCTGTTTCGTGTTTTAAATATATCCCTCAGTGCAGAACGTGTTTTGGACATGGCTGGATACCGGTATTTTCTTTTTATCTAGTTCCTTATCCTTATCTTTATTCACTACTCCCAAATGGAGCATTAAAAACCTGTCACGGTTGCCAAATGTGTGTTCGCCATTTTGGCGTCGATCACTCATCGTGCAGCAGACGCACACTGGATTTACCTGTAAGGGAAAAAAATTATCTGTGATGGGAAAAAATTTCGCTCGCGCAGGCGAAAGTCTGCAAAAATCTGCACACATTTTAAAAAACCTGCGCAAATATAAGGAGGCTCTGACAAAAATCTGCAGAAACTATGGAAAATCTGAAATTTCTGCGATCTGCGAACAAAAATCTGCGCACAGACTCTGAAAATCTGCGTTTTGCAGACGAATCTGCACATCTGGTTTCCCTGTACGGGAGCTAACTGCGTAATGAATGCCGACGGTGCCACCGAATAACCCGACAGTCATGCGAGCCTCATAAAAACGAACCAGAGCGAGAGAGAGCCGTAGTGTCATCGATTCTGAGGAGCTGCGTGTACTGTTTCGCTGCCTTCTATTATAGACTGGCGTATACCACACAATATGAATGAAACACTACTTTTCAAAAGTTTTTTTAGAAAACGTCTTGTAGCTCTGAAATCTTAATTTCTAGAAGTTTGAGGTATTCAGCAAACAGTTTTGTAATCATATTTTATACAACTTTGCAGAAGAAACTATTCGTCTAGCAAGTCACGTTTAAAAGTTAGGTGTGGCGCCCTCTATACGGCGAAATTTATAACTAATTCCATTAAAGCATATGAAGGACAGCAGTAAACGAAGCAACTTTCTAGAAGATATGGATAACATAGGATTGGAAAAAATAGTTTTGCCGTCCGTTTCTTGATTTGGACACACTGTGCGCTGCTCTACTCAACATGTACTGTACAATACTGTTGCTTTTACCAGCATGTTTTCTTCCGAAACATCAGTTTAATTACGCTCTAAAATCAGGTTTAGAATTTTTTCAAGAAAGAGGGTTGTTTCAAACTTTTCGAAAAAGCTTTACCTTCGTTGCATCAAATTAGTCTAAGTTCATGGAAGCAAACATGATTTGACCTATTGGAACGGGGAAACTCTGTCATTTTTTCCTTTAAATTGATACAGAGAATATCACAGGAAATCCAACAACATATTGGTTGCTATCCACCATGTGGTTATGCTGTTATTATTGTTTGAAATCTGACGGAACATTTTCCAGTTTCATTTCTAATTTTACAGAATGCATCCCAGTATACAAAACAAAGATGTAGTCCCAAGTCAAAAGACATCATAATTTTTTGTGTAAATACTGAAAATTTATAATATTGCATTTTGACTTTTAGACTGACCACTATTATATATAGTCAAAGTATTAACGTTTTGTGACGGTTTCTTCTTTTCTCAACACAATTTAGTTTATTTTACACAGTTCTCTAGACATTTAGAACGCATCCCCCGCGTAAAAAATTTACTATATAAATACATTTAAATTATATTAATTATATTGTTTTCAGCTTCTTTCTCGTTCCTATTTGAAAGATGATGCAGCAAAACCTAAAGTAAAAGCACTTCTGCTGAAAGCATTAGACTTGAATGAACATCATTTACCTGCAATATACCTTCTAGCTGAGATATATCGACAAGAAAATGATGTTATGAGCTGTGCCCAATTATTGAAAAAGCATGCAATGCTGACACAAAGTTCCAAATTGCATGTAATGTTAGGAGATCTACTCAACACCAACAAAGATCATTCTGGAGCTCTGGACAATTATACTATAGCGTTAAAGTAAAACAAATTTATATATTCAATATTATGATTTTAGCAATTGAAATAATAACTATTTTTATAACTTTAAGTCTGGACCCAAACAACCGGAAAGCTATGGCAGGACTGCTCGCAATGGGACAAGTAAATACTACGGGGTCCAGTGGATGCATAAACTCATCATATCTAAACTCAACTATAATCGACGATGGCAGCGACGTTCCAGATAATCCGTTGGAAATAATAGAAGATGATCAAAACGTTCAGAACGATGTAGAATCCGAAAGTGATATCATGTGGTCTGACGTTGAGATTGAAATTAATCAATAGAACATGTTTTAAAAACTTGTATCTAATTTATGTGTTAACTAGTTGAACGTTCCCGGCGATGCTCGGGATCAAAGGTTTTAAATTTAAGAATCATTTTTTATAATTCATTACTGCTTTAGCACAACTTACTTAAAAAATATTTCACATCTTATGCGTTCATCATCAGTTTGAATACTTCAATATTTTGAGAACAGAACACACATAAACTGGAAGTCGCCATATCGGATTTCCAAACGACGTATGGAGTTCCACTTTCGGAATTATTGAAATAGTTGGCCAAATACCACTTTAGGTCATTTTTCTGAAGCCGGAAGCCGCCGTTTTGGAAAATGTGTGGAGTCGTCCCAGTTTCGAATATACCTATACTGGGTGATATTCGGGCTATTTGACAATCGTTTACAGTAAAAGCTCTGTTTAGGAAATTCGAGTAAGTAAGAAGAATTGAGTATGACCATTCATGCTTATTTCTCCTCTATAATGAAATCTAAAGAGGTGCTTGTGATTTTTTTAAAAACGAAAATGTTTGTTGGTGTCCAAGGAACACGTCTGAGAAGAAGTGAAAGTTTTCTGATAACTAACAATTGTGCTTTAATCCACAAAACTATGTAGAAAATAAAAATCACAGGAGGGTTGTGTGCTAAGCCACGACCGCAAGGTTGAAGTAGAATACTTTTACAAGAAATATAACTTGGCTGCTTGCGTGTCAGTCATTTCGAAATCGGATTTGTTTCGTATATACCGCTTGTTAAGCACAGTATCAACAAATCGTAATAAACATCACACTGCTGTGCATTTGCAGCAGCATCAAACTTCAGTTGCATGATATAACTGGAAAAATAGGTGTGGCTAAATTGTTTCCAGTTATACCATTCTACAACGTTCGAAAAATTTTATTTCCTATGGCGTAATACTCATGTACGAAAAATACATCTCATTCATTTCAGTTTATTTTCAGTTCCTACAGATTTTCTCAGTTTCGCAACACAGATATACAAAAACGATTTCTTGTGGACATTATTTCGAGCCGGACCGATAGAGCTCTCATTAAGGCAATTCATTAAGCTATAATATGTATTGTGTCGTTTTGTGCGGCTTGGAAGAAGAAAATGTTCCCGTTCCCGTGTCGCATGGAAGTAAATTGTTGCGTGTTTGATATTGCCGATGGTAGACATGAGTATAAAGGTCGAAATTCTGCTGTGATGTCTAACCATAACCGTCTTCTTCAAGGCGCTACATCCTTGTTAATGAAGTGTTGTGAATTTTCTAAAACAGACTCAGCATCGTGAGCAGAACGTACCGAACTTTTCTGTTTGAAATCGGATTTGTTTCGTATATACCGCTTGTTATGCACAGTATCAACAAATCGTAATAAACATCACATTGTTGTGCATTTGCAGCAGCATCAAACCTCAGTTGCAGTTTATCAATAACCATTCACTATGCTCTTCCAAAAACATTTAGTAGCCTCGAAAAAGGCCGATTGCTGCAATCGCAATTTTCATTCAATTATTGCATAAATGCTTCATGGTCAGATATACCCGCTGCAACTGCTACGCTATTCGTAGCCATGCCACAGTTGTGGCCGCTATACGCTGCCATTGGTATCCGCTGTCCCTGCATCAGCTGGTCCAGCTGCTATCGATGCTGAGATCCGCTGTAACTAGTGCGCTATCCATTGCTACTCCACAGCTGTGCTGTGGTCGCTATCCGCTAACGCTGATATCCACTGCTCTGCTACTGCTGCTGCTAAGGGATGACTGCTGTTGTCGCTGTCTAGAACTATTATGAGCGGCTTCGGCTAAAATAGGCTTTTATATAGGCCAAATAGCATATTTTCAATTGCAAGGTATATGATTCTGTCGACCGTGCTTGGGAAGCAATCATATAACGACCAACCAGAGGTCGAATTTTTCGTTTAGACAAGGCTTGACTATTTTCAATAGTACAATAGTTTGAATAATAAAATTACAATTCTCTTCATTTGGGAAGAATCTTAGAAGATTTTCCAAGCTATTGCTGCCAGAACGAAGGAAATCCATCGAATACTAACCGATTTATTAGCATTTGAAATTGGACATATTTTTCACTTTTTTCGGTTTTAGATTTTCATTTCACATCCCTTTGTAGCCGAACTTCCTGAGAGAAGTATTCTACTTCAAAAATGACTTTCAATGCTTAAGTCGCCTCTCAATCTATGTTCAAACCAATGAAATGGGACCTTTCCTCCAGCTAAATGTTCCAAGATCTAGTTTGGGTAAAGGAAAAAAAGTAAATCGAACCCCGTAATGTGTTACTATTCACAAATCTACGAATATATCAAAAATATAAATTTTCTATGCTCGACTCGCACTGATTCAAAACATGGATTTTCTACAAAAAAATACTTGGAAATATTAAAGAAACAACGAACATTTTATTGAAAGAAAAATCACATGTCATCGTTTGAATTTTGATTTAGATGCGACTTGAGCTTATGCCTAAAAAGTCAAAGTTTTGCATGTATTATATGTTTTTCAAAAACAAAAATCACAGAGAGTATTTTAAGGTGTTTCTTTGTATGCAGAAAATCATCTTCAAAAATGCTTCGAACATACGTAGTTTTTTGAGTAATATGTCAGCTTTTAGCAATAAGAGACGTGTTATTTTTTCTCAAATGTCTTTCCTGAACATTAACTAACATTTTATTGGAAAACAATCACATATCATAGCTTTGAATTTTGAATTGCAGACAAATTAAATTAATTAATTAAATATTCATGATTTTGCACGTTTTACTTAGTTTTGTGAATGATATCTACATTTTCAGTAATCAGATACCTAACATTTCTTCTCAAATTTCATTCCTGAACATTAACAATCATTTCATTGAAAAAAAAAACACATGTCATCGCTTTGAATTATGATTTAGAGACAAATTAAGCCTAAAAATCTTGGTTTTGCATTTTTCACGTAGATTTATTAAAATTATTAATTTCAAATGATCAGGTACTTATTATTTTCCCTTAATTTCATTTTTAAAAAATCACAGATCATAGATTCGAATTTTGATTTAGAAGCAAATTCAGTATGAAAAGTCATGATTTCGCATGTTTCACGTAGTTTTGTGATTATTATCTCGAATGGTAGTAATCAAATACCTGTTATTTTTACTCGAATGTTTTTCTTGAACATCAACGAACTTTTTAATGAAAAAAAATTATATGTCTTCTCTTTGAGTTTCGGAGACGAATTGAGTATAAAAAGTCATAATTTTGCATGTCTTACGTAGTTTTGTGAATAATATTCCAAGTTTTAGTAATTAGCTATTAATTATTTTTCCTCGAATGTCGTTTCCTGAACATTAACAAACATTTCAATGAAAAAAGGATCTCATGTCATCGCTTTGAATTTTGGTTTAGAGGTAAATTTAGCACAAAAAGTCACAATTTTGCATGTTTTACGTAATTTGGTGAATAATATCTCAAGTTTTATTAATCAGATACTTATTTTTTTTCTCGAATGTCTTTCCTTAACATTACAAACATTTCAATGAATAAAGAATCACATGTCATCGCTTCGAATTTTGATTTAGAGGTAAATTCAGTATAAAAAGTCACAATTTTGCATGTTTCACGTAGTTTTGTGAATAATATCTCAAGTTTTAGTAATCAGATAACAATTATTTTTTCTCGAATGTCTTTCCTGAACATAACAAACATTTTAATGAAAAAAGAATCACATGTCATCGCTTTGAATTTTGATTTAGAGGCAAATTCAGCTTGAAAAGTCATAATTTTGCATGTTTTACGTAGTTTTGTGAATAATATCTCAAATTATAGTAATCAGATACTAATTATTTTTCCTCAAATGTCATTCCTGAACATTAACAAACATTTTCATGAAAAAAGAATCACATGTCATCGCTTTGAATTTTGATTTAGAGGCAAATTCAGCTTGAAAAGTCATAATTTTGCATGTTTTACGTAGTTTTGTGAATAATATCTCAAGGTTTAGTAATCAGATACTAATTATTTTTCCTTGAATGTCTTTCCTGAACATCAGCGAACATTTTCCGGTTAAAAAACCTTTATGTCACCGCCTATTTTTGTGATTCAGAACGATTTCAAATGATGATGATTACTGTACACCACAGAGACGGAGGGAATAATATCAATAAGATCAAGCGTTACGGAATTCCATTTTTATATAGTAGATATATCACATCTCATTTATCATCATCCTATTCAAATTGCCGTTAATATAGAAAATATTCCATCAAACTACATATATACCAGAGCGGGGGCCTAGTGTGGTTGGTAACGTCTCCGCCAACCACGCTCGACGCCTGGGTTCGAATCCCACCGCCGACATAGGTGTCGATGGTTGTGAGGTGGCGTGATCCACTCACAACCAACCCAACTGGTCTAGATTCAATCCTAGCCGACACCGGGAGATTTTCTGAGGCGAAAAATCTCTGGGATCACGCCTTCCATCGCATGAGAAAGTAAAGCCGTTGGCGCCGGTCCGTTATTAAACGGGTCGTGAGTTAGGGTCCTGGGTGTGGAGTCGCCTCCCTGGGCGTCGGTGATTGGCCACAACAGTGGCGGAACTAGACCGACGGAAAATAAGCGAGAACAAAAAATAAAATACATATATACCAATTAGTTGGATGTTTAGATAATATTTTTTCATGAAAAAATAAATATTTAGTAAAAAATTAGCTCTTTAAATAATTATTTTTATATTTTAAAAATTTGATTAGGAAAAGTGGAAAATTAAAAGTTTGCAATTTAGCAATCAAACCTTCATGCCAAACACTGTCGAATGCTTCAGTGAAATACCTTTAGATTTGTTAACTCGTATCATATTAGTAACTCTGAGCGATTGATGAGTAGTGGAATGCCCTTGGCGAATTCCAAACTGTTCATCTGCAAAAATTGAATTTTCGTTGATGTGTGACATCATCCTGTTAAGAATAACTTTCTCAAACAGTTAACTCATTGAAGAAAGCAAACTGATTGGTCGATAACTCGAAACCTCAGCTGGATTCTTATCCGTCTTTAAAATTGGAGTATTTTTTGCATTTTTCCATAATTTGGGAAAGAATGCAATTTTGAAACAGCAATTGAACATTTTTACTAAAAATTCTATTGTACTATCAGGTAGATCTTTGATTAATATGTTAAAGATTCTATCGTCACCAGGTGCTTTCATATTTTTGAAATATCAAATTGACGTGTAACTGTAATTTTCAATTGGACTCACAAAATTCGAATTCGAATTATGAACACTCTCGAACTGCTAATCAGGTTTTTGAGCCTTTTATTCATATGCAAGGATACAAGGAAACGTTCACCATCTTTTAAAACTGGAATTAATAGGCTTTGAAGGTTTCTTAAGAATCTTCGACAGCTTCCAAAAGGGTTTTGAATATGGTTTCAATTTTTCAACTTAAGTCTCAAAATTTTGATTTCTCAGAAGAGTAAATCTATGTTTAATTTCTTTCTGTAAATCTTTATAAATAATTTTAAAAACAGGGTCACAAGAACGTTGATATTGACGTCTGCGGACATTTTTCAAACGAATTAGAAATTGAAGATTTTCGTCAATTATTGGTGAATCAAATTTCACTTGAGCCTTTGGAACAGAATAATTTCTGGCATCAACAATTGCCCATTTTAATGCTTCCAAAGCGGAATCAATATTCGCTTCGTTTTGCAAATCAAGCTCATTACTGAAATTTCTCTCAATATGGGTTTTTATCTTTCCCAATTAGCCTTGTTATAATAAAAAACAGAGCTCATAGGGTTTAAAACTGATTCATGTGATAAAGAAAAAGTTATTGGAAGATGGTCAGAATCAAAGTCAGCATGTGTGATCATTTCACTACATACATGACTTTGATCTGTTAGCACCAAATCAATTGTAGATGGATTTCTTACAGAAGAAAAACATGTAGGACTATTCGGAGACAAAATAGAATAGTATCCTGAGGAACAATCATTGAATAAAATTTTGCCATTGGAATTACTTTGAGAATTATTCCATGATGATGAATGAAAAAATTATGAAAATTTTCGAACGATTTCTGGTGAGTTTTTGTAAATACCCTTTAAAATAATTTTTGTGCTCGCGTGTGCATTGGAAAGGTGAATATACTGCAACAATAAATAGAATCCCAAGTTCAGTTTGAACTTCAATTCTCAATGTTTCAATAACTTAAGATGGGAAAGAGCACGATGTTTGATTCGATGATGGCTTACATTTGTAACTCCACCGCCGAAACCCTGAATCCTATCATATCTATGAACCACGTAATTGGGATCATATTTTAATTTAATGTTAGACATCAAAAATGTTTCAGTAATATTTGCAATGTGAACTGGTAAAAAAAATTAAAAAGCTCATTCTCATTGGCTTTCAATGAGCGAGCATTCCAATTTAAAATTTTGATTGATTTATTCACAATCATCGTTAAATTTTGAATTAGAAACAATTTTAGGTGTAAGTGTAGCTTCAAACATGGAATTTGCCTGCAACATGGCGTTCATAAGATCGAATATTGCCTGTTGCAGAACAGAAAGTTTACCTGGCGTAAAAGGCTTTGGGCAGTTGACATTAGAAAAAATATTTTCGGTAGCAATATTAGCTGGGGTAATCAATGTATTTTTATCTCCGTATTCTGTTTACCCCCCATTAACGGTCATTTTCGAACTACCTACATTAGGCAAAATAATGTTCGAACTACCTGTTGCCTGTGCATACGTTAAACGGGCATGCAAAGAAGTAGAAAAATTGAAATTTATTGATTTCAGTTGAAACATACCCTTATGCTATCCCAGAACCCATCGGTGCCTAATCACATACACCAAACGGTTATATTCCAGAGTTATTCCACAGGTAATTGATCAGTTTGAAAAATACGTGCTATTGTTCGGGTGGCATGTAAAATTGGAAAATTTTATCGAATAGTTTTTTTTCTCTCACGGGACATAATGTACAACATAAGGAGAATGTTTTGCAATATTTAAAACGTTGACATTTTGATAAATGAAGATTTATTTGGAAATTGTTGATACTTTGTCATAGATCAATAATGTGTCAATAATGTGTGACAAAACGTGAAAATGAATTTTGATCTAAATTTGCGTGACGTACTTAATGGATGTCACCTTGTTTTGTACTTTCTCTAGTTTTATTGGTTGATTATACGAAAATAACACGTTTTTGATGTAAATAGATCCAATTACTACCAAAATAGAGCGAATTGGACTTCTGGCCAGCTTTTTGGTTCAAATACTCCTATGTGCGCCGCTCAAAAAGCGAAAAATCCCCCCGGTCAGAACAATTGGCAGCAGCAGCCACCGTTCGTGCAACAGCAACATCCCGGAATGCAGCAGCAGACCCAAGAGCAACGAACGGATGCTATCATCACGCTAATTTTGCAACAGGTCCAACTACAGGCCGTCACCAATCAACTCCTTCAGCAGCAGCAACACGAGTTCATGCAGCAGCAGGAAACTGTTCCGCAATGCCTCATCGGCAATCCAGGTCAATGAGGTATACAAAGGTCAGGAAGAAGAAGACATTTGTCTGTATTTGTAACGAAAAACAGGTAAACAGAAGCACGTGTTGGGGTCGTGACGTAGATCTCCAAAAACAAGAAAAAGTCATTCGGAATTGTGTTCCGCATTGTTTAACGACGCAGGTAGAAATTTTCTGCCGCAAACTGTCAAAATTTTTTGAAAAAAATGTACCGAACATTGATTTTTGGGCATTGTATTTTGATTTCTACGTCATCACTGTTAACAAAAAAGAAGCCCTTTAAACCCGAGACTCAAACCATCTCCTTACCTTTCTATATTCCATTGAATCCAGGTGACCGTTCCTCTCAACTAGGAGGTGATTCTGGACTCGTTGGCCGGAAATATCCGGGAGTTTCACATCTGGCAATGCTACAAATTTTGTGGGTGCTAATAACGAGCTCAAAAAATTGGCAGACCTATTTGAATCAGAAGTACACCAGAAGCGATTGAATGAGTTTTGTGTGCAGAGAGGAATAAACTGGGAAGCAGGTGTGAAATCAGTCAAATTTCATTTGCGACCCATATTAGCAGAACACAAACTATCGTACGAAAAATTTAATACTGTGCTTTGTCAGATTGAAGCTATATTAAATTCAAGACCGTTGACTCCATTATCAGATGATCCGAATGATTTTGCTGCTATTACACCAGGACACTTCATGATTGGTAGAGAATTTCAATCGATTGCGGAGCCTTCACACGGGAGTGTAAAATATGGCAGGCTTACTCGCTGGCAAATTTTTCAGGATTTGAAACAGAAATTTTGGCGTGTCTGGTCGAACGATTTTCTACAAGAGCTTCAGCAGCGACACCGAGATTACAAGATTACAAAATTCAAGATTGGAGCACTGGTGCTGGTGGTTGATGATAATCTTCCTCCATTACAATGGAGTCTGACGAAAATAACCGACCTACATCCTAGAAAAGACGGCCATGTTCGTGTTGTAACAATACGGACCAAGGATTCGACCATTAAGCGGGCTATTGAAAATATATGCTTGCTTCCATTGGACGACGAGATTGATAGTTGAAATATGTTGATTTCAACGGTGGGAGGATGTTCGAATATTCTACACTTTTCTAAAAGTTAGTTGCTACACGTTCTACGTTTTTCTGGTAACTGAGTTGCGAAAAGGAAAACGACATAAGAATGTAAGAATGTGCTATAAATACAGGGGTGCGTCGCGCATCATTCATTCAGTGATTCATTGTTTATCCTTTGTGAAAGACGAATCGCGAAATATAAGTTAGAAGTAAACGTTAACAGTTGCGTTTTCTTTCGGTGAAAATTACAGTCCTCTATTGAAACTACAATATATTTTTTTCAAAAGGTTCACATATTCTTAAACAACATTTGACATATATTTCCTGACAAAAGTCACGGTGATCAAACAGTGATATTTGTCGGTCGAAGCTTGATGCTTACTTTTCCTGATACCAAAAGAGATCATTACCAAAATCACTGTGACAATGCTAATAACTTATAAGTTTTTCAAAAGGTCACACCTTCTTTCAAACAAAACTGTTGTTGTATATTTCCTCTCGAAAGTCACAGTGGCTATCTGGGAAAACTATTTCCCTGGATAAAATGCCTTTTGTTCTTCAAATTATCACCGTGACTACTTAATGATAAAAATACCCTTGCTTCCAAAGTAAAGTAATTTGGTCTGTGATTCTTTAGAGAAAAACTTGTAAATTCTATTTCAATTATCACAGAGACAACAATCAGAAAAGTTTTTTTTTTAATGGAACTTTAGTGACTCTTGTGAGAAAATTCGCAAAAGTTTTTTTTATAAAAAGTAATAGTTACTCAATTACAAAAACTGTTGCCCCATTTTTTTCTAAAACGTTTGGGGGACAATATTGAGACCAAAGCCTTATTTTATTTGTGACTCTTGTGCGGATTGGGTACCGCCGCTGAAGGACATCACGGGAGTACGCTCCTTCGTGGGAGCCATTAATTACTACGGGAAATATGTTCCCAACATGCGAGCTCTCAGGTTTCCGCTAGATGAGCTCCTGAAAAACACAACGGCGTTCGTATGGACGCATGAATGTCAGTAGGCGTTCAACAAATTCAAGGAAATTCTGTCGCAGGAGCTTGTCCTAGCACACTATGATCCAAGGCAAGAAATAGTCGTTTGAGTGGACGGAGGCGTCGTTGGCCGGAAATATCCGGGAGTTTCAATACGATCCAGAAAACCAAATTACCTCCACTACATGGTATGCCAGATACCAGGATCTTTTTGCGAAAGACGCTGAGAGGATCAACGATGAAGCAAAAGTGCGATTACTTCTCAGACGGCTGGGGACAAACGAGCACTATAGGTACGTCTAAAGCTGTGCGAGATTTCGAATGATTTCGTATAATTTCGCTAAACTCCGCCTAAAATTTCGCGAAATTAACCTTCCAATTTCGACGATTACGAAATTTCGCGAAATTCCGGACCAAATTTCCGATGCACATTATTACATTATTTTGGTTTGTGCTCATTGCGACTATAAATTAAATTGAATATATCTCAACAGATATCTGGTATACTAAGTCAGACATAGAAGAATAAACTCTCAGCCGGTAATTTTTGTTTTTAAAGACAAAACCGTAACATCATGCGGGAGGTATTTTTCATTCACGCAGAACATAAAATTCATGTCATCACTGAAGTCATATTCGAGGAATATGAAGCCGTCCAAATGCGCTACAAGGTATCTAGTAATTTGTTTGTAGGAATAAATTTTACGCATCTTTTACGTACATCAAAATGTGGTCATATTTGCAGCCCACAAGGTTAAAGAGGTCACTTTTAGTCTTTCGTTTAGGAGGTCATAGCAATTTCTGTCAAAACTAAAGCTCTGAAGCTCTATCTTACAGGCCAAATGTTCTAAGCTACTTGGCTTGTAAAAATTTTCAAGCGTTTTTTCGGATTTCTCTGTGTTAGAGGACTCCTCTTCGCACACCGTAGTGTATTTAAATGTACTTTTCAGATAGTTCATTGCTATCACTAGGCTGACGGGATATCATGCCTTATAGTGTGCAGACTTAGTGATCGATGTGTCAAGCAGAAAAAGTTGTAATTGCCTGCAGTGCGTCTTGAACTGTCCTACAGATCAGACGTTTTTTCGGTTGCTTGTGGACTGGTCTTTGACTGCCTATAGCTTCAAAGTTTGTGTTTTGTCAGTGTGTTTTTTAAAGACTACCTGAAAGTTATTTCCCATCAGTCTTTCTCAAGACTACCTACTTTTGAATTTAACATTTGTTTTAACTATTTTCGTATCACCTGAAATGGCTGGACGGAAAAAGAAACCTCGCATCGCTGCGGGGAGGAAAAGAGAGGCATCTCTTTCTGACACATCGAGTGTCTGTAGTGACAATCCTTTTGATATTTTGCCTGAGCAAGACGCTGGTGAAATGGAAGTTATTAATATTGAAACTATACAAAATATAAAATCTTTAAAAAAGGAGAAAGTTCCACCTATTGTGGTACCTATTTCTTCTGAATTTAATATATTGAAAAAGGAACTTTTAACGTTTGTTTCTGACGTTAAAGTTACCTATCAGATTGGCCGTAGAGGTGAATGCCGCTTATTAGCCGACTCAGTAAAGGGTCGTGATCGTCTTGTTCAGTATTTAACTGACAAGATGTACAAATTTTTTACATACGACACCAAGAACGCCAAGCCGTTCAAGGTTGTCTTGAAAGGTCTCACCAACGATCAAACCGTTGATGAGATCAAACTTACTTTAACAGAATTACTTGGCATAGCCCCTACTCAAGTATTTCTAATGAAACAAAAATCACGAGGCGAAAACAGTCAGAGAGCTGGAATTTCCCTTGTTAATTATTTAATTCATTTTAACCGCAATGAGGTTAACAACTTAAAATTTTTTGAAAAAGCACATGCTTTGTATAATGTGCGTGTAAAGTGGGAAATTTATAGGAAGTATGGTGAAGGTGAAAAGCATATCACCCCATGCCGTACTTTCCAACGTTATGGCCATGGTTCCAATTCTGTAACATGGACCAAAAATGTCTTAATTGTGGAGACTCTTCTCACAAAAAGGACACATGTCCTGTGAAAGAGAGTAAAAATTTTCGCTGTGCGAATTGTAACGGCAACCATATGTCAAATTTTTATCAATGCCCAGTCCGTTTAGCAATTGTTAAGGCAAGGCAAGGTAAACAAAATTCAGCTTCTCAATTAAAACCAACTTCAAAACAAAATTATCCAAGCGTACCAGTGACGCATAGTAAACTACTCCTTTGCATACCCGTTTAACTTATGCACAGGTTACAGGTAGTTCGAACATTATACCGCCTAGTGTTGGTAGTTCGAAAATGACCGTTAATATGGGTAAGCAAAACACGCTAGAAAATAATTGTACACCTATCACTCCAGCTAATATTGATGCCGAAAATATTTTTTCTAATGTCAACTGCCTGGGGCCTATTACGGCAGGTAAACTTTCTTTTTTGCAACAGGCAATGTTCGATCTTATGAACGCCATGTTGCAGGCAAAATCAATGTTTGAAGCCATTCAAATAGGCACAAATTTTACTATTAAAATTGTTTCTAATTTAAAATTTAGCAATGATTTTAAATAAAACAATTAAAATATTAAATTGGAATGCTCGCTCATTGAAGGCCAATGAGAATGAGCTTTTTAACTTTTTAACAGTAAATAATGTGCATATTGCAATTATTACTGAAACATTTTTGAAACCTAACATAAAATTAAAATATGATCCCAATTACGTGGTTCATAGATATGATAGGATTCAGGGTTCCGGCGGTGGAGTTGCAATTGTTATTCATCGCCGAATCAAACATCGTGCTCTTCCCCATCTTGAGACGAAAGTTATTGAAACTTTGGGAGTTGAAGTTCAAACTGAACTTGGGATTATATTTATTGCCGCAGCATATTTACCATTTCAATGCACACGCGAGCTCAAAAATTATTTTAAAGGTGATTTACAAAAACTCACTAGAAATCGTTCGAAATTTTTCACAATCGGCGATTTTAACGCTAAACATCGTTCATGGAATAATTCTCAAAGTAATTCCAATGGCAAAATTTTATTCAATGATTGTTCTTCAGGATACTATTCTATTTTGTCTCCGAATAGTCCTACATGCTTTTCTTCTGTAAGAAACCCTTCAACAATTGATTTGGTGCTAACAGATCAAAGTCATGTATGTAGTGATTTGATCACACATGCTGACTTTGATTCTGACCATCTTCCAATAACTTTTTCTTTATCACATGAATCAGTTTTAAACCCTATGAGCTCTGTTTTTAATTATAACAAGGCTAATTGGGAAAGATACAAAACTCATATTGAGAGAAATTTCAATAATGAGCTTGATTTGCAAAACGAAGTGAATATTGATTCCGCTTTGGAAGCATTAAAATGTGCAATTGTTGATGCCAGGAATTATTCTGTTCCAAAGGCTCAAATGAAATTTGATTCACCAATAATTGACGAAAATCTTCAACTTCTAATTCGTTTGAAAAATGTCCGCAGACGTCAATATCAACGTTCTCGTGACCCTGTTTTTAAAACTATTTATAAAGAATTACAGAAAGAGATTAAACATAGATTTACTCTTCTGAGAAATCAAAATTTTGAGACTAAAGTTGAAAAACTGAAACCATATTCAAAACCATTTTGGAAGCTGTCGAAGATTCTTAAGAAACCTTCAAAGCCTATTCCAGTTTTAAAAGATGGTGAACGTTATCTTGTATCCAATGAACAAAAGGCTCAAAGACTTGCTCAGCAGTTTGAGAATGTTCATAACTCAAATTTGAATTTTGTGAGTCCAATTGAAAATGAAGTCACACGTCAATTTGATTTAATTTCTTCCCAGAATTTTTTACCTGCAGAAATAATTGAAACTAACTTGAATGAGATTGAATCAATTATTAAAAATTTCAAAAATATGAAAGCACCTGGTGACGATGGAATCTTTAATATACTAATCAAACATCTCCCTGAGAGCACAATGGAATTTTTAGTGAAAATTTTCAATTGCTGCTTCAAAATTGCATATTTTCCCAAATTATGGAAAAATGCAAAAATTACTCCCATTTTAAAACCGGATAAGAACCCAGCTGAAGTTTCAAGTTATCGAGTTATGCTTTCTTCAATAAGTAAACTGTTTGAGAGAATTATTCTTAACCGAATGATGTCACACATCAACGAAAATTCAATTTTTGCAGATGAACAGTTTGGATTTCGCCATGGGCATTCCACTACTCATCAATTGCTCAGAGTTACTAATATGATACGAGCTAACAAATCTGAAGGTTATTCCACTGGAGCTGCTCTTTTAGACATAGAAAAAGCATTCGACAGTGTTTGGCATAAAGGTTTGATTGCGAAATTGCAAACTTTTAATTTTCCAATTTTCCTAATCAAAATTTTAAAAAATTATCTTACTGATCGAACTCTGCAGGTTGTCTATCAGAATTCAAAATCTGATAGATTTCCTGTCAGAGCAGGTGTACCTCAAGGTTCAGTCTTGGGTCCAGTCCTGTACAACATATTCACTTCAGATCTTCCTGATTTGCCTCCAGGATGCACAAAGTCATTGTTCTGCGATGACACAAGCATTTCCGTAAAAGGAAAAAGCCTTCGTGTCATATGCAGTCGATTGCAGAAAAGTTTAGATATTTTTTCTTCCTACTTGCAAAAGTGGAAAATCTCTCCCAATGCTTCCAAAACTCAAATGATAGTTTTTCCGCATAAGCCTAGGGCTTCTTTCCTCAAGCCAAACAATAATCACGTTGTCAAGATGAATGGGGTTATTTTAAGTTGGTCCGACAAGGTTAAGTACTTGGGACTAATTTATGATAAAAAACTTATTTTCAAAGAGCACATTGAGAGTATACAAGCCAAGTGCATCAAATATACGAGATGTTTATATCCTCTCATTAACAGGAATTCTAAACTTTGTTTAAAGAACAAACTTTTGATTTACAAACAAATTTTTAGACCAGCAATGTTTTATGCTGTACCGATCTGGTCAAGTTGCTGTTCAACAAGGAAGAAAACGCTCCAAAGGATTCAGAATAAAATTTTGAAAATGATTTTGAAGCTTCCTCCTTGGTTTGGTACACTCGAATTACATAGACTTACTGGTGTTGGACCATTAGAAACTATGTCAAATAAAATTATTAACAATTTTCGACAAAAATCGTTGCAATCCTCAATTGCTACGATAAGCTCTCTTTATAGCCAATAAGTTAGAAATTAAGTTAGTTGTAAGTTTACTTCCCCTTTTCTGACAAGTAGGTTTAAATCCCTACGAATGATAAGTCCTAATTGCGAAAGCAAACAAATCCTAACAATTAGAATTACAAATTTCTAACAGTGTTGAGAAGTCACCATTTGTGATTGGACACACATACTCATTATTTACTAATATTTATCATAAATACTTAAGCTACTAACGAATCCCCCCTTAAAAAAAAAAATTGTAATTGCCTGAATTTTTAGTATTGTTTCAAAACACTTTGACTTCAAAGTCAGCATAGGTTTCAAAATTGCCAGGTACCTTATCAAAAATGTTTTAAACGTGGTACCAAAAAAGTATACTTTATCATTGAATGAATAAAAAGTACATGGTTCGCTCTCGTTGAACACATAACTGAGAAATGTAACTCTTGTTTTAGGGGACACAAAATTTTACAATGTCAAAAACAAGTTCAGATTATAGCATAAAAGTGATTCTGACTTTGCACTTGATGAATATACAAGGTAGAAGAAAAGAAAGGTTAGAAAGAACGAGAAATAAGAGAACGAAGATGATTACGAATAACTTAATTGAGTAAAGAGAAAACTATTTGTTTGTTACATTACAACATTCCATTCTAACTGTTGATTGGTTGAAAGAAAAATAATTTTCGGTTTGTTTCAAACAGGTCGTTCCCAAACCACGTAGTCATATATAGGGAGACGGGGGGGTTATCAAGCGACCACGAAAAATCACGTGGGGGTGGGGGGGTGTGGGGGTTAACGAATAGACCACGTAGTCTTTTTTCTGACTTATAATTTTTTATTGCCACTAAGTCAAGACGAAGCTTTCGCAATTTTTTAATTAATAAATTTTTTTGACACGACTAATTAATAAGTGTCACGGAAAGTTTGAGAGTTGTCAGCAATTAACTGTAATCAAATTTTTGAACCATATTTCAAATTTATCCGAACGAAGATTTTTTTTTTTTGTTTCAAACAGGCTTTGCCTTATATGGCATTTCCTTCTTTAGAATAATAGTTCTATTTTGCAATGCGTCGGGATTTATGTTATTTTTCCTGAAAGTATATTTCGATACTCAACGATGGGTAAAACAAATCAACGTTTTGGTCTTAAAAACAATATATAAGACCTGGATGTTCGTGAACTGAAGGAAGAAAGAAAGAAAGATGTTTATATTTTGTTCGACATTCAAAAACTTTGTAATTTATTTAAAAAAAACTAAGTTACAAATTCGATATCTGAAAATCACTAAAAGTAAGGTTTCACTTATTATCAACTAAATATTTTTCTAGATGAGTACACAATTTACCATAACTCTAAGCGAAAAATTTATCGTAGATGATCAAACTACTTAAACAAATTTCATTTATTTTGATACTCAACAACAAATTAAAAATCATTTTGAATATACTCAACCTAAAAACGTATTTTAAATCACTTTCAGGTAAGGAAATTATTATATTTGTTAAAGACAATGAAATATTATCAAAAATTAAACAACCATTATCTATTTGTTATTTTGGTTGTGAGAAAATGATATTACTGAAAATTCTATTTACAATTTGCGCAATAACTAATAATCAGTTTTCTTGAACCTTAATTTTTTTTATAAATTTTTCTTTCTTTATTGTACATATATTTGCAGAATAAGATCACAAAACAAAAGACCACGGGGGAGTAGGGGGGTATAAAAGGGATCAAAATATGACCACGTAGTTTAGGAATGGCCTCAAATGCATTTTATTATTTTTGGTCTCGCAGAAACTCACAGGGCATATTTTTTTAGGACAAAATTATTTTCTACAACCTTACCAGAGACACTAGTTATGCCAGTCAAACAAACCGATTTAGCTGGAAAAATAATTTTAATCTCCAATTGGACACTCTGTGGTAAATTAAAATATTTTTATAATCGAAACCGTTGGTTTGATTGGCATAGTGCCTTTGGCAAAGTTGTAGATAATAATATTGTCCTTCCAAAAATAAATATGTTGTAAATTTTTTTTTAAATATAATTTTTTTTTTGAGTCCTTCATCGCTTCGGTAATTTTTTTGAATTTTTATACAAAAAAAAAAGATTTTTGAAAAATAAGCCTTTTTATATTAATTTTAATGTTTCTTTTACATTAAAAAAATGAATTTTTTAGAGTTTTTTTATCGGAAAGATAAAATTACTGTCTAAAACTTTTCCAGAGACGTCACACTGATCAAAAAACTTTTGGCTCTGAAAATATTTATAATCACAATAACCCTCCCAAAATAGCATTTTAAATAGCTTCTCAGCCTATAGAAACGTTTATGCAAAGTTAGGGCCAAATCTAAAATGACAAAAAATATTGAAACTGGGACATTTTTTGTGGAACTGCTCAGTTGAAAAGTAATTTTAAGTTATATAAAAAAATGTGCAAAAATATTGAAAACTTCAAAGTTTACAGAATAGTTAACTTAAATTTGTTTTCCTCGAATTGATAAAGATGTCACTTAGTCTAGTCTGACTAAACGGTGTTAAAAAAAATTCAATAACTGGTCGACAAAAGCGAAAAAAAGTTGCCCTCCAAAGGTTTTACAGCTTTTTAACCATTCTTGTGAATTTTGCTGCTTTTAGAGAATGCAGAAATGCTTCAGAAGGCCGCCGAGGAATTGCTTATCGGATTCATCGCTTTTACGTTTGCATAGGGAAAAATCTTTGAAAAAGATATCTTTGCTAGGGACACCAAAACTCACAGTAATGGTTGAAAACCTACCTACCATCTCTCATGTTTTCCAGTTCGAGCTCTAGGACAAAACTTGGATTTTGAATGATGAAAGTGCTATGAAAGAAGGATTACTATTTTAAACATAGTTGCATTCAAACCAAAAGAATCAGTTCAGAAGTTTATTAAATTATTATTTACAAAGACATTTCGAGTTTGACATTTATATCATTTGTATCTATCGAGGTATTACCTGCAATATAATCTGTATAAATGAATGCATCAAGATTTTTGTTTTTAACATTTTTGATTTTCTCGTCATTGTCGGTTTATCGATATCTGAATACCTACGTTACTCTTCGTACTTCGTTAGCGTACGCTCCAACGTTACAAATCATTGTAATGCTATGTTTCAGAAACATTTATTTTATTTTTCGAAATTTCGCGAAATTTAGAGACCAATTTCATTTCGTCTCGATAACTCGAAATCCACCTTGATTTCGTTTCGACTAATTTGGCAAAAACCGGAATTAAGGGTTAATTTCGTTTCGTTTCGTTTCGACACCAGAAAAGCCAGTTTCGTTACATTCTACCTAGGGCTCCAAAGGATTTCAGCTTCAGTGAGACGGTATCAAAACTAAAGGGACTATAGCTATTAGCAACTGGCAACCATGCCATCTATCGAACACCTTGAGTAGTGTAGCTCTCGAAAATAGCAAATAATTAGTAGTTTTTGCCGATTTCGCCAACTGGTCTCAATTCCACGGATAGCGTACCCTGTGACCATGCTCTGTGCTTGTTATCTTGCATAAATACCGCGAATTTAACGAGGAAACATCAATTTTATCAGTTGAGTTCGACGTACCGTTGCTGCTGAAAGGCTATCACTATTGTTTAACTGTGTTTCAAAATGTCTGTCGAAGAACGAAGCTCCCGGCAGAAGAAGAACAATACCCTTGGCTCAGTTTCTGCTTCCAAGAAAGATGCTGAACTTGTTGAATCCTCGGCTTCTTTGGACACTATCGTGCACACATTGAACAAACGTTTCGACGAAACCAACGCAAAAATTGCTTCAATGAAGGACGAACTGAACGCGAAGTTGGATGGAATTAAACTGGACCTTCAGCTACAGATCGACAATATTAAGAGTGAAATCTGCGAGCTAAAGTCAAGTTGTTCATCCGAATCACAGTCTATTCGTTCCGAAGTCGATTCGGTGCATCGTCGTATGGATTCGACATTGGAAACTGTCTGTCGCATCGAACATAGGACCGAGTTAATTGCTGTTGGAATACCGTACATTTCCAGTGAGAACCTTAGTAGTCGTGTTTTGAGTATGGCTAGGGCTATTGGGTTTGACGAAAGCAAAACTTCACACATCGTTTCCAAGCGGTTGCGCTCCAGAAATCTGTCCGACGGAGATCAATGTTTCATCCTACTGCAATTTTCTATGGCATGTTTGAGAGATGAGTTCAACGCGAGGTATTTGGAAAGGAGAGACCTGTGTTTGGTACACTTCGGCATGAATTCCAACCGACGCGTGTTTATTAATGAAAACCTTACTACTAACGCACGGGCCATCAAACGCGCGGCTTTGAAGTTGCGAAAGGAAAACAAGTTATCCGCCGTCACAACAAAGCTTGGTGCTGTTCATGTGAAATCGTCCTCAGAAGGACCCTCAATTGCTGTCACGTCCATGGAAATGCTGAATCAATGTTGAAGCTAAATTTTGTGTGTTATTTTTGCTGTACACTATTATTTGTTATTGAGAATAGCGTAATGTTAGAATGTTTAGTATAAAAATTATATGCAATGTATGTTCTCGTAATTATGTAAAGCAGCCTATCTCTGTTCATTGCTTCCCATACAAACGATGATTGACTTTGCGAGTACCACACTACCTCAACTTTGTATACCGAAAATCGTGATGAATTCTGTGCTGAAGATTGACAAATTTAATGTATGTCACGCCAATGTTCAAAGCTTATGTGCCCATCGTTTTAGCAAGTTTGAAGATATTAAGGCTATGTTAACGGACTCCACGGTTTCTGTTGCATGCTTTAGTGAATCGTGGCTCAATGAATCAATTCCTCTTAACGCTATATCAATACATGGATTTAACATCGTGAGGAATGATCGTGTTCATAAAAGGGGTGGTGGAATTGTTTTATACTTTCGGAGAAAGCTACGTCATAAAATTGTTTATGCCTCTAATGCGACGAATGAGGAACGAACTGAATGTCTTTGCGTAGAAGTTGGCGTGCCCGGGGCGACAGTTTTGTTAGTTGCAATGCACAACCCACCGGATACTAACCCCGCACCATACATTCAAAATAAACTCGCTGACCTTATGCCTGCATATGAGCACATAATACTCACCGGTGACCTGGAATTGTTTTATACATTCGGAGAAAGCTACGTCATAAAATTGTTTATGCCTCTAATGCGACGAATGAGTAACGAACTGAATGTCTTTGCGTAGAAGTTGGCGTGCCCGGGGCGACAGTTTTGTTAGTTGCAATGTACAACCCACCGGATACTAACCCCGCACCATACATTCAAAATAAACTCGCTGACCTTATGCCTGCATATGAGCACATAATACTCACCGGTGACCTCAATGTCGATTGGCTACGAGTAGGCTCACATCGTGATACCGTGGATAATGTTTTTCACTCATTCGGTTTACAAGTGATTGGTACTGACCCTACACATTTTCCAGACGACGGTTACTCCTTGATCGACCTGTTCGCCACGAATCATCCTGAGAAAGTGTGTGCCTTCAATCAAGTGTCAGTTTCATGTCTCTCCAAACATGATATGATTTTCGGTTCCTACGATCTGAACGTTCAGCAAGACATCCCTCCGATCACGTATCGCGACTACACCAACTTTGATGCTACAGCTCTCAGTGCTACGATTGAAGCTATTCCTTAGCAACAGTTCTACGATATGGACGATGTAAGTGAGCTTACAGAGTTTTTTAATAGCCATATTTCTTCGGCCCACGATTCATGTATTCCGATGCGCCAGGTAAGACAACATAGAGTGTACAACACATGGTTCAACGACGAAATACGTAAAGCGATTGTCGAGAAGGAATTGGCATATAAAGATTGGAAAATTGCACCAGTTGAATTGAAAATTGCCAAGAAATTGATTTTCTGCAGGCTACGTACTCTCCTTGTCCGTTACTCTCCTTGTCCGACGTAGCAAGCAGCATAGCATGGACAGGCTAATTGCTACTTGTAATTCATCTAGCGTACTCTGGAAAAAACTGATAAATCTGGTATCGGGAAACAGAATCTACCTGATAATTGCCGGTTTGATCCTAATGACATCAACGCCGTCTTTGCTAAAAATTTCGCTTCAGAAGAGGAAATTCGTTTGGACGCACAAGGGTCAGCAGGCCATTTTGCATTTCATGACGTACAGCCATTTGAAGTCATCAACGCTATTTTTGATGTTAAATCAAACGCTGCCGGTTCCGATGGAATATCAATGAAATTTATAAAGATTATAACTCCACTCGTTCTCGATCACATCTCCTTCCTGTTCAACAAAGCTATTTCGTCGTCAGTCTTTCCAACTCCTTGGAAAGATGCCAAGATTATACCACTGCAAAAGAAAAAAAGTGTGAACTCTTTAGACAACCTTAGACCGATAAGTCTGTTGAGCGGATTATCGAAAGCATTCGAGAAACTCTTGAAGGGTCAAATGTGTGCTTACTTGAAACAAAGTAATTTACTCTCTGACCGACAAGCTGGCTTCAGAGAAGGGCAAGGTGTTAGCACCGCACTATTGAGAGTGTATGATGATATTGCTGTCGTAGTCGATAAAAAACAGAATGCGATTTTACTATTACTGGACTTTTCCAAAGAGTTCGACACGATTTCGCACAGGTGTTTGTGTAGGAAACTGGCATCCTATTTTCAGCTCCAACGTTCAGCCGTAGAACTCATTCGATCATATCTCACAGGAAGGACTCAATATGTGTTTTGCGGTAATGCACACTCGAGTAAATTAGCTGTAACATCAGGAGTTCCACAGGGTTCTGTTCTTGGTCCTTTGCTCTTTTCAATGTACATCAATGATTTACCCAACGTTTTAAGGCACCGCAGTATTCAGATGTTCGCGGATGATGTCCAGCTAATTTGCATCAATCCCAACGTCACAGTAGAAGAGTTGATCAGACTTATCAATCGGGACCTTCTACGCGTAGTTAATTGGGCAAAAAAAAACAGTTTGAAATTAAATCCTGCAAAATCCAGAGTAATGCTGTTCGGTCCAAGGTGTGTGCCTATATCGTCACTTCCAGCAGTTACCGTGGAAAGTAGCCATATCGAACTCAGCAGTGAGTCCAATAACCTTGGGCTTATTTTTCAAGACAACCTTGAATGGGATAAAGCTGTCTCTGTACAATGTGGTAAAATTTACGCCTGCCTCCGGACTCTGAGGTTAACATCTGTTTACTTATCTGAATGGACCAAGATGCAGCTATTTAAGTCCTTGATATTTCCACATTTTATTTTTTGCGATGTTGTACACCTCAACATGAGTGCTGCCATGACTCGGAAATTGGAGGTAGCTTTGAATGACTGCGCTAGATTCATTTTCAATCTAAATCGGAGAACTTCAGTGCGTCATTTGCAGAAGGAGCTATTGGGATGCCCTTTCCGATGTTTTTATGCCATGAGATCATGTTTGTTCTTATAGAAGGTTTTAAAACAACGAGCTCCAAACTACGTCTTCACTAAGCTAATGTCATCACATAGTCCTAGAACAAACAATTTGGTGGTTCCCGTTCTACATCAAAATATGGACAAACTTTCTTCGTGAGAAGTGTGGTATACTGGAACATGTTACCTCCTGCATTGAAGCTGACTAACTCATTTGCGATGTTCAAGAAAGGCTGCTTGACATTTTTTAATCAATAAATATTCAGTAAGATTTAGTGGAATGTTTATAGAGGTATTTGTGCCGCCAGTTTAGTTTTTAAAGCATAATCGTTCACGTCAATGGTTATTAAAAAGACTTTGTCTTATGCCATGTATTATAAAAAAATAAATAAATAAATAAATAATATATGCAGTAACGAAGTTTCACAAGTTTATCTTCGGAAGGCGGTTTCATCTTCAAACCGATCATCAGCCACTGCTGAGGATATTCGGGTCGAAAAAAGGGATCCCGGTCTACACAGCCAATCGACTCCAGCGGTGGGCATTATCGCTGCTCTCCTACGATTTCTCTATTGAGTATGTTCAGACTGACAAATTCGGTAACGCTGCACAGTGGTTCGCCCATAGGTCAAAAATAGAAAAAAAGTTTTTTGGTTTTCTGCTTATTATCGATTTAATGGATCGGTTATGTACCTGAGAATGCAGAAAAACTGTTTTTGTTGGCCTATTTTATAAACAGTTAACTTTTGAGCACGAGATAAGGGATGGTGTTTGACACTTGCAAAATCAGCTTAAACAGTACGTGTTTTATACATTGTGTATATATCCACTTAGGAACAAGTTCAGTCGCTTCATCTATTTATTTTTATTATGAACCTTCAGAAAACAGGTATGTTTTGCTATTGCGATATTGTTTGGATAGGTATGTGCTAAACTGTTATCAAAATTAGTCGTGAGAGGGAACGTAGTAATAAAGTCAGATAGCACCACTCATATTGAAATTCATGTGAACTTTTAAATGTTATCCGCGCGAGATACTATCATCAAATTACCACCAAACGAAAGGCTGAGGACTCTGGAAACATTTGGTAAAGGTTCCATTTGCATATATTTGCAGGCAAGTCGATGACAAGCGGCTAAAGATGCTTACTTTTTCGCTTAAATTTTAGGTTTTCTGCATAGTTTTCTGATATTTTCTTTTCACTTTAGTAAAAAAACAAGACTTGTTCCATCTAAGTCCCAAACGGGATTAATTTATTAAAACTTAACTTAACTCTAAGTCAATTCTTAATCTCTAACTTTTACCTAAAACATTCTAAACTTTCTGCTACAGTGTAGTAGTCTGTATAATCTTGCTTTATCTAACTAGGCGTGGCCAACGGCAATAATCTGTCATGGTATGGACTTGTGTAGTGATAGCTTGAAAGCGTCTAATTCTCACAAGCTTTCGAGCATCGGCTGATTGCATACGCGTAGGCGTATAACAATCAGCACTGTTTCAATATAATTGCGGAGTCGCTTTTCTGCTTAGCTGCATGCGATTCCGGCTTAGGTGTGGAAATAGAAAGAGAGTGAAAATGGGTCATGAGAAAAGGTGCACGCTGCTAGCTTTGCTTGCAGCGCTTTGGAATTTATGAGGTGACGAAAAAGCGGGTTGAGTAAGGTTTGGGTTGTATCTCATATGACTACATGCAACTTGGTTAATTCTCAAGTGGTTGGCAAGGAGGCATGGGAATCAGGATTTGTGGTGAAACATGGTGTTAGGAATTTGACTGACTTGGTAGGATTTCTTAAGTGCTTTGCATATGGTCAGTATCGTATGCAGCACTTGTATCGAAAATCATTTGTTGCCAACGAAGATGTTTTGACGATCCAGCCCGTGGGAATATATTTTCCGGGTCTGTTGGAAAGTCGTTAGAAATTTGGGATTGTGGTAACCTTATAGTGTCAGGCTACACCTCCTCCCCAAGAATGATCGGGAGGGTTCATCTGAACGATCATTCTGACGTTAAAAACAAGTAATAAATTCGGAAATTGTTGTCAATAATGCGTATGAATTGTTGAAAAGATGCCTTGTTGGTCGCCTTTACAATACTGATGAAATTTTGTTGTATAATGAATTCTTGTATGTGTATATATTATTATTATTTCTTTTCTATTATAATGTGTAACAAAAATGTGAATATAAAATGTATGTAGTGATATGATATGTTATATTATTTTTATAAAAAAAAACCTAAATTAATCAACCTAGCGGTCGGACCCAGCCTTTCTCATTCAAACTTTTATTTGTTTAAATAGATTTACATGAACGCTTCAATCTAATTAATGTATATTCACTCTTTAGGTTCTAAAATATTGATGTTGTAATCTATACATATAAAAATGCAGTTTGATCTGTCTGTCTGTCTGATCCATATAGGCTCGAAAACTACCGAACCGATCGACGTGAAAATTTGTATGTAGGGGTTTTTGGTGCCGATAAAGGTTCTTATGATAGTTTGAAACCCCTTGCTCTTCTGGAAAGGAGGGGTCCCATACAGATAAAACATAAATTTCTGCACAACTCAAGAACAAACCAAGCGAATGAAATCGAATTTGGCATGTGGATGTTTTAAGGGGTAACAAATATGTCCATAACAGTTGGACGCCCCTCCTTTCTCTGGAAGTGGAAATGAAACACAAATTTCTGCACATCTCGAGACCAACTAAATGGAACCATTTTTTTCCTGTGTGGGCTCATCACTGCGACCAGAGATTAGATCTATTGAGATATTGCCCAAGTGTTTTCTGTACTCCGCACTTCATAATATTGGCAGTGTCACTATTGATGGTAAGTGATACGCTTATCATTCATATCCGTGCTTGTGTGTAAGTTTTACCTTTCCGTTTCAAGCTTACTACTCTACTATACCGAGCCTTTGTCCCTCCTAATTCCTTGGAGAGAACTTTCATACGTTACTCACACCAGTTTTATTATAACAGGGACTTATTTTTGTTAGAAGGAGTGTCAACAGAGGTACTGTAGAATTCAGGTTGAAGGAAAGGTGCTTGGTGGGAAGCCTGAGAATAAACCCATGCTAAAGTCCTTTGGCAACCAAATGGCCTGATTCTACTAAGATTCGAACCCACGACCACCCGCTTACCAAGGCGAACGCTGTAACCTTGCGGCTACGGAGCTCCCCGGAACCATATTTGGCAGGTGTATGTTTTTAGTAGAAACAAATTTGTTCCATAATCGACCTGAGGCAACATTTTGGATTGTAAGATGGCAACTTCCGGTCTCTGTAAAACAGCCAAAAATGGCCGATTTCCACCCAATATAATAATATCAGGATTTAGAATGATACACAGTAGCTAAAATCGATCGAAATTGTCTTCAAATGCCATTATGAAATCCAAAATGGCGACTTCCGGTTGTAACCTGTGCGGTTACAATTTTAGCATCGAGTGGAAAATTTACTTAATTATGTGTAACACTGCAAGAGCGTGTACGCGTAAAAATTACCCTAATTTTGGGTGCTGCTGCGAGATAGTGTATAAGTGAAAATTACCTACATTTGGACACTCCCACAGCAGCGTGTACTTGTTATGACAGTTCTCGCCACTTGCGCTGAATATCGTTCACGTAAATTTGTTTAAATTCGTTCGTTTTTTCGTTTGTGAACGATATTGTCGCGTTTAGTAGGGCCGATAATTTTTATTTTATGTTTGTGAATTAATGTTCAGGGTTTGATAGGTCGGAATTTCCCTCTAGCTGTGGAAAAGTGGTGTGCTGAATGCTGACTTCGACGTCACGGCGGGTTTGTTGTGGTCGGCAACAGAGGCATCCATCGCGGGAAGAAGCAGTTTAGCCTCGATCTCGGTACGGGACACACTTCGCGTTTTGTTTTGGTTCATTTTTGTGCGCGGTTTTAACTGTATATTTTTGCAGTTGGTGTCCCGTTTTTATGTTGTTTGCAGTGAAGGTTGTTCCACTGGCCCGGGATTCGAGTGCTACAAGTGTTGGTGTTTGTTCGCCGGACAGGGAGAGCAAAGCGATTAGCTACCCCCAGCTAAGTGTAAAGGAGCAGAGAAGACACCACCCCGCTGAGGACCGTTGAAGCAGAAGTAGTTGGATATTGCCGCTGTCTGACCTGCCGGAGCAGCTTGGACAACAACCACCCCAGGAGTGCTGCCACCAACAGCAGCTAGAGGAAGGAAGGAATAAACGCGATAAGTTTTTGGTTTATTTATTTTGTTTTCCTCTTAGTGTTCTAGCAAGGATCCGAAAGTCCGATAGAGGTACACGCCGCCCTGCAAAATAGGGTCTGCCGGGCAAAATTAAGCAACCCGAATAGTAACCAACTGCCTTCTGCAGTTGGTGATATTAGTGTGTAGGGAAACCCCCACTAAAAATTGGCGCACAGCGCAAAAACCACACTGGAAAAAATATTTTTCTTAGAAAAAAATATTTTTTTCTTTTCGAGTGTGGGGTACCTATCAAAAAATGAATTTTTGCTAGAATTTTTGTTACGCAAGTGGTGAGGTTTCTTCCGCAATATTGTTCACGGTCGTATTGTTCATTTAAATTTTATTGTTATTTATATTATTTATTAAATATTTATATATACATTTATTTATTATTTTTGTTTTCTGAATCGGTGATTTTGCGTTGGTTTTGGTGGAACTGCCAGACGAGTTGTGGAAAGCTTGAGTCTTTCCCAGTCAAGGTGGTTGCCAACCTTTAAAATTAAATCCGATTCAAAACATTTTTCCAATTCCGCTCATTCCTAAAATAAAAGGGAATCGTTAGTGTGTAAATAAAAAAAAATACAAAGTTTCATACCGTGTCAATATTTATGCTTTGTGCCTTTGAGTTCTTTTTCAAGAACATCGAGAGAATGGCGATTATTGTGGAAGAGCTCAATAGAGCTTATTGGTTGATGCGGGTCGACCATTTGCATTTCGACGAGCTAGATTTTGAGTTAAGTTCGCGGAATGTTGTCATCTCGGCTGATTCGGATCCATCTGGGGTTCAGCGGCAGCGTCGTTTACAGGGATTGTTGGCCGAAGAACGGTCTTCTCCGGTGGAACGCTTGCGCGTGTTTCATGGGGATGCTGCGGAAGAAATGGAGATCTGCCTTGGGAAGTAGAGTTCCATTAAGGAAGATCTCCGTTACAGATGCCCAAACAAGGAGGCCTACCGAACAAGGTTACTCCACCTGGGGTCTAGACTCCAGATAGTCCACAAAAACACAGCAGGGGAGGTCAATCAAGAAATTTTGGGTCTGTTGGCGGAAGTTGCTGCTACATATCAAGAATATTTTGATATGTCAGCAGTGCTTCCTCCAATTTAAAATACTGGGGAAGGTGGAGCATGTTTGGGTGATTTGCTGGACACGAACGTGCCACCAACACAAACGGCACCCATTTCCCCGCAAAGTGTAGGATCTGGTCCGCTCGTAGGAGAAGATGTTGGGTCTGTCTTGAGCGAGTTAAGGGACGAGATTCGACTTTTACGTCAGCAATCCCAACGAGATAAAGCTCTAGCGGCTGAGAGGTCTGATAGCCTTTTGGAAGCTACTCAGACGCTAATGGGCGGGATTGCTTCACTGAACACCATTGCTTCAGTTTTGCGAAAGACGGTTCAAGAAGTTGTCTCACTTCGTGAATCCGTCAGTGAACTTCGGGCGCTGGTACATTCTAAACCAGCTGGCGTTCCCGAGATTGATCTGCAGACCGATCTGGACGAAAGACGTGAGACGCACGAAATCGAAGAGCCAGAAGAACCGGAAGTACCTGATCCACTACTGGCGCTAAGGGTGTGCGAAACTGGCTTTTCTGGTGTCGAAACGAAACGAAACGAAATTAACCCTTAATTTCGGTTTCGCCAAATTAGTCGAAACGAAATCAAGGTGGATTTCGAGTTCTCGAGACGAAACGAAATTGGTCTCCAAATTTCGCGAAATTTCGAAAAATCTAAAAAATGTTTTTGAAACATAGCATTACAATGATTTGAATCACAAGGTGCTTACCTGGTTGACGAAGAGTAACGTAGGTATCAGATATCGAAAAACCGACAATGACAAGAATATCAAAAATGGAAAACTATTATCTTGAAGGATATACCTATCCATTTATATTAATTATATTGCAGGTAATAAAAGCGCGATAGATACAAACGATTTAAAGTTCACACTTGAAATATCTTTGTAAATAATAATTTAATAAACTTCTGAACTGATTCTTTTGGTTTGAATGAAACTATGTTTAAAATAGTAATCCTTCTTAATAGCACTTTCATTATTCAAAAGCCAAGTTTTGTCCGAGAGCTCAAACTGGAAAACATGAGAGATGGTAGGTAGGTTTTCAACCATTCCTGTGAGTTTTGGTGTCCCTAGCAAAGATAACTTTTTTAATGACTTGACTTAGTTTTTCCCTAAGCAAACGTAGAAGCGACGAATCCGATAAGCAATTACTCGGCGCCTTTTGATGCATTTCTGTATTCTCTAAAAGCAGCAAAATTCACCGGAATGGTTAAAAAGCTGTAACACCTTTTAAGGGCAACCATTTTGAGCTTTAGGGAAACTTTTTTTCGCTTTTGTCGACCAGTGTTATTGAATTTTTTTTAACACCGTTTAGTCAGATTAGACCAAGTGACATCTTCATCTATTCGAGGAAAATAAACTTCAAGTTAACTATTCTGTAAACTTTGAAGTTGTCAATATTTGTGCGCACTTTTTTTTTGTATAAAAATTACAAGAAAAATACCGGAACGATGAAGATATAAAGAAAAAAAGTTATATATGTTCAAAAAAAATTTTTTTTCACAGCGTGTTTATTTTTGGAAGGACAATATTTTTCTCTACAACTTTGCCAGAGACACTATGCCAATCAAACAAACTGTTTCGGTTGTAAAAATATTTTAATTGTATAAGAGTGCTCTATTGGAGATTAAAAATATTTTTTCAGCTAAATCGATTTGTTTGTCTGGCATAACTAGTGTCTCTGGTAAAGTTGCAGAAAAAAATGTTGTCCTAAAAAAATATGCCCTGTGAGTTTCAGCGATACCAATAATAAAATGCATTTGGGGCCATTCCTAAACTACGTGGTCATATTTTGATCCCTTTCAATCCTACTAACCCCCCCGTGGTCGTTTGGTAAGCCCCCTCCCTCCAGTTCCCCTCCAACTTTAACCAGGTGGTCTTTTTATTTGCCAAGTGCCCTAACGAAAAATACTCTAAACATACATGTGAGGTAAAATTTTGAAAAAGCAATTCTAATCAGACTGTTCCTGTTCGCAATACCGATAAAAATTGAATAATTGATTAAGTGAAGACGACAATATTTGTGTGACAAACTCGATGCGAGTGAAACTTTGGTTGTATGTTAGCTGATTCTACACTAACAATGATTTTGCCTTGGGCTTGAATTAATAATTTTTTGCCTAAAATGTATGACGAACGGGCCTTTCAAAAATGCACTATTTCATTACCGTAACTGAATAATTAAATATTCTTCAAATCTCGTTGTTTTTATTTTTATTGTATTTTAATACTAATTGTGGATAGGCCCGTTATCCTGAATTTTCCAGAACAAATAAAGATAAATAAAGTAAAAGAAAACGCCACATCTAATTAAAAACAATCAGAAACTTTGAAGAGCAAAATGTTACTCATTTTGATTTTCATAAAAGAATTGATTTATGATCTTATTCTGCAAATATATGTATAATAAAGTATGTAAAATTTATCAAAAAAATGTTAACGAAAACAGATTATTAGTCATTGCGCAAATTGTAAATAGAATTTTCGGTAATATCATTTTCTCAAAAACAAAAATAACAAATAGATAACGGTTGTTTAATTTTTAATAATATTTCATTATCTTTAACAAATAGGGTATCGAACGTCTTCGTCAGTGGTTTTCTTCGGCCCCATTTTGCATAAGATTGCTGAAGAAAAACTGCCGAAGAAAACCACTGACGAAGACGTTCGATACCCTATAATGATTTCATTACCTGAAAGTAATTAAAATACGCTATTCTGTTGAGTATATTCAGAATGATTTTCAATACAATTTGTTGTTCAGTATAAAAATAAATAAAATTTATTTAAACAGTTTGATCATCTACGATAAATTTTACAATTTTTTTGAATGTTGAACAAAATATAAACATCTTTCTTTCTTCTATCTGTTCACGAGCATCCAGGTCTTATATATTGTTTCCAAGACCAAGGCGTTGATTTTTTTACCGGTCATTGAGTATTGAAATATACTTTCAGGAAAAATTTCACAAATCCCCGCGCATTGCAAAATAGAATTATTATTCTGTGGAAGTAAATGCCATATAAGGCAAAGCCTGTTTAAAACCGAACAAATATTTTCTTCGTTCGGGTAAATTTGAAATATGTTTCAAAAATTTGATCACAGCTAATTGCTGACAAATCGCAAACTTTCCGTGACACCTATGAATTATCAAGTCGTGCCAAGTAAATTTATTAATCAAAAAAAAAATGCAAAAGCTTTATTCTTGGTGGCAATAAAAAATCATAAGTCAGAAAAAAGACCACGTGGTCTTTTCGTCTTCTATGTCTACAGAGTTGATAAAATTGAATCTCTCACAATGTTCAAAAAAAAAAAAAAACAAATGTATAATGAAAATACCGTAAGAAAAATAAAGAATGTTGAATCCAAAAAAAAAGTCTTCTATGTCTGACTTTTATTACACGCAAAACTATTCCTTATTACTTTAGAAGCAATAGCGCAAAATTACCTTTTGGGTAACAAACCTATTACTTAAAAGGCAATAAAATTCTTCCCCAGTCAAGTAACAACACATACTGTCATATATTTAGCACGTGTTACGGGAGAACGACTATCTAATAATGGTCGTTTCAACCACATGCAAATTTTTTTCTATCGCAAAATGCTCCCTTTCAAGTAAAAAAAAATCACACACCGTCGCATATGTTGCACATGTTAGGCCTCTGCCAGGCTGAATGCCAACGCGAGCGATCGGGCGAGATTCTTGCCGTCGGTAAATAAACAGCCGTAAGTAAAACTGTTCATTAACCTTCGGCAGAAATCTCGCCCCATCGATCGTGTTGGCGTTCAGCCTGGCAGAGGCCTTTCAAGTTTCTTCTATCTCCAATTCATCCGGTGTGCGTGTATTAGTTCGCTCGTTGTATGCATACGGAGTAGCGAAAAAATATGACAAGAGCTGCCAAGCAGCATTTTCCCCGTCATAGAGTGAGCAAACGTTGATGATTTTAAAGACTTGAAATGCGCCTTAAAATGACATCACGATCTGTAAACTGCGTTAGAGAAAAACAAAAACATTCGCTTTCTTGCAAGCTACCTACAGCACATAATCGTTGGTTCATGGAAACTTATTTGGACCTGTTTGAAAATACAAAACTTGTGCCCATCCAGAACAATATTCGCAACTTCGGCAACTCTGGTCAGACAGTATTACATATTTCCATTTCAAGTAAACACTGGGGGACGAAACGAAAGTGTTTCTAATTAGACAATTGAGGTTGACGGTTTAGATTCTGATTATGAATGGATGAAAGGGACAAAAATAAACCAGATCTTTGCATCAATACAAATGTAGCGAGTGAAGTCTTGCTAACACATGCAGTGCGGTGCTTGGCTGTATGTTCTCCTGCAGAAACACATACAAGCGTGTGGCCGTCATAATTTTTGTTACTTTTTAGTTGTTACTAATTGTGTATAATGCGCAGTCATAAGACACAATTAGTAATAAAAAATTGCCCTAAAGTAATAAAATGTTCCCCGTTTGCGTTGGGTGTAGTAAACCAAATATCTGTTGAGATTTATTCAATTAAATTTATAGTCGCAACGAGCACAAACCAGAAAATAATGGAATAATGTGCATCGGAAATTTGGTCCGAAATTTCGCGAAATTTCGTAACCGTCGAAATTGGAAGTTTAGCGAAATTCAACGAAACTTTTCGGTAATTTCGCGAAACCGAAATTTCGCGAAATTTCGGGAAATTTCGAGTTTTGCGAAATTATACGAAATCATTCGAAATCTCGCACAGCCTTAACTGGCGCCCACATTAAACCAAACCGTGGTGGAAAAGCTACTCCTGGACTTCCTGAAAGAACGATGTCCGTCACTTCCGATTAAGAACACGGAACCAGCTTTACCAGTCATTCAGTCCCAGGCCCCACAACACCATGTGAATGGAAGGTCTAGCCCGACAGGTGGGCGTTTTCCTTTGCCCAATCATACGGGTAATGAAATACCATCCTGCTCGAGCTACCATTATAATCGTCGACCACAGCGTGTTTCCGATTGGAAAATCGAGAAATACGCTGGGACAGATGATGGGCTAGGACTGAATGAATTTCTGGACTCCGTTGAAAATTATGCTCAGTGCGAGCAAATTTCAGAGGAGGAGCTGTTCAATTCTGCAATGCACCTACTCACTGACAATGCTCTTACTTGGTATCGAGCTATGAGATCGCAGAACAGGCTTTACAACTGGAACCATTTGGTTTGTGAGCTTAAGGCAAATTTCGTTCATCCGGAACTTTACGCCGCTCTCAAATCAAAGGTTTCCCAGCGCCTGCAGATGCGAAACGAGTGTTTCCTGGACTATTTCCAGGAAATGGAAAAAATATTTCGTGCTATGACGGTTCCCATGACACCGAGCGAAAAACTCGACGTGCTCAAGCGGAACCTCAGGCCGGACTATAAGCAAATACTAATTTCAAAGCCAGTGAGTACGCTTGCAGAATTGATGACTTTAGGTAAATCGATTGATGCGTACAAAACACCGATCTACCGAAAAGTGTTCGGTTCTCAAAAGGAAGTCGCTGCTTATTCGGTAAATCCACCAATTAACACCTCGAAAAAGGACCAACCAAACAGAAAGGGAGGTGGTTCGAATAACAGCCACGTTGAAACCAAAACATTTTGGAGCAAAAGTTCCCAAAAGGATAATTTTGCTTCCAAATCGCCGTCTGAAAACACGAAGAAAAAGCCAGGTGTTCAGACGGAAAAGAATCTTTTCGAGAGAAATTCGAAACCGGAATCCAAACAAAAACCGGTGATTTGTCTCGACTATCTGGTAGAACAGCATCGACCTCCTAGTCTCGGAGTCTGTTACAACTGCGGTGGTACTGGACACGAGCATGAGGCGTGCAGTAATCCAAGACGAGTCTTCTGTATTTTGTGGATTAAAGGGTTTCGATGTCTCTCGCTGTCCCTACTGCTTAAAAAACGGGATTCGTACCAACTAAAGTCGCAGTTGTGTAAGGATGTGCGCCCCATAGAAAGCCTAAAATTAGACCCCAAATTTACAACAGTTTTCGACCAGCTCATGATGAGGATTATCGTGATCCGTTGTTCGTTGAAACCATCATCCTCGATGATCCGTCCGATAATCGTCCTTTCGTTTTTGTCGCAGTATATGGCCATTCCTTCAAGGCTTTGCTCGACAGTGGTAGTAATGCCACCATTATCACCGAAAATTTGTACCGAAAGTTTTACATAAGTCCATTGAAAGGTTTGGAAAGACCAGTTGAACTTCGTTCAGCAAATGGACAGACCTTACAGATCCTTGGACAAATATATCTTCCGTACACTTTCCAAAACAAGACAAAGGTTATTTGCACTCTTGTAGTGGAGCAATTAACAGTTTCTTCAATACTCGGTATGAACTTTTGGCGCGCCTTTGGAATAACACCCGAGTTGCAAACTTGTGCTCTGTTGAACTCAGGTTCGGAACGGGACGAAGAAGTAGAGATTGATGCTCCGAGTGAGTCTATACTTACTCCGGAACAGATGGCCTGTATTGAACAGGTTACGACCTGTTTTCAGGCGGTAGTGCCCGGAAAATTGAATACGATCTCGCTAACAGAGCACAGGATCGTAATTAAGGAAGAATTCCAAAGTGCCGCGCCTGTTTGCCGATATCCTTATAAAATGAGCCCAAGAAAACTGTCTAAAGTCTGGGAAGAAGTCGACCGTTGGCGTTCTATGGGTATTATTGAAGAGTCAGATTCCGATTGGTCTTTGAATATTGTCGCTGTGACCAAACCAGACGACTCTATTCGGCTTTGTCTAGATGCCCGGCCTCTTAATGAGCGTACAGTACGTGTTGCATACCCTCTGCCCCATCCCGGGCGCATTTTAGGAAGCCTGCCTAAGCCAAGTACCTGTCTACAATAGACTTAAAGGAGGCTTTTCTCCAGGTTCCGTTGGCTAAGGGCAGTCGTAAGTTTACTGCTATCAGTGTGCCCGGCAGGGGTATGCTCCAATTTACTCGTCTACCCTACGGTCTCGTTAACAGCCCTGCCACTCTGGCACGTCTGATGGACCAGGTGTTAGGACGAGGAAAGCTGGAACCGTACGTTTTTGTTTACCTCGATGATATCGTCGTGGTAAGCGAAACGCTCGAGCATCACCTGCAGTTACTCAAAGAAGTGGCCAAATGTCTAGCCAGAGCCAATCTGACGATAAACCTGGCTAAATCCCGTTTTGGGGTTCCAGAGTTAAAATTTCTTGGCTATTTGTTGAATCAGGAAGGTCTAAAGGTCAACCCTGACAAAATTCAGCCGATATTCGATTACGAGCGGCCGGTGACGGTTACTAAACTGCGCCGATTCCTTGGAATGTGCGGTTACTACCGGCGTTTCATTGATCGGTTTAATGAGGTAAAAGCACCTTTGACCGACCTCTTGAAAACAAAGGCCAAGAATATTGGCTGGAACTCCGAAGCAGAACTCGCGTTCCTGAAGGTAAAGGAACTTTTAGTCACTCCTCCAGTGCTTGTCGCGCCAGATTTTTCAAAGGAATTCATTTTGCAGACAGATGACAGCGACACTGCTGTCGCGGCTGTTTTGGTGCAAGAACATCCAGAGGGGGAAAAAGTGGTAGCTGATTTTTCACATAAGCTAACCACTCCCCAACGGAATTACCACGCTACCGAAAAGGAAGGTCTGGCGGTGATTATGGTGGTTGAACACTTTAGAGGTTACTTGGAAGGTTATCATTTTCGACTTGTCGCTGATTCATCAGCCATTACCTGGATACTGAAGACCAAATGGAAAACCAGTTCGCGCCTGAGTCGGTGGAGTTTGGAACTACAACTCTACGACATGTTCATTGAGCACCGGAAAGCTAAGGACAATGTCGTTCCGGATGCCTTATCCCGTGCTGTAGCATCTATTTCGGCATTGTCCACTTCAGACTGGTATTGTTCCATGAAGTCTAAAGTTTCAGCAAATCCTGATGATTATCCTGACTTTAAAGTCAAAGATGGTAAACTTTTCAAATACGTGGCCTCGAAAAGTGTACCATTCGACTCTCGGTTTAGTTGGAAATTGGTCCCAACCCCCGAGTGTCGAGAAGAAATCGTGCAGCGTACTCACGATGAATTGCTTCATGTGGGATACGATAAAACGATTCACGAGGTTCCTCAACGCTATTTTTGGCCTCGTATGGGACCAGAAGTTCGCGAATATATTCGCCAATGTGGGACCTGCAAAGAGATAAAAGCACCATTTACCTCAGTCCAACCGTAAATGGGCCAGTCACGCACGACCGGTGCACCGTGGCAGATGATTTCGGTGGACTACAAAGGCCCACTTCCTCGAAGCAAACGGGGTGATCAACACTTGCTAGTCGTCCTCGATGTCTTCAGCAAGTACGTAATGTTGACCCCCGTTCGCAAAATTTGCAGCACCTCACTTTGTGCGACCCTTCGCGAACAATGGATCAACCGCCATGGAAGTCCGGAAATCCTGTTGAGCGATAATGGTTCGACGTTCATCTCTAGAGAATTCAGCCGATTCTTAAAAGAAACAAATGTTACACATTGGCTGAATTCACGATATCATTCGCAGGCTAACCCGGTAGAACGAACGAATCGTTCTATAAATACGGCAGTTCGCGCGTACGCCCGCACAGACCAGCGCAACTGGGATGCCCGCATTTCTGATGTGGAGCGCATCCTACATACTACGGTTCATTCTTCTACCAGGTTTAGTCCTCATTTTGTCGTTCATGGTTGCGAAATGGCATCAGGGGATGACTACTCCAGGATTTCCGGGGAGGGTGATCTGAAATCAAGATAGGACCAATTAGAGACAATTCGGGGTATTGTGGTTAAAAATCTTAGTAAGGCCTCCGAGAGTGCTCGACAGCAATACAACGGGCGACATCGCCAACTTGCGAAGCCATTCGCCGTCGGTCAAATTGTTTACCGACGAAACATGAAGCTGTCGAACGCTCTCGAACCTTATAACGCTAAAATTGGACCACAATACTTACCGGCTAAAGCCCCCCAAAAAGGGGTCTTCGTCCTACGAGCTGGTTGATCCTACCGGAACAAATCTTAGTGTCTGGCCAGCTAATCTTCTCAAACCAGCATTAACTGGTACAATTTTGTACCGGCGGCCTGCCTTTAAACGGATTGTTCATTTGGGAACATTTCAAAGGCGACCGCCGGATTACATTTGGACTGTCGGTCCATTTATGCGTTACTCTACCTTCTTCTAGTGAATAGTAAAAAGCGAGACTTACACTGCTGTTAGAAGGTTCTTCATTACCTTCGTTAACGTTTTGCGTGCTTCGCACTAGTGGCGGAGTAATAAACCGTTCTGCTGAAGTTTTGCGTTCTGTTCCAAAATCAGTCGTGACGGTGTAAATTTCAATTTTTTGCCGGAATAGAATTCCGCGCCTTTTGGAAAAACACCCACGCACTGGCACTTGGAAACAGAAGGCAAACAACCAAAAACACATCACTTCACCTTGTTCGGTGCCATTGATTTAGTTTTCACCCCTCTTCAGCGGGGACTTTTTACAAATTTTTGCCTTGTTTGGGCGTTTCTTCTTCGCACAAAACACTTTTCCCCTTTTCTATGGGGATAAACACACACGCGCAACGCATTTTCGCCACGGGAAACCGTTGCGAAAACCTAAAAAATCGCGAAAACCGGAATGTGAACGGCGAGTTTCCATTCCGGTTTGTTTACATAGAATATTCATTGATCATTCCGCATAGGAATGACGTCATCGCCGGTTGACGTCTCCAAACGATGCCGTGCTGCCAGAAACGATTAGATGGATTCGGATTAGAAACTGGTCGTTTTTGGTGAGGCAATGTAATGCATGTACGGTGCGGCCGAATGTGGATATGTATGAATGTGCGTCATCGGAACCGAATGTTGTGTATTCGGAGTCTTGCATAATACAGGGGTTTCAGATTTCAACCAACAGGGTGATAAAATTGAATTCCTTAGGGAATATTTTTATTATTTACCGCATTATGCGAGAGACATTCTTTGGTCCCTCTCAAACGTCTCAGTATGGGAGATGCTTTTGAGTTGAACAGGGACAGAAAGACATGGTCCAGAATGTTGACGATGACGTGGGATGGGTGCCAGACGGAGTGCGTGAATGTGTGATTGGATATGCATGAGTAAACGAATAAGAGTTGGTGTGGTTGAATGAGAAGCAATGTTCTAGAGTTAATTCAAAATGTGAGTCGAATTGCAAATGGCGATTGGAATGAAAGGATATGTTTGAAGGAGGAAATAGAATGAGTGGTTCGGAAATTAACTCTAGCTCAGGAATCTAGTGTTGGCACCGTAAGAACACGAAAGTTGGACAGTCGATAAAAAACCGACAACCGTTCCCCTGCAAGTCAGAAACGTACAAAATTAGTACTGGGACTTGCAGTATTTTGGAAAGATGAGTTGTCTTGAAGAATGGATTAGAATTGGATTTCAAGTCAGGCCTTGATTGGGTCAGATGATAGCTGACTGCTTCTCGCTTTGCGAATGCTTTCAGAATTAGCACTTCACACCAAAACCAAACAATTTCAACGATTCGGAGCTCCGGTCGATTAGTTTTTGGAATTGTTTGCTTATAAATTACGGAAGGAATGATAGGGATAGCAGATTTTGTACCCTTTATTTATTTATTTGTTTCTTTATTTATTTATTTATTTATTTGTTCATTAACTTATTCATTCCCCGTTTATCATTGTTATCGGTGTTAGGTGTTAGGTTAGTAAAAAAAATTGCTGAAAATTTTTTTTACACTCGGTGTGGGCGAGATTGTAACCTGTGCGGTTACAATTTTAGCATCGAGTGGAAAATTTACTTACTAATATAGTTCTCGCCACTTTCGCTGAATATCGTTCACGTAAATTTGTTTAAATTCGTTCGTTTTTTCGTTTGTGAACGATATTGTCGCGTTTAGTAGGGCCGATAATTTTTATTTTATGTTTGTGAATTAATGTTTAGGGTTAGATAGGTCGGAATTTCCCTCTAGCTGTGGAAAAGTGGTGTGCTGAATGCTGACTTCGACGTCACGGCGGGTTTGTTGTGGTCGGCAACAGAGGCATCCATCGCGGGAAGAAGCAGTTTAGCCTCGATCTCGGTACGGGACACACGTCGCGTTTTGTTCTGGTTCATTTTTGGGCGCGGTTTTACCTGTATTTTTTTGCAGTTGGTGTCCCGTTTTTGTGTTGTTTGCAGTGAAGGTTGTTCCACTGCCAAGTCCAGTGAAGGTTGTTCCACTGGCCCGGGATTCGAGTGCTACAAGTGTTGGTGTTTGCTCGCCGGACAGGGAGAGCAAAGCGATTAGCTACCCCCAGCTAAGTGTAAAGGTACAGAGAAGACACCACCCCGCTGAGGACCGTTGAAGCAGAAGTGGTTGGATATTGCCGCTGTCTGACCTGCCGGAGCAGCTTGGACAACAACCCCCCCCCCCTAGGAGTGCTGCCACCATCAACAGCTAGAGGAAGGAAGGAATAAACGCGATAAGTTTTTGGTTTATTTATTTTGTTTTCCTCTTAGTGCTCTAGCAAGGATCCGAAAGTCCGATAGAGGTACACGCCGCCCTGCAAAATAGGGTCTGCCGGGCAAAATTAAGCAACCCGAAGAGTAGCCAACTGCTTTTGCAGTTGGTGATATTAGTGTGTAGGGCAACCTCCACTAATACGGTTTCGGAAAAACAGCGTCAAGCTACCAAATATCGCTCAATATAGGTGTTTCCGGAACCGTAATGATGGACTGGAGCCAAAAATCGACTTCAGACAACAATTGTAAGATGGCAACTTCCGGTTTCTGGAAAACGGCCTGAAATGGACGGTTCCCATTAAATATGAGTATCTCCGGAACCAGAAAGATGGACAGAAGCTAAAAATTAATCACAGACACAATCTTGAATTTCAAGATGGTGACTTCCGGTGTCTGGCAAACAGCCGGAAATGACCAAATACCATTTAATATGAATGTTTTCGGAACCAGAATTACGCCCAGATGACAGAAGTTGACTTCACGGGCAATTTTTAAGTCCAAAATGACGACTTTTGGTTTCTGAAAAACAGCCCAAAGGGACCAAAAACCACCCAATATGAGTATCTTCGGAGCCAGAATGTTACAAGAAGCTAAATATTGACCTCAGACACCATTATGAATTGTAGGATGGCAACTTCTGGTTCCTGCAAAACAGGCAAAAATGGCCGATACCCGTCTAATATAAGTATCTCCGGATCTAGAATGATACACAGCAGCTGAAATCGACCACAGACACCATTTTGGATTCTAGGTTGGCGACTTCCGGTTCCTGGGAAATAGCCGAAAATGATCGAATAACACCCTATATGGGTATTTCTTCAACCAGAATGTCGCTCAGAGGCCAGAACTTATCTTAAATACCATTTTGAAATTTAAGATGGCGACTTCCGGTTTGTGAAAAACAGCCTAAAATAACCAAATACCATCCAATATGAGTATCTCTGGAACCAGAATGATGAAATGAGCTAAAAATTGACCTCAGGCACCATTTTAAATTGCTAAATTGCAACTTTTAGGAAACAGTCAAAAATGAAAATCTGTGAGCCAATTGGCTTGATCCTCTCTGTTATGGAAAACCTGGTTGTTGGTTTCAACCAAATAGACAGCGGTTTAGTAGCAAGCAGTAGGTTGGTAGGTTTAGTAGGGGAAACTAAGCAGTTTTTAAAATATTTGTCTAAACTTTAGCTGAGCTGGTTATTAACTGGTCAACGAAAAAAGGTTTACCTTGCAGTTTCGAAACTTGTCAATCATTTTGATTTTTTTAACTACGACTCATTTCAACTTACCTTTAAAGGTGGAGTAGGTTTAAGCACTAAATTTTGAAGTGTTAAATGTTCGTTCATGCCTCTGTTACTTCAAATTTTCGATTGGACTTACCCAATTGTGCATCATATACTAAAGCCACAGACAAACAGCCATGCAACTAATTTTCGTAAAAACGGCTTTTGTTTTTGCTAATAAGTGTGTACGCTTGTTTTTAGCAACATCAGTAGCATTACTGCCTAATAAACAAAACTTCAAAACAATCGTTACTGTGCTGGACAAAGAAATCGTCATCGAGTGGCTCGTCTGTTTGTCTGTGCCAAAACTGAGACCAAAAAATTATATCGGGGAGGCCCTGCCAGAGCCGTAGCTACTCCGTTTTACGTGGGGGGCAGAGAATTTTTTTCAAATAAACGTTATTTTGGAGAGAAAGCCATTCAAACCGTTATGTGCTCGATAAAAAAGTACCTATACGCGTCCAACGGAGTACCCAGGTACTCAGAAATCAAAATTCTTATAAGTTTTGCAGTTTTCCTCCTATGTGGATAGTTTTAGCACCAAAAGATTCAGAAGCTCATCTATGTATTTTCAAACCAGCATTAGTGGTGTCTCGTGAGGATTTTCTTATTTCCGAAAATCAGGTTTCCGAAAAAAAACCAAACTGCGATTGTGTATATCCTTGAAAGGAATCAGGGATAAACACTTTATAATTTCTGCCTTACAGTGACGAACCCGCTATCCGACCAATTCAATATTCATTAAACAAATGATCAAACCAGCAAGAGAAGCAATACAAGGATGAGTGATGGAATACGACGATTCTATGACACTTATTAGAGCCTTTTACATAACGTTCGAGAAACTAAGAACAGTAGAGAGTTCTAGAAAGTTCTAATCTGAAGCAACAAATGCATTGAAGGAATTACAGCGTCAGAAACCCATCTTCGAGGGTCGCCTCATTCAAAATCGACGATACTAAGAGATTCTATTCGCGAAGAAACACTGAGAGAATGGAGCGATTCAACCGTTAGCCTAAATTCTAAATTTCACAATTCGCATTGTTTGATCAATGTTTATGTCCGGTTTTATTTTGGACCGAACTGTAACATAGTTGTCCGGGCTAGGTAACGGACTGGGTTATGCTTCCGAGGTATGAAAAAGTCCGGCCAAAATAAATTGAACTGAACATAAACATGAATCACAAGAAGCACACTGCAGGAAATTTAGATACTGGCTGAATATTTAATATTGTACGGAGATTTCAATACTGGACACGACGATTCAAAATCACCGCTCCTTGAAAATCGCCGTTCGAAGATTTGACAACTAGATCTGTCAGTTTGCTTGTTTGACCTTTCGTCATTGACAATTCTAAAATCGCTCACTACAAAAATATAAATACAAACAGATTTTGAAAGCGGTGAACGTTGATTGAATCAAATTTCAAAGATTTCGCTTAAACCTCGTCATCAAATGCAGAATATAATTATCCATAACGTTCGTCATAAGCAGGCTAGTATGAATGCTAAGTATTACTGCTTGTATGACTACTATTTTTTGGGTCTATCTCGTACGCATCTGGCGACTCTCTACCTAAATCGACTAAATCCAAAACTACTTTTTCTTCCTGGATTTTCGAATACAAGCGAGATGGAACGTTGACTAATACTCAGAAAACCAACCTATTCCGGAAGTTTGACGAGACCAAACGACGATGGATCTTGGATTTGTATGGAAAACAACCTGTTTTATACTTAGATGAAGCACGGCAGCTCTTCGCGAATCGTTTATGTATGACCATCAGTGCATCTTCAATATGCAACATACTTCACGCTCACGGGATGTCGTGGAAAGATCTTGAACGGATAGCCGTTCAAATTCGTCATAAGGACATTCAGCGGTTTTCCAACGAACTGAAAAGCTTCAATTGGGATCTAGAGCAGCTTCTGGTTTTGGATGAAGTTGCCTTCGCCAACCAAACAATGCTCCGGAATCGCGGCTATGGATATGTTGGCGAGAGCCTTAGGGAGTTCCGACGCAAGCCGCGGGTCTCGCGTCTATGCTTCTTGGGACAGTCCGGGATTGTCGAATCAATCGAAACGGAAGGTACATTTAAGAGGCAAAAGTTTTTTTGAATGCTGTGTGAAAATGGCCCTACATAGTGGACAAGTGGAGCGGTATCCCGGAAGACACTCGATATGGATTATGGACGGGGCTCGTATACACTGCGATAAGAATATTGTGAACTATCTAAGGTCTCTTGGGATTGTTCCAATATTCTTACCAGCGTATTTCCCCTTCTATAATCCTATCGAGGTTGTCTTCGGGTTGGTTAAACGCTATTTGAAACGTCATTATATGGAGAATGATTCTACTCCACTCTCAATAACAGTTGGCGGCGCTCTCACAAATTTTATGCACTACAATTGTACTCGTGTATTCCGGAAGTGCGGATACTTTTTTTGCAATAACGCGGATTATTTTTACGCGTTTTTTTAAATAACGCGGATTATTTTCACGCAATTTGGAAGATTATTTTTACGCGGTATCAAATCAGTTTAGTATAAGTAAATCCAATAGAGTAAAAATAAATCGTATGGTTCATGACAAGATATTTTGTTTTATTAATCTAAATAATGCATATTTTCAATATATTATCGAAAAATAGACAATTCCCGTTGATTCGGGAAGAAGGAACAAAACTACATTAATAATTATAAAACAATACGAGTCAGGGTCGTTGCGATTAGCTTCCGAATAAGGAACGAAAGGTTAAACATGTGGCAAAATTATTATAAAAAGTTATTGTCATGTTCTTCAATGAATTTTCATTTTAGAAGCACTATAAACACATTATGTGTGTTTCGTTACCATTTTTATATCATTTTTAAAGTTAATATTTACTTACGTGCCATTATTTTAAATCGGATCTTATTATTGAATGGAGTTTTTTTACGCGATTTTTTAAAATTACGCGGTTGTTTTATACGCGGATTTTTTCAACGCGGTACAACCAACTGCGTAAAACAGACCCCAGTGTATTCTCTTCTTTTCAATCCAAATTTTTCTTTAGTTTATAATCGATTAAACATATTAATAACAATGATGTTGAATTACTCAGCGTGGTCAACATCAGGCATGTCGGTTACAAACGATGCCAGCTTACGGCTGAACTCAGTTTCCTCAGGGGGCAAGGACTCTTGCATAGCATCCAGCATAGACCTTGCAGAGTTCACCTGCGCTCTCAGACAATGTAGTTGACGTTGAAGGTCATTCATACCTTGTGCCATGGAGTCTACTTGAGTACATAATCCATTTACTGCGGTTGAAACACTTTCGTTGATGTTGTACGCCACCTGCAGTCCTTGTCGAGTGACTTTCAGCTGATTTGCTTCAGAAATCGGTGCTGCACGAAACAAGTGGATGTACTCATCTGGAGGTAGGATAAAATTAGCCCATCTTTCCCAAGACGAAAAATGAGCGGTGTAGTGCGAATGCAACTTAATCAATCGCTGAACACAATCGAACACTTCCTCTGTTGCTGGAGCTCCTGTTTTATCCTTGCGTTCTGGATGAAGCAGCTGCTTGTTCACATTCTCCCACATAGATTGTGTCGAGATACAGTAAGAGTGTTTGAAAACATGCACCTGTACATTTTACCCCGCCAGTGCGTTAACAGCTTTGCGTTGTCACGAATGTCCTCCATGGTATAAAACTTCTTGGTTTTTCCGTACCTCAACATGATGTATTTGTCCACATCCGACTCGTCAGGATTTTCCTTGAAAGACCATCTTATTTGCCGCTCACTTCCATTTTGGTCCACGCCTACATCTCGCCCAACATAGTCCTTGGCAATCCCCCAAATGCACTGCAATACACTTGATACGGAATTTTCGTACACATCCTTTGAACACACTACATCCGTCAAGTGCTGCGAACGGAACAATCTCACGTCAAACACACCAATAAAATGAAATTGTTAATTTTTGAATTCACGTGCAGAAACATTCACGGTGATGTACAGAAGGGAGTAATCATTTTCCTTCTGCTGCGATGTTGAGCAGCCACTTTTCTGCGACAACATTCCGTCCCTTTCCTGTTCCTGATCATCGTAGTTGTTCAAATTGTCCAGGTCTTCAAAATCAGTTTTAGATATATCCAAAAATTCTACGTTGGTAAAGTCGTCGGGAATCCTGCGTTTTTTTTGCACCCGATGGAAATCCCGATGGCTCGCCCGACGATTCACTGTCACTGTCAGAATTTGGCATCCTATAAATGAAAGGTTTGAAACGTTTAAGCTCGATACTAGAAACATAATTTACAAACTAGAAACTACTTTCTTAAAAGAAACGAAACTTTTCAGTAGCTGCATTCACAAGCAATGTTTTTGTTCTGGACTTTGTTTTTGTTTTGATTCAAAGTTGCGAGCAGAGCTGCCAGATTTAATTTTGAAGAATCTGAATGCATCCGTTAAATAGTCTGTAATTCTCTGTATTTTGTTTTCGTGCTTACAAGTACTCGGGTTTAGGGTAACTGGGCTATAACAATGTTTTTTTTTCTTTAAAAGCAATAAACAATAGGGCGCAAATATTCCACGTTGGACGAAAAAACAGATTTTTAAGCCTGCTCGCACCTATACAAAATTCCATTCAGAACAATCAGACTGCTTGTTAAAATCGAGAAAACAAAAAATATTGTTCTCTTTTTCTCTCGTGCAAAATTATCCGCAACGCATACACTGCATACTGTGAATAAGGCAATTCACGAGCCAGTTGCGATTAGCTGATTTCAGTTTGTTTTTAAATTTCAACAGCCTCAGGTATATTCGAGATCGCAACTCGGATGCAATTCGGATCGAAAAACGTAAAAAACAAACGTTGTCCGATCGGTTGCTCTAGTATTGCAAGTGGCAATCTTCTAAACAACAATATAATATTACTTCAGATTTTTATCTCCGACATTAAAATATGTCATGTTCGGTTGTATTTTGGTTTTTCAACTTGAAAAACAACAATAACAAACGTACAAGCAGTGAAACGCCACCCGTGGATTGCCTTATGCGAATCGGCCAGTTTGGAGGCTATTTGTCCTGACGGATGTAAATCATCTTCTTCACACGCATTGAACTGACCGTATGCGAACTTTAGGAAAAATTATCAAAGTGTTTGCTATTTCATTCACCCTTGAAGAAATTCCTATCCTCTGCACTCATAGACTAAACAAATTGAAGGTGGCAGCGCCGTAACTCCGTCAGAGCGAATGTGGGGAACGCAACATAACATCATAACTTGAAAACAATCGATTGCTGAAATTCTGTACCAATCTGTATTAAAAATCAAAATTCTGTATGAATTCTGTATTCTGTATCATTTTTATATCGTGGTCAAAAAATATGTATACTTGGTAGCCCTGATTGCGACGGGTGATCGATTATAGTTAGAGATTCGTTGCATCACCCCTATGTAAAAAACTGGTAGAATATCACCGGTTGAATCCAGTATTGAACTGAATTCACAATATTTGAAAAAAAAAGTCTTGTGTGTCATTTTTTGTCCACGATTCGTTCAATCCAAGAAATCAAAAAGTGAGAAATAAAAACTTCTGGAGAAACTGGTAAAATTTTGCAGCAAAACTTGTTTTGCATTGTTTTTATAAAATCAAACATATTGTGATTGGTTCTTTCATTAAAATGATTGGTTCTTTCATTAAAATGACACATAAAAAACTGACATTTTCATTCCCAGACGCTGGTCCGACGCGACATCCGAAACGGAAGTAAGCGAACCGTCAGTTTCAACTTCGCCGCGAATCAAGCGGGCTCACCAAAAGATTGAGCAATTTAACCTTTTTGCCATATGAGCTGGACCGTTTTGATTGTTCGGACTTAAACAAGGTTCTTTTGATATTTAATGAACTACTACTGGAGACTATTCAATAATGCCTATTGCTCGTATTTCAGATTTTTCGTTTGGTTTTTTGTACCTAGTATCAATCAAATATATGAGAAAACTGCGTGGTGGGGCAATGCAAACGCGTGTGGGGGCTAAGCCTCCCCTAGCCCCCCCGGTAGCTACGGGCCTGGGCCCTGCTCTTGCATAACGACACATGTGAGAGTCTATTTTACTTAGTGCCACAATAATCTCGGTGGGTGTACGGGTATTTGTTGCCTACTGATTCTTTTGAACGTGTAGGAGTCGTTCTAACACAAATTCGAACCATGATGAACTCTATATGACAATAACCAATTCCGATGTGGAAATATTCGATTCAAATCCTCGTTTAAAGTTGCCCCAGGGGCGAAAATGAAAGAGACAAACTAATAAGACAGAGACAATCTTCTTGTAAAAGTGCTTGCACTGAATTGAAGAAGAGCGGGCATGAAACGAAAGTACAGCTTGCGCATAGTAACTCCAAGGTCTTGGTTTTGAAAGTTGAAAGATGCGCTTATTGATATTCACTATTGAAAACTAATAATAGCAGTACATCACCAACGACCGAGATGTTGGCTCTTGTTTCATCTTGTTGCAAAATTATTCTGAAAGAAGGGGTCCTTTAAGAGAAAAAAAAGTTTTTCTTCAGAAGAACTTTGGCCAACTAAATTGTCTGTCTGAAAAAAACTTATTTAGATAAAATCTGAGGAAATCGATTTTTTGAATATCACTTCTTGTTTTTTAGTATAGAATCTCAAATTCAAGTATCTCAATATTTTAAACTTTTTTGAAAGTCATCCCTTCGCAACTTTCCTCTATCTCGGTTTTTATTCAGATATATCGATTTATTAAAAAAAACTTAAGCCCTTTTCAAATGTTAATGCATATAAATTTAAAAAAAATATGCAAAATTACCTACAAACCCGCAAAGATCCTTTGAATTCTGAAAAGCTACTACCAACCCCTCAGTCGAAACCCTTCTCATCTTTATCGAATTCTCGAAAAACCGTAATGATTTGTTTGCTTTTTATGAAATTTTTACCGTGTTTTTGAGCGACTTCGTGTTTTACTTGGATTATTTAGAACAGTATGTTTTCTTAATCATTTATTTGAAGTGTCGGTTTAACTTAATTTAAGGACCTTAAAAAATTGCTTATACATTTTATTGGCCATAGCTCAAAAATTTTGTATGTCCAAGATATCGAAGTTTTTCGAAAAAAAATTTTTTTTGAGATAACAAAAGATATCGACGGTTAGTGCATTTCTAAGACATTATTTTTTCATCGGTTAAACAAGTAGGTAAAAGTAGGACCACTGTTCGATGTCTTCTTCCCAAAATTTGATTGAGGTCCAATTTTGCAAGGGGATTTTTTTACGAGAAGACAAAGCTTTTGAATCCTACCGCTAAACGAAATGCGACATCGGAGATTGCGGGTTCGTGTCCCGTTTGGACGAGGGAAATTTTTTCTAAGTCTAAATCACATCCTCAGCCCGTGTTTATTATTCGCATCCTCGAAAAATCACATACATTGCCTACTTTAAAACTTGAAATTCGAGGGTCAGAATTTTCCCATAACAGAAGCAATGGAAGCTCACCGGCAAGTTAACAACAACAAAGAAGTGGAAAAAACAAGAAAGCGCCATAAGGCGAAGTTTGCGAACGATTTGGAGATAAAAGGAGCGAAAATTGTGCTGGACTCTATGTAGAAACTTGTCAGAGTCGACGAACAGCTGAATATAGTTTGCATAGTTTTCTACCATTGTCTTTTCCTTATTTTCAAACATAAAACAACGGGAAAATTTAAGAAATATTGTTGGGAGAACCAGGAAAAAGCGAGAAATCAAAACTTGATTTGGAGTGGTCATTCTGTTATACGTTTGTATTGCCTTTTTAATGTAATCATTTTTATCCTAAAGTTTACAAGCCCTCTTCACAAATCAATAGATTGTTTTTGATTCTTAGTCTGAATTTCCTCCTTATAAATTTTCTTTATGGTCACTTTTTGGTCTCTTTTCGGTTACCTTTTGGTCTCTTTTTGGTCTCTTTTTGGTCTCTTTTTTCAGTCATTTGGTCTCTAAAGTTCCTGTTTTTGAGTCACTCAGTCGCTACCAGCTCTGAAATTGATAAAAATAAAAAGTCTATTATCTCAAAGATTGCATGACTTATTTGAACATAACTAGTGTCATACGAACGAGTTATCTCTCAAACTTACAAATGACAAACTTCATAACAATGTGATATGTGGCTTAAAAGTTATGGAAATTCAATAACTACTTAAAACTATACCTGCTTTGATCGAAATATGTGGCCTCAACATAATTTAAATGTGGTATCGTACTATTTGAACGTTTCAAACTCATTAATTCCTTGCGATGTGTTTAAAATTTGCAAATGCACGACGAATCGGCCATAAGATATGATCAAAGTCAAATAACAAATCGTTTAAAATGATAGGTTTTATCGAAATGACAACATCCTCGAATTTTGGCTTCTGTACATCGCCTTATTTCTGAATATATTCATATTGGGTGGTATTCGGTCATTTTCAGACATCAATCTGGATTTTCTGGCATCAATCTGACACCGGAAATACCCATATGGGGAGGTATTTAGTTATTTTGGTTGTTTTCCAGAAACTAAAAGTGGTCGTCTTTAAATTCAAAATGGTGTCCAAGGTCAATGTTTGGTTTCTATGCATCATTACTCGATTACGGAAATATCCATATTGAGCATTATTCGGTCATTTTCGACTGTTTCCTAGAAGTTGCAATTTAGCAATTTAAAATGGTGCCTGAGGTCAATTGTTAGCTACATGCATCATTCTGGTTTCAGAGATACTCATATTGGATGGTATTTGGTTATTTTACACACTTGAAATTCATTGCCGGATCTCGGTAATTTATTGCCGAGAACGGCACCAATGAGTGCTCGGATGAAAAAATCACAGGAGTTTTGTGTGCAAAGCCACGACCGCAAGGTTGAAGTAGAATACTTTTACACAGCTCTACTTACGGCTGTAAATTAACCTACGGCCGGCGTATCGGTTCGCGCGGCTTATCGCGTTTAGCCTGGCAGAGGCCTAATGCGCACGGCCAACACAATAGAAAGGTGTTTTCACATTGAAAATTAGACACGGCTTTACTGGAGTAAGTGTTGACAAATGCATCTACCGCTAATACCGCCGCTATCGTACGAAAAATGACGCGCGTCTAAGAACACCCGAACTGTGATCGCTCGCGTTGGCTTTCAGCCTGGCAGAGGCCTGAGACGTGATGACCAACCACAGGGCAAGTGATTTGTTTAATTTGAAGGCAGCCACAGGCGCGACCCGCTGCTATGGTCTGTTACTGCTGAGTGCCGATATCTGCTGTTACTGCTGTCAACGTTGTGGACGGTCCATCCAGTTCACCTTCCGACTAATGAATGTAGCTAGTTTTCCCAGAAACACTCTTTTATAGCCGAAGGGTGCTACGTAATAGGCCACGCCTTTCAGTTCAGGTTTACCATTTCCTTATGTTCTTTAGACGAATAATTCCACAAATCGCATATGATTTTTGTATCCAGCGAATAAACACCGATGGTGCTCTCACACACGCGACGGGTTTAACCCGTATCTTATTGCGGTTTGTAACATCAAGCGATTTCGTTTGCTCGCTGTTGCGTGTTGCATCTTCGTCATTGTGAATGCGGTCTAACAGGGCAGTTTGTTATTCAAAGTTGGTCATGCTGATCGCAGCCTTTGCGCTGCCCCTACAGTGGGGGGTTTACTAAATAAAGTGAAAATTAGACAACTACAACAGAGTTTGATTGCATCCCGCACAGAATGTCTGCTTGTGTTGATGCAAGAAAATTATTAACCTTCAATTATTATTTTATTTGCCTTGAAAAAAGTATGTTGCGGTTCAGAATCGGTTGCTAATTACAACCTTTGAGCTGCCCTAACACTGGTGGAATTAAGATACACGGACAACATGCACTGTGGAAGCTATTTCACATTCAGTAAATTAGACGGGTGCGACAAATTTAAATTGCTAGGATGCAACACAGAATGCTTGCTTGCGTTGACAAAAATTGTTAACTTTCAATGACTTGATTTTGATTTCCGAAATTGGATTTCCTGATGGCAATCTTCATGCTGCCCCAACACGGGGGAATAATGGCTGTCTGGCGACACACGCTGAAAAAAACCGCGCTGCTCCTGAGACGTGGTGACCAACCACAGGCAAATGTGCTGCTGCTAAGGAAGGACTGCTGTTGTCGCTGTTTAGAACTATTATGAGCGGCTTTGGCTAGAACAGGCTCTTATAGAGGCCAAATAGCATGTTTTCAATTGCAAGGTATATGATCCTGTCGACCGTGCTTGGGAAGCAAGCATATAACGACCAATCAGAGGTCGAATTTTTCGTTTTGACAAGGCTTGACTATTTTCAATAGTACAATAGTGTGAATAATAAAATTACAATTATCTTATCAACAATCGAATACTAACCGATTTATTAGCATTTAAAATTGGACATATTTTTCACTTTTTTCGGTTTTAGATTTTCATTTCACATACCTATGTAGCCGAACTTCCTGAGAGAAGTATTCTACTTCAAAAAATGACAGCTGTCAAATTTTTTCGTAAATCTCCGTTTACCAAACTGAAATTTTGGCACAAAATATTCGAAATCCGAGTATTCAGTTAGGTTGAACCGAGATTTACGAAAAAATGTGACAGCGGTCATTTTTTTCTTAACCGAGCACTCAGTGGTGCCGTTCTCGGCAATAAATTACCAAGACCCGGCAAAAAAATTTTAATGTGTAGACTATTTTTCACAAACCGGAAGTCGCCATCTTGGATTTCGAAATGGTATGAACAGGCCTTCCAAGAAATTAATAAGCATTTTTGATTCTCAAAAACTCTTGCATTACATTCCCATGGACAGGAATATTCTTGTCCATGCATGTTTCTTGAATTAGGAATAATTCGCGACATTCCGTTCTCACAGACAGGTTCTGAAATAATAGCCGCGCATGTATGATTAATAAGCATTTCTTAAAGCACTCAGCAATTCTACTAATTTCAAGATTACGATACTTTATTATTTTTTTTCTATAGCATTCGAAGTCGAAATGCGACGCTCCGTTTCCGATGAGAACGAAACGATGACGGCCACATGGCAAATAACCTAAAATAATAATAATAATAATGAATACCGAACGATTTTCGATTGAGTAAGTGACGCCTGTCCGCGAGTAAATTGAGCGAGACGGAAGATACAAATGCATAACTAACTAATTAAAAGTGTTAGGATTAACAAGGACAGGACGAAGAATCGGACAAGAGAATTGTTTCTCTCTGACTCTTTTTGGTAGGGTAGAATTAAGTTTGAAGTTAATTAATAAAACATTCGATTTCCAAAGTAGAATCAGTGCGGATGTTTTAATTCCCTGCACTTACAGGGACTCTTCGTGCTTATCACAAGTCCCTGGCAAAGCTAAGTCTTTGCATTTTATGGTGTCAGAAGTGGGGTGTAACCACTCTCTGAAGTTAATCTCAGTTCACATAACATTTATTTGACACGGCACAATACAAATTAATGTTTTACGGAGCCAATTACGTTTATCATCAGTTGTTCAACAATTAGTTATTTCAGTTATTCAATCAACAATCAGTTATTTAATCAATTGTTATTATGTGTGCGCGTTGAGTGTTCTGTGTTTAAATAATAGTGATCAGTGGTTTCTTAACGAACAAACAAATAAAAAAATTATAAACTGAGTGACATTCCTAAGTGACAAAAAGATGACGCAGCTAATTTGGTGAGTACTGAAAACGTTTTGCTTTTGCTTGGCTTGAATTTATCACTAGCAGCCTTCTTGTCCGTGGCATGTTAGAGAAATCTTACGCGCGAACATTCCGACGAGTGTTTGTTGGCATATTTCGTAGAGTTATTCCTCGCAGCGCGATGCCAGCGCCGCGAGCGAAGGTGTTATTTTTCACCAACGGTAGCGGTGAATAAACTAAACCAACAAAACACCCGCCGTACGGCAAGTGCAAGTGTACCTACGTTTATGCAGTGTCAGCTGTTGTAACGTTGTACGGCCGTGAATGTTTTTCATGATTTTCAGATTATTTATGAAACATTTGAAACACTAATATTAAATAATTTTATTAAAACCGCACGGCAGATTCAATTTTTCTTGGTTTTTGGTTTGCTAACAGCGGTTGGCCAGCGGCAGCGGTATTGATTTTTCGGCAGTTTTCATTTTTTTCATGATTGTTCAGTCAATTACATTTAGCAGCTTGCTTTTAAAAAACTAATTGCTTGCATTTAATACTAACCTTTTTTTTTGACATTATATTATACTGCTTTTTTTTTTAAATAAAACGACACCGCTTGCAGTTAGTGTCGAATCTTATAAACCGTACTAATAGCACAGCGGCAAGCCCGGACCATCCGTAAGCGACCCGCTAAAATATCACAGATAGGCGCGAATACTAACACAAATCTAAATAACCGATAAATCAAATTAAACAAAAACCTGAATATTGAGGAAAAAATTTTAAATTCTAGATGCATTTTGTTTTTCTTTCTTAATTTTTTTTTTGGATACCACAACGTTTGTTCGAATGTTATTTCGCTTTCATATGCATTTTCTTTTAATTGCACGGATACTATATCATTTTGAGTGGGTTTCCGCTCGTTCGAGTGTATTGAACTTCGTTCATATTGGTGAATCAGGTCCGCAAGGCAAAGGGGCATAGGAAATTTTCCCGAGTGATTTTGTTTCATTTTCTTTACAATAACAACTATAAAAGCAAACAGATGCGCTATTAACCATAACATTATTAATGACCGACCGAGTGATTCAATTGCGCGGACGTGAGATTAGGTTTACAGGCATTTGTATTAGGCATTTGACGCCGTGCGTAGGAACCGATTTTACGAAGGATTGCAAAGGAGATCAAATTCAGTCACTGATACTGATTTTCTCACCCTTAATCAATCACGGATTCAAAGAACCGTACCGTCAGCTTTCATTAACGCAGAATTAAGAGCACCAAGTTCGGTAAGCAGTTCACGCACCAACCAAGTGCTATCGTCAACACGATTTGGCGAGACAGAGGAGGCAGAGATCTCTAGAGAACAGCAAAGATTAATTTACGTAAGAAATAGTTTAGGAAATTTTGACAGCGGGTCAGATAGCAGTGACGAGGACCCAAACGAGACAGCAGCTCAGGAACAATTACAAGTACTAAAACAAAGCTTTCTAGAAGCGAGTCGAGAATTTGAGGAGACACTTAGAAAACTTAAATTTGGCGAAAACATCCCAGACGATATGGCTTATGAATTTCCAAAAGCCGATACATTGCAATGCATCCCCGAATTTAATGGGTCTAAGGACGAGCTACAGGCGTTCCTCTACCACGTTCAACATTTCGCAGACGAGATTCCCGAGAATGAACCTCAGACTGCATTAATATATGTAGTTTTATTAAAATTAAAAGGCAAGGCTGCAGCAGCATTGCCACGAATTAGGGCAGTAACCTGGCCAGCAGTCAAGCGAAATCTGATAAAAGAATTCGGGACTGTGCAGGCGATAGAAGTTGTGATAAAGCAAATTGAGACGTTACGACAGGAGCCAAACGAAGAATTTAACTCATACAAAAGACGCGCTTCAGATATAAAAGAGTTATTAGATGTATATGAAGACGGTGGAGGTAACTCCGCCATGGAAAAAAGTCTCCGATTGCACTTCATAGGAGGTTTAAGAAATAATCACTTGAAACAGATGGCCCGTGGCAAGCGAAATTTGAGCTTGGATGGACTTATGGAATTTTTAGAAGAACAGTGCGAGGAATGTGAGCAGCTCGCTGACATAGAAAACAGAATGCGTGGTCTCGATTTACTCGAGCGGCAGCGAGGCGCGCAAGGAAGACGGTGGCAATCTAGCCCGCCGAACAATAACGCTCGCCAAAGTGAAAATTCGAATGGTAATAGACCTTATCAAAACAATTTCAATAGCCAGAACAATAACAATCAACGGCGAGACAATAATTTTAGCCGCGAAAATTATCAAGGGGCTAATTACGCAACAAATGCTCGCGATAACGGTGGGCGACGAAATTTTGAAAATAATGAGCGTTCTTGGAGACAAAATTCAGAAAATTATCCAGGACCGCCACCGGCAAATAGAAATAACAGAAATCAAAATAGAGACAGCCCGAGGTATGACAATTACGACCAAAATAATCAGAGAAACGACAACTATTCTCGAGACAATCAAAGACAAAATAATGGGTGGAACCGCAACACACGCGGGTCGCCACCGTGGAACGGGATAGTTAACAATCGCGCGTCACAGGATTGGCGATACGAGCCAGGGTACGCATCAAATCGGGAACATAATAATAGCAACAATGTGAATGGTCCCAGAGCAGGAACATCTGGTAGCAATAATTACGCCAATATTATAATCAACATCAGCAACCAAAAAACTAAATAGTGGGGGCCTCGTCAGCAATGCAAACCGAGCGCCCCAAAGAGCATTAGGAATAAGTAATTTTAATAAGATTGACACCGGACTACAAAGTCATGGTATCATGGATCCATTCGCGAAAGAATATTTTAATGATGATTTTGCAGAAATATGCGAGAATGTTGACTGGCGGAGATGTACCAATGAACCCAGCAACATAGAAATTTTCGACTGGGAGACAGCGTGTAACCACATACGAGACAATAGTGTCTGTGTGGTTAAACGAATTTATTTTGATGTCAGCCGACACCTTATGATTACATTGCTGGCACGGCAAAATGTGCAGCAAACATTAAATTTTATCCTAGATACGGGCGCATGTGCGAATATGTTAAGTGCACATGTAGTAAGACGATTCAATGTATCAATTAACACGCGAAACACTAATACTTTTGAGGGTATCGGACGTGAAGTCGTAAAGACTTTAGGAACCGTCATCCTAGATTTAATCGTTGGAGATTTTCTAATCCCGACCGAATTTCACATATTAAATGATTTGCCATCTGACGGAATAATCGGCGTTGAATTTTTGTAGAAGCATACCCTACAAGTAGGAAATAATTTCGATTACATCGTTTTCAAAAAGTATGGAAATACAGGTCCAGACGATATGAGCCCATGAAGCGTGCCAAAGGAAGAAGTCCTTAGCCGGCATGTTTATTTAGCAGCTCGAAATAGGGTGCTAGTACAAAATGAATTGCGAGACATTTTCACTATAGACGGAGAGAAATCAATTGAATCAAACGACATGAGTTGTGAAGAGCACCTCACCCGCCGTGACGAAATACCAGAAGACAATGTATTAAATTCAGAGAACATACTAATGCGCGAAGTAAACCTAGACTCAAGGCTCGATTGTGACCTATTGGAGCACAAGTTGACACCGGAGTCAAGAGGCATGGAACGTATCAGAAAATTACGACAGGTGTTAGACCCATTTATCTGACTCAGAATTCGAAATAATCAAAACAATTGAGGAAAATTATGCAGATGTTTTATTTTTTGAGGGCGACAGGCTAACTATTACTGACGCCGCGACACATAGGATTGAAACTTCATCTGAGATTCCAATTAATAAGCGGCAATACCGGTTTCCTGAGGCTACGAAAAGGCACATAAATAAAGAAATCGAAGAAATGAAGGTGCAAGGCATAATAAAACCTAGCACAAGTCCTTGGTAGTGGAAATTCATTAATCGACTGCCGAAAATTCTTTTCATTATTTTTGGAAAGTTTCAATAAAAGCCCCACGGCCGTGAAAGCTGCCGGGGTTATTCATTTAATTTCTTTTAGAAAAATAAAACAACAAGAGATTCTCCAAATGATTCAATTTCTGGCAAGTAAGCTAGAAAAGCAAATTATTTTATACAATGCTGATAGCGAGCGTACACTAGTAGCGCCGGATCAGGTTGTCGCAACCATTTATTTGCGACGCGTCAACTCAACCAAGCACAGCGACGGTAGGTACCTTAACTCTATTTGCTTTGGCGGCACGAAGTGCCCCCAGCTGTTCGCACGCCAATGACCGGGCAACAAAACGTCAGTGAAACGGAAGGACGGAAGAAAAAAAAAAAGGTACTGACGATTGAAGGTGCTAAGTAAAACGTGTGGCGACTAAAGCTTATTAAAACTTACAATATTTATATATAAGAAAACCTGTTTCTACTTAAAATTATTTGGAAATTGTATTACCCTAACTAAAACTAAGTGAAAACAGATAAAATTGTGAGCGCATTGATTAAATTGTGAATTGAACTTATGAATTAAAGTACGGTTGGAACTTACGAACTAAAGTACGGTTGGAACATGCGGTATTTATAAAAGTAAGCAAAATCTTATATAGTTCTAAATTATAGCGTTACGCTGCTGCCTAAGAGTGCTAGTAGTATCGCCACTACCGATTGGCTTGATATAGGTACACGAAAGGACACTAAACGTGAGTTTTCTGAACTAATCGTTATTCATGCACTATATACACTTCTTATAACCTCACTATTCTTAACCATGCATTATATACACTTAATACTATAATAACCGATGTAAACTATATAAAAATGTAAACTAGATATATACTTAACCTAATACTCATGCTATACCGTGATTGTTTCTCCGGTAGGAATTTTTTAACGCCAATTTGGTACGATACATTACGTACGCTAATTTGAATTGCGTTACCGTATACTAGAGTAACCTAAATAAAACGTTATTGAATCGGAAACTGTCTTTCTCGTTGCATTTGCGACATTTTAAAAAATTCGTTTATTACGCGATCGGGGAGGCTTGAATTATGCCGCCGAAGGCAAAGCCGAATGTCAGTTGTGGTGGGTGCCAGAATCCGGACAACAACCGGATGGTTTGCTGCGACGATTGTGAATTATGGTTTCATTTCGAGTGTGTGGGCGTGAATGAGGATATCGAGGAGGAGGATTGGAGTTGTGCGGTGTGCGTGGCTAAACGAGCAGCTCAGAACCCATCGGTCATCATCACAGATTCTGCACGGAATAAAACGGATCCAAAGTCGACAGGTGAACAGGAGCAAACTAAACAACTTGGCGAATTCCAGAAAAAGTTAGATTATATGCAGGCACAATTCGAGGAACAGCAGCGGGTGTATCAGAAGCTACTAGAAGAAAAGGATCGCGAACTGCAGTCCGTGGTTACAGAGCTCAGTACTAAGTTCCAGCGCCGTATGGAAGCCAGAGAGCAGGAAATACGAGACGAGTTCAGTATTCGCGCCACTCTACCGGTAGCAAATTCGACAACGGTAGGAGGAATAAGTAACCGCTCATCGAATGAGATTCAAAGAGTGATGGCGAATATGGAAAGGCAACTTTCGGAAATGTCGAAGAAGCAGGATCAGCAGACGAGGACGTTAGAGGAGCGAATCCGGGCGATGGAAATCAACAGAAGTGAACCAAATCTACCCGTTTTCGAACCCAATGAACTAAGCCGAAGTCAGCTGGCTGCGCGACACGCAGTGACAAAGGAGCTGCCTACATTCTCGGGCAATCCGGAAGAGTGGCCGCTTTTCATTTCGACGTATGAGAGCACCACTAGGATGTGTGGCTTCAGTGATGAGGAAAATTTACTTCGCCTTCAGCGCAGCTTGAAGGGGAGAGCTCTCGAGACCGTCCGAAGCAGGTTGCTGTATCCAGCGGGACTTGAAGGTGTTATCAAAACGTTGCGAACGTTGTACGGTCGGCCAGAAGTTATCGTCCACTCGCTAGTTTGCAAGATTCGGGAAATGTCAGCGCCGAAGACAGAGAAGTTAGGAACTCTGATCGATTTTGGTGTCGCAGTCCAGAACATGTGTGCAACGATCGTAGCCTGTGGATTGAACGAGCATCTTTACAACGTGGCACTTCTTCAAGAACTTGTCGAGAGACTGCCACCTACCGTGAAGCTGGACTGGGCCAAATATCGTCAAACATTAAGGGCGGTTACTTTGGAGGACTTCAGCAAATGGCTTGAAACGCTCGTGGAAGCAGCCTGTATAGTAACGATTCCGTCAACGGTCAGCGTGTATGCCGGCAAATCTGAGAGACGCGTACGGAAGGAGGAAGTTCACGTTCACCTCCAATCCGGTTCCAGTCAGGTAGCAACAGAGTCGTCGAGCTCTACAGCGTTTCCCAAAAATGGGTCGAAGTCAGCAGCGACGAAGCAATGTGTGGTGTGCCAAGGAGGGTGTAGCAGTGTGGGATTCTGTAGTAAATTCCAAAGATTGGATGTCGGAGCAAGATGGACAGCGCTGAAGCAGAACAAGTTGTGTCGAAAGTGCCTGGCGAAGCATTTCGGAGCGTGTGCGGTTAAGCAAGCTTGCGGGAGAAACGGCTGCCCGTATATGCATCACGAGCTACTACATGACGATACCCGATACCGGCGAGCGGAGAGTTCTTCAATCTCAGAAACACTCACGTCAGTTACGCCAGCAAAGTTCTTTTCCGAACGTTCCAGTTATCCTTCATGGACGAGGCAAGTTCGTTCGCACTTTCGCATTCTTGGACGAAGGCTCGTCGGCGACGTTGATGGAACACAGTTTGTTGGACGAATTAAGTCTTGAAGGCGAGTCGTTCCCCTTGTGTCTCGGCTGGACGGGAGATCATCAACGTCAGGAGATGAAATCCATAATGCTAGCGCTGGAGATTTCTGGAACGCGCGATGCGGAGATGTACCGGATGTCGAAAGTTCACACAGTGGAGAGCCTTTCTCTACCACGGCAGACATTGAGGATGGAGGAGCTAGCATCAGCCTATCGGCACTTGGAAGGCGCGCCAACCGATTCCTATCGAAATGTTCAGCCACGAATACTCATCGGCATGGACAACTGCCGCTTGGGTCACGCGTTGGATAGCAGAGAAGGAGGAAAGGAAGAACCGATCGCCACCAGAACTCGTCTAGGGTGGATAGTGTTCGGACCATGCTCAAAGACATCTCATCCAACGACGAACTTCACTGCGCACCACAGCCTTCACGTGTGCCCATGCTGTGAGCGAAGCGACGTAGATCTTCATAATATAGTGAAGGCGTATATGTCTCTGGACAGCACCGGGGTAACGAGTCCCGTCAAGCCGTTGTTATCGAAAGACGACGAGCGAGCGGAACAGTTACTGAAATCATTGACGCATGTGAAAGGAAAACGGATAGAAACCGGTCTGCTCTGGCGATGTGACGATGTTCGACTGCCTGACAGCAAACCAATGGCAATGAAGCGACTAATCTGCTTGGAGAAGCGTCTGCAGCGAGATCCTGTGTTGGCTGAGGCGGTGAAGGAGAAGATTCGGAACCACGAACGAGCCGGCTACATCGAAAAACTGACGGCAAGCCAACTAGCCGAGAAATTCGAACGGGTTTGGTATCTCCCAATTTTTCCGGTGGTCAACCCTAACAAACCAAACAAGATGCGCTTAGTGTGGGACGCAGCCGCTAAAGTCTTGGGAGTCAGCCTGAATTCATTTCTACTGACAGGGCCGGATCAAGTAACCTCCTTGGTATCTGTGCTACAGCGCTTTCGAGAGTTTCGCGTTGCCATCACGGGCGATATTCGAGAAATGTTTCTCCAGATCTTGATGAACCGGCGCGATCAACAATGTTTAAGGTTCCTATGGCGAAACGGTGAACAAGACCGCAACCCAGACGTTTACGTTACGAGAGTAATGACATTCGGAGCGACATGCTCGCCCAGCAGCGCGCAGTATGTTAAGAACTACAATGCGCAGCGGTTCCAAGACCAATTCCCGAGGGCAGCAGAGGCGATAATGAAGGAGCATTATGTCGACGACATGCTCTCAAGCGTAGAGACGGAAGAGGAAGCGATACAGTTGGCGAAAGATGTGCGACACGTTCATTCGGAAGCAGGTTTCGAGATCCGGAACTGGCTGTCGAATTCGAGTCAAGTGCTGCTGGAGTTGAAGGCGAGTCCCGGTGAGAAAAGTTTGAACCTTTCGAGCGAGATGGCGACGGAGAAAGTTCTCGGCTTATGGTGGTGTACAGCGACCGATACGTTCACCTTCAAGTTATCGCCGAGGATCAACGGTGAAATGCTGCGAGGTGACATCGTCCCAACGAAAAGGCAAATCCTCAGCACGCTTATGACGATCTACGATCCCCTGGGATTAATGGCGCATTTCCTAATGTTCCTGAAGATACTGCTGCAGGAAATTTGGCGGAGTGGTGTAGGCTGGGACGAGTCTGTCAAGAGCGAACAGCTAGTGAAATGGCAGACATGGTTACGGGTACTCCCGCAAGTGGAATCGGTCAGTGTGCCAAGGTGTTACCGACTGAAGACGAGCACGGGAGAGCGGAATACGATTCAGCTGCACGTATTCGTGGATGCGTCGGAGAACGGCTTCGCTGCTGTCGCCTATCTGCGGTTCGAAGAAAATGGAAAAGTGGAATGTGCACTCGTCCGTGCAAAGACAAGAGTAGCCCCGTTGCGTTTTGTGTCGATTCCCAGACTAGAACTACAAGCCGCAGTCATTGGAGCCCGCCTAGCGAACGACGTTATGGAGACTCACAAGATAAGGCCCACGCAGAGGGTTTTCTGGACGGATTCACGCAACGTTCTCTGTTGGTTGAACTCCGATCACCGAAAGTACCATCAGTTCGTAGCGGTGTGGATCAGCGAGATGCTAGTGTTGACGGAGACGACGGAGTGGAACTGGGTTCCGACGAAGCTGAACGTCGCTGACGACGCCGCGAAATGGCAGACGCTGCCGGATCTATCTCCTACCAGCCGCTGGTTCCGTGGCCCTGAGTTCCTGTGGGGACCGAAAGAAGGATGGCCTGTCGTTGTGTCTAAGTTCGAACACACTGCAGAGGAGGAACGGTCACATGTACTGCATCACTTCGTCGAACGCGCTCTATTCCGCTGGGAAAACTTCTCTAGATGGCAGCGACTCCTGCGGCTAGCAGCCTTTGTCCGTCGATTTCCGTCGAATTTTCGCCGGAAGCGGTCAAAGAAGCCCCTCGTCACCGGACCCCTAACGCAAGAAGAACTAAAAAACGCGGAGTTATTCATCCTAAAGTCGGTACAAGATACTGAGTTCGCCGAAGAGAAAGCTTTGCTGCAGAAGCCGATGCCGGTACCGTGGAGGAACGCTTTACCGAAGCGTAGTCCGCTGTACAAGCTCAGTCCGTTCTTAGCGAAAGATGGACTGCTACGAATGCAAGGTCGCATAGATGAATGCGCTCATGTCGAGGAATGTACGAAGCATCCGATACTACTTCCCAAGCGACATTCAGTCACGGATCTCATCATAGCAAGTGTCCACGAAAAGTTCTGCCACATGAATCACCAGACGACGCTTAACGAAATCCGGCGTCGATTTCACGTTCCAGGATTGAGATCGGTCTATCGGCGTGCCCAAGGCCTTTGCCAGCTCTGCAAGATTCGCCGTGCGAAGCCAGAGCCCCCGGAGATGTCTGGTCTATCGTTCGGACGTTTACAACCCTTCTGTCGTCCTTTCTCCTATGTCGGCATCGATTATTCCGGACCAATGCACGTGGTTGTCGGCAGAAGGACCGAGAAACGATGGGGTGTACTAATAACATGTCTCACTGTCCGAGCGGTACACCTCGAAGTCGCTCACAGCCTTAACACGGACTCGTGCATCCTGGCCATTCGAAATTTCATCGCCAGAAGAGGTACCCCAGTTCAGATAGTTAGCGATCGTGGGACCAACTTCATAGGAGCAAGTCGCGAGCCAAAAGAAGCCCTGCAGAAGGTGAACCAAGACAAGCTGATGGAACACTTTGTCACCGCTGATACGAAATGGACGTTCAACCCGCCCGCGTCGCCACACTTCGGCGGGGCTTGGGAACGTCTCGTTCAATCCGTGAAAAAAGCCCTGAAGCACCTCCAACTCACTCGCACACCCACTGACGAAATCCTTAGAAACACCCTGACAGAAGTCGAACTCATTGTTAACTCTCGGCCTCTGACTGAATTACCGCTAGACGATGAGCTTTCCCAAGCGCTCACCCCAAACCACTTCCTGATGGGGTCGTCAAACGGTTCTAAGCCCCCGATCGCGTACGACGATAGTAACTACGCACTGAAGCACACCTGGAAGACATCGCAGGTCTACGCTAATCGATTTTGGCGACGCTGGGTAGCCGAGTACCTGCCTACGCTCACCCGGAGAACGAAATGGTTCAGCCGAACCAAACCGATTGCTGAAGGAGACATCGTTGTCATCGTAGACGAGACGTTGCCAAGGAACTGCTGGCCGAAAGGTCGGATTGTCCACGCGATCAGATCCAAGGACGGGCAAGTCCGTCGTGCACTGGTGCAGACGGCGACCGGAATTCTGGAGAGGCCAGCCGTGAAGATTGCGGTGTTGGATGTTGGCGCAAGCGTGAGTACTTCGGAGCAATGACCTCGAAGCACTGCGGGGGAGTGTCGCAACCATTTATTTGCGACGCGTCAACTCAACCAAGCACAGCGACGGTAGGTACCTTAACTCTATTTGCTTTGGCGGCACGAAGTGCCCCCAGCTGTTCGCACGCCAATGACCGGGCAACAAAACGTCAGTGAACGGAAGGACGGAAGAAAAAAAAAAGGTACTGACGATTGAAGGTGCTAAGTAAAACGTGCGGCGACTAAAGCTTATTAAAACTTACAATATTTATATATAAGAAAACCTGTTTCTACTTAAAATTATTTGGAAATTGTATTACCCTAACTAAAACTAAGTGAAAACAGATAAAATTGTGAGCGCATTGATTAAATTGTGAATTGAACTTATGAATTAAAGTACGGTTGGAACTTACGAACTAAAGTACGGTTGGAACATGCGGTATTTATAAAAGTAAGCAAAATCTAATATAGTTCTAAATTATAGCGTTACGCTGCTGCCTAAGAGTGCTAGTAGTATCGCCACTACCGATTGGCTTGATATAGGTACACGAAAGGACACTAAACGTGAGTTTTCTGAACTAATCGTTATTCATGCACTATATACACTTCTTATAACCTCACTATTCTTAACCATGCATTATATACACTTAATACTATAATAACCGATGTAAACTATATAAAAATGTAAACTAGATATATACTTAACCTAATACTCATGCTATACCGTGATTGTTTCTCCGGTAGGAATTTTTTAACGCCAATTTGGTACGATACATTACGTACGCTAATTTGAATTGCGTTACCGTATACTAGAGTAACCTAAATAAAACGTTATTGAATCGGAAACTGTCTTTCTCGTTGCATTTGCGACACAGGTAGAAACGATTTTGACAGAATTTCACGACGCGCCTTTAGGAGGACATATTGGAGCACGGCGTATGCGCCAAAGAATTGGCACATTATTTACTTGGCCTAATATGAGGCGCGATATTGAGAATTATGTCCGGCAGTGCGACTCCTGCCAAAAGAATAAAATTTGCAGAGCAAACAAGATTCCGATGCAGATCACTACGACTGCGTCAGAGCCATTTGAAAAATTATATATGGATATCGTGGTGTTACCCGAATCCGATAATGGAAACCGATATGGTCTAGTCATGCAAGATGACTTGACTAGATACTTAGTTGTTGCACCAATGCAAAATCAAGAGAGCTATACAGTAGCGGAAACTTTTGTCAAAAATTATATATGTAAATTTGGTGCGCCTTTAGAACTAGTTACAGACAACGGCACAAATTTTGTAAGCGCACTAATGAAAGACGTGTGCAAAATTTTGAAGATTAAAAAGATTACAACTAGTCCGTACCACCCACAGGCTAATTTAGTAGAAAGATCAAATCGCGAACTGAAAACATATTTAAGACAGTTTGTCGGCGGAAAGCCTAACACATGGGATCAATTTCTCCCATTTTTTATGTTCGAGTATAACACAACCGTGAATTCATCCACGGGCTATACTCCATTCCACCTATTATATGGACGTGCGGCACGCATACCGACCTCCATATACAAACGAAAAAACCTAGATGACATTAACTACAAAACGTATGCTGAAGAGATGGAAAAGATCTTTTATGACCTGCATGTGAATGCGAAGGCCAATTCAATCAAAAGTAAAGAAGGTCGCAAGCTAATCTACGACAAGACTTCCAACGACTTCAAACCTATGTGGGGAGATGTTAGTAAAACATGTTTCGACTGGTCCAGGTCAAAAGCTCCAAAATATGTGGAGAGGACCTTATGAAGTGGTCGAAATTCCAAGCGAAATGACCACAGTAATAAAAAACGGCAATCGTCTGGAGAAAGTTCATAATAACCGATTAAAGCGTTACTATGACTAAATTCACGAATTTGCATTTGTATTTTTTTTAGAGAAATAACAGCCGACTATAGATTTGACAACATGTTTTGTCGGACGACATGAGTTTTAAAAAAAACGCACCACAGCGTGATACGATATACAGTAAATAAACGACGCCGACAGAAGTTTGAAAAGACGACTTAACTCTATAAGAACGATTTTCAAAAAAAAAAGAGATAATAATTTTATAAAGAATTATTTTATAGATTTTTTCTATGTAAAGCATAAATTGTAGCGAAGTATAATCATTAATTTTAAATAGAACAAGATAAGCAGAAGCGAGCGCAATTTAATTTGCCTCCCTGGGGGCGCCATACAATTCAGCGGCAAACCCGCTGGCAAGTGAAAAGTTGCAATATCATCATGCGCGGGCCCGCGAATAGTGACGTTACGATTCTGCCGATACCGATCCATAATCGATTCTTTTTTCACGATACACGACAAATTGGTATCGATGCTCGAGCTCGATAATTTTGAGATATCGATACATTTTGTTAGAATTGAAAAAAATAATTCGCGACTACAACACTTCTGCTGTTCTCCTGACTTTTGTGTTAAAAAAGGAAGGCAAACATTTAGCTTCTTTTTAGTACATAGTTTATTATAGAGTTTCGTGTAGGTGCGAGCAGGCTATATAATATGCTTTAGCTTCGTGTCGTTTTTTTAACGGTAACAGAAAATTCGCGACAATCCTAGATCCGAGATTTAAAAACATTCATCACGGAAAAAAAAATTGGTAAAAACAACCAAATTTCATGTTAACTCAAACAGATTTTTAGTTTCAAACAGCGACAAACAAACTTTTGGGTAACATCACCATAGCGGTTGTTTGAAATAAATAAATTATTCGTTTTATCATAAACTAGCAAGTGCAGATTGTTTCAACAAAATACATGGTTGATCCAAACAAAAAAAATTTATATTTTTGACCACCGTTAACTACAAATAAAAACTATGGTAGTTTTAACCAAAGTGTTTTTTTAAGAAAACAAAATTTGGTTGAAAATAATCAATTTTGTTGTTTATAATTGACTTTTTTTTTGTTATAATAACCAAAATTTTTCATTCTGTGCCGAACACGCATCAGCATCGGTTGTGCTTCGAAATCGCTCCGATAAATTTCAATACGTGTGTGCAAGTGGTGGCATTTTTTGACCGGTGTCTTTTGTCTAGATTGCTGTATCGCAAGGTCAAGCACCTTTGTGTTACTGTGTCGCTTTGTAGCTGCCTGCTGTCGAACGATTTGGTGGTGAGTGCAGTGCACTCCAACACGAAGGAGAATAAGAAAGGAAGGTACGTGCTTCTTGTCTGTCCCATCGGCGCGCTAGGTTTAGCGCGATGGATGTAGACCCCCCACCTCCCGCACCTCCATCCTCGAATCCTCTCGACCCTGTCCCTCCTGCCCCCCCTCCTAATATTAATTCCTCAGCTCCCCCACGTGTCAGATTGTATCCAGATGGATCGACTCTTCTGGTAGCAGTTTACCTCAGGCCTAAAGCGGGGCCGAAATCGAAATCTTTAAACATTCTACAGATTTCGAAAGACCTGACGTCACACTTTAAAGCTGTGACTGAAATTTTAAAAATCAGGCCGAGCAAGCTCCGTGTCGTGGTCAATGACCTTAAAGAGGCCAACGATATAGCTTGCTCCGAGCTTTTTACACGGGAATACCGTGTCTATGTACCCGCTAGAGATGTGGAGATCGACGGTGTCGTGACCGATTCGAGTCTGTCCGTCGAGTGTATATTGAAAAGTGCTAAAGGGTGCTTTAAAAACAACACATGTCCCGATGTGAAGGTGCTCGACTGCAAGCAATTGCGGTCGGTATCGATCGTCGGTGACAAAAAAGTTTACACTCCGTCAGACTCGTTTCGAGTTACGTTCGCCGGGTCTGCACTACCAAGCCACATCTCGATCCACCGGGTTCGTCTCCCTGTGAGGCTATACGTTCCCCGCGTCATGAACTGCACTCATTGCAAGCAGTTAGGCCATACAGCCGCCAACTGCTGCAATAAGGCACGTTGTGGCAAGTGTGGGGAGACTCATGCGGAAGATTCTTGCAGTGTTAACGCTGTAAAGTGTATTCACTGTGGGGAAAATCTGCATGAGCTCTCGACATGTGCGGTGTACATGCAGCGCAGGGATAAAATAAAACGGTCTCTCAAAGAGCGTTCAAAGCGTTCCTACGCTGACATGCTGAAGAAGACCGTTACCACTTCTCCCGTTACTTCGAACCGCTTCGATCTGATGTCCTCTGATGAAACCGATTCTGACGATTCACCAGCGGGAACATCTTATGCCAATCCTGGGGAGTCTAGAAAGAGGAAAAATATTTCCTCTCCTAAACTTCCCCGAAAAGGTCCTAAGATTTCCCAAAGTGAAATGAATGGTACAAACAAACCTAAAAGTGCAGCGGAAAAACCGAAGCAAACCCCTCCTGGGCTGGCAAATTTAAAGTCCCAGAAGGAGTTCCCAGCACTTCCTGGAACATCTAAAACCCCAGCTGTTCCTTTTGCACATCCAGTTGAAAAATCAAATGCTGGACTGGTGAAATTTTCTGACATTGTGGACTGGATTTTTGAAACTTTCAATGTACCCGATCCAATAAAAGATTTTCTTACAGCATTCCTCCCAACAGTTAGAACATTTTTGAAGCAGTTGACTGCTCAATGGCCCCTCCTTGCAGCGATTGTATCCTTCGATGCCTAATTCATCTGCTTATGTGAAGGATTCTATCTCTGTCTTACAGTGGAATTGTAGAAGTATTTTACCAAAAATTGATTCGTTTCAAGTTTTGATAAATAAAAACAAATGCGATGCATTTTCCCTTTGTGAAACTTGGCTAACTTCGAATACTGATCTAAACTTCCATGATTTTAATATTATTCGCCTTGATCGAGACACCCCATATGGAGGAGTACTATTCTGTGAAGTGCTATTCTTTCTATCGTATTAACCTCCCCTCGATTCCAGGCATCGAAGCTGTCGCATGTCAAATGACAATACAAGGTAAAGAGCTTTGTATTGCCTCAATATATATTCCTCCCAGAGCACAGGTTGGGCAACGGCTGCTCTTTGATTTAATAGAACTTCTTCCCTCGCCACGCTTGATTTTGGGAGACTTCAACTCTCATGGCGTGGCTTGGGGTTCCCCTTCTAATGATAACCGCTCCTCTTTGATTTATAACCTTTGCGATAACTTCGACATGACTATTCTAAACAACGGTGAAATGACACGTGTCCCGAAAACTCCAGCGCGCCCAAGCGCTTTGGATCTCTCTTTATATTCGACGTCGCTACGGTTGGATTGCACATGGAAGGTTATCCTCGATCCTCACGGTAGCGACCATTTGCCTATTCTTATTTCAATTACCAACGGGTCAACTCGCATGCGGCCAATTGACATTCCGTATGACCTCACACGGAATGTTGATTGGAAGTTATACGAGGAAATGGTTTCAGAAGCTGTCGAGTCGAGTCAACATCATCCACCACTTGAAGAATACAACCTCCTCGCGGGCTTGATTCTCGACGCCGCGTTGCAAGCCCAAACGAAGAAATATCCAGGCGTAACGATCAAAGAACGGCCTCCCACTCCGTGGTGGGACCAAGAGTGCTCCGATGTCTACACGCAAAGATCCGACGCGTTTTTGGCCTATCAGAAGAAAGGTATACCTGGCGACTATATACGGTATTCGGAGCTTGATACTAAGCTTAGAAGCTTGGCTAAAGCAAAGAAACGCGGATATTGGTGTCGGTTCGTGAACGAGACGTCGAGGGAGACATCGATGAGCACTCTTTGGAACACAGCCCGAAGAATGCGGAATCGCGTAACGGTCAACGAAAGCGAAGAGTCTTCAAGTAGGTGGATATTTGATTTTGCCAGGAAAGTATGTCCGGACTCTGTTCCTGCGCAAAACTTTGATCGCGATGCGTCTCCGGGCCACGACGCGATAGAATCACCTTTTACGATGGCAGAATTTTCAGTTGCCCTCCTGTCCTGTAACAATAACGCGCCTGGGTTAGATAGAATCAAATTCAACTTGTTGAAGAATCTACCCGGCAATGCTAAGAGGTGCTTGTTGAACTTGTTCAATAAGTTCCTGGAGCAAAATATTGTACCGCAGGATTGGAGGCAAGTGAGGGTGATCGCCATCCAAAAACCGGGATAACCAGCCTCTGATCACAACTCCTATAGGCCGATTGCAATGCTATCCTGTATCCGGAAATTGATGGAGAAAATGATACTCCGTCGTTTAGACCACTGGGTCGAATCAAATGGTCTACTGTCAGATACTCAATTTGGTTTCCGCCGTGCCAAAGGGACGAATGATTGTCTTGCGTTGCTTTCAACAGATATCCAGCTGGCGTATGCTCGCAAAGAACAAATGGCGTCTGCGTTCTTGGACATTAAGGGGGCTTTTGATTCCGTTTCTATTGACATTCTTTCTGGCGAACTTCACCGACAAGGATTTTCTCCAATTCTGAACAATTTTTTGCACAATTTGCTGTCCGAAAAGCACATGCATTTTACGCACGGCGATTTGGCAACCTTTCGCATTAGCTACATGGGTCTTCCCCAGGGCTCATGTTTAAGCCCCCTTCTTTACAACTTTTATGTAAATGACATCGACGAATGTCTGGCAAATTTATGCACGATAAGACAACTTGCAGACGACAGCGTGGTTTCTGTTACAGGAGCCAAAGCTGCCGATTTGCAAGGACCATTGCAAGATACCTTGGACAATTTGTCTGCTTGGGCTCTACAGCTAGGTATCGAATTCTCTCCGGAGAAGACTGAGATAGTAGTTTTTTCTAGGAAGCATGAACCTGCTCAGCTCCAGCCACAATTAATGGGTAAAACGATTTCTCAGGTTTTGGTACACAAGTATCTTGGTATCTGGTTCGACTCTAAAGGCACCTGGGGTTGTCACATTAGGTATCTGATGAAAAAAAGCCAACAAAGAGTGAATTTTCTTCGTACAATAACCGGATCACGGTGGGGAGCACACCCGGGAGACCTTATAAGGCTTTACCAAACAACCATATTGACGGTAATTGAGTACGGGTGTTTCTGCTTCCGCTCCGCAGCAAACACACATTTGATCAAACTGGAGCGAATACAATATCGTTGTTTGCGTATCGCCTTAGGTTGCATGCAATCGACCCATACGATGAGTTTAGAGGTCTTAGCTGGAGTACTACCATTGAAAAACCGCTTCTGGAGCCTGTCTTCTCGCATTCTTATCAAATGTGAGGTCTTGAACCGTCCCGTGATTGAAAATTTTGAAAGGAAATCGAACTTAATTCTCAAACCCGATCTATGACATTGTATTTCAATCACATGTCACAAAATATTAACCCTTCTCCGAATATTCCAAATCGTGTCGACTTATCAAATACTTCTGATTCTACTGTGTTTTTCAATACATCCATGATAGAAGAAACTCGTGGAATCCCGGATCATTTACGCGTGCAGCAGATCCCCAAAATTTTTTCCAATAAATATCGAAACATCAACTGCGACAATATGTTCTACACTGACGGATCACTTATCGATGGGTCCACTGGCTTCGGTATCTTCAATAACAATTTAACCGTCTCCCATAAGCTCGATAATCCTGCTTCTGTTTACGTCGCAGAATTAGCTGCAATTCAGTACACCCTAGGGATCATCGAAAAAATGCCCACGGACCACTATTTCATCTTTACGGATAGTCTCAGTTCCATTGAGGCTCTCCGATCGATGAAAGATGTTAAGCACTCTCCGTATTTCCTGGAAAATACGGGAACATCTGAGTGCTTTATCCGAAAAATCTTTTCAGATTACCTTAGTGTGAGTCCCTTCTCACTGCTCGATACCGGGCAATGAGAAAGCGGACTCTTTGGCTAAGGTGGGCGCTACAAACGGTGAAATTTATGAAAGACCAATTGCTTTGAATGAATTTTTTGCATTTGTACGTCAGAATACGATCATCAGTTGACAAAATTCTTGGACCAGAGGGGAACTAGAAAGGTGGTTACATTCCATTATACCCAAAGTATCGACGAATCCGTGGTTCAAGGGGTTGGATGTAGGTCGAGATTTCATTTGCGTGATGTCCCGGCTTATGTCCAATCACTATAGATTTGATGCGCATCTCCGTCGTATTGGGCTCGGAGAAAGCGGTATCTGTGCCTGTGGTTAAGGTTATCACGACATAGAGCACGTTGTTTGGTCATGCCCTGTCCACCGTGACGCCAGGTCTAAATTAGTAGCTTCCCTTCAGGCCGGAGGTAGACGGCCAGCTGTTCCTGTTCGTGATGTCTTGGCGAGCCGTGACATACCCTACATGACCCTTATATACATTTTCCTAAAATCCATCCATGCCCTAGTCTAGTTCCGTTCCCCTCCGTCTACACCCAACAAAACGACAAGAACACGTTTGAACCTTAAGCAGAGGTTTTGGAATCAACAACTGCACCCCACACGAATTCACCAGGACCTGAGAACCCGAGGCCTTCAGTGATATCTTGGCTCAGCGGCACATACCATAGGCCACTTGAACACCAGCGAACAACAACAACGAACCATAACCAGCAACTAGCCCCCGCACAATACCTTCAGGACCCGAGGATTACAAGCCCCTCTTCCAGCTCATGACATCGTGGCTCAGCAGAACAAATACATACATGCTGCATATTCATGGCCATTCGAAGAGCATCAGACGACCATCAAACTACAAAACAGTGATTGAAAAATACATCCTAGTTTTAAGATGGACTTAATTTCAGCTCGTAGTCGGCAGCGAGGATAAAAAATTTGCTTTAAGATTTTAAGTCTTCAGATATAATTGGCACCGTTAAACATTAAATTGTATTTGTGCCGTGTCAAATAAATATGAGAAAAAAAAACCAAAATTTTTGATTATTTTGAACAAAGTTTTGCTTATTTTTATTTCTCAACATTTTTCATATTAAAAATTTTCATCGTGCAATTTCAAATTATTTATTCATATCCTAATCATTACATCTTCCATATCTATATTGACATTGTAATGATAGACATACGTGAATATTCCGTAATGTTTGATCTGTTGTGCAAAACGTTTATGTTTGCTACATTAGATTTATGCTTCTCTATATTACATAATACTGTATTCGTTGACTGTAATAAAATTTATTAAGTTTTTGCAGGAACAATGCTTTTACAAACTCTTACCCACGAACTTCTGAATAACTTCCGTTGATACTTTGGACGACTGTAGCAATTGTATAATTTCATTGTCAGCCCAGTGAACGAATCGCGAATCGGCATCCAAATATTCTATGTCAAGATTCTGATTGTTACTGATATCATCATGTTTTGGAACATCCGATGGAAACGATTCTGACATTGTGCAAGACTGCGTAACTGCAGAACAGTAGATGATTTGAGAAAAAGAAACAAGCTCGCAGAGAAAAAAAAACTTACCCCACTGATGATGTCGATATCTGGTTTTATCCGTGTAGTTAAACGGCACGCACTAGAGTTACCAATAACACCAGCAAAATTACGTCGTATTGAGCCCGGGCAGGATTTTTTTACACTCACCACAAGTCGCTGTGAAAAGACAGGAAAAACCGGAAAAACACGTTGAGTTATGACAGATAGAGATGGACGATACTAAGATCGTAAATTTTGGTATCGATTTTTTTTTTTCAAGATATCGAGTATTTTAGTATCGGTAACTTACAAAGCCAAGTGAAAACAAACAACAATGACGGTTTATTTATATATTATTTACAACAGATTGAAAAACACCGTTTTATTGTTGTATCGAAACTAATTTCAATTCAAAATAAACAAATTCTTAGGTAATAACAACAAACATTCTATGTCGATTCAACAAAAACTGTGCACTTAATTTGAAACGGCTGATTAGATTAGTTTCAAACTAGAATAATAATTTGTAATCATACAATCCTAATTTGAAGCAAAAATATTTTTTCGTTTATACATCAACCAAATATATGTTGAAAACAAACCAGTTAGTTTTTCCTCCGTGATTTTCAGGATTCTGCTGCTTGTGCTAAAGCGCTGAGTAAAATCCGTAACGTCATGGAGCGAAGCGATGGAGCCAAAGAAGTTGACGCGAGTGTAGATACGCAGATACACCATAAATCACATGACAAACCATACGACTTTTGGGAACATCACAAGCTATTAACATTTGATACGCCAAATAAACAAACCCAAGCGGGGGATGAATTAGCGGTTTATCGTAAATTACCGTTGAGTGATTAAATTACTTCAGTTCCGTGCGAGCGCCTGTTTTCGAAAGCTGGGTCATTGATATCGGAAAAATGCAACCGTTTATCGGCGACATATCTACAAAAGCTTTGTTTTCTGGGAAGTATTGATGAGTCCGAATGGTTTAATTAGAATAAATATATGTTACTTAAGTTGCAATAAACAATAATATTATTTTAAACGTTATTCAAAACATTGTTCTTGAAAAACTATTCGAACGATCCGATACTTAACAAAATCGATACTCTGGAAGCGATATTATCAAAGTATCAGTCTTTTTTCTCGATACCAGTATCGATTCGAGAATCGATACTTTGATTAATTTTACCGTCACTACCCGCGAACAGACGTTGCAAAATAATATTAATTCTTAGTCGGTCAAACATGCATATCGAGTTGAAGTTACTCGAGATGCAACATTGAATTTATTTACATCGTTTAGGATTAGATTCCATTAGAGTTCATTGCCGAGAACAAAACAAAGACAGAAATTTGATGCGCACACGCAAGCGATGAGCGCCTATCAGCAGAGTATCATAGGGCGCTCGACACTATTTTTTTTTATTGCAAGCGCAAACGCGCATAATCAACTCATATGACGTTGACCAAGGAATTTTGTCAACGATGTATAAAGTGGACGAATCGACTGACTTAAATGTGACAATGATGACAATTACATTAATCGTAAAAAAAATTCTCTTTTAACAAATTTTCAATAGGAAAAAAAATCCAACCGGCAAGACGAATTTAATTGAATTCCATATTTAATTAAAAAGAGGTTCTTAACTATCGGTGACAGTGTTAATATGAATCAATTTTTGTCACCCGGGAGCGCCACCCAAATCTGCAACAAACCCGCTGGCAAGCATGAAAATAAAAATCACCACGATCGAAGAAACGACGAAAATAAAAGAACACGTAGCCGCGCTGCAACGGTCGCGAATACTAAAGGATTTTTGCTTTTTTGTCCATTTACACAGAAGAAAACGAATTTAAACAAAAAAAAAGAGTCACCATTTTATTCGAAACTTTCTGCACACATGATTTTCTTGTAAACACTAGCGGCGATATAGTGTTTGCCGCACTTCAAAAAGAGACCCCCCTCCACAGCAATGATATCGCTTATCCAGTTTCGGAATAAGAAGCGCCATACACGGCGCAAACCACGAGGCGGCTCACGCAGGTTGGTTATTCGAACCTCCTAACCTAGGCGGATGTCCAGGAACTGGAGGTCCTCGCGTGTCACGGACCGGAACGGGCGAAAATCGAGATACCCCGAAAAGAGGTATCTCACCAGCCGCCCGAGAAATCCGATGGTGGCCGTCATGCCCGATTGATCGGTTGGGGTGTTTGGCTCCGAAATCCACTCCTCCGGAAAGCGGTAGAAATACGGCTGCATCCGCAGCCACTCCGAGATCGGCAGGAACGGTTGTGGGATAGGGCGAATGAGCTCCACGGCATAAACCGTGGGCTCAACATACTCCGGACGGTCTTCATCCAGTTGCGGTTCTCGTTCCCCCATCCCCCAAGGTTGCCACTCTTCGTCGGCGAGCGGTTCTTCTTCAAATACACCTAAACGATCCACTAAGAGAGCCGGTCGCACGGGAAATTCGGGACGCACACGCGCCGGCAGACCATCTTCGATTACAGGAATGCACATGATTGTTGGAACACAAGAAATCTTTCCTATAAAGAAGAAAAAAACAACAGTAATTAAAAAAAAATAATAATTAAGAAAACATCAATTAAATAAAAGATCTGACCCACAAGTGGTCGAGCTTACCTGATTGAAGTTAAAAAAAACAGAATGATTAGATTTTGCACCAAGTAATTAAACGGACCACAATTGCACGGCTAAAACTTAAAACTTTGTTTCGTTGTAGTAGTTAATAGTAGCATGCATTCTATGAAAAATGCATGCATTGAAATTAGAGCGAAGAAAAGATAAAGAGGGAAACTAAATTGGAACTCCGCGACAGCGACGACACACGGAAATATAACGCCACTTTTTTTTTTTATTCACTTTTCCTTGCGATTCTGTTCAAGGAAATATATGCAATCCGACCTTGCAAAACGCGCACGTAACAGTTGTTTACTATGTCAGTAGTAAAAGATAATAATTTAAAGACCACAAATATATCGCTTACATAAACACAAAAATGAACTAAATGTAGGCACATGAACGAGAGCTATTTACGATAGAAAAATCCTTTCTTTCTATCAAATCAATTTACAGGGGGCTCGTATTGATAGGACCAATTATGGCCAATCTGGAAGTCGAGATCAATAGACTACCCAACACCCTAATTGTAAGAGGCAAATACACTATAGAGATAACTTTATCTCTCAACACTATCAATAAAGAAGAAAGCTTCCTGAAAGATGCAGAACAAAAGTTCCGTACGACGTGCAAGGAACTGGAGGAGAAAATAACCTCTATTAAGTACATGCGAGCGACCCAGCATCTCCGAGGAACGTTGGAAGAAATTTACAATAAGGGTAATTTTATAAAAACATATTTTAATATTAGAGAGCGAAAACGCAGCATATGGTCGGCGTTGGGAGCAATGGACTCAAATGACAGAATTAGATTAGACTATGACATGGACCAACTTAGCGGCAACGAAGAAAAATTAAAAAACGATTTAATCCACCAGGCAAACGTGCTGCAAAGCACATATAATCTTGTGAATACTTCGGTTTTGAACATGGATACACATTTGATGGCCATGAAGAATAAAGTTGAAAAATTAAAATTTGAAGTGGTCAAGTACGCAAACTTCACCCAAAATATCGAAAATATTATCAACCTAGAAACCAGACTATTAGAAATGGGTTTATGGTTGAATAGTCTCAGCAGCAAGCTGGAGAAAAAGTTAGATACACTCGTTGCGGCTTTAACACAGCATACATCAGCAAATAATATTTTGAGAGGTCTAGTTCCACCGGGCGCTCTAATAGACAAGTTAAAATTATTAGAAACCACTATAGACGGAGGATTATCATTTCCGCATGACAAAGACGGACGAATTACGATTGATATGCTGAACAATATCAATTATGAGCATGAGCTTATAGACAAAGAACAAATAAATTTTAAGTTCTACGTACCGCTTGTAGGAACAGAATATTTCGAAACACGCCGAGTTGCAATTATGCCTCAATTGACAAATTTTACAGTCCTCATTAGACATATAGAGGAAAATATAGTCATGTTTAAATATGAGAGTGATTGGGGGTACACTCTAACAAGCGACGAATACACTAAATGTACTAAATTAAAAGGCGTCACAATATGTGACATTAGCACGGCCCAGGAAAATTTGAAAAGGGCCCAAAAATGTGCGACTGGAATTATTTTAGAGAAAAATACGGTGCGGTGCCAAGCAAAAGCAGTGGTGACTAACCACACTATGTGGTTCGCGACAAGATCTAGAAATAATTGGAAATACCTTGCACCAATGAAAACAAACATTACCATTGAAATAAACGGAAACATGACACAGCAAACCGTAGACGGTGCGGGCATTATAAGATTGACCCCGCATATGGTAGTACACACTGATTTTATACGACTAGAATACTACGAGACAAATTATGAATGGGACACAAACGTTACATTACTACCAGACAACATAAACAGAATAGAAACACAGGACGTGGACTTAAGAGAAGTCCCAATTTGGAATGGAATTGAAAAAGTATATTCCTATATAAATCAAAAAACCTTATTTGACCTCGGGGTTGATGTAAAAGACATTAAAACCAAAGGCTACGGTTTAAAGAATCTGATTTATGCCCCATTGGAAAATCCGTGGACAAGTATACCGGTAGTGATAGGGATCACTACAACTTTTATTATAATCCTGTGCCTATACAAAGGGAGAATTTCATGCTGCGCACGCAGAACAACGATAGAAAATTAAACAAATGAACGAACGGAAGATAGAGAAAAAGTATCACGGCCAAGAATTAATGACCGTGCAAGTACAACTAAACAGGACATATTTAAAATGAACAAACAAGACATTTAGGGTAGCGATCACAGTAAGCGGGGAAAAAGCGTTAAAAGGGAAACAGAGCCTCACAAAATAGTGATGGAAAAATTGGGAATGTCCCAGGAAATAAATACACCAGTTAGTAAGGTGATTTGGGAAAATGAAAATATTAAAGACTCCAAGACGACTAGAGCAAAAGCCACCATCGCAGAGGAAGAAGGACGACACTTTTCATTACACAAAATAATAAGTAACCGGCAGTCATCAACCTACAATTCAAAATTGGGCCTGTGATCGATTTCAGCTGCTGTGTATCATTCTATCCGGAAATACTCATGTTAGACGGAAATCGGCCATTTTTGGCTGTTTTGTAGAAACCAGAAGTTGAAATCTTACAGTTCATAATGGTGTCTGAGGTCAATTTTTAGCTTCTCGCAACATTCTGGCTCCGAAGATACTAATATTGGGTGGTATTTGGTCACTTTGGGCTGTTTTTCAGAAACTTAAAGTCGTCATTTTGGACTTTAAAATTGCCTGAGAAATCAATTTCTGTTATCTGATTTCGGAAATAACCATATTGGGGGTATTAAGTAATTTCGTTGTTTTCCAGAAACTGAAAGTGGTCATCTTTGAATTCAAAATAGTGTCCAATGTCCATGTTGAATAATATTCGGTCTTTTTCGGCGGTTTTCCCGAAACCGGAAGTCGCCATCTTGGATATCAAAATGGCATTTGAGACGATTTCTGGCCCCTGAGCGTCATTCTGATTTAAGAAACACCCATATTGGGTGGTATTTGGTCATTTCGGCTGTTTTCCTGAAACCAAAAGTCGCCATCTTGCAATTTATAATGGTGTCTGTGGTAAATTTTTAGCTTCTGATTCCGGAGATACTCATAGTGGGTGGTATTTGGTCATTTTCGGCTGTTTTCCAGAAACCGGAAGTCGCTATCTTGGATTTCAACATGGTATTTGAAGAAAATTTCTGGCCATTCTGTGCCATTCTGGTTGAAGAAACACCCATATTGGTTGGTATTTGGTCATTTTTGGCAGTTTTCCAGACACCGGAAACCGCTATCTTAGAATTCAAAATGGTGTCTGTGATCGATTTCTAGTTTTTATGCACCATTACGATTCCGGAAATACCCATATTAGAAACCGGAAGTTTCGAGAATGCAAACTGAGTGTAAGAATAACAAGGGGATAACCGACCCAGGATGATTAAGTGTGTGAGACTTTCCTTCTATATCTAACCTTCTTATCTTTCAGAATCCCTAGGACAGGTGGTCACACCTTCGGACGGAAGGGGGAGAGGTATATGCAGCAAACTGCATAATGAGAGATGTGTAAGTAGAATGTAAGTATGACAAGAATACACACGGACCGAGACAGCAGTATAACTAAAGAGAATTTGCAAATCATTCAGGAAAGGAGTTTGACATAATTGAAGTGGACTAAAGAATTGTTTGTAAATCGGATAAAATAGTTGTGAATCCGATAACAGAAAAGAATAATCGCAATGAGAAAAAAAGAAATGTTTAAATGAAAAGGAAAGAGCCACGACGGGCAACGAAGACTAACAAAGAAAAAGAGATAAGATAAGTTTTTTTGATAGCGGAATGTACTCCGCACGAGAATTAGAAAAAGAATTGTTGTAAATCGGATTGAGTTCGAGTATAAAAAAAAAGAAAAAAAATGAATTGTGAAGTAAAAATTCGTTGAGAATGAATAATGTAAACGTTAATTAACCAATAGCATCCGATATAATAGAAAAAAAGTACACTTTAGTAGGAAATGGAAAATTATGTTAATCGAAGAAAAAGAAAAACGGGCATAGTGTTTAAGTAGAAGATTAGGAGAAATAATAGAACGTAAAAGCCCGTTGGCGAGTGCAATTATTATTAAACAGCAAGTTGGCCCACAAAAAAAAAAAAAGAATTTACACCAAAAAAAATATAACCGCTTGCTTAGTAGGAGTAGAAATTAAGAAGTGATACCATTCTGAATTCAATAATCGAGACGGAGCGAGTTATCCAGGAAGCAGCCGAGAGGGTTCCTTATAAAAACTCTCATATATCACAAAGAACGAGGAGTCGGGTAAGGGGAGTTGGACGGTCGGGTGTGGAAGGCTGAACGGTTTAAACAGCATGACGAGGAGAGAAGGATGACCAATACCGAGATGGATGACGCATATCGAGGAAGCGAATTGTGACGAGAAGGAAGTCAACCACGACATGGCCAAAATTAACACAGCCCACGGTCGGGCTAGATATACACCAAATTTTGAGGGAAAACCTAATGAGTGGAATGCGAGCACATACCTATCAAAACATGGGCCGCAATCACTAAAAACCCAACGAGCAAAACATCGTTACACAGTTTTGCATCGCTTTAACGACAATGTTTTTCCTTTCGCGCTGCTAATCAAGATGCGCGCATGGGTGCAAGCTAGTTATTCTACAAGCAAGTTATTTGCAACCTTGTATAGTCGGTCAAGTCAAGCCAGCTGACTATCACCATATAACGAAACCATTGGCAATCACGAAACGACTGCTGCCACTTGGTTTAGGAGATTGTTTTTTCGGCGGGCGTAATACGATTATATAGCCAATACACTTTGGAGAGAAGTCCGCCAGCCAACAAAGTTCATAACATACAAGAGTGCACTCGTGAAGATCATTCGACGAAACACGGTAACGTGCGGTTTTGACGATATAAGGAGCAAATAAGACGACTCCACTACCAGGCGCAATAAGACGATTTCACCACCAGGAGCAATAAGACGATTCTACCACCAGCTGATGAGAACCTTGTAGGCCAGACACGCCCCTCCCGTTTAATTTCTCCGGCACCCCGGCTCGATGCATCGATTCGACGACGAGACCCTGCAAGCATTTTCACGAACTCCACAAACGACGATATGATGGGAAACCAGGAAGGATGGCGAAATCATTCCTTTTAATCTTTGTATTATACATATGCCAGCAGCAGACCGACGTAAGTCATCTCTTCTAGATGACTCACGGCTCTTTGAGTGGGAGGAGATTAACAGGCCTTCCAAGAAATTAATAAGCATTTTTGATTCTCATAAACTCTTGCATTACATTCCCATGGACAGGAATATTCTTGTCCATGCATGTTTCTTGAATTAGGAATAATTCGCGACATTCCGTTCTCACAGACAGGTTCTGAAATAATAACCGCGCATGTATGATTAATAAGCATTTCTTAAAGCACTCAGCAATTCTATTAATTTCAAGAGAACGATACTTTATTATTTTTTTTTCTATAGCATTCGAAGTCGAAATGCGACGCTCCGTTTCCGATGAGAACGAAACGATGACGGCCACATGGCAAATAACCTAAAATAATAATAATAATAATGAATACCGAACGATTTTCGATTGAGTAAGTGACGCCTGTCCGCGAGTAAATTGAGCGAGACGGAAGATACAAATGCATAACTAACTAATTAAAAGTGTTAGGATTAACAAGGACAGGACGAAGAATCGGACAAGAGAATTGTTTCTCTCCGACTCTTTTTGGTAGGGTAGAATTAAGTTGAAGTTAATTAATAAAACATTCGATTTCCAAAGTAGAATCAGTGCGAATGTTTTAATTCCCTGCACTTACAGGGACTCTTCGTGCTTATCACAAGTCCCTGGCAAAGCTAAGTCTTTGCAGGTATTTAAGATAATTTCTGGCATCTGAGCGTCATTCTGGTTGAAGAAAAACCCATTTGGGTGTTATTCGATCATTTTCGGCTGTTTCCCAGAAACCGGCAGTCATCAACCTACAATTCAAAATTGGGCCTGTGATCGATTTCAGCTGCTGTGTATCATTCTATCCGGAGATACTCATGTTAGACGGAAATCGGCCATTTTTTGCTGTTTTGCAGAAACCAGAAGTTGAAATCCTACAGTTCATAATGGTGTCTGAGGTCAATTTTTAGCTTCTCGCAACATTCTGGCTCCGTAGATACTAATATTGGGTGGTATTTGGTCACTTTGGGCTGTTTTTCAGAAACTTAAAGTCGTCATTTTGGACTTTAAAATTGCCTGAGAAATCAATTTCTGTTATCTGATTTCGGAAATAACCATATTGGGTGGTATTAAGTAATTTCGTTGTTTTCCAGAAACTGAAAGTGGTCATCTTTGAATTCAAAATAGTGTCCAATGTCCATGTTGAATAATATTCGGTCTTTTTCGGCGGTTTTCCCGAAACCGGAAGTCGCTATCTTGGATATCAAAATGGCAATTGAGACAATTTCTGATTTAAGAAACACCCATATTGGGTGGTATTTGGTCATTTCGGCTGTTTTCCTGAAACCAAAAGTCGCCATCTTGCAATTTATAATGGTGTCTGTGGTAAATTTTTAGCTTCTGATTCCGGAGATACTCATAGTGGGTGGTATTTGGTCATTTTCGGCTGTTTTCCAGAAACCGGAAGTCGCTATCTTGGATTTCAACATGGCATTTGAAGAAAATTTCTGGCCTCTGTGCGTGATTCTGGTTGAAGAAACACCCATATTGGTTGGTATTTGGTCATTTTTGGCAGTTTTCCAGACACCGGAAACCGCTATCTTAGAATTCAAAATGGTGTCTGTGATCGATTTCTAGTTTTTGTGCACCATTACGATTCCGGAAATACCCATATTAGAAACCGGAAGTTTCCATCTTAAATTTAAAAATGGGGTCTGGAGTCGAGTTTTGGCTCCTTTGCATCGACCGGCAAACAGAGCTGCATTTTTATTTGTTTAGACAGTTCAACCGATCACCGTGACGGTAGCCATCAGTCGAGCGTACTTTTTTTTTTTTTTTATTCTCGCTTTTTTTCCGTCGGTCTAGTTCCGCCACTGTTGTGGCCAATCACCGACGCCCAGGGAGGCGACTTCACACCCAGGACCCTAACTCACGACCATAAACGGGTCGTGAGTTAGGGTCCTGGGTGTGAAGTCGCCTCCCTGGGCGTCAGTGATTGGCCACAACAGTGGCGGATCAACGGACCGGCGCCAACGGCTTTACTTCCTCATGCGATGGAAGGCGTGATCCCAGAGATTTTTCGCCTCAGAAAATCTCCCGGTGTCGGCTAGGATTGAATCTAGACCAGTTGGGTTGGTTGTGAGTGGATCACGCCACCTCACAACCATCGACACCTATGTCGGCGGTGGGATTCGAACCCAGGCGTCGAGCGTGGTTGGCGGAGACGTTACCAACCACACTAGGCAAATTTTCCCAGTTTTCTCGCCGTAACATTTTGCTTTGGACAAAGACAAACACAACAAAACAATGCCAGTTCAAATCAGACGCTCCGTTGTAAAGTTATGGGCGGTCGCACATATGTAACTTTATTTTATATATAAGATATCGATTGGCGTGAAATTTTGTATAGGGGTTTTAGGTGCCGAGAAAGGTGACTAAGATAGTTCTAGACCCCTCCCTCTTCTGAAAGGGAGGGGTCCCATACAAATAAAACACAAATTCATGTACAACTCGAAAACTAACCAAGCAAATGGAACCAAATTTGGCAAGTGGATGTTTTTAGGAGTAGCAAACATGTCCATAATGGTTCGACACCCTCCTTCTTATGTGAGGAAGGGGTTCCAAACAAATTCAACACAAATTTCTGCACATTTCGAGAACTAACCGAATAAATGGAACCAAATTCGGCAGGTGAATATTTTTAAGGATAACAAACATGTTCAAAATGTTCCGGCACTTCTATTTCTGAAGGAAGGGGTTCCACACAAATTTCTGCACATCTCGAGAAATAATCAAGTAAATGGAACCAAATTTGATATGTTCAGGTTTTTGAGAGCAAGAAAAATGTTCGACTCCAGACGTCATTGTTAAATTCAAGATGGAAACTTCCGGTTTCTATCCGGAAAATGTCTCCAAATATCAATTTGAAATCCAAGATGGCGACTTCCGGTTTCTGAAAAACAGCGGCATACGACCAAATGCCACCCAATACGGGTATTTTCGAAATCGTGATGATGCACTGAAACCACAAATCGACCTCAGACAACATTTTAAATTGTAAGATGGCGACCTCCGGTGTCTGGAAAACAGCCGAGAATGATCAAATACCACACAATATAGGTGTTTATTTAACCAGAATGACGCTCAGAGTCCAAAAATTGTCTCCAAATGCCATTTTAAAATCCATAATGGCGACCTCCGGTTTCTGAAAAACATATACATATATATATATATATATACATATATATATATGTATATATATATATATATATATATATATATATATATATATATATATATATATATATATATATATATATATATATATATATATATATATATATATATATATATATATATATATATATATATATATATATATATATATATATATATATATATATATATATATATATATATATATATATATATATTTGGCAGAGCTGTATGCCACCACGGGTCGGTAATTGGCGATCACCGAAGGCCACGGAAGTGCTCACTGCTAGCAAGCAGTCCCGGACCATCAGCGGGAGCTAGCTTCGGTCGTGGCGAGATTCAGGCATTGGGCCGCTGAATTCTCGCAAAAGCCACACTGGCCGGAAGCAGTGTCGCTCCCACCACCCAAATGCACTATACCGCCCATTGGGACTGATGCCAGTAATGTTCCCAATTACGGCAACTGGTCGCATCACTATAGGATACGAGTCGGATTTCGTTTTCGTACCACGATTTTGGGTTGGCACCTGCGCCGAGCTCCCTTAGTAATGTCGTGTGATAACGGCTTGAAACGGCAAGATTACAACCTGTGCAGGGGTCTCCGTCCCGTAAAACCTGGCGGACCTTCCAGTACGTTCCGAGTCCATTGCCTGGTGGGAACCAGGCAGGAGTATGATCAGATGTCTTTTCCTGACTTGTGCCGGTCGGAGGTGTCATAGTTGCCCATAAGGCGCTGTGGCAGCCGCCCCTAGCCATGGCCTCACTGCTCCGGCATAGACTACCTTGGGACCATTTAGGCGACTACTCCATTATGGACGAGGATAGCGGCTGGTAGGGGGACCCAATAAACAAGAATGCAGCAGAACAAAACTCTAAAGATGGGCGCAGATGGGTTGGAAAACCCATTTGCGCGAGGTGGCATCCAGCGGTCGCCGCCGAGAAAAGTGGAGACGGATGCAGTGAAGGTCGCCTGCGAAGACGGTAAAGGCAGTACGCCTACCGGATCTACGCAAGACATCGCGGTGGCTGGTCCACAGCTATTCAAGGCGGCCGGAAGACAGCGGGACACGCTACCGAGGGTAGTGGCCCTGTCTGAGCAGCTCGATGCTATAATCGAGTTTGCGAAAAAACGCAGCAATACAACGAAGTACTTGAAGCAGGCCCTCTACATGCTTCGGTCCTCCGTCGATGCTGCGAAAAAGGAGCATGCCGAGCTCGAAATGAAAGCTGCGGCTGCGGAGAAAGAGGAGACGAAGGTGACCGAGCTGGCGACGAAGTCGGTCCGAACGGACACCAGCACGTTTGCGGCGGTTTGCGCGGCAGAACCAGCTGCCAAACGAACGCGACAGTCCCCGGAAAAGACGGCCCCCGGGGGCACCAAGAAGCGTTTAATCGCAAACAGCCCCCAGACCGGTGTAGGAGTGGCGCAAGCAACGCCCACGGTGGCAGCCAAGGAGCAGAAGGCTCCCGGTAACCCGTGGGTAACGGTTCCGGGAAGGAGTAGGAACCAAAAAGTGGTGGCAAAAAAACCGCACCCGGTTACAAATCCTGCGACGAAGAAAGTTAAAAATAAGGGCGACGCACTCATCCTTAAGACAGAAGAGTCAAAGTACTCGGAAGTCCTTAAGGCAATGAGAGGCGATGTGAAGCTCAAAGATCTGGGGGCAGATGTGCGTAGCATCCGCCGATCCCGCAAGGGAGAAATGATCGTCGAGCTCCGCAAAGTAGCCAGAAACCAGGGCCCAGCCTATCGGGCATTGGCCAAAGAGGTGCTTGGAGATAGAGTGCAGGTTCGGGCACTCACGTCGCAGGTAACCCTACAAATTAAATACCTGGACGAGGTCACCGAGGCATGCGAAGCCGTGGATGCCCTCAAGGAGCAGTGCGAAGTGGTTGTGGCACCAGAGGCAGTTCGACTGCGCAAAGGCCCAGTAGGGACCCAGACCGCCACCGTCAGGCTTCCGTCAGTGGACGCAAACCAAGCAATAAAGGTAGCGAGGCTCGAAGTGGGCTGGTCGATGTGCCCACTCAGCATCTACCAGCCGCCGGAGGTCTGCTTTCGATGCTTCGAGCAAGGACACAAGTCCTTTAGATGCAAGGAGCCTGACAGGAGCTCCCTATGCAGGCGGTGCGGCGCTGCAGGCCACAAAAGCAAAGACTGCGGAGAGCCCCCAAAGTGCTTGGCGTGCGCCGGAAAGCGTGACACAAAGCACATAATGGGAGGCCCGAGGTGCACGGCCGGTAAGCCGACTAGCAAGCCACGGGCGTGAGAGTGACACATCTAAATTTGAACCACTGCTTCGTGGCTCAGCAACTGCTATACCAAGCAGTCACTAAGTCGTTGTCGGACATCGCCATAATCTCGGACCCCTACCGAATTCCTTCCGGAAACGGTAACTGGATTTCGGACGGGTCCGGTATGGCGGCAATATGGACGACGAGCAGGTTCCCGGTTCAAGAGATAGTGTCAACTTCAAACGAAGGATACGCGGTTGCCAAGGTGAACGGAGCGTACTACTGCAGCTGCTATGCTCCGCCTCGTTGGTCTACCGAGCAGTTCGCAAGGATGATCGACCGAGCCACCGGGGAGCTGATCGGTCTATCACCGTTGGTAGTGGCGGGCGACTTCAACGCATGGGCAACTGAGTGGGGAAGTCGACGCACAAACCAGAGAGGCCGGATCTTGTTGGAGGCTTTGGCGAAGCTCAACATAGATCTGGCCAACGTCGGCATGAAGAGCACCTTCAGTAGAATCGGCGCGGAGTCGATCATCGATGTGACGTTCTGTAGTCCAGGACTGATCACGAACTGGAGGGTAGACGATGGCTACACTCATAGCGACCATCTGGCGGTCTGTTATAGCGTAGACTGTAAAACGAGACCGCATGTGGTCAGTAGAATTAACACCCCAGCTCCTCGCGGGTGGAGGATAACACACTTCAACAAATAGGTATTTGCGGAAGCAATTAGACTCAAACACGAGGCGAGCAGAACTCGTAACCCGAGCGCTGATCAACTTGTTGCCATACTTTCGCGGGCGTGCGACGCTACTATGCCTAGGAACCGCCAGCCTAGGCATGGAAGGCCACCAGTCTACTGGTGGACCGACGCGATAGCGGACCTCCGCAGAGCGTGTCTTCAAGCGAGAAGAAGGATTCAACGTGCGCGAACCGACGAAGAAAGAGAGCAATAAAAGCTAGTAAACGTGCGTGCTTCGAAAGACTGTGCGCTAGTGCCAACACTAACCCGTGGGGTAACGTCTATAGGATGGTGATGGCCAAGGCTAAGGGTGCGATGGCGTCCGCAGAAAAAGCACCAGCGATGCTTGAGCGGATCATAGAAGGACTCTTTCCACGCCACGAGCCAAATCCTTGGCCTCCGGCTGGCGAGTCACTTCACCGACGTTCCAGTATCTCAAACTCAGACCAGAGGTGGTCGGCCAACCTGCCGTACACCCAATATATGAGTGACGGCGTTAGCCGTGCCGAGGCAGAGGAGGCGGAAACGGTTACGAATGAGGAACTCATCGCGATCGCCAACTCTCAGAAGGTGAGCAAGGCACCGGGATTGGATGGGATTCCGAATCTGGCTGTGAAGAAGGCCATCAAAGAGGCCCCCAGACTATTTCGGGAAGTCATGCAGAAGTGCCTGGATGACTGTACATTCCCAGAGAGATGGAAGCGACAGAAGCTGGTCTTATTGCCGAAGACAGGGAAACCACCTGGTGACCCGTTGGCATACAGACCGATATGTCTGCTCGATACGGCGGGTAAGGTGCTCGAGAAGGTTATTCTCAATAGACTGGTTAGGTACACCGAAAGTGCAAACGGTCTGTCGAGTAACCAGTTCGGCTTCCGAAAAGGCAAGTATACGGTGGATGCTATTCTGTCCGTCACCAAAACAGCAGAGGTAGTACTCCAGCGTAAAAGATGGGGCATTCGCTATTGCGCAATCGTCACGTTGGACGTGAAAAATGCGTTCAATAGTGTTAGCTGGGATTCCATAGCCCACTCGCTTCGGAAACTAGACATTCCGGTGTCTTTGTACAGGATTCTGGAAAATTATTTCCAGAATCTAGTGCTAGTGTACAGCACAGACGAGGGTCAAAAATGTGTCCCAATTACCGCAGGGGTTCCACAAGGTTCCATCCTGGGCCCGGTACTGTGGAATATCATGTACGACGAAGTGCTGAAACTATAGCTCCCCCAAGGGGTTGTGATCGTTGGATTTGCGGACGACATCACACTGGAGGTCTACGGCGAGTCGATCGAGGAGGTTGAGTTGACGGCTTCGCACTCTATAAGCGTCGTCGAGGACTGGATGCGCTCCAAAAAACTGGAGCTGGCGCATCATAAGACGGAGATTTCAGTTGTCAATAACCGCAAATCGAAGCAACAGGCGTTGATCAGTGTCGGGAATTGCACCATCGCCTCTAAGCGCTCCCTGAAGCTGCTGGGGGTGATGATCGATGACAAGCTCGTCTTCGGGAGCCATGTCGAATATGCCTGTAAGAAGACTTCAATGGCTATTGCAGTATTATCTCGCATGATGTCCAATAGCTCAGCAGTGTACGGCAGCAAGCGGAAACTTCTAGCTAGCGTGACTTCGTCCATACTGAGATACGGCGGGCCAGTGTGGTCCAAAGCACTAGGTACTAGTAAACATCGGAGTAAGTTGGAAAGTACCTACAGGCTCATGTGTCTGAGGGTTGCGAGCGCGTATCTAACTGTGTCATACGACGCAATCTGCGTCCTGTCCGGCATGATGCCTATCAGCATAGCCATTAAGGAGGACATAGAATGCTTCGATCAACGTGACACAAGGGGCATACGAGGTACCAGAAGATCATTCTCGATGATCAGATGGCAGCAGGAGTGGTCCAATTCCGCGAAGGGTAGATGGACGCATCGACTTATTCCGGATGAATCCGGATGGGTCGGGAGGCGCCATGGAGAAGTGAACTTCCATCTGGCACAGATTCTGTCAGGCCATGGTTGCTTTAGGCAGTATCTACACAGATTCGGGCATGCGGGTTCCCCCAACTGTCCCGAGTGCGTGGATGCGGAAGAGACTGCCGAGCATGTCTTCTTTGTGTGCCCTCGTTTTGCGCAGGCGCTGAGTGACATGATGGTAGTGAGTGGACCAGATACCACTCCGGACAACCTAGTTCAGATGATGTGTAAAGACCCGAACACTTGGAGAGCGGTTAGTGCAGCCGCCTCTCATATAGTTTTAGAGTTGCAAAACAGGCGACAGGTTGACCACCGACAAGCCAGTGTTAGCTAAAGGCTAGTCTCCAGGTTAGTTAGCTAAGTTAGCAAAGAGACCTAAAGAATCAAGAGGGTGCACATAGCACAAAAGCCGCTCCCCGGAAGCAATACCTAGCGGTGGTTCCGGGGAGTACTATGGGCTGGAGACTGGAGGGGTTTTAGTGGGTCCGGTCACTGATTCAAACCAACCCCACACTCCCTGAGGTTGGTCACCTCAGGGGTTTGGTTGCAAATTTCCCCTCCACCTCAAAGGAAAAAAAAACAACCAAAAATATATATATATATATATATATATATATATATGCACATTTCGAGAACTAACCGAATAAATGGAACCAAATTCGGCAGGTGAATATTTTTAAGGATAACAAACATGTTCAAAATGTTCCGGCACTTCTATTTCTGAAGGAAGGGGTTCCACACAAATTTCTGCACATCTCGAGAAATAATCAAGTAAATGGAACCAAATTTGATATGTTCAGGTTTTTGAGAGCAAGAAAAATGTTCGACTCCAGACGTCATTGTTAAATTCAAGATGGAAACTTCCGGTTTCTATCCGGAAAATGTCTCCAAATATCAATTTGAAATCCAAGATGGCGACTTCCGGTTTCTGAAAAACAGCGGCATACGACCAAATGCCACCCAATACGGGTATTTTCGAAATCGTGATGATGCACTGAAACCACAAATCGACCTCAGACAACATTTTAAATTGTAAGATGGCGACCTCCGGTGTCTGGAAAACAGCCGAGAATGATCAAATACCACACAATATAGGTGTTTATTTAACCAGAATGACGCTCAGAGTCCAAAAATTGTCTCCAAATGCCATTTTAAAATCCATAATGGCGACCTCCGGTTTCTGAAAAACATATACATATATATATATATATATACATATATATATATATGTATATATATATATATATATATATATATATATATATATATATATATATATATATATATATATATATATATATATATATATATATATATATATATATATATATATATATATATATATTTGGCAGAGCTGTATGCCACCACGGGTCGGTAATTGGCGATCACCGAAGGCCACGGAAGTGCTCACTGCTAGCAAGCAGTCCCGGACCATCAGCGGGAGCTAGCTTCGGTCGTGGCGAGATTCAGGCATTGGGCCGCTGAATTCTCGCAAAAGCCACACTGGCCGGAAGCAGTGTCGCTCCCACCACCCAAATGCACTATACCGCCCATTGGGACTGATGCCAGTAATGTTCCCAATTACGGCAACTGGTCGCATCACTATAGGATACGAGTCGGATTTCGTTTTCGTACCACGATTTTGGGTTGGCACCTGCGCCGAGCTCCCTTAGTAATGTCGTGTGATAACGGCTTGAAACGGCAAGATTACAACCTGTGCAGGGGTCTCCGTCCCGTAAAACCTGGCGGACCTTCCAGTACGTTCCGAGTCCATTGCCTGGTGGGAACCAGGCAGGAGTATGATCAGATGTCTTTTCCTGACTTGTGCCGGTCGGAGGTGTCATAGTTGCCCATAAGGCGCTGTGGCAGCCGCCCCTAGCCATGGCCTCACTGCTCCGGCATAGACTACCTTGGGACCATTTAGGCGACTACTCCATTATGGACGAGGATAGCGGCTGGTAGGGGGACCCAATAAACAAGAATGCAGCAGAACAAAACTCTAAAGATGGGCGCAGATGGGTTGGAAAACCCATTTGCGCGAGGTGGCATCCAGCGGTCGCCGCCGAGAAAAGTGGAGACGGATGCAGTGAAGGTCGCCTGCGAAGACGGTAAAGGCAGTACGCCTACCGGATCTACGCAAGACATCGCGGTGGCTGGTCCACAGCTATTCAAGGCGGCCGGAAGACAGCGGGACACGCTACCGAGGGTAGTGGCCCTGTCTGAGCAGCTCGATGCTATAATCGAGTTTGCGAAAAAACGCAGCAATACAACGAAGTACTTGAAGCAGGCCCTCTACATGCTTCGGTCCTCCGTCGATGCTGCGAAAAAGGAGCATGCCGAGCTCGAAATGAAAGCTGCGGCTGCGGAGAAAGAGGAGACGAAGGTGACCGAGCTGGCGACGAAGTCGGTCCGAACGGACACCAGCACGTTTGCGGCGGTTTGCGCGGCAGAACCAGCTGCCAAACGAACGCGACAGTCCCCGGAAAAGACGGCCCCCGGGGGCACCAAGAAGCGTTTAATCGCAAACAGCCCCCAGACCGGTGTAGGAGTGGCGCAAGCAACGCCCACGGTGGCAGCCAAGGAGCAGAAGGCTCCCGGTAACCCGTGGGTAACGGTTCCGGGAAGGAGTAGGAACCAAAAAGTGGTGGCAAAAAAACCGCACCCGGTTACAAATCCTGCGACGAAGAAAGTTAAAAATAAGGGCGACGCACTCATCCTTAAGACAGAAGAGTCAAAGTACTCGGAAGTCCTTAAGGCAATGAGAGGCGATGTGAAGCTCAAAGATCTGGGGGCAGATGTGCGTAGCATCCGCCGATCCCGCAAGGGAGAAATGATCGTCGAGCTCCGCAAAGTAGCCAGAAACCAGGGCCCAGCCTATCGGGCATTGGCCAAAGAGGTGCTTGGAGATAGAGTGCAGGTTCGGGCACTCACGTCGCAGGTAACCCTACAAATTAAATACCTGGACGAGGTCACCGAGGCATGCGAAGCCGTGGATGCCCTCAAGGAGCAGTGCGAAGTGGTTGTGGCACCAGAGGCAGTTCGACTGCGCAAAGGCCCAGTAGGGACCCAGACCGCCACCGTCAGGCTTCCGTCAGTGGACGCAAACCAAGCAATAAAGGTAGCGAGGCTCGAAGTGGGCTGGTCGATGTGCCCACTCAGCATCTACCAGCCGCCGGAGGTCTGCTTTCGATGCTTCGAGCAAGGACACAAGTCCTTTAGATGCAAGGAGCCTGACAGGAGCTCCCTATGCAGGCGGTGCGGCGCTGCAGGCCACAAAAGCAAAGACTGCGGAGAGCCCCCAAAGTGCTTGGCGTGCGCCGGAAAGCGTGACACAAAGCACATAATGGGAGGCCCGAGGTGCACGGCCGGTAAGCCGACTAGCAAGCCACGGGCGTGAGAGTGACACATCTAAATTTGAACCACTGCTTCGTGGCTCAGCAACTGCTATACCAAGCAGTCACTAAGTCGTTGTCGGACATCGCCATAATCTCGGACCCCTACCGAATTCCTTCCGGAAACGGTAACTGGATTTCGGACGGGTCCGGTATGGCGGCAATATGGACGACGAGCAGGTTCCCGGTTCAAGAGATAGTGTCAACTTCAAACGAAGGATACGCGGTTGCCAAGGTGAACGGAGCGTACTACTGCAGCTGCTATGCTCCGCCTCGTTGGTCTACCGAGCAGTTCGCAAGGATGATCGACCGAGCCACCGGGGAGCTGATCGGTCTATCACCGTTGGTAGTGGCGGGCGACTTCAACGCATGGGCAACTGAGTGGGGAAGTCGACGCACAAACCAGAGAGGCCGGATCTTGTTGGAGGCTTTGGCGAAGCTCAACATAGATCTGGCCAACGTCGGCATGAAGAGCACCTTCAGTAGAATCGGCGCGGAGTCGATCATCGATGTGACGTTCTGTAGTCCAGGACTGATCACGAACTGGAGGGTAGACGATGGCTACACTCATAGCGACCATCTGGCGGTCTGTTATAGCGTAGACTGTAAAACGAGACCGCATGTGGTCAGTAGAATTAACACCCCAGCTCCTCGCGGGTGGAGGATAACACACTTCAACAAATAGGTATTTGCGGAAGCAATTAGACTCAAACACGAGGCGAGCAGAACTCGTAACCCGAGCGCTGATCAACTTGTTGCCATACTTTCGCGGGCGTGCGACGCTACTATGCCTAGGAACCGCCAGCCTAGGCATGGAAGGCCACCAGTCTACTGGTGGACCGACGCGATAGCGGACCTCCGCAGAGCGTGTCTTCAAGCGAGAAGAAGGATTCAACGTGCGCGAACCGACGAAGAAAGAGAGCAATAAAAGCTAGTAAACGTGCGTGCTTCGAAAGACTGTGCGCTAGTGCCAACACTAACCCGTGGGGTAACGTCTATAGGATGGTGATGGCCAAGGCTAAGGGTGCGATGGCGTCCGCAGAAAAAGCACCAGCGATGCTTGAGCGGATCATAGAAGGACTCTTTCCACGCCACGAGCCAAATCCTTGGCCTCCGGCTGGCGAGTCACTTCACCGACGTTCCAGTATCTCAAACTCAGACCAGAGGTGGTCGGCCAACCTGCCGTACACCCAATATATGAGTGACGGCGTTAGCCGTGCCGAGGCAGAGGAGGCGGAAACGGTTACGAATGAGGAACTCATCGCGATCGCCAACTCTCAGAAGGTGAGCAAGGCACCGGGATTGGATGGGATTCCGAATCTGGCTGTGAAGAAGGCCATCAAAGAGGCCCCCAGACTATTTCGGGAAGTCATGCAGAAGTGCCTGGATGACTGTACATTCCCAGAGAGATGGAAGCGACAGAAGCTGGTCTTATTGCCGAAGACAGGGAAACCACCTGGTGACCCGTTGGCATACAGACCGATATGTCTGCTCGATACGGCGGGTAAGGTGCTCGAGAAGGTTATTCTCAATAGACTGGTTAGGTACACCGAAAGTGCAAACGGTCTGTCGAGTAACCAGTTCGGCTTCCGAAAAGGCAAGTATACGGTGGATGCTATTCTGTCCGTCACCAAAACAGCAGAGGTAGTACTCCAGCGTAAAAGATGGGGCATTCGCTATTGCGCAATCGTCACGTTGGACGTGAAAAATGCGTTCAATAGTGTTAGCTGGGATTCCATAGCCCACTCGCTTCGGAAACTAGACATTCCGGTGTCTTTGTACAGGATTCTGGAAAATTATTTCCAGAATCTAGTGCTAGTGTACAGCACAGACGAGGGTCAAAAATGTGTCCCAATTACCGCAGGGGTTCCACAAGGTTCCATCCTGGGCCCGGTACTGTGGAATATCATGTACGACGAAGTGCTGAAACTATAGCTCCCCCAAGGGGTTGTGATCGTTGGATTTGCGGACGACATCACACTGGAGGTCTACGGCGAGTCGATCGAGGAGGTTGAGTTGACGGCTTCGCACTCTATAAGCGTCGTCGAGGACTGGATGCGCTCCAAAAAACTGGAGCTGGCGCATCATAAGACGGAGATTTCAGTTGTCAATAACCGCAAATCGAAGCAACAGGCGTTGATCAGTGTCGGGAATTGCACCATCGCCTCTAAGCGCTCCCTGAAGCTGCTGGGGGTGATGATCGATGACAAGCTCGTCTTCGGGAGCCATGTCGAATATGCCTGTAAGAAGACTTCAATGGCTATTGCAGTATTATCTCGCATGATGTCCAATAGCTCAGCAGTGTACGGCAGCAAGCGGAAACTTCTAGCTAGCGTGACTTCGTCCATACTGAGATACGGCGGGCCAGTGTGGTCCAAAGCACTAGGTACTAGTAAACATCGGAGTAAGTTGGAAAGTACCTACAGGCTCATGTGTCTGAGGGTTGCGAGCGCGTATCTAACTGTGTCATACGACGCAATCTGCGTCCTGTCCGGCATGATGCCTATCAGCATAGCCATTAAGGAGGACATAGAATGCTTCGATCAACGTGACACAAGGGGCATACGAGGTACCAGAAGATCATTCTCGATGATCAGATGGCAGCAGGAGTGGTCCAATTCCGCGAAGGGTAGATGGACGCATCGACTTATTCCGGATGAATCCGGATGGGTCGGGAGGCGCCATGGAGAAGTGAACTTCCATCTGGCACAGATTCTGTCAGGCCATGGTTGCTTTAGGCAGTATCTACACAGATTCGGGCATGCGGGTTCCCCCAACTGTCCCGAGTGCGTGGATGCGGAAGAGACTGCCGAGCATGTCTTCTTTGTGTGCCCTCGTTTTGCGCAGGCGCTGAGTGACATGATGGTAGTGAGTGGACCAGATACCACTCCGGACAACCTAGTTCAGATGATGTGTAAAGACCCGAACACTTGGAGAGCGGTTAGTGCAGCCGCCTCTCATATAGTTTTAGAGTTGCAAAACAGGCGACAGGTTGACCACCGACAAGCCAGTGTTAGCTAAAGGCTAGTCTCCAGGTTAGTTAGCTAAGTTAGCAAAGAGACCTAAAGAATCAAGAGGGTGCACATAGCACAAAAGCCGCTCCCCGGAAGCAATACCTAGCGGTGGTTCCGGGGAGTACTATGGGCTGGAGACTGGAGGGGTTTTAGTGGGTCCGGTCACTGATTCAAACCAACCCCACACTCCCTGAGGTTGGTCACCTCAGGGGTTTGGTTGCAAATTTCCCCTCCACCTCAAAGGAAAAAAAAACAACCAAAAATATATATAT